>NC_066626.1:45863195-46463195 GCF_025201925.1 Gopherus flavomarginatus | reverse complement strand
AATTAAGGTGGCTGATGCTATGTTAATTCAGCTCCTTTCTGCATATTCATTATGATACCATCTTTATTTACATGATCACATGCTATTTTTTCTACCTACCTCATTCAGTGACCAGAAAGGCTGGTGCTCATTGAATGGGTTGTTGTTCCATTTTTCTCTTTATCTTCATCTTTCAACCTATAATGCCATGCGTTATTTACTGCACACCATATAAATCCTACACTGAATACAGAAATATTAATTTCTTCCTGGGTTTTTCTAGGATGCTATCATCACAGCATCTCAGTGCTTTACAACTAATTAATTTATCTTCACAACAGTCCCAAAGTGTGAGGTGATGGTATCCCCATTTTACACATGGGCACTGAGGCAGAGATTAAGGGGGAAATTGTCAAAAATGTTGACTAATTTTGAGTGCTCAATTTGAGACATCTGGGGCCTGATTTTTCAGAGAACTTTGCATTTTATAGCACTTTATATGTTCAGACCAGAGCTCCCATTGACCTATGTTCCAGTTGGGAATGCTGAGCACTTCTGCAGATCAGCTCCCAGGTGTCTCAAGTTCAGAATTCAGAAAATAAGAAACACCTCTGAAAAGTTTAGTTCATGACTTGTTCATCATCACACGGGAACTCTATAAGAAGTGTGTGTGGGAGGGAGGGAGTGTAGAATCAAATTCTGCAGGATGACATTAAACTCTCTGAACTACAAGGTTATCTTACTGCAATCGCCTGCTGCATTCACTACACACTTTCCAGTTTATCATCTATATCGGGGTTCTCAAACTGGGGGTCGGGAACTCTCAGGGGGTTGCAAGGTTATTACATGTTGGGGGTTGTGAGCTGTCAGTCTCCACCCCAAACCCTGCTTTGCCTCCAGCATTTATAATGATGTTAAATATATTTAAAAGTTTTTTTAATTTATAAGGGGGTCGCACTCAGAGGCTATGTGAAAGGGGTCACCAGTACAAAAGATTTAGGACCACTGTTCTGTATGGATCTGCCTTTAGAGGAGGGTGGAGATGCATTTTGCCAGTGAGCTTCATGCCTATTTGTCAAACTGAATGTTGAGACTTGGGACTCCTGTGTTGAATTCCAGGATCTGTAGGGGAGTATTCCCAAGTGGTCATAAGCCATTGATAACATAAATAATAAATCTGTTAGTCTTTAAGGTGCCACAGGACTCCTCATTTTTTATAAACCGTTAATCCTCTCCTTGTCTCCTTTTGCTCTGATTCCCTTCTCTCCAGCTCCTGCCCTTGTCCTTCCCCCACTATTCTCTCCCACTCCTGTCTCCTCTGTCCCCAATCCCACTACTGTCTTACATCTGACTCCTGCCATCCCTGCCCCTACAGCCCCTACCCCTGTTCCCCCTTCCCTGGCTCTTGATCTTCCCCCCTTTTCCTTCTTGTTCCTACCCTGTCCCCATCTTTTACTTTCCTCTGTGCTTGTCCCTTCTCCCCACGCCTGCTCCTAATCATCCCATCCATCCTGAGCGCTGCCTCTCTTTGCATTTTACATTTTTTCCCTTTCCTGCCACTGTTTTTTGCTCCTCTGCATTTGAGTCAGGCCACATTCTTCTCTTCTTCACTTTTCATATGCCAATAGTGGGAGAATTGAAAGCACATGAGACACTGTTCTGGTGCCTCACACCAGTGTCCCTCTTACAGGGAAAGTCCTACATAGACACCGTAGTCACAGGGTGGAGCATGCTCAGTTGCTCTTTGGGAATCAGCACTGAGGAGATGTGAGGAGATGGAGCATGCTCAGTGCAGACAGAATCTTCAGAGAATTCAGTTTCCAAACTCTAACAATTCTTTAGTAAGCACGTGCAGACTGCAGTTTTTCAGAGGCTTATAACTTGGCCAAAGGGAGTGAATTTTCACATGAATAGCAAAAGACACATCCTTGACACGAGGGAGATGTCCCTGCCAAATTTCAAGTCCTTGCTGCAAAGCATGAAGGTCCTAGAGCTTTATAATGAAACAATGAAACAATTGTAAGGCTTTTTTTCCCCCTTAAATTATGGGCAAAACAACTTTTTTCCTAACCTTGATCTTGGAAATGGTTGAACTGTTTTAGCTGAAACTTCCTCCTCTCTTCCCTTATATACAAATCTAATCTTCTACAGACAGGTAAGGAAGTTAGGGATAACACATTTATTTCAAGTTGATCAGGGATTTCAATTAACTTTTATTGAAGCAAACAAAATCAGTGTTTTAGAAAAAGAATTATAAAATGAACAGTTATAAAATGAGCAGTAAATGTTACCATGGAGATATTATTTAATACAGCTGCTTTGTTTTCAAACTTTCTTTTATACTGCTATAGAATTTATTTGGGATCATTCTCTTCTGAATAAAACTGCCAGATTGGGCTTCATGGATATAGCTCTCATTAGTGCTATATAGGGTACCACTGGTTAAGAATTAACTAAATTCCTATGTTTTGTAATGTAATAATTCTAAAGATTTTCCAAATGCAGTACAGTGTCAGTGAAAGTCTCGGGCATCCTCTGTATTACTGTTACAATGCAAAATACTGTCAGGGTGGACATTGTAATGGCTTTGAAGGCTCTGTTGATGTGATGTGCTGTAATTGAAAAGTCATTTTTTATTTTATAAAGTACTATGGAATTAGCTGCCATAGGAGGCTATTGAATCAAATGCTTAGTTGGATTTTGAAGGAACTGGCTCTGCATGCTAAGAAATAGCAGAACGGTCCCACGTCCGGTCTGACAGCCTCTGTGCTGTTGAGGAGGATGAAAGCCTCAGGGAAGGAGAACATCCAACTGGAGCAGAGGGAAATGATCCCATAGTTGGGACCCTCCTTCCAGATAATGATGTGGTATCCTCCCACACTGAAGTTACCTCTCTGGAGGAGGGAACTCCAGTTATTAGGAAGAGACAGGTATTAGTAATGGACGATTCAATCATTGGAAACATAGCTGGATTTGCGATGACCAGGAGAACCGCATAGTAACTTGCCTGTCTGGTGCGAAGGTTGCAGATCTCTCAAGACATCTAGATAGGCTTATATGTAGTGGAGGAGCAAGGGGTAGTGGTACATGTTGGTACCAATGACATAGGGAAGGATTAGAGAGAGGTCCTGGAGGATAAATTTAGGCTAATAGGTAAGAGATTGACGTCCAGGACCTCCATGGTAGCATTCTCTGAAATGCTTCCAATTCCACGTTCAGGGCCAGTTAGACAGGCAGAACTGCAGGGTCTCAATGTATGGATGGGATGATAGTGTAGGGAGGAGGGGTTTAGATTTATTAGGAACTGGGGAAACTTTTGGGAAAGGGAGAGCCTATACAGGTAGGATGGGCTCCACCTAAACCAAAATGGAACCAGATTGCTGGTGCTTAAAATTAAAAAGGTCGTAGAGCAGTTTTTAAACTAAGGGCTGGGGAAAGCCAACGGGTGCAGACATCCTTTAGGGGAGGATCTATAAATGGAGATTCCCTATGTTCTAATAAGGAGGAGAGGATGGAAGATTATAAAATACAGGTAGGATCTGATGAGAGAGTGTCAAATGCAAAAAAAGCCCCATTCAGTTACATCATGTAATGGCAGACAGCTAAAAAGAGACAAGTTTTTAAAGTGCTTATATACCAATGCTAGAAGTCTAAATAATAAGATGGGTAAACTAGAGTGCCTCATATTAAATGATATTGATGTAATAAGCATCACCGAAACTTGATGTAATGAGGATAATCAATGGGACAGTAGTATCAGGGTACAAAATATATTGAAAGGACAGAACAGGTCATGCTGGTGGGGAAGTGGCACTATATGTGAAAGAGAGCATAGACTCAAATAAAGTAAAAATATTAAATGAACCAAACTGTAGCATATAGTCTCTATGGATAGTAATTCAGTGCTTGAATAATAAGAATATAGCAGTAGGGGTATATTACAGACTACCTGACCAGGACGGTGATAATGACTGTGAAATGCTCAGGGAGATTAGACAGCTATTAAAATAAAATAATAATAATAATAATGGAGGATTTCAACTATCCCCATATTGACTGGGTACATATCACCTCAGGATAGGATGCAGAAATAAAGTTTCTTTATACCTTAAATGACTGCTTCTTGGAGCAGCTAGGCCTGGAACCCACAAGACGAGAGGCAATTCTTGATTTAGTCCTAAAGTGGAGCACAGAATCAGGTCCAAGAGGTGAATGTAGCTGGACCACTTGATAATAGTGACCATAATATAATTAAATTTAACATCCGTTTAGCTGGGAAAACACAGCAGCCTAACACTGTAGCATTTAATTTCAGAAAGGGGAACTACACAAAAAGAGGAGGTTAGTTAAACAGAAATTAAAAGGTACAGCACCAAAAGTAAAATCCCTGGAAGCTGCATGGAAACTTTTTAAAGACACTATTAACAGAGGCTCAACTTAAATATATACCCCAAATTAAAAAACATAGTAAGAGAACCAAAAAAGAGCCACCATGGCTAAACAACAAAGTAAAAGAAACAATGAGAGGCAGAAAGGCATCCTTTAAAAAGTGGAAGTTAAATCCTAATGAGGAAAATAGAAAGGAGCATTAACTCTGGCAAACAAAGTGAAAAATATAATTAGGAAAGCCAAAAAAGAATTTGAAGAACAGATAGCCAAAGACTCAAAAAGTAATAGCAAAAAAATTTTTTAAGTACATCAGTAGCAGGAAGCCTGCTAAACAACTAGTGGGGCCACTGGACAATCAAGATGCTAAAGGAGCACTCAAGGACCATAAGGCCATTGTGGAGAAACTAAATGAAATCTTTGCATCGGTCTTCACAGTTGAGGGTGTGAAGGAGATTCCTAAATCTGAGCATTTCTTTTTAGATGACAGATCTGAGGAACTGTCCCCAGATTGAGGTTTCATTAAAGAAAGTTTTGGAACAAATTGATAAACTAAACAGTAATAAGTCACCAGAACCAGATGGTATTCACCCAAAAGTTCTGAAGGAACTCAAATGTGAAATTGTAGGACTACTAATTGTCATCTGTAACCTATCATTTCAATCAGTTTCTGTACCAAATGACGGAGGATAGCTAATATGATGCCAATTTTTAAAAAGGGCTCCAGAGGAGACCATGGCAATTAAGGCCGGCAAACTTGACTTCAGTACTAGGCATACTGGTTGAAACTATAGTAAAGAACAAAATTTTCAGACCCATAGATGAACTAATTTGTTGGGGAATAGTCAACATGGTTTTTGTAAAGGGAAATCATGCCTCACCAATCTACTAGATTTCTTTGAGAGGGTCAACAAGCATGTGGCCAAGGGGATCCAGTGGATATAGTGTATTTAGATTTTCAGAAAGCCTTTGGCAAGGTCCCTCACCAAAGGTTCTTAAGCAAAGAAAACAGTCATGGGATTAGAGGGAAGGTTCTCTTATGGATTGATAACTGGTTAAAAGATAGGAAACAAAGGGTAGGAATAAATAGTCAGTTTTCAGAATGGATAGAGGTAAATAGTGATGTCCCCCAGGGGACTGTACTGGGCCCAATCCTATTTTACATATTCATAAATGATCTGGAAAAAGGGGTAAACACTGAGATGGGAAAATTTGCAGATGATACAAAACTGCTCAAAATAGTTAAGTCCCAGGCAGACTGCGAAGAGCCACAAAAGGATCTCTCAAAACTGGGTGACTGGGCAAGAAAATGGCAGATGAAATTCAATGTTGATAAATGCAAAGTAATGCACATTGGAAAACATAATTCCAATTACACATAGAAAATGATAGGGTCTAAATTAGCTGTTACCACTCAAGAAAGAATCATGGAGTCATTGTGGATAGTTCTCTGAAAACATCCAGTCAATGTGCTGTGGCAGTCAAAAAAGCAAACAGAATGTTGGGAATCATTAATAAAGGGATAGATAAGACAGAAAATATCATATTGCCTCTATATAAACCCATGGTATGCCCACATCTTGAATACTGCATACAGATCTGGTTGCCCCATCTCAAAAAAGATATATTGGACTTGGAAAAGGTTCAGAAAAGGGGAACAAAAACGATTAGGCTGCCGTATGAGGAGAGATTAATAAACTGGGACTTTTCAGATTGGAAAAGAGACGACTAAGGGGGGATATGATAAAGGTCTATAAAATCATGACTGGTGTGGCAAAAGTAAATAAGGAAGTGTTATTTACTCCTCATAACACAAGAACTAGGAGTCACCAAATGAAATTAATAGGCAGCAGGTTTAAAACAAACAAACAGAAGTAGTTTTTCACACAATGCAAAGTCAACTGTGGAACTCCTTGCCAGAGGATGTGTTCAAGGCCAAGACCATAACAGAGTTCAAAAAAGAACTAGATACATTAATGGAGAATAGGTCCATCAATGGCTATTAGCCAGGATGGGTAGGGATGGTGTCCCTAGCCTCTGTTTGCCAGAAGCTGGGGATGGGCGACAGGGACTGGATCACTTGATGATTACCTGTTCCGTTTATTCCCTTTGGGGCACCTGACATCATCCATTGTTGGAAGACAGGTTACTGGCTAGTTGGACCTATGGTCTGACCGAGCATGGTTGTTCTTATGTTCTTTAGAGGTACTCCAGTCTCACGCTTCAGGTGAAAACTGATTGCTAGGATGAGGTAGAATTGTATAGCAAGCAAAGAGCATTATGTGCGCTATGGTTGGGTGGGTTTCGCTGCACCTTATCCTGCAGTATTTCCAAAGTCATGAGAGGAGCTGCTGCATGGAACATTTCAATGTCTTTCAAGCAGCCCTGCTGGAAGCCATAGAATGAAACAATTCCCGGTTGCTGCTGGCAGTCCTGCAGCAGCTGAACACGGTAGAGTGCCATTTCTGGTCCCGAGAAACAATACTGTCTGGTGGGATCACATCATTATGCAGTTATGGGATGACGAACTTTTGTATGCACAAGGCCACTTTCCAGGATTTGTATTCGAAGCTCTCCCCAGCCCTGCAGCAAAGCAACACTAAAATGAGACCTGCTCTGACAATGGAGAAGCGAGTGGTGATCACTGTGTGGAAGCTTGCAATGCCAAAGTGCTATTGGTCAGTGAGGAATCAATTTGGAGATGGTAAATCCACCATGCAGGATGTTGTGATCCAAGTATGCAGGGACATTAATCTCCTTTTGCTAAGAAGGGTTGTGACTCTGAGCAATGTGCAGGAGATACTAAATGGTTTTGTTGCATTGAGGTTCCCTAACTGCAGTGGGGTGATATCACTCTCCAGAGGGTACCAGAGGTGGCAGAGGAACAGATTCTGCAAGCGCCAAGTACAGACTGGGTCCTTATGCTGCCATGCTGTGTACTGTGATGATTCCAGGCAAATGAATAATTGAGTGGCATGGGAAAGTGTCCTACCGTGGTAGAAGAAATAAGGCAGGCCTCCACAGAAACCTTCTGCAATGGATTGCAGAGGACCTCCACGAAAGTTTTCTGGGGATCTCTGTGGAGAATTCCTGAGTCATGCCTGCATACATAAACAGTCTTTTTCATGGGGCAACATCTGCCTAGCTGTTGCGGCTACTAGGAAGCAGATAGCCACTCTCTACCTCACCTTTCTGTTTTAATTAAAAATAGACTATAAGAACATGTGATCCCAAAATACTACTTAGAATTGCATAATCACCAGAGGTTCCTTCCCCAGCGTCAGACTCGGCCGCAATGCTGTTCTGCAACTGAGTGGACTGCTCCAGGGTTACAAACAGCTCCTGACTCTCTGGGTGAATGGAATCCCATTTTCCTCCTCCTCTTCCTCATCCAAGACCACCTCAGTCTTGCCTGTGCTGGTCCAGGATTGTGACTCCTTAGAGGTATCCATGCTGTTCTTGGGGTTTGTGGTGAGGTTGCTGCTGAGAATCTCATGCACCTCCTTGTAGAAGCAGCATGTCTGTGGTACTGCACCAGAGTTGCTGTTCGCCTCCCTTGCCTTCTGATGTGCCTGCTGCAGTTCCTTGATTTTCACTTACCACTGCTGAGTGTCCCTGATGTAGCTCTTCTTCTCCATGCCCCATGCGATCTGTTCAAAGATGTCTATGTTTCTATGGCTGGATCGGAGCTGTACCTCCATAGCCTCTTCTCGCCACAGACCAAGAAGATCCACCACCACCTGTGTACTCCAGGCTGGAGTGCATTTGAGGTGTGGAGCTATCTTGATCAGCTCTCCACAATGATAAAAATAGGACATGGAAATTCATAAGATCCTGGTCTTTTGACAGGGAAGAGTCTGTTTCCTGTGTACAGTAACTCCTCACTTAAAGTCATCCCAGTTAACGTTGGTTCGTTGTTACATTGCTGATCAATTAGGGAACATGCTTGTTTAAAGTTGTGCAATGCTCCCTTCTAACATAGTTTGGAAGCCGTCTGCTTTGTCTACTGCTTGCAGGAAGAGCAGCCCATTGCAGCTAGCTGGTGTGGGGCTTGGAACCAGGGCGGACCGGCAGCTCCTCTATCAGCTTCCCGCTCCCCTAAGTTCCCTGTGCTGCAGCCACCCAGCAGGCTAGTAATTGCAGCTGTCCCTCCTCCCACTGCCATGTGCTGCTTCTGCCCTCTGCCTTGGAGCTGCTCCCCGAGACTCCAGCTTGCTGTGCAGGGGGAGGGAAGGAAGAGGGGCCTAATGTCAGGGTATCCCTCTCCCTCCTGCTCCTGCACCCCACTTACCCCATTTTCCATAGAGCAAGGGGAATACACCAGGGCTCAGGATGGAGAGAGCTTGCAGCAGCTGGTCTCAGCAAGCTGATCTAATTAACAAGGCAGTGTACTTAAAAGGGGAAATGCGCATCTCTCTCTCACACATACCCATTCCCTCCATTCCTGCTGCCTTGTAGAGTGAGAGAGTTAACCCTTGAGGGCTCAGGCAATTGCTAATTCATCATTTAGCAGTAAGGGAAATATCCCATCTTCTGACTCCTCCACTTCAACCAAGCATCACAATCATCATTACTGTATACCAGTATTAAATTGTTTGTTTAAAACTAATAGTGTGTGTGTGTGTGTGTGTGTGAGAATATATATATATATATATATATATATATATATATATATAGTCTTTTGTCTGGTGAAAAAAAATTCCCTGGAACCTAACCCTCTCATTTACATTAATTCTTATGAGGAAATGGGATTCGCTTAACACTGTTTCACTTAAAGTCGCATTTTTCAGGAACATAACTACGTTAAGTGAGGAGTTACTGTACCTGGCTGCTGTGCAGTGGAGTTGAAAACATTTACCAGCATGGTCATAGTGGAGCATTGTGGGAAACCTCCTGGAGGCCAGTTAAGTTGATGTAAGCAACATCGTGTGTACACTGCCTCTGAAGAAGTGGGTATTCACCCACGAAAGCTCATGCTCCAAAACGTCTGTTAGTCTATAAGGTGCCACAGGATTCTTTGCTGCTTTTACAGATCCAGACTAACACGGCTACCCCTCTGATACTTGACTGCCTCTGTGTTAACCTGAGAACATCGAATTAAGCACTCTGCCTCCTGTGGTGGTGGAATAATTAAGTCAACTTAGCAGGCGAGTTACATTGGTGGAAGCGGCCTGGTAGTGAAGAGACGTGCATTATTAGGTAGATGTAAGGCAGCTTACATCGACCTTGCTATAGTGTAGACCAAGCCTTAATAGGCAAACAATCCATTGTAGCAAATCCTAATTCATACCGTTAAATAAAGCAGAAAACAAAAAAACTCTTATAATAAGATAATGTCCATGTCTGTAGTTTCTGCTTTCCACTTATAAAGGCAAGGTTATGCAGAGCTGCTGTGCTAAAATTTGTTGATAACTCATTCCTAGGTGGCGTTGTGCGAGGCTTTGAAGCAAGGTAGAGCAGAGAAGCAAGTCTAACTCTCTCTTTTGTCAATTTGGTTAATTGAAATCCAATTGATAGGCCCTGTTCCTGCAATGTACTGCATCTGTGTGGAGTGCTATTGAAGTCAGTGGGTTCTGTGCAGGTGTAAGGGGTCTACCTAAGTGCAGTACACTACAGGATCAAAGCCTTAGTGGTTACACAGCTGACATGCTGTACTGATGTCTTGCCCCCACTACCTTCTTTTAAACTGGAGGAATGTGGTTTGTTTTCCTTAATTTTTTGAATAAACCTAAAAACTGCTTGTCCTCATATTATATGTGAAAACTCTATTCAAAAAGGATTATTTGTTTATATGGCAAAGTCCAGTCCTGTTGATATGCAAAGGGCACATGTCCTCTGAGCAAACTCTGGGTATCCTTGCCTCTCCCACCTCCAACTGTACAACGTGGGAGCAAGGGCAGACAAATTACTACTGGGTTTGGTTTTTTGTTACTCTTTACTTTCCTGTAACATATACAATACATGCCAATAAACAGTCGTTCAGGAACAAAAGTGATAGTCCATCTTGTGTATAAAAATCCCCATAAAATTACATTGTAGACCTTGATTGCATGGGATCAGTGATAAAATTTTTCAGTGCTTCATTGCTCTTGTTCCTGTTACAGGTACATGTGACAGCATTGCAGCTATGAGTGGAATTTTAAAGAGAAAATTTGAAGAAGTTGATGGCTCCTCGCCCTGCTCCTCTGTGCGGGAATCTGATGACGACATTTCTAGCAGTGAAAGTGCTGACAGTGGTGATAGCGTCAATCCATCCACTTCTAATCATTTTACCCGTAAGTACTAAAGTTGTATATAAGACACATTGTTTTGCTCTACAAGAGAAACCATATTACGTGGTGACAGGTTTCAGTGGTAGCCGTGTTAGTCTGTATCAGCAAAAAAACCAAGGAGTCCTTGTGGCACCTTACAGACTTAACTAATTTATTTGGGCATAAGCTTTCGTGGGCTAGAACCCACTTCATCAGATGTATGAAGTAGAAGATACAGTAGCAGGTATAAACACGTGAAAGGATGTGGGGTGCTTTACCAAGTGTTAAGTCAGTCTAATGAGATAAATCAATTAACAGCAGGATACCAAGGGAGGAGAAATAACTTTTGAAGTGGTAAGAGAGCGGCCCATTACAGACAGTTGACAAGAAGGTGTGAGTAACAGTAGAGAGAAATTAGTATTGGGGAAATGGGCAGTTTATGTGATTAGAATATCTGATGAGAATGGATTTGTTTTTGGCCGTGGGGTGTTGGTTGCATTTAGGGGTATTTCTAAATACTGAGTTGAATATTTTAAACAGTCTAGGGCCAGGTTCTGCAACTCTCCTTTGCACAAATAGTCCCACTGAAGAAGTCAATTGCTTAATTTTTAATTGCTTCATTTAACTGAACTGGAGCTACCTGCATGATAACAGTTGCAACTCCTGATTTATTCAGGTTTTGTATATTATTCCTCTTTAGTTTATACATGAAAAGTGCATGAAATTCTAAATTTACACAGATCCTGTGTGTTCAGTTCTTCCTCTTGTACAATATAACCCATAACCATTTCAGAATATAGGAATGAAATTATTGTATGATTTAGAGGCGGCATTCCTAAATCTCATCAAATCTTTATGCTCATTCATTAATGGGAAAAGCTACCTTACAAGTTACTGCGATTTTTTTTAGTGCAGACATATTACTTTATCCCGCTAAAGGCTATCCATAATTTATCAGTTTGCCTCATATGCAGAAATAAACTACATCGTATATATTGTATCCTAGCTTTTTCAAGAAAACAACTCCATTGTGTGTTGATCATGTGATGTGAAACACCTTTCTATAGAAACTTATCTGTTTTAAGGAAAATATAGGTTATATGTTCATTTTATCATAAGGAATAAATTACATATGTAAAATGAAAAAAATCCCAGTCATGTGCGTCATTATGTCCTATCTATGATTATGTATGTTGAGTGAAATGGATTACTATGACTTGATTAACTATAATCATTCACCAAACTGGTGAAAAGCATTTTGTGTAGCTAATGTGAAGAAAAATGGGGAGGGGAGGTATGTGTGCACGCGTTTGTGCACACGTGCAGACATACAATTTAAACACATTTTTAAGAGAGAAAATTATGTGGATTTTGACTTTGCAATAGCTATTTCAGCCCTGAATTATAATTCAGATGTCTGATGCTGTTTTATGATGGCAGTATTCATGTTGGCAGATTCTCATTCATGCTGGCAGGTGATAAAGATGTGCAAGTGTTTTTGTGCTGAAACTGCCTATTTTCTCCATTCCTTCATGCTTTTTACTTCTGCTGATGTCCATCACTCATCTCATGTGAACATGTGTTCAGGGTCACATATTTTCACTTCCAGCTACTCTGCTCATTAGAAATATGGACACCTTTGTTATATTTTAGGTTCCTTGGAATGCTGGTGAGCTCTTCCATCAAAAATATACTTCAATTGTCCAGCAGTTCACTGAAAGGAAGTAGTATACCTTATTTTAACAATATATATATATATTTGGTTATGTTTCAATAAAAAAGTGGTTGAGTGGTGGAGTGAACTGTCCTGTGGGTGATTTCAACCTACTAATAAATCTGATTACCACTAGAGGGGTCAGAACTGGTTAGTTACATTACCTCTTTCCTACCAACTGTCTCACAAAGGGCAGGAAAAATAGTGGGCAAAATGTCTTTATTTATCTTGTTTTCTAATTAATTTAATTTTAGCACAAGGATACTACAGCCTTTTGACCTCTTAAACACAAGAAGATACGTTTGCTTGATCAAAATTAACAGTAATAACGAGATACCTTTGTAATTTACTGAGGCATCCTATAACTTCAGTTTCTTACTGTAGTGTTTTAAAAGCTATGACAGTTTCTCTGTTTTACAATAGAAAGTGTTTGTTTGTATAATTCTACAGTTTTGCACAGCTTTTCTGTAAACTAAACTGATATAAGACATTCTTAAAATAAGAGTTTCCACACACAGATTTGTGCCTGAATAACAGAAAGTGTGAATCAGAGTAGTGAGCCCCTTAAGAATAGTGGTGCCTAAGGGTCAGTCCACCCCCACTGCGTGGTGTGGCCATTTTAGGTTTTGAAATTCTGATCTGCAGAGTCAGGGCCGGCCTTAGGATTTATGGTGCCCTAGGCGAGATTATTAAACTGGTGCCCCTGTGCCTGATCTGCTCTTAGCAACACAAACATAAGCTTATAGTATTGGAAAACTTGCCACATTCACATTATTAAAACCAGTTTAACTTAATTAAGCACACTGTAATGCTGATGGACTAGCACTAAAGAAGCAGCACTATAGAAAAAATTCTGATATGACAGAATGATACAAATAATATATTTTTTTTAATTTATCAAAATTTTATTGGAAATTTATATGAAGAGGTATTGAAACAAAGATTTGTTTTTAATTAAAAGCAATCTTTCTGGCTTTTTTGGCTGCAAAATCAGTAATAAGGTCATCGTATGATAAAGACAAAGTCGTGTCTTGTTCGATCGCAAGAATAGCAAGACCAGTCAAGCTTTCCTGACTCATTGTAGAGTGGAGATAGTTTTTAATGAGCTTTAGTTTTGAGAAACTCCATTCTCCTGATGCTACTGTTACAGGAATTGTCAGTAGAATACGAGTGGCAATGTACACATTAGGGTATATGTCAACAAGTTTGTGGGTATGAATAAACTGTACAATGTCCATCACCAATTTTGCATGTGGCAACATTGATGACAGTGTACTCAATTCTTCGTACAGTTCAAGTCCATTTAAATCAAAAGTATCACTGTGCTTCAGGAGGCTCTCTAGATTCTTGCACTTTTTCATTAGTTGCTCTTGTTTTCCTATTTCGTTGAATTTAGTTATGTCATACAAAAATCCAAACTGTTCATGGTGTACTTGCAAGGTATTAAACCTTTCATCAACAGCAGATACTGCTTTATCCATCACAACATTAAAAAATTCAACCTCAAATTTCTTTTCTGGATCGTCTATGGGCATGATCTGCTGTACAGATTCTTCACAAAGAAGTGTCCCTGGCCTTTTTAACTCATATTAACTATGTATTTACTTTATGAAAGTTGGAGAAAACATTGTGAAAACATAAAACATTGGCTGCCCAACTTCTGGGCTGGCAAAAGTTATACTGACTCACAGGGAAAAAAAAAAGCAGGTGAATCTTAGTACAACATATGGTCACTCTATACCAGGAGTCGGCAACCTTTCAGAAGTGGTGTGCCAAGTTCACTGTAATTTAAGGTTTCTCGTGCCAGTAATACGTTTTAATGTTTGTAGAAGGTTTCTCTCTATGTCTATATTATATAAATAAACTATTTTTATTATCTGAGGTCTTGGCCACTGGTCCTGCTCAGGCCACTGCCAGCTGAGTAAATGAAACCCCAAACCGGCAGCGGGCTGGTGGCTGGAACCCTAGACAAGGATCCCAGGCCCTGCTCAGCCCGCTGCTGGTCTGGGGTTCTGACCACCAACTGCTGCCAGCCAGGATCCCGGCCGCCAACCCCCCCCCTCAGCCCGCTACCAGCCTGGGATTCTGCTCACCCAGGCTGGCAGGAGGCAGAGTGGGGCTGGCGGCTGAGCTCCTGACTGGCAAGGGGCCGGCAGCCGGAACCCCGGAGTAGCAGTAGGCTGAGTGCTGCTGGCACCCCAGACTGGCAGCAGACTGAGCCACTCAACCCCCCACCGGCCCTGCTCAGCCCGCCGCCGGCCCGCTCAGCCCGCCACCAGCCCACTCAGCCCGCTGCCGGCTGAGTGAATGGAACCCCAGGCTGATAGCAGGTTGAGTGGTTCAACTGGCCTGCTCAGCCCACTGCCAGCCTGGGGTTCCTTGGGGGTCCCCAGGCCAGCAGCAGGTGCTGAGTGGGGCCGATGGCTGGTATTCCAGCTGGCAATAGGGCAGCAGCCGGAACCCCAGAGCAGTGATGGGCTGAGCCGCTCAGCCTGCTGCTGCATACCATCAAAAATCAGCTCACCTGCCACCTTTGACACGTGTGCCGTAGGTTGCCGAACCCTGCTTTATACACTAGTAAGGAGATGAGCATATTACAGTTGTTGGAGGGCTCTTATCAGGAGTAACAGGCTATAGGAAAGTCAGTCAATATTTTTTGTTTCTCTGATGAAAACTGACCCACTCCCTGCCTCAAACCAAACCTGTCACTAATAATTGTCAACAATTTAATTTTCTGTTTTTGGCTAAGATATTGATTTTTTTAAAAAAAAATATTGAAATTGGATTCAGGATTGTTAGCAAGAATTTTTGGCAAACAAAGTTTTAAATGACAATCTAAATGGCAACACAGTACTGCTTTCATGCTTGGCTCACCCCCCAGCCTGCTGGTCCAACAGCTGCAGTAGAGGAGGAGATAGGTGGAAAACTGCAGGACCCCAAAATCCACCTCTTGGGGTGCAGAGTGGCAACAGCAGCAGCAAATCCTCAGGTCCAATCACACGCCAATGGGCACCGCCGCCAGCCCAACAGACCATGGTGAAGTTAGCACAGCATCTGATCTCAGGGACGGGGCACCCATGGAGCCACAGCAGCTCATCCTGCCCTGTGCAGCTCCCCCCGGATGAGATGGATCGCTGGCAGCTGCCAGCCCGGGGGAGAGGCGCTCCCCAGCTAGGGTGGCCATATCCAGATGTCCTGATTTTATAGGGCCAATCCCGATATTTGGGGCTTTGTCTTATATAGGCACCAATTACCCCCACCTAGAGTGACCAGACAGAAAGTGTGTAAAATCAGGACAGGGATGGGTGGGTGTGGGGGGGTAAAAGGAGCCTATATAAGAAAAAGATCCCAAAATTAGGACTGTCCCTATAAAATAGGGATATCTGATCACTGTACCCCAATCCCCTATCCTGATTTTTCACACATCTGGCTAACCCCAGCCAAGCCCTGTGTGACATTCCAATTCTGGCTGCCTGCCGAGGAAGTGAGTTACTTTCACTTTCATTCCTCAGCAGGCAGGCAGCCAGCCTCCCCTCCCCCCCAGCACCTCACCCAACCCAGCCCTGACGGAGGGGAGGGAGGAGAGAGAGAGGGGTGCTCCTGGGGAGGAGGGAGACAGGAGGGGGTGCTCCATGCAGCAGGGAGGAGAAGAATGGATGTTATGGGAAACAACAAAGGATACTGGTTCCAGAGCCACAGAGCCTGCCTCACCTGACCTCAGCCGGGGGAAAAGAGTCACACTCGCAGGTGAGCTCCTTTCCCAACCCCCACCCCCTCCCCTTCCCAGAGACCCCAGCAGCCAATCCCATTCCTCAGACTGTGCTGCATTCGGCTCTCTCTAGGACCCAGCAGCCCTGCTTCTACACTGTCTGGGCTGCCTGCAGAGTGGTGCCCCCAGGCAGAGTGAGGCCCTACACAGCTGCCTATTCTGCCTATGCCTAAGGACGGCCCTGTGCAGAGTTGGCAATAGGCGTAAAAAGACTAAGCAATTACTTAGGGCCCCAAGCAGCTGCGGGGGGATGGGGAGGGGAGAAGGAGGAGAGAGGGCACTATTAATTGTTAGTATGTGTTGTGGAGGGAAGAGAAGGAAAATATTCCTGCTTAAGGCCCCCAGTTACTAGCATTGGCACTGATGACAAACAAGGACCGGGAGATATTGGTAGAAAGGAAGCAGTTCTGCAATAATTGGTGTTTGGGGAAAAAATCCCATCACTGTTTCTTTAAGGACCCCAGACCTAGAGCCTTGCAGAGGGGGTGGGACAAGGCTCTGCTCTCTCGCGACCGACCAACGGAGATATGCCGTTTCCCTTCCTTAAAGCTCATATGCTGCCTCCTCCCTCATAGCAGGGCAGAAAACAGCAAAGGAAGGTTTGTATGCTGAACCCTTGGAGCCCAGGGACTGATTGGGGAAAGGAGCCAACTGAAGGAGAAGCTAGTTAAGGCCCTATAGCTGACCTAAACTGCAACCCAGCTCCAAGGAAGAGAGCTGGAGACTCCTGTCTTAAGGAGAGAGACAATTGAAAGTACAGGCCAGCTCCAAGGAAGAGAGATGCAAGAGCATTGTCTTCAGACATTGTTTTTCTGAATTTGGTCAGTAGCAATACAATATTACTGACCATATCAGCTACCAGATTCTTAGCTGGTATAAGTCAATATAGCTCCACTGAAGTAAAGAGGATGGCTATACCAATTTACCCCCCAGACTTGCTTTTTGCCCCTTCCCAACCAAGCAGGATTCAAGCACAGCTTTTTAGACCATTTTACTTGTGGCAATATTGGTAGTATTTCACTGATATGTATGTATTACATTTAAGTATAATGTTGATAAGCTAAAATGCAATCGTTACTATGACATTATTTCTGAGCAGTCCCATAGGGGAATATTGAAGTGACATAGTAACTTTTGTTACTGGTAATATCCTGATGACTGTGTACCCTTAAGCTGATTTGTGTTACCACTGCATCTACTTTAGTGTGTATATGATTCATCATAGACTGGGTTTGAAACAATCTATTTACATCAGATAGTCACCAAAATAGAAAATAGCAATTTGGTTCTGAGTGCACCAGTTTATAAAACAGATTGTCACTAGTGTTCCTTATTTCTGAATATATTAAATTGTCAGATTTAGAAATAGAAACTTGAAAGTTTTAACACAAGTGCATAACATTAAATCTTGATTGTTTCTGAAATATTGTTCTAAATATTGTTCTTTAGCTTCAGGGATAATGTTTTTAAATATAGGCATGGAAAAACTACAGCTTTTAGTATTGTGAGTATCAGAGGATCTCAGAAATATTTGGCCAGAGCCAGAAATCTCTATATATACTGGCAATATGGAAATATGAAACGTAAGTTGAATGTACGTGCTTTAATTTTACTTTTGCAAACAGTGCCCTGAGTTCATATGGTAAGGGTCTAAATTCCAAGAAACATATGTACAGTATCTTCAGACCAGCTTTATACAATATTGTGAATAAGCACATATTTGAGAAGCTTCATTGCCTTCCAGAAGGAGATGGCTACTGTACGTTGATACATAGTCAGAAAGTGGCATATGTTCAATTTCTAGAATTCTGCTGTATGTTTTAGTATATACCGTATATGTATACAGCTATAGGTACAGTATATTTGAATGGTTTGAGAGGGGAGGCAGCATATTTGTTACTAACAGTAATACTGGGAACATTGATCTTCCATGTCAGATGAAATATCAAATGGAAGGATGACCTTGAGCCTGCTCAGCTGCTTACATCTCACATTCAAAGCCCATTCAGTTCTTCTTCGTTGTTTCTTAGCTTTATCAGTCAAACATAATTTAAATCATAGTGTAATTGATGGGAAAATTACATTCACTTACCTAACAGTAAGTTGCTAAGACTAAGATATTCAGAACTTTAATATTTTCACCCTTGTTTCTGATTTGGATCAATTTTCACTATATTCAGTCAGTTAAGGTCTAGCAGTTTCAGTGTGTTTCAACATCATTATTGGAAAGTTGAAACTAGCAGAGCTCCGTGCTGGCCTTAGACATGTCTTCTATATGTTTCCTATAGAAAATGAGCCTATCTGATGATGTATGGTAGTAAATATAAACTGGTATATGAAGAAAGAACTGATAATATTTTTAGGAAAGAGCCAACTTAACTTTTTTTCTAGCACTTAAAAATAAATATAAGCAAACCTTTTCCTGTCTTGCCATTTAAAAGTGATTTACATTTTAGATAGTTACCCTATGCTTAAAAACATTTGATTAATTTAAATATGCCAGTAAAATTTCTAGTTTTAGAAAAAGCCAAGATACTCTTTTCCAGAACTTTGTGTTTCAGTGAGAAATTAATTTCTTATATTTTATCACTTCCACAGTTTCTAGGGAGAGTCTTTATGCACTTTGGTTCAAGAAAGAAAATATGTTAATTGGGACAATTGATGAAACAGGTTATGCACGTGTAGAAAAAAATTTCATTTTAGTCAGCTGCTTGTGGCCTTGATATTCCTACTTTGACCTCCCTGCATCACCTTTGGTTGTCTTAGGCCACGTCCAGACTAGAAATTAAAATCGATTTTAGATACGCAACTTCAGCTACGTGAATAACGTAGCTGAAGTCGAATTTCTAAAATCGAGATACTCACCAGTCTGGACGGGGCGCCATCGATGTCCGCGGCTCTCCGCGTCGATTCCGGAACTCCGTTCGGATTGATGGAGTTCCGGAATCGATGTAAGCGCGCTCGGGGATCGATACACCGCGTCCAGACTAGACGCGATATATCGATCCCCGAGCAATCGATTTTAACCCGCCGATGCCGCGGGTTAGTCTGGACGAGGGCTTAATTAGATTGTAAGCTTTCCAGAGCTAGGAACATTTCTCTTTCTGTGCGTTTTAAAATGTGATATAAATTTACAATGCCATATAAATTATTTAGATATGAAAACACTAAATTATGAGCTTTAGATTGTGGTGAAAAAACAATTTATTTTCATTGTAATGCTTTTACATTTTCCATAGTCATATAGGTATATAGTTAAGTTTTATATAAGAGATTAATTTCGATGTTTACTTTTGCTGCTTAATACAGTGTCATCCTTAATGTACATCATACAGCCTTTCTGTCTATTAGGAGATTACCTGGGTGAGGCAATGGGGGGAGTTGACATAGAACCAGCATAACTACCTAACACCAAGGAGGAGCCGCTGCTGCTTCAGAAAGGGCTTTGAATGGGAGTCTCATCTAGTTATTAACCCTTACAGCAGAGAGACCTTTTCCCCCATGGGAAGCAATTATAAACCCTAGGCACTTTGAGTGCATTTGGTTGTTGCATTTCAAATAAGTTTGTATGCTTAAGTAGGAGAATAAAATCCAGCACTGTATAAACTGGAGTGTTTGATCTCTCTAACCTAGTCTGAGTTATTTTACTTGACTGACCGCTAATGCAGATATTTTACATGTACAGCTGATACATTAAAACCTTCCAATAAAATTAAATGATGGTTAGTTGGTAGCTATATCCAAACATGTATAGTAACAGAGTGAAGGCTCTTTAAAATATACATTAAAATATATTTTCCTCATTCTCTTAACCCATTCATCTACCCAGAGAAATAATGGCATATTTCACCAGAGGGTTCTGTGAAACTCATTTGAGCTAGAACGTACACTGGAAATAGCATGGGCACATCATACAGTCAGCCAGTTGCACTGCCTCTATCACACTTGCACATTTCTTCTTCTCTGATCCCATGGAAGCTTTTTCCTTCCTTGCTTTTAAAAAAAAAAGAATTCAGTTGCTACTCCTTGTTCGTTCATTTCTTGATACCTTACACTGTTTCCTTTCCTCCTGTTCTGCTGGATCTTTGATCATCCTCCTGTGTGCCCTTTATATAGCTCTTCCCCCCACCCCCACCGTATGATAAAGTTTGATTTTAGATACAAATTGTCTTTGAAAAACCAGCAGTTTGGGGATTGTGGAGCACCTCGGTGTTTTACAGTCAGCAGGCCCTTCTGTATACTATTTCTGTTATGGTAGCACTTAGAAACCCCAAGTGGAGATCTGGACCCCATCTTTGAACCTTGTCTTCCTTTTCGTATTAATCCCATGAGTTGTGAATATTAGAGAAAACCTCATAGACTAATACTCTTGCTCCTCTGAGATAGAACTGGAGTAGATTAGAAGGAGGTAGTTTTTGAATCAATAATGGAACTGCAGCATATTAGCAAGCAGGGAATGTGTATAAACTTGTTTAGGGTAGTTAATGTATCTCAATGGCCCTAACAGTACATATTGGATCACATTCACCACCATGTTCCAGCTGCTCTGCTCCACTAGCTATAAACATAGTTTAACTGGTCAGAGCCAGTGATGCAGAGTCGGGGCGGCTCTAGGCACCAGCACGCCAAGCGCGTGCTTGGGGCGACAAGCCGCGGGAGGCGCTCTGCTGGTCGCTGCGAGGGCGGCAGGCAGGTTGCCTTTGGCGGCATGCCTACGGAGAGTCCGCTCGTCCTGCGGCTTCGACATTTTTGAACAAGGGATTTTAAGTTGTTCGTTCTCCTTTATTGGGGTAGGTAGCAGAGCAGTATCATGAGAGGAGTAGAAAATAAGATAGAAAGAAAAAGATGGAAAATAAAAAAATATTTTACTTAATGAATGATTTAGAACCGTAGTTTTCAACCTGTGGTCTGAAGGCAGAATTGAGACCTTTCAAAATTTTGGCCCAAGCAAGGGAGCATGAGGGCATCATTTGAGCTCCCAGCCTCAGGTGCCAAAATGTTGTGAGCTGGCCCTGTGAATTAGGCCCATCTCTGTTTGCAGTTAATATTTCTGCATGAAGGTACCTCTGTTGTTTTTTGTTAATGTGAGGATTTTTCTGTTTCAGTATTTAATATCAGTAGAAAAAGACAGAAACCCAAACAATGAAATATATAGAGAGAGAGGATATGCACTTCCTAATACTGTAAAGATCCAGTGATGCTAAAGTCATCTGAGAAGGGAAATAGTTTAGCTGGTCTCATTCTTGCACTGGTGTAAATAAGAAATAATGGAGTTAATCTGGATTTATATCCATGTTAATAAGATCAGAACTTGCTCCTTTGGAGTTTGGACTGGTACATTTTCATGTAGCTCAAGGTGCCTGGACATAGTTCTGCTTTGAATAACATATAGAAGGACCAGTTAGTACTCAGATTCCAAGCAACCAACAGCTGCCAACTTCTTTCACCATCCCTAGTCCCAAAAAACTTTAATTTTTCCTGCAGATGATCCCAACACTTAAATATATGGTGTTGAATATGATAGATGTAGTTGGCTACAGAGTTAAGCACAAAGTTATACTCTGTAGTGATGTACTATGGTTCTTATTCTACCTTTTAACAAAAATCTGACATAAGATGTTTTCTGTTGTTTATATTCACAAGAGCTAAAGATGCTTGTGATATTGGTGTTAGTTGTACAGTATGAGCTGTTGTCTTTTTTCATTTTCTTTTAATTATTAAGATGTGTTTAACTGTGGATAAAACTGCACTTGGCATCACTGGAGGTTTTTAAGCCACTCATTCAGTATGCTTGCCACTAAACAATAATGTCAGGAAATCTCAGTGCCCATGGGTAAAAGCATTTCCTTAACATTAATCTCCTAATACACTATAGTTACAATGCTTAAAGACTGTTGATTTGGGGGATCTGTCTATGTACAACGTACAAATTCTGTTCGATGTTGGGGCCCCTGCATTTCTGTGTCAGACTGCAAATTATTTTGAATGTGCAGTATTGCTGACCTCAAAACATCAAAAATCTAAAGCAATAAAAGGTCAGATTGGTCCAAACATCATGTTGTTGTTTTTTTAAAGTGTGTGTGTGTGTGTGTGTGTGTGTGTGTGTGTGTGTGTGTGTGTGTGTGTGTGTGTGAAAATATGTACATTTTAGGTCTCTCTTGATTTTTGAACTACACCTGCCCTTCCCCAGTGTGTATGTGACAAATAGTCTTGCCCACTCTCCCAGATTTATTGGGTGAAGTGATTTAGGCCCTTGCTGAAGGAGCTCTCACTCCCATATCTGTCCAGCCCCTGCCCAGCGATTAATTCTGCCCTCTATTCATTCCCCTCCCCCATCAGTTCAGCCCACTCATCAGTTAAGCCACCCAAACCCATCTCTCTTCCTGGATTTCTTCACCCATCTCTCCTAGGCCTGGAGAGAGGGCTGCAGCAAGCCCACCCCCTTTCCAGCCTGGGAGTGCTTTTCGCTCCCTTCTGCCCTTCCAGCCTGGGAGTGCTTTTCGCTCCCTTCTGCCCTTTCCCAGGCAAGGTACTACAGGGCAGGGGAGGAGCAGAGGTGCCATCCCTATTCCTGTTGCTCAGAGGCGGGAGGTGGCAGAGCCCCTTGAGCTGATGGACCTATTAGCTCTCTCCTCCCCCATCCCTTCCTACAAGAATGACTTCCGATAACTAGAAGGGGGTGAGGAGGAGAGCTCTGCCTACAGCAGCTCTGATTGGTTATTCAGCCCCAAGAGGTGGCCAGGTGGGACAGTTAAAGGGCTCAAATTTGCTAGAGGGCTGGAGCTTCTTTTGTCAGCACAAGACTAGTTCCAACCCCAGCCAAAATCATGTCGCTCGTGAAAAAATCATGAGGGTTGGCAACACTGTATGTGGGGCAGGTTGCTTTTTCTGTTGCATTTTTACCTCCATGTTGCACTGAAATTCTAAAGAGTGATGACACAGGGAACAGAGCCTACAAGTCTGGTCTTTGAAAGAGACTGTCATTAAGGATGATTTATCAGTGATCAGACCTGACTCACAGAGAACAATAGGATCTCTGAAGGCTGGGGGAAGCTAGTTTGTCCTAACTTTTCTGCAGGATATTGAAGATTGGAAAATGGAATTTCCACAGCAGCAGGAACCAGATGGTGGTGGGAGTGAGATACATAAACTTGTGAGACACACAGAGCAGAGACACTTCATGATTTGGAAGAGAAGGCAAGTGCAGGAGGAGAGATCCTGGACTCCTTAGAGGATTCTGCCCAGGTGCAAAAAATTCTCCAGAGTGGTGAGGAAACAGGAAAATGTCTAGATCTGTGTATCTTTTGTGCTATCTAAGTAAAAGGTAATTGTGTTTAGGAGCCCTTACAAAGCCAGTTTGCTTTTTGCTATCACATGTCCCTGAAAGACAGTGTAAATCAGAGTGCCCATGTGGCTGGAGTTTTGGGAGAGGGTGTGTATGAGCTACTAGGAATCTGAGGAGTAAGCACTGATCCTAGGGGCCTAAGGTTGCTGGACCACGTAGTCCCATTTCTCTGAAAGTATAGCAGACAAAGCACCTGTGCTCAGGAGATGTGCCAAAGAAGTCAAGGGGAAAAACAGTGCTGCAGCCTAATGAGACCCAGAGCGCACAGGTCCTGCAGATTGGACCCAGCACAGGAGCCTGGTGTGTGTCCAGCAGAGGGAGTTCTATTAGGGATGTGTGTGTGACAACCATGTAATCAAAAGTATTTAGTGTGTACACTTTACAGATGTGTACATTTTCTTTTTTCATTTTTGGACCCCTAAAAAACTTCAAATGGAGGTGCGGCCATAGACATAGTCTGTAGACCATAGTTCAGCCACTGTTCTAAGTCATTCATTAAGTAAAATGTTTTTTTACTTTCCATCTTGTATCTCTAACTTTTTTTCTTTCTATCTTATTTTTATCTTTAACCTAGCCTGCTGCTGTTTCATTCCTCTTGGTAGCTATAAACACTGCATTTGTGTACTTGGTTGGGAGGCAGGCGTGCAAGTACTGCTAAGGATGAAAGATAATATCAGTACTACTCCACAGATTCCCTGCCACCAATCCTAGAACAGCCCACGTGACTCCTTCTTTCTTTGTGTGAGAGCAGGATTTCTGGGATGCTCCCACCTGATAACTAGTACTGGTTCGAAAACGAAATTTCCATTCTGCAGAAAATTGTGACATTTCAAAATTTGTTTTCATTTTGAATCTGAATGAAAAATTGAAATTTCAAAATTTACTGTTTATCTCATTAAACAGTTTTATCTCAATAAGGCAAAGAGTTTTGTTTTGATAATGTTTAAACATGATTTTAGATAAAATACTACGTACAATATAATGTATAATGTAATATAATATAAAAGTTATATGCAATGGATCAGTTTGATAAAAGTTAAGATGTTTCATCATTATCAAAATTAAACTAGAAAGCTAAAATGATTTGTTTTAACTTTCTCCAGTCAAAAATTTTGTTAAAATCAACATGTTCCTGCAAATATTTTGATTTCAGCAAATACTGCATTTTCTGGAGAGGAGTAGAAACTGTCCCATTGAAAAAATTTTAACCAGCTCTACTAATAACAGAGATCTTCATATTTGCATCCTACCCATCTTTGGCATAGCATTATAAAGTTGTTTCAGAGTTGCAATTAAAAAAATAAAAATAAAATATCCTCTGTAAAATAATATAGGGCCTCTGGGATTGTACTCAGTGGTTATATATGATGCCAATTAAATGTAGCACACCTGAAGGACATTTCTTGAGAAGTATATTTTATTGGACCACACAATAATTGTAACAAAATCGTATTTAGTAGAAGTGAGAATGTTTCATGGCAGTGCTGAGAATCAGAATATTTTGGGTCTGTGTGTGAAATATGAAAGGTCTACTTTTGTTAACAAGGCTATTGATATTTTTAATGAAAGTCAGTTTTTCTTAGCACTACTTTTTTAAGGAGAGTGAAAAATGTTTTATTTTGTTGTCTGTTAATTTCCTCATGTAGAATTATTCTGTTTTTATTTCTTATCACAAATTTTTTGTTCCATAATAAAAGAGTTGTGGTGAGGAGTGGGTGTTGGGGGCTGGGAGCAGAGCCAGGGCAGCCACTGTGGCCAGAGGCTGGGGCCAGGGGCAGGGCCAGAGAGAAGTGGGGGGCAGAGTGAGGCTGGGTGGCGCTCCCTTCCCACCCCCCAGCGTAGGTGGTCTGGGCTCTGCTGGATCCCACTGGATGTTCCTCCACTCTCCACTAGGATAGTGCGCCCTACGGTTTGGGGACCACTACTCTGTTCTTTATGACAGATAGGTTTCTCATATCATACCTGTGCAATTGTTGCATCTAAATTACATGGCTGTAACACATCATCTAGTTTCTTGATTTCCTATAGCTATTTTATAATAAATCAAATAAAATAAGCTGTCATATCTTAAAGTCAAGGAACTAGTTTGTTGCTCTTATTTTGTTCTAATGGCAAACCACATCCACTTTTGAATGTCAACTACTGAATATCATTACAGGAATCTCTATCTGTACAACAGAGAACAAATCTTTAAAGATAGAAACAAGACCTATGGCACCATTTTAAAATTAATGCACATCTTCTAGAGCTACATTTGTGTGCAACATGAATTAAGGAAAGAGGGAAAGGAGAGTAGTGTGAGAAAAGGTGAAAAAAGAGGTGGGGAAATAGGCTTAGCGCTGACTTCACATGTAACAATGAACTGTTCACTGGGTGTTAGCAGTGGGATGGGTGGAGACAAAGGAGAGGAGTGTATTGTAAATTAGTATTATTTATATAGTATCATCCTGTGACAGGTTTCCCATTTTATTATGAATTTCTAGGTCACTGGGTGACAGTAAAATGTTGCTTCATAGTTTTTTCTAAAGCTCAGTTCTCTTTTTCTGGAATACAAAATAGTGGTGCTTGGAATCTTCCCTTACTCCTAAAAAGAGTGACAATAATTCTAGCTATAAAATACTAGAAATCTTCAGTTAGAATCTTACAGACACAGTGGCAGTAGATATATATTACACTGTGTGAGAAATTGGTCCACATTTCCCCTACCTCATGTCATGTAATCCTATTGACATCAATAGGATTTTCTGAAGTGTAAGTCAGTGCCAGTGTCTTTCAGATGCTAAATTACACTGAGATGGCTTCTTCCGATCTTCATTTATTTTCCTGGTGAAAGATAAAACATTGTGAAAAGAGTATAGACTAACCTGAGTGTCCTGGCAAACATTATCTCCACTCTTAAAATAGATGACAGTGTCCACAAATGTATGGTTTTGTAATAGTGCAAGCAAAACCAGAAGCTGTCTGACTTCTTACTTTGTTTAAACGCTTTGGCTTAACTTGAGTAAGAAATATGTTGTATATTTATTAGCCAAATTCTATTGTCTCATGTAAAATGTTTATTGCAGATCTTTATGGTTATTTTCTAATAATACCCCTCTCACAGGAGACCCAATCCTGCAGAACTTTGCTTGTGTGAGTGTCCCATTTAATTTAAAGTTAATGGGACTACTCCAATAAGTAAAGATGTGTTATGTAACCAACAGGTTTTTCATTAACATTATAACTGGCTTCCATTTTAGCTTCATCAATCCTGAAGAGGGAGAAGCGGAAAAGGACAAAGAATGTTCATTTTAACTGTGTTACCGTGTACTACTTCACAAGAAGGCAAGGCTTCACCAGTGTTCCGAGTCAAGGAGGAAGCACATTGGGTATGTCCACTCGTCACAACAGCGTGCGTCAGTACTCCCTTGGAGAATTTGCAATGGAACAGGAGAGGCTCCATCGAGAGATGTTAAGAGACCATCTAAGAGAGGAGAAACTTAACTCTTTAAAACTGAAGGTAAGAATGGTAAGGAAACCTTGCTTGCTCCCATTTCCCATATTTTAAATGGATACTATCAAGACACCATAGGCCAGACAATTAACCTGGTCGCTTTATCTGACTTCATCAAATTTAAATTCAATAGAAAGTGTTCCTCTGATTTTTAAACAGTTCCAATTAAAACAGATTTTTGTTTGGATTAGATACATTCTTCGAGTGCTTGCTCATATCGATTCCAATTAGGTGTGCGCGCCCCGTGTGCGCGTTCGTCGGAAGATTTTTACCCTATCAACACTCAGTGGGTCGGCTGAGTCGCCCCTTGGAGTGGTGCCATTGTGGCGCCGGATATATACCCCTGTCGACCCAACGGCCCCTCAGTTCCTTCTTACCGCCCGTGACGGTCGTTGGAACTGTGGAGCACGGCTTTCCTGATCTCCACTTCCCTAGCTTACTCGTTGTTCTTTACTGTTAATTGTGTTTATAGTTTGAGTTTTTACAGTTGTAGTTAGCGTTAGTTGTTGTGTATATGTATAGTTAGTGTATATAGTTGAAAGGGGGATCGGGGATTAGCCCCTTTCCTCCTCCCTGGTGCCAGGCTCGTGCCCAGGTCACCAGGATTCAAACCATGCTCGGCATGCCAGAAGCCGATGTGCACGGATCCCCACGACTCCTGCCTCAAGTGCCTAGAGGAATCCCACCTTCCAGAAAAGTGCCGTATCTGTAAGTCATTTAAACCGAGGACGAAGAAAGAGCGGGTCTTTCGACTGAAACAGCTCCTCATGGAGGCAGCACTTAGCCCTGCAACGTCGGTACCGAGCGCTCAACAGCCTGCATCAGTGAGGAGCGCTCCCGAGAGAACAGGAAATGCCAGGTGTTCTGCTCCTTCCAGGGACGCTCCCTGGGCTCTCTATCAGACGTTTTCCTCATCCCGTGGAAGAAGCACCTACTCTACGCCTTTCCACCGTTCCCGCTGGTCCACAGAGTCCTACTAAAGGTTCGCAGGGACAGCACCCACCTGATCCCGATTGTTCCAGCGTGGCCGAGGCAGCATTGGTTCACCATGTTGTTCGACCTCTCAGTGGCAGACCAGATCCTCCTGCCACTCTGGCCGGATCTCATAACACAGGACTTTGGCAGACTTCACCATCCGGACTTGCAGTCTCTTCACCTCACAGCATGGTTGCTGCATGGTTGAGCCAGTCTGAGTTGTGTTGCTCTGCCTCGGTCCAACAAGTGCTCTTGGGCAGTAGGAAGCCTTCCACTAGGATGACATATCTGGCCAAGTGGAAGTGTTTTTCCTGCTGGTGTGCTCAACGTAACTCAGTCCCCACACAGGTGTCAGTTCCTACTGTCCTGGACTACCTCTGGTCTCTGAAAGAACAAGGCCTAGCGGTCTCTTCCATAAAGGTGCATCTGGCAGCCATCTCTGCCTTCCACCCAGGGGAAAATGGCTAATCAGTCTTCTCTCACCCCATAGTTTCAAGGTTCCTCAAAGAATTGGAACATTTGTACCCACAACCTAGACACCCGACCCCTACCTGGGACCTCAACCTGGTGCTAGCCAAGCTTATGGGGGCTCCTTTCGAACCACTAGCCACCTGCTCACTGCTGTACCTTTCCTGGAAGACAGCCTTCCTCGTCGCTATTACTTGGGCAAGACGAATATCTGAGCTTTGGGTCCTGACAGCAGACTCCCGTATACGGTGTTCCATAGGGACAAGGTACAGCTGTGACCACACCCCTCCTTCCTCCCTAAGGTGGTGTCCGCCTTTCATGTCAATCAAGACATCTTCGTTCCAGTCTTTTTCCCGAAGCTGCACCCATCGCATCGGGAACAACAGTTGCACACCCTAGACGTTTGCAGGGCTCTCGCGTTTTATATCGAGAGAACAAAACCCTTCCAAAAGTCGCCTCAGCTCTTTGTAGCTGTGGCAGACCGGATGAAAGGCCTACTGGTCTCATCCCAACGAATTTCATCTTGGGTAACGTCCTGCATCCGTGCATGCTATGATTTGGCTCACGTTCCGGCTAGCCACCTCACCGCCCATTCTACTGGAGCTCAAACTTCATCTGCCGCCTACCTGGCCCATGTTCCCGACCAGAAAATATGTTGGGCAGCTACCTGGTCATCGATTCACACCTTTGCCTCACATTACGCTTTGGTTCAACAGTCCAGAGACGATGCAGCATTTGGCTCAGCAGTTTTGCATTCTGCAAAATCTCACTCCAACCCCACCTAGGTAAGACTTGGGAATCACCTAATTGGGATCGATATGAGCAAGCACTTGAAGAAGAAAAGATGGTTACTCACCTTTGTAACTGTTGTTCTTCGAGATGTGTTGCTCATATCCATTCCAAACCCGCCCTCCTTCCCCTCTGTCGGAGAAGCCAGCAAGAAGGAACTGAGGGGCCGTTGGGTCGGCAGGAGTATATATCCAGCGCCATAACGGCGCCACTCCAGGGGGCGACCCAGCCGATCCACCAAGTGTTGCTAGGGTAAAAATCTTCCGACGAACATGCACGTGGCATGCGCACACCTAATTGGAATGGATATGAGCAACACATCTCGAAGAACAACAGTTACAAAGGTGAGTGACCGTCTTTTAATCTACAGGCAATGCAATCAAAAAATGGCAGCATGGTGCTAGTGATGAGATATGGAAAGTGAAACTGACTGGTTTCTTTTCTTGACCAACTTGAACTAAATGCAAAAAGCAAACATTAATGTTGAAAAGTGCATTCCATTTTTGAAAAAATCATTTTCATCTTCCACCATATTATAAGCAGCATAGGTATGGATGCTTATTTTAAAAAATATATATTTTTAACCAGAAAGTACGCCATTAAAGAAGAAAAACTTGCAAAATTTCAGCTCTTTGTTTGACCTAACTGCTTGATGCGGGTGCTTAGCCCTACTGATCCAGTCTCTACAAATTGGAAATATGGTCCTGCGTTGGCTTTTGAAATACAGCACAGTAGATGTTCAACATGTGTGTGCTTTTTACATTCAATGTATCATTGAAAAATTATGTTTAGAAACACTCGTCCTATTCACGAATCTTATTAAAATTAGTAGCAAAACTCCCATGGAGTTAAACTGGAAGAAGATCGGGCAAACTAAGAATATGTATTGTTTCTGTTGTTCATTTTATTTTGGCATGGTTGTAAATTAATCAATGTAATTAGCTTTGAATGATTTTTAGAATTGTAGCCTAACTGCAGTCCTTTTCCCACTATAAAATTATGCTGAGATTACATCTCTCTGTTTCAGATACCACTAGCAGGCAGATTCCCAAAACAAACTGGCATTATTCCGAGTTTAGAACATTACTCATATTGCCTCTCGGGCATTTTTTCACAGGTTTCTGCCTGACCTCCTTAAGAAGTCTATGTGGCTCTTACTACACAGACACTGTTGTAATTACTCTGCTGTTTACTCAAGTTTCTAGTTTGAACAGTGAACAGGTTTTTTTTAATAACTTCTAACCCTCAACTTTCATGGTGCCTAGGTGAATGAAAGACAGACATTGGAATGGATTTTAGGTGGCAAGCCACAACTTTATTGACATTGGTTGGGGCTGTATATTCCCTCCCATCTGATACAGCAGGCGTTTACCTGAATCTGGTGTAGGGTTATGGTGCTCCCACCAGATAACCAATAATTTGGTATAGACTTGTCCCTGAGGACTCAGCTCACTTCTGAGTCCTCTAACCTTCCCACTGCCCAGAGAATAAAGGTTACCAACATGGGCTTCGGGCTTCCCCGTCTCCTTACAGGCACAAGATCCACCAATGAAAATCCCAGATCTCATTTACCTCTAGCGCTCTCATCCCTTTCTCTCCCTCCTGGGAGTGGCAGATACTCTTTTTTGGTCCATTGAGCAACATGCCCCAAACCTGATGAAGCAAGGGGGGAGGCACAGTTTTTTGGGGGCACAGATTCTCTGACCAACCAAATCCTCTCCTGCTGAGACTAGATGTGGAGCTGGGGAGGGTTGTTTAAAGTAGACAGTGACCTGTAGTCAGGATTTTAAATTCCTGTAAATCCTCTTTTCAGATATTGGTGTAGCAATAAAAGTTTGATTTCCATTGCACCCCCATTTCCATTGCACCCCCTCCTCCCAGTCTCTAAATACTGGATTAATTCCTGTAGCTAAATGGAAGGGCCTCACCTACAGATGGAAGTTTCTTCCCTCACTATTTCTTAGCAGCTGGTGGTGACTGTGGGGATTCTGTTTTGGGGTAGTAGGTTTACTTTGTATTGCCATCCGCACACATTCAAAACTCATGAGTCAGGCCCCTAAAATCTTGAGACTGATTTAAAAATCATGAGATGTTGTTTTTTAAAACTAGTTCTTTTTATTTGCCTTCTGATTGTTGAGCCTTTGGCATATGTTTGGGTTTATTTTCAAGCTTTTCTCTGCAACCATGAGAATTAGAAAGGTGAGATTCTTTCATAATCAGTTTAATTCAGGACCATGGCTTTAAGAAAATAACAAATGTGCGATTCACAACAAAACCACGAGAGCTGGTAACACTTTCTATCAGAATATGTATTCCAGATACTAGTCCTGATTCTCTTCTCATTTAAACCAGTATAGATCACTGAAGTCAATGGAGATGCTGGTGTTAAACTGTTATCAATGAGAGGAGATTTGAGCTTAGTATGTTGAGCTCATAATGGGAGCTCCACTCCCATTGATGCTAATGAGCACCATTTTGAACACTTTACTCCAATATTACTCATTCATGCCAGCTTTCTTTTTTCAAAAAGTGGTTGTGAGGAGGAAGAGGGGGAGAAATAATGTTATCATTGAGTCCCATTCAGTCACAGTCAATGTTAGAAGTTTGAGGGAACATTTATTGTCTAGCCTTTTAGACAGTCATTCTGAAGCATCAAAGATGTTTTATTTACTTACAACAGTTGGGCCTTGTTGATTTCTGTTTAGGAGATGGAAGAGCTGTTTTGCCATTTGACCTGTGTCTCAATGAACACAAGGAAGAAAGACATTACAGTTCTTAGATGATAATATCAGTGATTATGATCTTGATTTGAAGCATTCTGCCCAGGAGTTACATGTAAATTGCTATACAACTGCACAGAAAGCCATTTCATAAAATGAAGTAGGGAAAGTTTTTTTGTTTGAAAGGTTTTTTTTTTTAATTTACTGTAAAAGCTGTATGTTAAAAAAGAAAGAAATCAATAGGTTTTATTTCCATTCTCCTGGTTTGTTAATTTCTACATTGCATCAAATATGTGGACTCCTAGGTAGCAAACATGACATATTGTGGACCTCATTCAGAGATGAAAATGTCTGATAAAAGGAGTGAGGATCTATGTTAGGTACTTTGTTTTTTGTTGTTGTTTTTGTTTTACTTGCTGGGAATAGTAGTTTCTTATTTAGCTCGCCATATTATTAAAATCAAAGAATTATTTTTAAAAAGACAAAGATTATTTTAACCATTTAAGCACAGGGCAGGTTTGGCATGCTAGCATTGTTAACAGATCAGCAGTGGTTTGTGAAAATTCTAATTGCTGAGTTGGAGCGTAAAAATCATCCTGCCTACAAGAAAGAGACATGGGAGGATTTACTTTAACAAATTGTCATTTGAGGAAACATTAGTAACCTCAATAAATTCACCAGCATGACATGAGTGATTTGAAAGTTCACAGATCTGGGAACCAGGATGTGTCAGCGCATTTACCTTGCACCAAGCTAGACTTTGCTTTACACATTGCAGAGGTGAGCTTCCTGAATACGAGAGAATCCAAAGCAAAGCCACCAGAAAAGAACTTAGTTGTCTACTCTACCGCAGTATAGGAATAGGATTATTCTAGCAACCCTTTTCCCATTTAAAAAAAAAAAGTTAAACCATTATTCCAGGCCTTCTCCATCTTTTTATGAGTATCTAACAGACATCAGAGAATGTGCTTAAAGAATAGCTGACAAGGAACAGTATATGTTCAAGTCCAATTTTCTAGTCTCTGAATATCTGTAGGGAAGATCTCTATGCTATTTTGTAACTGCTATATAAATTAGGTAAAATGGATAAAAAAAGACAAAATGGTATGAATATGGTGCATTTACCTTTCGCTTGTGGAGATATGTGTTTAGCACTTTACTAGAAGAGCTATTAGCTGCATAGTAACTGCAATAGACAGGTTTGAAAGGGCTCAGTGCATTCACATCTGTCTTGGAAATGTCAGTAATGGGTGAACTGATTTAATATTTTCAATATTTGGATTGCAGCTGTGCAGCTCTAAAAAATTTAATTAACCCTTAAACTCAAGAATGTATATACTTCAGTGCACACAGTTATGGACAACTCCTGTGATTTTTAGGAAGGTCTATTAGGTTCCTTTGATTATATTATGAATGTCTCTATTTTTCAGCCATTCCCCCTCATTTTGAGTGTACTATGCAAGTAGATGCCAGGAGTTCTAGCAGCAAGACTCAAACGGAAAGAAATTCACCTGCATTATTATTTTGCCCTGTTTGCACTCTGGTGAAACCTGCTGCAGAAACTAAGTTTCCTTCACCTGATTCCCTTGTGGAGAGAAGTTTTCAGCTAAGGGGGCAGAGAGGAGTGTGGCATAAAGTTCAATTTCTCAGGTTTTATAGAGGCGAAGCGAATTTCACACCAAGGCCTTAAGTGTACATCAGCCCTTGTTTAGTCCTTTGCACTGCCATGAATTTCACTCTGATAGCTTTAAAATATAGACTGTTATTTCTCCCTATACCATATTTTACTCGGATTAGCAATATTGTAATATTCACAAAGGGATTTAATGCTCCTCTAAATTCTTTCATGAAAATGTATGTTGTGACCGTTAATAGTGTCAAGCTCCCCTTTGAATTTAGCTGATAAATTGCTTATTTAGGAAGTGGTCTACAGTAACTGGGAGAAAATGTGTCACTTTTTATTCTGTGGTTATTCTGTGCCATCTAATTCAGAGTTGCTGTCACCATGCAGAAGAAAAGGTAACAATAAACTTGCCAATGAACCTTGATTATTAGCAGTTGAAAGACTTGACTATAAGTAATAAGTCACTACCTGGCCTGAGGTATAGAACTGACTTTCGTATGACAGATTTGGGATTATGTGATCTAAAGGCTGTGATCCAAATGTTGCAGATTCTGACTTATTTGTTGACAAAAACACAATCCTGTTAGGAGCATGTGTTGGTTACCAATCACCCAGTTCAACTTCAGTTTCACTTGCAAGCATTTGAAAACGATGAAAATATTGGCATGAAGGCAACAGGTTATACAACTCAAAGAACGAAATCAAACTGGTATGAGCATAATCTAATGAGATGAGCACAAGACTGGGATCAGGAGACTGGGTTTAAATCATGGCACTGCCACTGCATGTGATCTTGAGCCTGAGAAGAAGTCTGGACACCAATGTAATATGGGAATGTTTATAAGTATTAAATTCATTAGAGTCAAATCAGTGGTTTTAGGACTGATGATAAAAGCAGAGGAAAAATTAAACAAGAATAAAAGCTTGTATAGCAATTTTTCCATATACTTAACTTTTTACCTGTCACTGGATAATTCAATTATTTATCTTTTTGCTAGAAAGAAAATGATTAGCATTTGATAACTGAATAAACCATGGATCATCATCAGTTCTTCGTTGGTCTTTGGAGGGTGCTAATCAAAAGTCACCAGAAACTAACTCAGATAAGAGAGAATCATTCACGTGGGAGGGGAGATATGAAGATACAGACCTCTTCAAATCCCCACATGACACAGGAACATGTTTGTGGCTAAACTGTTGCAGCATAGATACAGATTTTATTTTTACTAAACATGAGCCCAACCTAAAATAAAAAATAGGAGATATACCAATCTCCTAGAACTGGAAGGGACCTTGAAGGGTCATTGAGTCCAGCCCCCTGCCTTCACTAGCAGGACCAATTTTTGCCCCAGATCCCTAACTGGAAGGGACCTTGAAGGGTCATTGAGTCCAGTCCCCTGCCTTCACTAGCAGGACCAATTTTTGCCCCAGATCCCTAAGTGGCCCCTTCAAGGATTGAACTCACAACCCTGGGTTTATCAGGCCAATGCTCAAACCACTGAGCTATCGCTCTCCCTCAAAATTCACCTCCAGATCCAAAGTCTCTGAATGTTCAAATCCAGGGGCCAGCAGAGAATATCTGTATTTTATCATTCCCTACTCTATTGTATTCATCTCCAAACATGTACTGCTCTGTCAGATACAAACTTCTAGCTAGCAGCTTGAAAATATTTCTCTTTCTGAATAAAAAAACTTATTTTTCTACTGTCATATCTTTGGACTGAGAAGAGGCAGAGGAAGAGCACCACATCTTATATAATGGGTACAGTTAATAACTGTTTGTTGTGACTAACAAAATTATTAACAGTTTGGGGGCAAACAGAATAAAATACAGATTTTTATCACCTTAGGTAATATAAAAATGTGTGATGTTCCCTACGCCAGCACAACTTTCTTTGTTAAATTTCTCCTTGTATTATTTGTATTAAACTGCTTTTAATTGCCTTTTTTTTAATTGGCTGCCACGAGCAGGAACTAAGTTTTAAATCAAGAATTATATTTTAATTTTGTACAGGCAACTGATTGACATTGCTCTGCTTAGTAAGTGGTTTGAGGGGGTGTAACGAAGTGGGAATGTTCTTAATTTTTTCTCTGAACACTGTGTGGGCTTCTCAGTTTCCCCTATGCAGTTCTTAAGTATCTAGTTGGTGGGATAAGGGTGTGTGATTGTCGCAGAGTCCTAGAAAGGCCAGTGTGATACTGTCTGCACAGAGAATTGCTGATGGCCTATGTCCTGGCAACTAATGGCCTGGGCCCCTCCCCTGCAAAGGTGCCAACTGAAGGTGTTGGAGAACAAAGAGATCAGGTGACCCTCTGGCCCAGGGAAAGGGACAAAGGCCAGAGGAGGGGTTTGGAGAGTTTTAGTTTGGAGCTGGCTGGGAAAATGGAGAGAGGCCAGATGGGGTTCTGGCCTCCCTGGCCCCAAGATGGTCCTGACTGAGGGGTCCTGTTCTCTGTACCTACAAGCTGTTTTGGACTCTGTTCCTGTCATCTAATAAACCTTCTGTTTTACTGGCTGGCTGAGAGTCCCATCTGACTGTGGAATTGGGGTGCAGGGCCCACTGGCTTCCCCAGGACCCAGGAAGGTCGAAGCTGTGTACGCTTCTTGCCATGGAGACAGTCTGCTCACAGAGTGGAGGCTCGCCCAGAGTCCTGACTGGCTTTGTATGGAGTAGTTCCAAAGCATCGCCTCGATGACTCTGTGACGGGGGGAAGGGAAAGTAACTGCAGTGTGTTAATGTAGAAAGTTCTGTATGCTCAAATTAGTAAGACTGGTATAGATGGGTCCATAGTGTAAACTGGACAGGGAAAACATGCTAACACTTCTCTAGCAACAAATATGTTAAAGCATAGTTCACAAGGGAAGTTTTATCTTTTGCTATCTAGTGCAGAGAGGGCTGACATCTAGGGAAACAGAAAAGAAGAAGAATATGAAGGTTTTTCAAGAGATGTTTTAAAGATACCTGTATATAACTGAAAAGAGAACTGGAAGTATCTAACCATAAAGGATTTGAATATTATGGGGCTAACAGACATGGCAGCTGAAATGAAAATCACTGGGGATTAAACTCTGAAGGTTGCAGTTTGTTTATAAAAGTCAAAATACATTGGAAAGAGGAAGAAATAGTATGTCATAGGGGAAGTTCTAGAAATGGCAGTCTAACTTTGTAAGAAACACAGGTAGTGATGAAATATTAACAGAGGACATACTACTTTACGCTAAGGAAATGTCTTCTTGTTTGTCTATTAGTAAGTATATGCCCCCCTGCCAGTCGGGAATTGAGGGTCAGCTCCTTGAATGGGGCAGGGAGTTCCTTTAATCCTGAGTTTGCAAGGAAATGGGTGAATGATCTGTCAGATCTTTTCAGTCTTTAACATCGATGATTGTTACTATTCAAGACTGGAGGCCACAAAGACAGTGAACTCTTGATAGGAATTCACTTTCTAAACTACTTGAACAATGGCATGAAATGACAGCTGTAATCCAGAAGGTTGTGCAAAGGGCAAACTGTAAACAGAAGTGGGAGACTTAAGGTACCTAAGACAAAGCAGAGCATATAGTAAATAAATGCAGCAGTAGTTATATGGATACGATACAGGACTGCTTCCTTATACATTATGTAAAAGAAGATACAACTAGAAAGAGAGTAACAGAGATGGAAGGATTAAGTAGTAGAGAAGGAGGAATATCTAAGCAACAATGGTAATTTTACCATATACAAACATTAAAAACCATAACAGAATTGGAAGCACATGCACTGACTGTGAATTTAAGTATTATGCTTATACCTGAAACAAAAATTAAAAAGTGATAGCAGGTTAAGCAGAAAAGGATGAAGAATAATGTTGTTATAATGAAAGTGTAAGGCATGTATTTGAATATATATTTCCTTATGGATAGGAAAATATTCAGATAAACTCACTGGGTACCAGATCTTGAGGTCCTTATGCTGATTTTACTCAATCCTTACTCAAGCATGCTCCCATAGGAGTACAGAATAAGCTAATATGGACAAGGCTTGAGATTTTGTCTGAGTAAAACTGGAATGAGAACCTCAGGATTTGGCCCTGAGTTTGTGTATTGGTGCCTCAAAGTGTGGCATCAGAGATCTGAAATAATAAATCCAAACAAAAGATGCTATATTGGTGAATGTGTGATCAAAGTTGTCTCCTTTACATTCAGTGTTTTTTTAATTTGAAAAATACAGCAGTGTGTAAATGTGACATTAGGTGAGGAATTAATCCTACAGAGGTCACAAATTCAGAGATATGGGCCCTGATCCTCTGCAAGTGTAAATCAACATACCTTCATTGAAATCATTGTGCTTAGGAAAGATGAAGACTGGGAATGTATGCATTTGGTTTTCCACTTAAAAGGGTTTTTCATAACAATAACAAAGGAAGCCTCACTTGACAAAACAAATTTGTATTTCTGCACTTGTTGAAATGTTTGCTTTGTTTGTAAAAATATATTGAATATCTCAGTAGTATACCACAGTGCTCAATTTGTTTAGCTTGAAATTGGAAGGAATGTACAATTTGTGGGATCCATATGTGCCCTCCTTGAGGAAATGTTTTTAAATCCTTGCCATTTGGTCCACTCTCAAGTCAAATAGTTTTCTCTTCAGAAGTATGTTTATAAGCCCCAGAAATGTACTCTCTGGTAGGGATAACTAAGCAGTGAACGCCATCATGGACAAGGAAATTAGTCCAACCCTGCCTTCAAACTGGGAAGCCAGGCATATGTTAGAGCAGTCTAAAGGGCTGGTCTGGTCCTTGGATCCAGGGAATGTTAAAATGAATTAAAGCCACCTTTCCCCTTGCAATCCCAGTCTTTCACCCAGGCAGCTTGGCTGGAACAGCAAATCTGGCCCAATGCTCTCAAGTGAGGTGCGCTTACTCAATTGTGGTGGTGTTTGCTGGATTGGAGTGTTATAAATTTAAGACAAAGAGTGCTAGTATATGAAAAGGTGACATTTGGATGGTTGTGTTAAGTCTTGCCAGATATCTTATTCCATTATGGTAAAAGGTTACCAGCAGGAAGCCTTGAGATTTTGACTAGTTTTATGTTGTTTAATATAGTCATTAATAATCTCAAAAGGGTATGAGTGGTGACATAACAAAATTTGCAGATGACACAAAGTTTAATTAGGTTAGTCAAGACCAGAGAAGACGGTGAGGAATTTAAATGAGGAAGATCTAAATAGTCTCAGTCAATGGGCAGCTTGGTAGCAACAATGAATTTTGAAACTATTTGTACTCCTATTAATGTTTTAAATTAACTGTATCAGCTCAGGAAAGGGACCTGGCTGTCACTGTAGACAGTTCAATGAAAACCTCTGCTTAATATGCAGCTGCAGTCAAAAGAGGAAACAAGAAGCTGGGATGCATAAGGAATGGGATGGTGAATAATATGGAAAATATAATGCCATTATATAAATCCATAGTATATCCAGATCTAGAATATTGTGTGCAGTACTGGTCATCCCCTCTCAGAAATGATATTGTAGAATTAGAGAGGGCTCTGAAAAGGGCAGCAAAAATGATTGGGAAAGATTGAAAAGATTGGGATTGTTTATTTTACAAAGGAGATAAATAAAATGGAACTTGATAAAGTATATAAAATAATAAATGGTAATGAGAAAGAAGATCAGGAAATTCTGTCCTTCCTGTTTCATATCAACAAAGGAGCATACGATGAAATTAAAAGATGGCAAATTCAAAATTGATGAAATGCTTGTAATTAGATTGTGGAACTCACTGCCACAGGAAGTCATTGAGGCTTAGGGTTTAGCAAGATTCAAAAAGGGATTGGACATTTATATGGTTAATAAGAATATCCAGAGCTGTTCTAATTAATGATGATAAATTTTTTGGGAGGGATTTTAAATCTCATGCTTCAGAATTTAATCAATCTCTGACTATTATAGATCAGGACCAAATGACAGGGGCCGATCGCCGCACATCTGTATATTGCAGGATTCTTGCACCTTCTTCTAAATTATCTGGTACTGGCTATTGCTAGAGGCAGGATACTGGATTAGATGGACCTATGGTCTGATCTAGTACAGTAATCCCTGTGTTTCTAAATGTAAAGCACAGCACTATATACTTTGAACTTTCTCTGATTCCATGTTGTGACGGGATCCCTAAGGGGTGCAGCCTGGAACTGTGGGACCGCTGTGTCCGCTTAACTCTCTCCAGCCTGGGCTGTCTCTCACAATGTCTTGCTAGTGACTAGCAGCAAACCTCTCCAGGAGCTGTGATCCCTTAGCACAACCTCATGTGGAGCCCCACACCCAGCTGTATTGCATGAACGCTCCCAGAGTCACTCATGAATCACACAGAGGAAGGCACTAGAGCCAAGTCCTCCAAGCACTGTACCTTAGGAATATACAGACTTGCACTGCTCAAGATGGGCAGTGCAAATTTATTAATTGGTTCACCACTTCAACAATTGAAAGTGGATATACACCAGCCTTTGCAAAACCTGAGCAGATTTGCCCCACACTACATACAAACTCACTGGTAAAGATAAACAATTAAACAAATGTATTCATAGATTCATAGACTCTAGGACTGGAAGGGACCTCGAGAGGTCATCGAGTCCAGTCCCCTGCCCTCATGGCAGGACCAAATATTGTCTAGACCATCCCTAATAGACATTTATCTAACCTACTCTTAAATATCTCCAGAGATGGAGATTCCACAACTTCCCTAGGCAATCTATTCCTGTGTTTAACTACCCTGACAGGAACTTTTTCCTAATGTCCAACCTAAATCTCCCTTGCTGCAGTTTAAGCCCATTGCTTCTTGTTCTGTCATTGGAGGCTAAGGTGAACAAGTTTTCTCCCTCCTCCTGATGACACCCTTTTAGATACCTGAAAAGTGCTATCATGTCCCCTCTCAGTCTTCTCTTTTCCAAACTAAACAAACCCAATTCCTTCAGCCTTCCTTCATAGGTCATGTTCTCAAGACCTTTAATCATTCTTGTTGCTCTTCTCTGGACCCTCTCCAATTTCTCCACATCTTTCTTGAAATGCGGTGCCCAGAACTGGACACAATACTCCAGCTGAGGCCTGATTAGCGCAGAGTAAAGCGGAAGAATGACTTCTCGTGTCTTGTTTACAACACACCTATTAATGCATCCCAGAATCATGTTTGCTTTTTTTGCAACGGTATCACACTGTTGACTGATATTAAGCTTGTGGTCCACTATGACCCCTAGATCTCTTTCTGCCATACTCCTTCCTAGACAGTCTCTTCCCATTCTGTATGTGTGAAACTGATTGTTCCTTCCTAAGTGGAGCACTTTCCATTTATCTTTATTGAACTTCATCCTGTTTACCTCAGACCATTTCTCCAATTTGTCCAGATCATTTTGAATTTTGACCCTGTCCTCCAAATCAGTTGCAATCCCTCCCAGTTTGGTATCGTCCGCAAACTTAATAAGCTTACTTTCTATGCCAACATCTAAATCGTTGATGAAGATATTGAACAGAACCGGTCCCAAAACAGACCCCTGCGGAACCCCACTTGTTATACCTTTCCAGCAGGATTGGGAGCCATTAACAACTACTCTCTGAGAACGGTTATCCAGCCAGTTATGCACCCACCCTATAGTAGCCCCATCTAAGTTGTATTTGCCTAGTTTATTGATAAGGATATCATGCGAGACCGTATCAAATGCCTTACTAAAGTCTAGGTATATCACATCCACCGCTTCTCCCTTATCCACAAGGCTTGTTATCCTATCAAAGAACGCTATCAGATTAGTTTGACAGGATTTGTTCTTTACAAATCCATGCTGGCTATTCCCTATCACCTTACCACTTTCCAAGTGTTTGCAGATGATTTCTTTGATTACCTGCTCCATTATCTTCCCTGGTACAGAAGTTAAACTAACTGGTCTGTAGTTTCCTGGGTTGTTTTTATTTCCCTTTTTATAGATGGGCACTATATTTGCCCCCTTCCAGTCTTCTGGAATCTCCCCCGTCTCCCATGATTTCCCAAAGATAATAGCTAGAGGCTCAGATACCTCTTCTATTAACTCCTTGAGTATTCTAGGATGCATTTCATCAGGCCCTGGTGACTTGCAGGCATCTAACTTTTCTAAGTGATTTTTTACTTTCTCTTTTTTTATTTTATCTTCTAAACCTACCCTCTTCCCGTAAACATTCACTATATTAGACATTCCTTCAGACTTCTCAGTGAAGACCGAAACAAAGAAGTCATTAAGCATCTCTGCCATTTCCAAGTCTCCCATTACTGTTTCCCCCTCCTTACGGAGCAGTGGGCCTACCCTGTCCTTGGTCTTCCTCTTGCTTCTAATATATTGATAAAAAGTCTTCTTGTTTCCCTTTATTCCCATAGCTAGTTTGAGTTCATTTTGTGCCTTTGCCTTTCTAATCTTGCCTCTGAATTCCTGTGTTATTTGCCTATATTCATCCTTTGTAATCTGACCTAGTTTCCATTTTTTATATGACGCCTTTTTATTTTGTAGGTCACGCAAGATCTCATGGTTAAGCCAAGGTGGTCTTTTGCCACATTTTCTATCTTTCCTAACCATCGGAATAGCTTGCTTTTGGGCCCTTAATAGTGTCCCTTTGAAAAACTGCCAACTCTCCTCAGTTGTTTTTCCCCTCAGTCTTGATTCCCATGGGACCTTACCTATCAGCTCTCTGAGCTTACCAAAATCCGCCTTCCTGAAATCCATTGTCTCTATTCTGCTGTACTCCCTTCTACCCTTCCTTAGAATTGCAGACTCTATGATTTCATGATCACTTTCACCCAAGCTTCCTTCTACTTTCAAATTCTCAACAAGTTCCTCCCTATTTGTTAAAATCAAGTCTAGAACAGCTTCCCCCCTAGTAGCTTTTTCAACTTTCTGAAATAAAAAGTTGTTTGCAATGCAGTCCAGGAACTTATTGGATAGTCTGTGCCAGTACCAGCCAGTACTGTACCAGTATTGACTATTAAAAGGTAGATTTTAAGTGATAGACAAAAAGTCAGAGTTAGTTACCAAAAGTAATGAAATATAAGCACGCAGTCTAAATTCTCAACCCTGTTAGACAGGGCAACATCTAGATTAAGCAGTTTTTCTCACCCTGCTGGATATTGCAGTCCTTAATATACCTGGGCAATACCTTAAACTTGGGCCAATCTCCTCTGTTTGAATCTTGTTTTCTCAGTGTCTTAGGGTATGGCTACACTTACATTTGTGCAGCGCTGGGAGTTACAGCTGTGTTCGTACAGCTGTGTAGGGCCAGCGCTGCAGTGTGGCCACACTGACAGCTACCAGCGCTGTTGGGAGTGGTGCATTGGGGGCAGCTATCCCACAGAGCACCTCGTCCCATTTTGGCGCTGTGGGCTGTGGGAAGGGGACGGAAGGGTGCAGGTCTTTCAGCTTCCTGTTCCAACGCCCCGTGGTGCTTTGCTACACATTCCAAGCAGTTTGGCGCCATTGTGAGTCTGCAGCGCGATTTCTGTTACAAATGGAGCCTGAGCTGCTGAGGACCTTGCTGATGAATGTTGCCAGCACATCACGTTTGGCAGGGGAGCTATTCCTTCAGCTCCAAAGTGACAGTGAGGAGTCAGACGATGATAATGATTCGCCTGACGTGCAAGACACTAAATTGCTTGTGGCAGTAACGGACGTGCTCAGCACCATGGAAGCCGCCTTTGAGCTCGGGAAACGAGCACTGAGTGGTGGGATCACATCGTCCTGCAAGCCTGGGATGACGAGCAGTGGCTGCAGAACTTTCGGATGAGAAAAGCCACTTTCATGGGACTGTGTGCTGAGCTCGCCCCTACCCTGTGGCACAGGGACACGAGATTGAGAGCTGCCCTGCCAGTGGAGAAGCAGGTGGCTATTGCAATCTGGAAGCTGGCAACTCCAGACAGCTATCGATCGGTAGCGAACCAGTTTGGAGTGGGAAAGTCGACCGTTGGAATAGTGTTGATGCAAGTTTGCAGGGCCATTAATCGCATCCTGCTAAAAAGAACCGTGACTCTGGGGAGCGTGCAGGACATTCTGGATGGCTTTGCACAAATGGGTTTCCCTAACTGTGGAGGGGCAATAGATGGGACGCATATTCCTATTCTGGCACCACCCCACCTGGCATCTGAGTACATTAATCGGAAGGGGTATTTCTCTGTGGATCACCGTGGGCGTTTCACTGACATTTACTCAGGATGGCCTGGAAAGGTGCATGATGCACGCATCTTTTGGAACAGTGCCCTGTTCAGGAAGCTGCTGGCCGGGACTTTTTTCCCAGACCGCAAGATCACAGTAGGGGACGTCGAAATGCCCGTTGTGATCCTTGGAGACCCCGCTTACCCCTTAATGCCATGGCTCATGAAACCGTATACAGGGAAGCTTGACAGGAGCAAGGACCGGTTCAACTACAGGCTGAACTGGTGCAGAATGACTGTGGAGTGTGCTTTTGGCCGTTTAAAAGCGTGCTGGAGGTGTCTCTGTGGGAAGCTAGATTTGGGGGAAAGCTGCATCTCCGCTGTTATATCCGCGTGCTGTACCCTCCATAATATTTGTGAAGGGAAGGGTGAAAGATTGAGTGAGGACTGGACCTCTAAGGTTCAACGCCTAGAGACTGAATTTGCACAGCCAGAGAGCAGGGCTGCTAGAGAGGCCCAGCAAAGGGCTTCAAGGATTAGAGATGCCTTAAGGGAGCAATTTGAGGCTGAAAGCCAACAGTAATGTTTGGTGCCTTTGCTGTGCCTGTTTTTCCCTTTGGGTACAGTATTTCTCACTTTCTGCAATAATAAAAAATGTTTTAAAAGCCAAGAAAACATTTATTCAAAATACAGTACATAAAAGAGCAGGGGGGTAGGGTGGTGGACTGTACATTCAGAGGTTTGAATATGTCCTGCTTGGATTACTGTTCAATGCCTGCTGCACTTCAGGATTAATATGCTGCATCGTGATGGGGGTTGAGTGCATAGGGTAAGGGTTGTAGTTCTCAGGGCTGGTAGGTGAACGTACAGGTGTTGGGGGCAGCTGGTGGTGGTAAGAACCAGGCTGCTGGAGAAAGGTGTGTTTTGTGCAAACACTGGGGAACAAGGGAGAGAGCTTTGGGAGGGGTGGGGTTACCATGGTACTGATCTACCTGCATGGCTACGAGAGACTGAATACAGTCCATTTGGCGAGCCAGGAGGCTTATCAGCTGCTTTGTGCTTTTCTTGGTAGCCAATTCCTTTCTCCTGCTTTGTGTTTGCCTCCACTCATGCATTTTCTCTCTCCAGTCCTGCAGCCTCTTACTGTCTCTGGCGTACCGATTCATAACTGCTTTGATCAAATCTTCTTTTGATTTTCTAGAATTTTTCCTCAAGTTCTGTAGTCTTCGCGTAGGCGGTGATAGGGCTGGAGTATTCAAGGACACTTAAAATAACAGAAATAGAAACATTTAATACAGAGGCTACATTGTTTATTATCACAGTGAAGGAGTTTGTAGACTATTTGTAGCATCATTTACACATACCAAGCATAGCACAGAGAGGCCACGGCAGCAAAGGCATGGCGAGCAATGGGGTGAGTGTTTCTGCCGTGACTTCACCTGGGAAGGGGAACTGCCTGAGGGCTCACTGGGGTTTCTGTGCATTGGGGAAAGCAGAGAGCAGCTACTTGGGGACGTGCACTGGGGAAAGCAAAGAGCAGCTACTTGGGGACCTGCACTGGGGAAAGCAGAGAGCAGCTACTTGGGGACGTGCACTGGGGAAAGCAGAGAGCAGCTACTTGAGGACCTGCACTGGGGAAAGCAGAGAGCAGGGACCTGCACTGAACACACTATCCCTACATTTTCAACAGGATTTTCTACTGCCAGATATATCACTGCTGCGTGTTACCTGGGAAGAGAGGGAGGGTCTTCTACAGCAATGTGGATTCCGCCCTGGTCCCTATGCAGCTTGCCTGTGTGCAGCAATGGTCCCCCCACCCCTCGCGGCACAGTGGCGCGGACGAGTTAGCCTGACTGGGACAAGGACCATGGTGGCTCTCCCTATAAACTTGCGCAAGCACATTGCCCACGCTCTGGCTGCAACTTTTGAAGAGTTTACTGAGGTTGATTACAGAGACGTGATAGACCAAATCAATGGGCTATTCCACATTTAGGCATGCATGCAGGCAGCCATAACACCCACCCTCCTCTCCCAAAACATTTCCATCCTAAAAATAAAATCTGCTTACCGGGAACATGCTTCTCTGCTTCTTCTTCACCAACAAGTTCCAGCTGCTGCGACTGGCTAGCCTCCTCCTGGCTTGAGAAGAGCTCCTGGCTGCATGCCTCCTGGGACTCCGGGGTGTCTCCCTCCACCCCAGTAGCCTCACTCTCAGCTTCCTCTACACCCTCCCCCACTTCTCCCTGCTCTGAACTCTCCATCGTGCTCCTCGGATTGGCAGTGGGGTCACACCCAAGTATGGCATCCAGCTCCTTGTAAAAATGGCAGGTTGTGGGGGCAGCTACTGAGCGGCGGCTTCCCTCCCGGGCTTTGCAATAGGCACTGCGCAGCTCCTTTACTTTCACGCTGCACTGCAACGCATCCCGTTCATGGCCCCTTAGCAGCCAGGACTTTGATATCTGCCCATAGGTATCATAATTTCTATGGCTGGAGCGCAGCTGTGATTGCACAGCTTCCTCACCCCAAACACTGATGAGGTCCTGCAGCTCGGAAGTGTTCCATGCTGGGGCTCGTTTGGGGCGTGGGTCACTGATTAATTGATTGATTGCACTTCACACCTGGCTGAGGAAACAGGAAGGTGATATTTAAAATTCCCAGGGCATTTAAAGGGCGGGTCACCTGAGCCCAGGGCAGTGGAGTGTGAAACGATGAGCAGAGTGGCTGAAAAGGTATGCTGGGATACCTCCTAATACCCTGGAGGCCAATAACAGCGCTTTTGGTGTCCACACTTGATGACCAGCACTGGAATCGCTACACCCCAGGCAGACCAGGTGTACAGCCAGCGCTGCAACCAGGGAGTTGCAGCGCTGGCCATGCTTTGCAAGTGTGGACACAGAGTGAGTTGCAGCGCTGTAACCCCATCACCAGCTCTGCAACTCTCCAGTGTAGCCATGCCCTTAGTTGCTTGCATTGTAAGTGGGGGCAGGAGAAGGGCCCAGGCCCAGCATATGGCCTCTGTGTCTGTTTTATACCCTCAGGCCATGTGCTTGGAAAACACAAGTCCAGGCATGTCTGGGTGTATTGCTGAGTCTCCAGGCAAGGTTGAGCAATTCCCCTGGGGTGGCCTCATGCAGGTGAGTCATTACATTGTTACTCCCTTGCTGGACAATAATTGTAGATGGGTTGATTGATACCCCACCCAGGTGTTGGTTACTTCCCTTGCTGTTGCCTCTGGGGAGCTAATATCTGGCTAATTCCCCGATTTACAGCATGTTTTAGTGACAACACAGTTCTCATAACTTCATATGCATTAATGATATGCATATATGATTAGAGAAATGACTTTTAGCAGATCATAACCTTTCCCCTGATACCTTACAAGACATGCTTTGTATGTAAGATCACACTTATATAAAAATGAGGAATATGGGGGTTCCAGGATGCTCTCCCGAGTATAGAATGTCACACACATACTTTGCATACAGATTCTAATTCTGGTAATATTTTTGTTGGGTACTTGTGTCTCAAATGACAACAACACAGTGCATAAGAGTATGTTTCTTCTGGTGTGTGTCTCCATTTTTTACTCCACTGATGAAGTAATTTTTATTCCTGCAAAGACAGGTTAGTTTGTGAATAGCTGTCATGATTCAGCCATGATTGTATTGTCTATACACAAAAGGGCATATTAATCCTAACACTAATGTTGCCCGTTCGTTCTAGTTAATCCTTGTCCAGCTCTTTGCTGTCACCAGAAAGCACTGATGAATAATTTAAAAATGTCCACTCCTAGCAGTATGGGGGATATTATTATTAATGTTTTTTCTTTCATATTTTGCAACTATAGGTGAAAATCTGAATTCTCAATTATTTATTTTTATTTCCATGACAATTCCTAAAGGAATGACATCTGAAATAAATTAGTCTCTTTAGAAGAAAATCTGTTAAGAATCCTTGACTTACTGAATATCAGTTTTACAGAACCATGTATAATACTGTATATTCTTAGTGTTCTTATCGTTCACATGCAAACAAATACCTTATAATTAATATGTTTTCACTAAAAGTTTTAGTTTCAGGTAGTGTACAGTCTTAAAACTGTGTTAACCGCTCTATATCATAGATGACAAAGAATGGTACAGTGGAATCTGAAGAGGCTAATACTTTAACGTTGGATGACATTTCTGATGATGATATTGATTTAGACAACACAGAAGTAGATGAATACTTCTTTCTACAACCCCTACCAACAAAAAAACGTAGGGCGCTGCTGCGAGCCTCTGGAGTGAAAAAGATTGATGTGGAAGAAAAACATGAGCTGAGGGCCATCCGCCTATCCAGAGAGGATTGTGGCTGTGACTGCCGAGTGTTCTGTGATCCAGAAACTTGTACTTGCAGCCTTGCAGGCATAAAATGCCAGGTAAAGATCTATATTACAGATATTCCTTACTAGCAGGGCATAAACAACTCACAACAGAGGTATTATGGGTAATGAATTACTAAGTGCTGAAATTCGTGGGTCTCAAAACCAGTAACATAAATACATATATAAATAAAATATGGTTTTTATTGTGATTAGTTTGAAGACGTGCAATAACTGGCATTTTCCCCTCTGAATACAAATGCTCAGCTCCTCATATTCTTCTATGGGCCTTTAACCAAACATCCAACAGAGGAGTCACTAACCCAGGGGTCAGCAACCTCTGGCACGCAGCTCACCAGGGTAAGCACCCTGGCAGGCCAGGCCAGTTTGTTTATCTGCCGCATCAGCAGGTTCGGCCAATGACTCTCACTGGCCACGGTTCGCCATCCCAGGCCAATGGTGGAGGCGGGAAGCCGCAGCCAGCACATCCCTCACAGCTTCCTACCTCCCCCATTGGCCTGGGATGGCGAACCGTGGCCAGTGGGAGCTGCACTAACCTATATGACTTCTGATTTTACAAGATAAATTTTTATTTTAGAAATAGTGTACATCTTTTCCCCTGAGTATATATCTCCAGTTACTTCAGATTGTATGTTTCCTAATTTATAATCACAAGTAGTTTTGAATCAAATATTAAAATCCAAACTCAGAATAAGAACCAATAAATGAAGCATGTTTTACCATCTTTCAATTAATATGTGTGATAGAATCATAAATGCTAGAGCTGGACCATTGGTATTAGGTCATTTAGTCTATCTCTCCGACAATCAAAAATGTATTCCCTAATGTACATTTACTGGTGGTTTCCTCAGGATCATTTTAAATGTCCCAAGCAAGGAGGCTTCATCAGTTCCATTGGGTCTTATACAGCCCAATAGATCTCACCATCATTGAGTTTCTTTAAATTTTCCTTTTCATAATTTCTTAAATCTGCCTAAACTCATCCTATTACCCTCAAGTGTTTACCCTCTTGAATATTCATAGACTGTTTTCAGTTCTGCTTTGACGGGGATATGGACTAGATCACCTTGGGGGGCCTCTAATTTTGCACCTGCATTTGATTGCAGGTAGGTGAAAAGGATAAAATTTAGGCATCTAACTACAGTACCTGATTTATGGATCCAATCAGGCAGGTAGATATCTAAATTCTATTCTTTCAGCCTACAGTTTATTGTGTCTACAATAGAGTATCCACACTTGACTGAAGCCTCATTTAAAATGTGTCCCAGTTTCTATTTCTAACTTCTGTGGTCATTTCTCCCTTTAGTTATTGTTTTGTCAAGCTGTCTATATTTAATTTAAAAAACTCCCACCTTTCTGCGCAAGCCATTCCCTCCTAATCATTAATCATTTTTGTTTCTTTCATCTGATTTCCGTCCAGTATCTCAGCTTCTTTCTGGTAATGAGGGCCCCAGGAATGAACACAGTATTTCAGGTGTGGTTATAGCAGAGCCATAGAAAGATAAATCATTTATCCCTTGGTCCACATTGTGACGTATGAAACCTAAAACTGTATTGTCTTTTTGTTTTCTGCTACACTGCATTGTAAATCCATGTCTAACTTTCTGGTTTTTATGATATTATTGCTTTCCAGGTTCTCCCTCCCAGTGAATATCTGTGCTTTGGTTTATTTTTCCATATATATTGTACTATGCACTTTCCCCAAATGAATCTCATTTTGTCATTTTATGCTTCTAGTCTCTCTTGTGTCTGTTGCATCATTGGTTTATTGTACATATGGTTAATCTGTATTCTCTTTTTAAAAGGTGGATCGTATGTCTTTTCCATGTGGTTGCACTAAAGAAGGGTGCAGCAATACAGCAGGTAGAATAGAATTTAACCCCATTCGTGTACGGACTCACTTTTTGCATACAATAATGAAGCTTGAATTGGAGAAAAATAGAGAGCAGCACGTTCCTGCACTAAATGGTTGCCACAGTGAGGTAAGTGCTCACACTAGTTCTCTGAGTACAGTACCCCACCCAGTAGAATATTCACTTGCAGAGAATTTTGAAATTGAAACTGACCCCCAGACTGCAGTGATGCACCTGCAGTCTACTGAAGATTTGGATTGTCCTGGGGAAGATGAGGAGGAGGAAGAAGATGGAAGTAGCTTTTGTAGTGGAGTTACAGATTCTAGTACACAAAGTTTAGCACCCAGTGAATCTGATGATGATGATGATGAAGAGGAGGAGGAGGAGGAAGAAAAAGCAGATGATTTTGTAGAAGGCATGGAGTCCCATGCCGATGTGGTGCCTCTTCCTTCTGTCCTTTGCTATTCTGATGGCGCTGCAGTACGTGAAAGCCACTCTAAAAATGCCTCATACTATGCTAACTCTTCAACTCTGTATTACCAAATAGAGAACCATGCCCCTGGCAGTAATAACCACATCACTGAGACCTGTTCAGAAAGGGACACTGTTAAAAATGGTAGTCTTTCTCTGGTGCCTTACAATATGACTTCAGAGCAGCTTGTTGACTACACACGGCAATCAGAGGAAAGTTACAGCAGCTCTCATTACCCTTCTGCAAACCCCTCTGTGATAGTTTGCTGCTCCTCTTCAGAAAGTGATAACAATGTTCCATGTAATAGTTTATACACTGAACATAGGCCAAGCCACCCTCAAGTGGAATTTCACTCATACTTGAAAAGTACCTCTCAAGATGGATTTGTTTCAGCTTTGAACGGTGACAGTCACATAACGGAGCAAGCTGCTGAGAATTCTGTAAGCCTTTCAGAAAAGAGCAGACTGCATGAAGAGTGTATCAAATCACCTGTAGTGGAAACAGTACCTGTTTAATTTATTAAGATATTCTAGGACTGAATCCCTTTATTTAAATGCCGTCCAATTGGATTTCCTAGAATCATAATTTTTTAAGATGTGGATTAAGAAAATTTGGACTATGATTAATATTCCAGACACATTTTGTTTTTTTCTTCAAGCTACATGGCTGTGGCATTGCACAAAAACAGTTCATGTAAAGATTAAAAACAGAAATCAAACTGTCTTTTGATAGAAAATGTATAAATTAAAAAATATATACATATTTCAAAGTAGCCTACCTGTCAAACTATGTGGAACCTGCCAAGATATCTGAATCAAAGCTTCATGTTTTTAATTGTTGGGCCTGTGCAAGATTGTTAAAACCGATGCTTTGAAATAATCATGTTTAGAGTCCTACATTTTCAACATATCTGAAAAAGATAGTGACTTTTTATGTAAAAGTAATTAATGTATGAAAAAGGTTTAGGTGTTCTGTACTGTATTTTATTTATAGTAGTTTAGTACTCATGTTTTGATAAAAATGAACAGAATGTTCATTTGAGTTTAAGATCCATAGCTAGTTCTGCAGAGCATGCCCATGTAAAATCATCTGGCATACCATATACATTTTTTATAACTACTCTTAGCAACTGATCTTAAAATACATTCTTTAAAATTCATTACATCTGTTTTTACTCCTTTTGACAGACAAATCTGTGAGTAAGGGGGCATTTATATTTTGTAAACAGGTGAAAGGTAGGACAATCTTCCATTAATGTCTGAATCAATGACTCCGCCTAGAGAAAATTGATGTTGTGTATAAGGACAAAGCAGTAGTTTATAAACTTGCACAGCACCTTTTAGCCCCACAAATATTCAGCTTACTAATGCACTTTAGTGCCATTTTGCAGTACCTTACTAATTGTGGGTACTGTGAACAATTTTGGAGATATGCCATAGCTCCAGATTGTGAGATCTATATAATAGACAAGCATTTTACAATTCATTGTAATAAAACTGATACAAGTTTTCCCTAGCCAATATATGGATGCTTAAATAAGTAATTAGTAAGAGCAAAGAGTCGTTCTGTTAGGTTAAAGGAAGCGTGGAGAACAGTTAAGTTTTTCTAGATTCTTCTACCTATTTAGCAATCTTTACAAATTAAGAGCCTGATCCAGAGCCCATTGAAGCCATTCAGTGGGCTTTTGATCAAACCCTAAATCTGCAAAGTCACTTAATTACTCTGATAATGATAGTATTAGGTACCAGAATCTATTTATTCAACTAGGACACTAATGTCAGAAGTTTTACAGTTGTGAAAATTTGTAGGCAAATTCTAATGCATTACATGCATCAATTGTTACTACCTGGTTTTCATTTTACTTTTTAAAAGGGACAATGAGAATTACAACACATGCTGCATCCCAACCCTTAAATTATCTGGACTTGGTTTTTCTAGAGAAGAACAACTTCTAGGAGTTCATTTTCTACATGTTTATTAGATATACCTAGCTGTGCATTGCCTTATTTTAAAATGCAATAGGACACTTCTTAAACTGTTTTGATATTTTGGTCCTTTTACTGATATTGAAGTATCATTATATATCTGTTAGGAAATGATTGTCTTTTTTGTCAAATTATAGCATCTGCTGCTTAATTTTTATCTCTGACAAATTTTGTTGTTTTAGGGATACAGATGTAAGCATATTGTAGATTTCAACTCTGTACCAATTACTCTTCTGCTGAGTCACTTTTTATAAAGTCAGCTACAGTATTCCAGGTAGAAAAACTACCATGCTAAAAAGATGTTCTCTGAAAAAGAAGTTGAGACTTAATGGCTCTTTTATGACACTATTGCACAACCATTTTCAAGTCAATTGTTGTACACTGAATTGTCAAAATATTTTTATATTTTCCATGTAAGATGAAGGAGCTGTTTCGTTTATTTGTTCTCACATTGATTCATGAATGCCTTCATTAGGATTCCTTTGAGATAGAAACCCTGGTTCAGTAAGAACTGCATACTTAATTTGCATGACATTCCTATCTCCTGGAAAAGTGCAGACCACTTGGACTTGCTGTCTAAAGTAGCCATTCTAGCAATTCATCTGTTCCTTGTTTGCAGTAGAAATTTTTCTTTCCCTGAAGGGCGTGTAGTCAGTTAAGACAGGAGTTCTCAGCTTTTACACAGCAAATGGTATTCTTTCTTTTTAAAGAGAAACAAATTAGAAACATTTGATAAAAAGAAGTATGCAGGTTACTGATAATATTGTCTTGATAACAGAGCTCTCTTAATTTACAGAGCCCCTGTAACAAATCACTGGGCACATGTGTGCACATCACAGAAACCTGGCACATGCTACACTAGCACTTAAAGCACAAACTTCTAACTAACACAGTAGCTATGAGTGAGTAGCAGGTTCTTAACTTCAGTGTAGACTGGCCACTAGAAGGAGACATAATTTTGCACATTTAACCAATGTATTACGTTCAGGTGAAAATTTGATTTGTACTTCATTATTCGCCCTGTTATGGAGCAATAAAAAATTATATTCTTAGTCTCTAACTTTCCACATGAAGAAAATCTTCACTGACATTAGAAAGAAAAACACTCAGAAAAGTAAGTAATTATGTAAAGCACATTTCAACTAGCTTTAAAATAATGAGATTGCTGCTGTTCTTCTTTACCATTTATATTGCAATAGAGTTCAGAGAATTGATCAAGATGGGGCACCTTGTGCTAGGTGCTGTATAATCATCTCTAGGTTCTGAGGCCTGCTATTATAGTATTCGAACTAAACTTGGGCCCTGCCTGCAAGAGCTTACAATATAAGAAAACACACAACATACAAAGGGATGGGGACAAGGAGGTGATTAAATAATATTTTGCTATGATATTTCCCACAAGTAAAGTTGGGAACAGTTATGAGGAGTCAGAGGATATAGTATCTGGAGTCTGAATTTGTAGGAAAAGAGCCACTGGCTTAAGACAATGCTTTTCAACCTGTGGTCCATGGACCCCTGTGGGGTCACAAACTGTTTCTAAGATTTCCAAAGGAGTCCGCACATCTATTTGAAGTTTTTTAGGAGTCCGCAAATGAAAAAAGGTTGAAAACCACTGACTTAAGGAAAAGCTCTGTTTAGTGATTTGGTTAAACCTGGAGATTTGTGAGTACTTTTCAGTCTCCTTTCCTTGGCCAACCTAGAGTGCCCTACTGCTCAGTTAATGAAGTAATATATTTCCTGTGTTGGTTGCTAATAGTTTCACTTTTGTGAACCTTATGTCTATGTGCTAAAAGAGGTATGTTGTTAAATTAGAAATAGCCATGTGTGTCGTCTGTACAGATTTGGCACATCATTTGTAGCCGCATTTATTTTAATGATTGGTCTCCATTCCTTGTTTGTGCTTAAAAAGCTTTACATCCATAAGATACTTGATGCCTGGTAATAGTCATTCAGAAGAAACAGGATAGTTTTGAAAGTCATTCTGTAAACTAACAAGGTGGGTGAGCTATTGGTATTTATTGGACCAACTTCTATTGGTGAAACAGACAAGCTTTTGAGCTACACAGAGCTCTTCTTCAGGTCCTGAAGAAATGTCCTGAAGAACAGCTCTGTATAGCTCAAAAGCTTGTCTGTTTCATCAAGAAAGTTGGTCCAATAAAAGATATTCCCTCCCCTACCTGGTCTCAGCAGTGTCCTGAGACCAGCACAACTACAACAACAGTACAAACAGTGTGTAAGGTGGCAGACAATGCTTTCTTTGGAGATGTGTTCCTAGTACTCTTTTTCCCCTAATAATTTATGTACTTGTAACCCCAAAACATTTTCTTCTGGTACAACATAAAAGAATTTGCGCACTGAAGATTACTAAAAACAGCACAGAACTGACTGCATTTTTTCCTAATGAAGTAAATCTAGCTTCTCTTGGAAGATGCAACCAACTAGCTTGCATATTAAGCTTTAATAAAGTTAAATATGAAGCTAGAAATTTGCTGGAAAAATTATGGCAATTGTAGTTGTTTTCAAGGAGCTGTAACTCATGCCAACTGGAACATTCACTTTAAAAGAGAATTGGCCAGGAAAAAAAATGCAACAATTATCTAAAATTTTATTGTTTTTTCATAAAAAAAATTCTGATTGAGTGCATGCCAGAGAGATGAGTAAATTTTGATTTAAAATTATTGACAGAGACTGTCATTTAAAATTGTACAAATTACTAATTCTTTGAGTTCTAACAATAGTTCCATTTTGTACCTTTCCATTTGCCTTGGGTCAGGTTCTGATCAAATTCTGTTCAGTTATCAACAAATAGCACTCACTCCTGCAAAGCCTATTGCTCAAAGAAACCTGTTATTAATAGTTCTATTCAGTTCAGTCCTCCCACTGATTTTTTTTAAAGTGCTCTGAGTTTCTTTAAAATGTCATAGTACTAGTTGTAATAAAATTCTACAAAATGTCCAGTATTCATGGTTTTGTTACTCACTAGAATGCTAAGAGATTGGGGGCCAAATGCTCAATTTAATTTTGTGTGGCCTGCATCACCACGTCTTGAGAAATTCATTCACACAACAGTAACTTCTCAGCTGGGAGCAGACTCTTCAATAAACCAAACCTGGCTGTTACAGGTTACATACAAACCTCAGCAAGACAGAGAATTTATTTTGCCATGGTTTTTAATATTTAAAGTTGTGTTTGGGGTTGTGGGAGGCAGCATTGCCTAGAAGAGCACTGGACTGGGATTTAGGCAACCTAGGTTCTATTCCTAGCTCTGCCAATGGCCTGCTTTGTGACTTTGGATAAGTTACGGTATCTCTGTGCCTCAGTTTCCCCATCTGTAAAATGGGGATGATGATACTGAGTCTTGACTCTGCACCCCCTCCCCAATACACTACCCAGTATATCTGAGCCAGGGCAGGGGGGAAGTCATCTGCTATAAATCACTAGCAGATTCCTGCCCCACTGGAGCAAGGGAGGAACCAGCCAGGGCAAGAATTATGTCTCTGGCTCAATTTTTTCCCTGAACTGCTCTGGGGCAGTGCAGTTGTGGACCACTCAGAGCTAGGAGAAAAGAGACAATCTGGCCCACTGTAGTGTTTTAAGAGGATCTGCTGAATAATGGATTAGCCTGGTTGGTTAATGATAGTGCTCTACATTGTAGCCTGGCGACCTGGGCTTGATTATTGCTCTGATTGTTTCATTTCCTGAATCATTCAGGGCTGAAGGCTCAGGTCTTAGTCAGGAATGTGCAGCTCCCCTGGTGGGGCCAAAGAGTAAATATAGCCTTTATTGTGCTTACAAATCATTTGATGTAAAATATTAATAATAATAAATGGTAGAATTAACTCAGATGATAATATATTCTGTAGAATTTATTTCTAAAATATAAAGTCTGAGCAGTATTTTTTTTAAATTAATAGTAGAAAACTACTGTTATTTTCAGAAAATAAAACAGATGTAAGCAAAGAGCCCTGTTCCGTAACATGTTCCATAATGAATATGAGAAATCTCAAAATTTGCTTCTTAAAAAAAATTTCCAACATTCTTTTTTAAAAAATGCACTTTGTTTAATTTTGCTGTTCTCAGTGATCACCGGACATGCTAATAATTCTCTTTTTTCTCCAAGAGGGATCCAAAGCAAGAAAATTGTGATGTAAGAAACAAGTTTTCTTGATTAGTTACGAAAATAGAGTATATAAAGTACAAGAGCTGTCCAGGAGTCTTCAAGTTTTTTTCACCCTAGAATCACAAGGCAGCTTCCAACTTACTTGGTATTAATGTGCCACAGGTAGCATTGTTATCTGGGAAGAAGGGTTTTTAATTCCTTCCATGAGAGCTGCTTGAGTTCCTTGTCTCCCAAGCAGCCTACATTATGGCATTTACTATAGACATCTCCAGTTCATCTGACACACGTTTTGAAGAATTTAGTGTTTTGTAGCTTTGCTCTGTTTGTATCTTCCCTGAAAAAGTTTTGCTTTGAGATGAGGCTTGGCATTAAGGAAGAGCTGAAATGTGAGTCTAAAATGAGGTATGTCTCTCTGAAAAGGGAAGGTTGAAAGGTATATTGAGTGTTAGTGTTCTGGAGGACCTAAGGTTGGCAGATGGTGCATCAGGGTGCCCAGTAGCACAGAGGGGACACTGTTGTTTGTTCCTGGAGGCTAAAGAGCCACACCCAGGGAGCTTTACAGCTTGGCTTCTCAGATGGAAAGTCTCCTGTTTTTCAAGTAGGCCCAGAGAAGATGAAGAGGCAAATGTATTATTTATTTGTTTAATCATTTGCACTTATGCCTCAGCAGTGACTGAGTCTGTCAAACTGTTTATACTGTAGAATGTTCAACAGATGTTTTTGGTTTTTTTATAATAATAATTGGAGATATACCTATCTCCTAGAACTGGAAGGGACCTTGAAGGGTCATTGAGTCCAGCCCCCTGCTTTCTCCAGCAGGATCAAGTACTGATTTTTGCCCCAGATTCCTAAGTGGCCCCTTCAAGGATTGGACTCATAACCCTGGGTTTAGCAGGCTAATGCTCAAACCACTGAGCTATCCCTCCCCCTCTCAAGTGGTAACAAATCCACAAGAAAATGAAAAGAACATGTTGCCCCCATTCCCCACTCCTGCATAAAAGGTTTTTACAGCAGCCAAGGAAAGCCTAAATAGTTTTATATACTGTCTGGAGGAATAATGGAAAATATATTGACAAACATGGCTCCAGTCTTAACCATGCACCCAGTTAATGCATCTGCGCTGACATGGATTTTTTTGGAAGAAGGCTTTTGTTATCTTGATAGCAAAGGAAAAGTTTCATAAAAAGGGCAAAAATTGAGATTAAGAGGGGCCCAGAGCAGGCACCATAAGTCTGTCTTCACTAGAAATTTAAGTTGTGTTAGAACATGACATGAGTTGTGTTAACTAATGTTGTTAAACATAACTTTGCAGCAAGTATATACAGGAAGAAGACATGTTTAACATCATGTCAGCTGGTCATGAGCAAACATCAGTGAAACCATAGGTTTAATCACAGCCAGTGGATACAGTGTGAAACACAGCTTAATCCTGTCTACTCTGACTGCAAAGTCATGTTTAACACCTAGTTAGTTAGCACAGCTCCTCAGGATCCTGTTCTTACATGACCTAATTTCCAGGTAACAACACACTCTTTAAGAGTAAGGAAGAAATATAGGTCCTCCTGAATAGTGAATTAGGTTTGGAGCCTAAGGGAGTTAGGCATTCAGCTCCCAGTAAGAGTCAATGCTAGTTGGACACCTAACTCCCTTAGGCTCCTATGAGCCGTAATTTTTTCTGGATTAATGACATGGGCCTACAGTTTTGTTTTGGATTATGTTTGAAAGCCAGCCCTTTTGGTATGCTTGGGGTTTACTGTGAAACCACCCACCCACAAGTGCGTCTTTGATATGCAGGCTAAACCTGGCATTTCAGGCTTCTCAACAGGGTTATATTTTTGTGTGCGCTGCCAGCTGCTTCTCTTAAAACAAACAAACAAAAAAATGTCTTGCTGTTATGTGAACATGTGCCACTGTACTTTATTTTCAAATTGTTCCGCACAAAAGTACTAGAACTATTAGGGTAATTTTATGTGTAACTATTTCAAAATATGAAGTGTTGTAGTGAATGTTCACATATCAGCAAGACTCTTTTTGTTTTATATATATATTATATATAATGCCCATAACTGGGCCCTTCTTTTAATTGACTGACTGTAGGCACTTCTATGGAGATATGTCTGAAGTGTAGTTTGTGAAAAATGTTTTTAAAGTGTTTGATGTAAAATAAGCGCTAGACATTTAACAGTGCAGAATTAGTCAAAATCTGTAGATTACAAATCTGTTCCTAACAGCCTCAGCCTGTAATAGTGTCTTAGTAAAGTTGATCTGCTTTATTTTAGTTAATTGCATTTCTGGTGTAATAACCTTTTGAAAATAAAATTATTAATACATATGTACTGGTTAATACCTGTGAATATAGAACATGGCACTTTGTTATTTTGATATGGTTTCACTTAAAACTGATAGAGTATATCAATTTTGTAAGAAAAGTCATTCAGCATTTATTATAAAGACATTTTTCATGTTAAAAATACCTTTGGCTGGTCGAACAAATATCAGCTATGTAAAATTTATATTGTTTACCATGGCCATATATTTTAAAAGATTCAGCAATATATGTGCAAGAATATTAACGGTGCTTCTGAATCTCTGTGAGCTCACAATTGGTAGTAGAAAGACAGTAAGTTAATATGGTTAATATTATACTAGATCACAGGTTCAAAAGCACTTTGAATTATTTGTCCTTCAAACAGATATAACCAATTCAGTTGCTAAATACAATGGGAATTGCAGTGTAGCAGTATAATTATACAGTAGTAGTTGATTTAAAAATTGTATATAACTCCTAACTAACAATTTTTGAGAAAAATAGTTGTACTTCCATATAATTAAAATGTTTTATTTTCCATTATAACTAATCTTACATGCTAAAATTATGAGGGTTTCAGCAGTAAAGCAGCATTTTATTTATTGGACTGTTTTCAAACTGAGAAGTGAATGGAAAGAGAGTTCACCTTAAAATCAAAATACCTACATACATGAAAATCATTGAACATTACAAATTCATGATGAGTTACACATTTCCTAGATTGATTTCCTTTGTTTTATAAATTGTAAAATCAAAGATGCCAAAGGGTAATATAAGCTACAATAACATTCAACAGAACTTAACCTGGACCTTATGTTGTAATAATTTATTCAAATTATCTGTATTCTTCTGTATTTATATTTTCAGTATTTATTATGAATGATATGGAAATTGATGTATTTATTGTGGCTTATTACTGCAATGTACATATTATAAAATTAGCATTTTTAAGTCTTAACATTAGGTTTCTTTTTGTTTATTAGTGGCACTCGTATTCTCCTGTATTTTTATTATATATTGTACAATATATATTGTCCATTTGTTTGCAACACAGTAAAACAGGTTTCTACGTTACATCAGCTACTGCCATTTTTCCATGTGCATCTTATTTCTAATATACAATTTCTAACAGTTTCCTCTCCTATCTACTGGTGCCATAATTAATGCTGTATCTCCTCTCCAAGCAGGAGGAGCAGCATAGCGAACCTTAGAATCCTCCCTTTTCACGCAGATTAGTATTTCTTCCTTTCCTTGTACAGTACTCTGAATGCATGTTTTCATGAGTTGTTTTTAAACTGTTAGTGTAAGCAACCTTCAAATATAAAAAAATGAGCAGGAATGCCTTTTTTCATATTAGTGAACAGTAGCACATACACTTTAATTAAAATGGGCAGAAAGAGAAATTGCATGATTCAGCTGTACTTATTATCCTGGTAACTTTGTCATGCCAGTTTTGTTTAGGCTGAAGAAGAAAGATTTTCCAAATGTTGCTCGAAATAACTTTGCAATACTCCCTCTGTTGGTCATAATGCAGTAATTTTGTACACCAAACACATTTCAAATAGATGAAGGTAGGTAAATGGCAGTGTTAACTTTCAGCCTATTGCCTAATTATTCTGAAACCTACCAACTAACAAACATAGCCCCTTTAGGGAATTTATATTTTTATTATAGTGTTTTCTCTGGTTATTCTGGTATGTTGTTATGTTATATTATGTTAATTTGAGTTTTATATTTTTAAATGATAAATCATCTATGAATCTTATTTTATAATATTTAAAATGATTGTTAATTGAAAGATCAGATGTTGTTCTCTAGTAAAATCTGCTATGAAGGCCTTTTCATAAAACATCATTTTATCTTAGCAGGAATTATGCAAAAGAAAATAGAGATGAACATCTGTTACCAGTCTGTGGTTTGCTCTTCCATGAACTATAATTAATTGCACTCCAGGGCTTGCCACTATAGTCAGGACATACTGACACAGAAAAAAGGATAAACAACCTTTAAAACTAGTCCTCTAAATTAAAGAATGCAGCACTCGTTTCACAAATAAACTAGAATTAAGCTTGTAAAATAGGATTTATATTCATTATAAACACATAGTCTATACTCACACTGGTATAAATCAGAAGTAATTATACTCAAGTCAATGGGTCAGATCCTCAGCTGATGTAAATTGTCATAGTTCCATGGAAGTTAATAAAGCAACACCAATTTACATTGACTAAGGATCTGGTCCAATGTGATTCTGCTAATGTCAAACTGGTGTAAGTGAGTGGAGAATCAGCCCGTATATTTTCATAACTGTTAGAGCTTCTGTTGTCTTGGAGTAAGATTGAGCATTCTGTAACTTAAATCAAGCATGCTGCAAAGCCTGTTGTTTTCCTAGATGTTTGGAAAGATAGGTGGGTGGGTTAACAGAGAACGGTGAGAGAGAAAATAATTGTGGATTTTAGTTTTGTTGGCAAATGTTAGTGGCTCATATAGCAGTTTGATCTAGTATATTTCCATCTGAATACATTGTGTATTTGGTGGTTTTAATCTCCTTTGGAGAGCAGCAAACCCAAGAGAAAGTGCTTTAAATTAAATCAAAGGAATTAAAGAGCCCAAGGAAACTGTTTGACATACGCTGAATTTCAATCCTCTATTTAAATACATCCCTATACTTAGCAACAGTATCCTGTTATGTAAAAGAAAAGCACAGTAGCTAATGAATGGTACGTGATGACCTTTTATTTTATGCTTACATGTTTTTTCTGATATAAATACTTAGGCATAAAAATGTATGACCAGGAGGGAGCACTGGTATAAGACTTTACAATAGGAGCACAGCCAAATATTTTCAGAAGATGGGGTCGTTATTTAAAAAATTGCCTACTGACAAAGCTAGGCAAAAAGGGTTTCCAAAAATATTTGACCTGACATAACAAGCATTGGATTAAACTTAATACATCGTAGTGACACCTTATCCATACTCAGAGTGCTTATTTGTTCTAAGTATATTTATTCCCTGCACTACAGCATATGTATGCTAGAGAGTAGTATATCATTTCTGTGCTTTATTACCTCATTAATTAATTCAAAGCGCTATTCAGAAACCAATATTTCCTGGTTTCTGAGACACTAAGCATGCAGTCAGACTGAAGAACGCTGTTTCATTTTTGTTCATTTGTTCGTTTTATACAGTAGCATGATGTGGCTAATGGCAGAGCAGCATTAGAGGAAGAAGTCCTTGGGTTTGGAGACTGGTGAACCGATCTAACTGTGCACTCAGGTTTTAGGATTAATTACATGGCTTCCTGTGCTGGAAGAGATTGTCACATTGCCACAGAAGATTTGAGGGTGTTATGCAGGACAAGGGGATTAAAAGGGCTACAGCAGTGGTTCTCAACAGGCCAATGTTACAACACTGAAGTTTCACCTCTCTTTTAGTTTTAGCACCTCCCTCCCAAAAAGAGAGGGTAGTCCTGGTTGCCATGGCCCTACTGGTGATGCCTCACCAGCCATGGTGAGAACCTGCTGGCACACATCATTGCATAATAGCTTTCCAAACAGGAAGAACCACAGTACACTCAGTAACTTCTCCCAGTGCTGGCATATTACAACTAACGTTTTAAATAAAATATAATAGACTGACTATATTGAAACTAAGATTTAGCTATAATTCACTGTACTGTAGATCTCTCTTAATTTCAGTAACCTGATAAAAGTAATAGAAATTATTTAATATCATAATGTTCTAAGGATTTAATATTATAAACTGGCTGAATACCAAGGTAATTTGTGAGGACAAAGTCAGGGCTGAGGACTGTTAGTAGCAACTCTATCAGTAGTAAAGGACAAATGCTTATATTAATGTCTTTTCAGGCCAGTGACAGAATGGACTGTCAGCAAAAATAGCATTATGCCTCTGCTGAGCAGTAATAGGTTAGCGTTATAACCTGGTGAAGGTGACTCTGCTGCTGCAGCTTTTCTTTCTCCTTGCCCTTGCGCAGGAGGAATGATTTTGGGGTGAGGCATGTGTCACAAGCAGGATGGCTAGAATCCCCTGGGAGGGAGGTGATGGATGTGTGTGAGACATGGGTTTCAGAAAGAGGCTTTATGTGCCTAACTCAAACAATTAGCCACCATGAACATTTACAAAACCACCAATGCTGAAAATGCTGAAACCCTCGCGGTGGCTGTTTTCATTGTTAATGTCTTGAGGGGCCTAAATTGCAATGAGCAGCTGCTCAGCTACTTGGAGCCTCACAGTGCCCTGCAGCTTGGTGCCTAATTCATGTCTAAGCTCCAGTAGCATCCCCCTGTCCATCGTACCTGTGGGACCCAATTCAGTGCATATGCTCAGAGCATACCTAAAACATCCAGAGGAGAACCTGCCACCCTGTGAGCTTTTGGCCCAGTGGTTAGGGTATGCACCCAGAAGAGGTTTGTTGGGGGGAGAACTGGGATCCAATTCCGTATCCTTTCCCCAACCCCTGCCTACTGGAAGGGATGTAAATGTGATTCGTGCACCACTCATGAATGTGTCATGACTACACTTGTAGGCTGGAGCAACTTGTTCAAGCTCTTGTGATGAAACTTCCCTACTGTGTATATATAATTAGCTGTGTGTTGGCGAAGCAAAGGACGCTGAATGCCTGAGGCCCACTGGTTAGTGCACTTACATATGCTGTAGAAGCCGGCCTGCAGGACCCTGCGTCTAAGCCAAAGTGTTGGGTAACTTGCCCTATTTGGGTTTCATGCAGTCTAGCCTTCTTGTGGAGGCCATCTTTTTTTTTTTTTTTTCCTTCAAGAAAAATGGAGATAGCTAAGTCCCATGGCTCACAGCTTTTAGTACTGTCCTTTACTTAGGTTATGGAAGACATGGTGTGAGGCTCCAGCCAGCTGAAATGGTGTAAGGCCTTGACCATGGGTGGCCTAGGTCCCAGAATGCCCTAACACATGGCTATGGGATAGTCCTGATATAGGACCATTTGCGGGGAGGACCTCCATAGCATTTGGTAAAGCTGTTACACAGTGTATAAGTAATAAATATACCTGGGACCAGCTCCAAAGCACTGACCCTGCTTACCCCAGTTGTTGCAGGGAAGTGGGAGGTTCATCTAAGAGGTGGGAGACCTAGCTTTCAGGTCACTGCTGAATGTCTAAACCCTAAGCCTCACACTGGGGTAGGTGCCTGTAGTCACTTGGGCTACACAGCTGTGAGCCGTCTCCTGGAATCAGGCCCCTTAGCCAGTCATTTAAGACAAACAAAAGCAGATGCCCACCTCCCTCTGGCCCCCCCAGAGTTTACAACCTTTGGGTTTGCTGTACAGGCATTGCCCCAGAACATGAGGTAGCCACAGTCAAGGTTCTTTCACAGGGTGGCGTATGGTGTGATGTGGGGTGGGGTGGGGGTGTCACTTGCCATATAGGAGACAATCCTATCCCTCCCACCTCTGGGAGACTGCATGACTGGTCAAAGTTGAAACTGATCCACCATGTATAAATGGATAACTGTGCATTAGGACAAAGAGGTGTTCAGCTTTACATTGCCCAGGTGCCAGTGCACCTGGCTGGCTTCTGCAAGACCTTTGTGCCATTTCCTCCAAGAAATCGAAACCATGCCTGCAAAGGGCATGAGATGACTGCAGTATGCTGCTGTCAACCATCTCCCAGACTTTAGTGCCTTAGCCCTTTCTGGGTTTTTCTGAGAAGGAGGATGCAGCAGGTCCCATTAAACACTGTCATTAGGGAAGTCACACAGGGTCTGAGAAACCTGCAGGCTATTAGCGCATGCCTGGTGTTGCTTAGAGAGTTGAACTTTAGTTTCCTACCGTTTATCAGTATGCTCCATACACCAGGCTACGGCAGTTTAGAATGTAACTTTGTGTATGAATAATGAACAGGGCCTTGGGCTACAAGAGTGATGTGTTAGCTCTGGGGTGGGGGCTGGTTCAGGATCTTAGAAGACAATTTTCCAGGTTCCTTCTGGGACCTACAGCATGACCGCCTCAGGAGGGCCATGCCTAAGTGCGAAGTGGTGGGAAGTGCTCCTTGATGCTTGGCATTCATAGCTGAGAGTACATTTACCCACGCTCTTCAAGGCAGGAATCCACCAGCCCCTCACTGATGCAGAGCAAGACATTTACTGAGTGTTAGGACACCCATGTTTTGCATGCCCTAACTCCACGCCTATTTACTATCCCTGACAGGTGGGGTTCCCTCTCTACTGTTGAAACTGCTCCCCTGTGTATAAATAATTAAATATACATTAGGTCAAAGAGGCTCACAGCATTTCACTATAGCCAAGATGTAGGAAACTTTGGTTCCCGTTTCTTCCAGGAGCCCTAATCCTGCCTGCACAGGCAGTTAGGTGCCTACCCTAGTTAGGTATAAGAGGGGTAGCCGGGTTAGTCTGGATCTGTAAAAAGCAATGAGGAGTCCTGTGGCACCTTATAGACTAACAGATATATTTGAGCATAAGCTTTCGTGGGTGAATACGTGTGTCTGACGAAGTGGGTATTCACCCACAAAAGCTTATGCTTCAATACAACTGTTAGTCTGTAAGGTGCCACAGGACTCTGTGTTGCTGCCTAAGTTGTTAAAATGACTGTACTGTATTGGTCAAGTGCCTAGGTTCAGTCCCGCCTGCTGCTTTCTGATTGTGCTGAGTCATGGATTCAAATGCCAAACAATGTGAATTTAAGCCCCAGCTCGCAACGCCATTAGATGGCAGTAATTGTAGGTGCTTTTAGGGATAATCCTTTCAAAAGGCCACAATACACTCCTCCAAGATTTTTTTTTCTTTTTCTCTTTTTTTGTGTGTGGGTGTGGAGAGAGAGAGATATTATTTTCCGTGCCTCATGTTACCCTTTCTGCTGTTTTGAGCATACTAACACAGCTGACCTGGTTTGAGAAACCCACCAAGGAAGAAATATAATCACAGTTAATATATTTCAGCACATTACATGAGAACAGCCATACTGGGTCAGATCAAAGGTCCATCTAGCCCCATAGCCTGTCTTCTGCTAGTGGCCAATTCCAGGTGCCCCAGAGGGAATGAACAGAACAGGTAATCATCAAGTGCTCCAGCTTTTGGCAAACAGAGGCTAGGGCCATCATCCCTGCCCAGCCCAGCTAATAGCCATTGATGGACCTATCCACCAGGTATTTAGCTAGTTTTCTGGACTGCTGCTATAGGCTTGGCAACATCACCCTTCACAATATACTTGGGCATGAAGCGCCAAAAGTTGACTGTGCATTCTGTGAAAACAACATTAAAGTGATTACTAATTGTGCCCTAGTTATTTTGAAGAAAGTGCTATAAAAAAACACTACATACGGTAGTAGATCAATAACTACTTGAAAGAGAAACTGGTGTATAGCAACCAACTGGAAAACCAGAATGTAACTAAATCATGTCAGCCAGTTTCTTTCTGAACAGATGTAAGAACAGGTGGGGATGTAAATGCCAACTTATTTTGTAGTAGAAAACTAAAAATGTCAAATTGAACTGCAATCATACTGTGATTATGGCCTGAAAGTCTGTGATTGTGGTTTCACATTCAGGGCAATGCCACTGTGGCAGAAGTCATGTTTTGCTTTGTGGCTTGAATGGTGAATGAGAACAGGAGGAGAAAGCCATACTAGAAATGGTAAATGCTAGAAGAAAAAGATCCTGAACTAATAAGAGGAAGAAACAATGGTGTTAGTTAAATGTCTGACATAGTATGAAGTGAATTTTAATTTTCAACAGCTGCGCTAAGGTTTTAATATTAACCATTTCATAAAACAAAAAAGGTCATGCTTTGCTTTCACACTACCACCCCCGTTCATGGCCACACCAATGGTGGTTTGTGTTTCTGTTTATAAATATAATGTAGCATTCACTGAAGGGCGAGAAATCATCTTTTTTATCCACAAAATAGGCGAAGTACTTGCAAAAGCAGTGCAAGCTGCCCTTCCCCATCCCCACCCCCTCCACCGCTGTATTGTAATCCTGATGCAGAGGAACCTCTGCTTTAGTGTACTATAATTTATAGTCTATGATGATGAGATTGTTGGGGAAGTGGCTTTGGTGGTAGGACTTGTTCATACTTGAAACTGACCAGAAAGCACTAACTTCATTTCACACAGGCCCGTTGCCAAACCCTCAGATGGTGGCAAATTATGAAGGTGGCTGGGTTTGAATAGGGACTTACTGTAGAGGCAAACACTTTATATTATATCCAAAAAAACTTACATTGTAGAGGCTGCAAAGTCAATCAGTCAAAAGTTAGGAAATACCCAATTTAAGCTAGCCTGTACAACCTTGTGTACATGCTTTGTAATACAGCCTTTAATTACGTAACCACAGACTGTTTAGTCCACAGGCCCCCTGCCTCCTTCAGGACAGCCGATGCTCACTGAGTCAGTAACTATTCAATATTCAGTATGTGGCTCCTGCTGCTGCATACTATACAAGCCATGTTCTGAATATCAAATTATTCATTTCCTCATGGGCTTGGCTATGGCATTGTGATAACAGTATGTGTTTTACAAATATTAATGCATTTATCTTCACAAGACCCCTGTGAGCTGAAGGGGTATTATTTTTAAGCCAAAAGTATAATCTACCTGTGGGTGCCCAATTTGAGCAACCTGGGACTTGATTTTTCAAAGTACAGGGCATTTTATATTCAGAGCCAAGCTACTTCAAGTGCAATTGTGAGTGCTCAGAAACTCAGACCCTAGTTGTCTCAAATTGAGTACTACAAAAATGAGGAATGTGAAAAATTCAGTGACAGAGGCCTCCATCGTCCGACTTCTGCAATGAACAAAGCAGGGATCCTACAAGCAGTACCTTATTCACTAGAAAATGCTCATTCGTTGTCAGAGCATTTTGTCCTGTGCACGGACTGAAGTAGAGGTCCAGTGGAAAATATGTAATTAAAGACCGTACCATACACAGAGATGAAATAAGGTTGCACTTGCAGCCTTCACTGGCATTTCCTGACTTTTGAGTCATTGACTGTAGTCTTCATGTTAATTTAACCTACATTTATTTAATGCTATTTTGTAATTTAAAAAAAAACAAAACTGAAAAATAGAATTTTCACGTAGAGCCAATATTGGCCTCCAATGTGCGTCAATCACTAGGATTTGACCCTTTAGATCACCACAATACAGGCCGCTACCATTTGAGCTAAGGGAGTAACTGGTAGCAGTAGTAGGCTGTTATCCTTCTTGAACAAGCCACCAAGGGCAAGAGAAAAACAAATAAATACAATTTGCCAGTGGGTGTTATGGCTATTTGCTGTCAGCAAAGAATGTAGAGACTGGGGACTCCTGAGTTCAAGTCGAGTTTCTCTGGGCACATTCTCTGGTGGGGTTCATCTTCAAGTGATGGTACCTATATGGATTCCAGACGTTAGTGTGCATGTATGCCATGCATTGGCGTTGGAAGAATTTGTAGTAGTGTCCATTGACCTGCATGTGTGTCAACCATATGGTGCTGTCCGAGGCTTTAAGAAGCTGTGTGGTGTGACACTGCTCTGGGTCCCTCTTACCACTGCATGGCCAGAGTTGGACCCCTCCCATTCCTCAGTGCTTGTAGCTTGCTAGAATGCTTTGTCTGTTCGTACCTTCTGTACATAGTTTTCTAGTTTTACTCCTCCTGTGTGAGGAGATCCGGGAGGGTGGCAAGCAGAGAGGTGGAGGAGACAGGTGAACCAATACTAGTGAGGCCAGGAAGGGGCTATGAAAATGACTGTCTTGCAATTCTGCCACACCTTGCACAGGATTATTACGGGAGCAGGGGAATGGGCAGGAAGGTGTAGCAGAGTTTGGTGGTCTAGGGGAAGAGAAAGGCCTTGTCCTGTGAGCCCAGCCTGAGGGCTCCTCTGTAGCAGAAGAGGGAAAGTTTGTGGTTTGCAGCAGTCGCAAAGAGGTCACAGCACCGTGTGCCTCACTGGTGAAAGACCGAGTGAAGTGTGGGGTCTGGAGCTTCCATTCATGATTTGCATAGAAGCCTTTGCTGAGCAGTGCCACCAGAGTTGCTGGTGCCCAGGAGGTGCAGGGCATGGGGGGTGACTCCCATGCCTGAGGCACCAGTTCCAGAGGAGCATGGCCTCTGCAGGGGGAGGAGGACCAGCCGCCACCCTGCTTGTTGATATATATGATCAGTGTCATGTTGTTGGACGGTAGTTGAATGTGTTGGGCAGGCAGCAAGCAATTCTAGTATTTTGATGTGCATCTATGCCTCTTGCGGTATCCAGACGCAGTCCAGATGAGCACCCGACCCAATGAGGGAGCTGTCCGTGGTGCGAGTGCTGTGAGGAGAGCAAATGGGATCCCAGCCGGAAACTTGGACAGGTTCGTCCATCTCGTGAAGGAAGCTACAACCGAGTTCTGAAGCAGAATCTGCTTGCCAAAGTGGTCTGCAGGCAGGCATGAGACGTAATGGAGGTGCAGGCCATCATGTGGCCAAGGACAGAAAGGCACTGATGCATTTGCGTACATGGGTGGGAGCGGAGCTGCATGATGAGAAATGTGAGGGCAGCAAAACAAGCCACTGGGAGAAAGGCATGGCCTCTGAGAGAGTCCAGCCATTCCCCGATAAGCATGAACATATGGGTAGTGGCAATGACAGACCTGTCCTCGTTAATAGAAACCCAGGTCATGGAGAAGGGCACAAAGGGTCTGGATAGTGGAGAAGAGATGAGTACATGATGGCTCAACAAGGAGCCAGTAGTCCAGGTAGAAAAACATGGAGTGTGCATATGGGCTGTGACAAAAATCTTCATGAACACACACAAAGCAGTGGTGATACCAAAGGGGAGGACCCAGAATTATTAATTAGAGTGTGCCACTATGAAATGTAGGAACTCCCAGTGAGCCATGTGGATGTCGACATAGAAGTAGGCATCTTTCATCTTGAGAACCACGAACCAGGCCCACTGGGCAAATGAGAGGGAGCGCGACCACGCAGGGACAGAATTTGCATATGAATTTGTTCAGTGCCGAGAGGTCCAGAATGGGGCGGCAGCAACCCGGCTTTTTTGGCATAAGGAAATAACTGAAATAGAATGAATCCATGGGTGTGGTAATGGTAGGGGATGCATTTGATGGTGCTCTTCTGGAGGTGAGTGCACAGGAAGAATCCCTATGGCCACCAAGGGGTGGGTGATGATGGGGGGAATGAATGGAACCTTATCTAGTATCCCTGATGGATGACATCTAGTACCCATCCACTGGTGGTGATTTTGCACAGGGGGGTTGGGTGCACGGTGTAGGCACTGGGCTGGAGCAGGGGTGCGGGCTGTGGGAGGGGGTGAAGGGTGTAGGTACCAGCCAGTCTGCACTTATCTCAGGCAGATCCTGAAAATGACCAGTACATCCCTCTGGCAGCAGCTCCCAGATAGTGGAGGGAGGGGGTCTCAGCATGCTGCTCCTGCCTACAAGCAGCAGCTCCCATTGGCCACAGTTCCTGGCCAATGGAAGCTGCAGAGTCAGTGATTGGGGCAGTGTGCAGAGACACCCTGTTCCCCCCACCAGGGCTGGGAGGAAAGGGGAGGAATTGATCAGTGGGGCCCATGCATTCCTTGGGGTACTCTCAGGGACCCACAGACCCCCGTTTGAGAAATGCTGAGTTACAGTAAGTAACCTCCTCTTATAGACCCTTGCACACCATGCCTACCTCTGACTCCTGTGCTGTTATCCAACACCTCACCAGCTCCTGTTCCTTTTCCCCCGCACTCTGACACCTGAAACCCTCTCTCCTCCCTGTCTCTTGTTGTCAAGGCAGCCTGCCTCATCCAGTTCTTCCACGCTGGCTAGGACCCTTGAAAGCACAGCAGAATTTCAGTTCTTGTGCCCAGCACCATAGCTGCCTCTGCTTACCATGATGAACTGCAGGGAAAGTTGCTCAGCCCCAGGCTTGAGTATACCCCATATAGATAGAATATTCAGAGATTTTAGATGCCAAACTGCAACCAGACTCTCAGCATGCTTGAACTGAGATTTTTTCAGAGATTTATAATTTAGCCATAGTTGAACAAATTTGCACTAGGACACTAGGCTGGTGAGTCTTGCCCACATGCTCAGGGTTTAGCTGATCGCCATATTTGGGGTCAGGAAGGAATTTTCCTCCGGGGCAGACTGGCAGAGGCCCTGGAGTTTTTTGCCTTCCTCTGCAGCGTGGGGCATGGGTCACTTGCTGGTGGATTCTCTGCAGCTTGAGGTCTTCAAACCACAATTTGAAGACTTCAATAACTCAGACATAGGTTAGGGGTTTGTTATAGAAGTGGATGGGTAGGGTTGTGGCCTGCTTTGTGCAGGAGGTCACACTAGATGATCATATTGGTCCCTTCTGACCCTAAAGTCTATGAGCAACAGGCATATATTTGACACCTGACAGATCCCACCCACGCCAAGTTCCAAGTCCTTGTTCCACAGCATGGGGATGCTATAACGTCTCAATTAAATGATTGTAAAAATTTGTTTAAACAAGGCAAAAACAATGCATTTTCCTTAATCTTGTTCTTGGAAATGGCTGAACTGTTTTAGCTGAAACTTTCCAAAAACATTTAGCCTGACACAGATGCCCATTATGGAAAATTTTATCCCTAACATTTTGGCATAGTTACAAACTATTGGAGAAAAAAAAAGGGTTAAAAAATGGGGCATGTAAGGGAACTTGAAGCAGTATGAACAACCTAACCTTTAATATGCCCTTTAAAACCTCCCTCTGCCCCCAATCCAGGGGTTTCTCAGACTTTTTTCTTCACATGGCTCACATCTTAATAAAAAGATTGGCTTGAGTACCCTCTTCTCCCATTTATAAACACATCTTTAACCTCTCATGATTGCATACTTCACCATGGCAACTACAGTAATTTAAATGGAAAAGCAGTGTTAGGAAAACACATTTGTATTTTTTGTTGTCTTAATGGGAATTGTTTTGTCTTTTTAAAAATAAGTCAATCATACCATTTACTTTTGCTCTTCATTTCCTCTCCCAGTCTTGTTTATTCTGTTCCACCATCTCCTGTGCATATACTTTTCTGCCACCAGGTCTCCGTTGCTCCTGCAATGCACTTGCATATGTTTATTAGGTATCTGATACCCCTCTTCCTCAGCACATAATTCCTTACCACTTAGTTCTCTTCTCCCATGACAGGCCCAGTAGCCCAGGACTCATCTCCCTGATACATACTGCACAGCTGCCTTGTTTTCTGCTCCCACAGAATTCCTCTGTTGGTTAAGGCAGCACTGCCCATTTCACTGGCAGCTGAGATTCCTGATGAAAGTTTCTGTTTCTTCTCTTCCTCCTGTTAGGCATCATCAGCCATTAGCAATGGTCTCCTCTTTGTTTCGACTTTCTCCTATTTTTAAATCTTCTAGGCTCTGGGTCTTCTTTGCATTTCTCCCTTCTTTATGTCAAATTGAAGAGACACAGTGTACACTCAGGGACAACATTTAAAGTTATTTATTTCTACTTTTTCTGATGTGATTGCAAACTCTTATTTTTGCATTTATAATAAAAGGATAGAAAAGCTTCCGTAGACTTAATTTAAAGGCTTCATATAACAACCCATATTGCTAGTATTTAAGTTGAAGTTCATTTATTGTGACAAAGCTTTTTGCATTAAAATAAAATTGATGGGTGATTTTTAAGCAATAGTTTAATAGCATACCACTATTATTTCTCTTATGGCTGTGCCTAGATTGCCAAATCAAAGTGAACAAATCTCTTATGAAACAGAGTTCTCTTTATTAAAATGTAATTTCTGCATGCTCTTAGTCTCCTCAGATCTAGGAGAGAGCCTCGTCTCTTTCATTTCCCAAACTAGGAATTTGCAAAGAGTAGTACTTGGTTCTCGAAAAGGGATTTCTTGGCTGAAGAAGAAAACTCCACTAGAAAAGGATTATAGGAGTAAGAACATAAGAATGGCCCTACTGGGTCAGACCAAAGGTCCATCCAGCCCAGTATCCTGTCTTCTGACAGTGGCCAGTGCCCCAGAGGGAATGAACAAAAGAGGTAATCAAGTGATCCATCCCCAGTCGCTCATTCCCAGCTTCCGGCAAACAGAGGCTAGGGACACCATTCCTGCCCATCCTGGCAAATAGCCTTGATGGACCTATCCTCCATGAATGTATCTAGTTCTTTTTTTAAACTTGTTATGGTCTTGGCCTTCACAGCATACTCTGGCAAAGAGTTCCATAGGTTGACTGTGTGCTATGTGAAGAAATACTTCCTTTTATTTGTTTTAAACTTGCCACTATCAATTTCATTTGGTGACCCCCTAGTTCTTGTTTTATGAGAAGTAGTAAACAACACTTCCTTATTTACTTTCTCTACACCAGTTATGATTTTATAGACCTCAATCATATCTCCCCTTATTCATCCCTTTTCCAATTTGAAAAGTCCCAGTCCTATTAATTGCTCCTCATACAGAAGCTGTTCCATACCCCTGATCATTTTTGTTGCCCTTTTCTTAAAAAAGATATATTGGAATTGCAAAAGGTTGAGATGGGGCGACCACATCTGCACACAGTATTCAAGATGTGGGCATATCATGGATTTATACAGAGACAACATGATATTTTCTGTTCTATTATCCCTTTCTTAATTATTCCCAGCATTCTGTTCGCTCTTTTGACAGCCGCTGCACACTGAGTGTATGTTTTCAGCAAATTATCCACAATGACTCCAAGATCTCTTTCTTGAGTGGTAACAGCTAATTTAGACCACATCATTTTATATGTATAGTTGGGATTATGTTTTCCAATGTGCATTACTTTGAATTTATCAGCACTGAATTTCATCTGCCATTTTGTTGCCCAGTCACCAAGTTTTGAGAGATCCTTTTGTAGCTCTTCACAGTCTGCCTGCGTCTTAACTATCTTTAGTAATTTTGTATCATCTGCAAGTTTTACCACCTGACTGTTTACCCCTTTTTCCAGATCATTTATGAGTAATATCTTTCATTTATGAAAGGGGCAGTACAAGTAGTTGCAAGGGGAAATTTGGAGGAAAACACCTTTAAATCAGAGTTTAAGACCAGTCTATGTAATCAATTACCCAAGGGAGAACATTGGAAAAATACTGTACTTCTAAAATACTCACATATGAAAGAATATAAATAAAACTACAACTGTTCATCACCAAACTATATTTGCAAATTTATTTTCTATTAAAAGGCAATATTTCATTATAAAATTCTGTAATGCAGTTGGACTCTCCTGAATGATTAAAAACAGAAATCAGACACTCAAGGGAAAAACATAAAAGGAATTGCATCCACACATTAGAAACCCATAAAGTATAAACCACATGAATCACTAAGACAGGCAGACAAAACAGTAACATTTATTGACAGAATAAAAGAACAGTAATGAACAAAGTGCTAGCAATAAACAGTAGGTTTATGTTCTGCAGTTTATGAAAACCGACAAGTACAAAAAAATCTTCAGTTTAGGAAATCTGTGACAAATGCTGGCAAAAATGGTAATGTGTATTGGATTCAAATTAAAAAAGCATACAAGATTAATACCAGGACAATATATATTTTCCATTTTAAAAATATATGAATTACATACTTCTGAAGGATTTTTTTCTTGTATTCATCAAAGATTGATGTGCTAGAAACTGAGTGAGTTAAGATTTCCCATTGGCTTCATCTCTGGGTCTAAATATTGTTTTAAGTGTGTAAAATTGGAGAGAGAAGTGCTAAGAATGTTTTTAAATTTTTCTTTTCTCATTTGCATTTCTTTAAGTGAAACTGTTAGCAGAAAAGTCAAACAACTGACTGCTAAAACAGTATCATCACTTATAAAGGCACAGTAGTTTCCAGACATTGTACGAAGATCCATCTCCTAACCTTCATTGACCAGTTTTTCTGCAGTCATTACAAAATGAGAATATATAAAACCCTACACTTTATCCCAAAATAGAGGACATTACAATATCAGTGGTTAACATATATAAAAAGCTAAGCTTATTGTGGAAATTACATTTCCAGCATATTGTAAACATTTTTCCTACCTGTGGAGACCTCAAAATATTCTTTGGTATTTTCTACACAGATGCTTAAGGGATCTTTGCAACTGTGCAATTTTATACTTTTTTAAATAAAAAGAAATTACTCTTGGAATATTTTACATTAGCTAGCTTTGCATCATTTAAAAAAATGAAGTGTGCATATATGGTCACAGTTTTAAAGTTGATATATCCTTTTCACAAGGCAGATGTATCCTTTTAACAAAATATTTCCTATTTATAAGTAGCTGTACTTAATTTTGGCCAAAAACCCATTTTTGGAATAGATCTGATGGATTACATGATACCAAACTTGGATGTTCTCCATTTCCTGTTAGGCATGTATTTAATGCTGCATTATACAACAGCTGATCCTAGAGAGGAGAAGGGAGGAAAACAAAACACAACAGCACATAGAGTAAGTTTAAATATTTGTTTGTAATTTTTTGTGAATTTACTGCTAGTTTTTCAGGGTAGGGTCCAACAGGGAAACTCAGAGACTGAAACCCTATTTATTCAAACAGGTAAAGCACCATGCAATGGCACAACAAACTGCCGCATGCTGTACCACAAATTTATATCAAGCTGTCAGGGAGGGGCCACTTCTAGGGATGAAAGAAAAGTCCATTCTCTCTGCCCAGCTGATCCTTGGCATTTCAGCCAAGAGAATTCAACATGGGTGCTAACACACCAATTGTTTAAGTTTTTTGTGATGTGGACATTTCTCCACTGGAACTGGAGTGAGGCCATCATTTTACATTTGCCACAGCATAGCCAACAGAGTGGGCTGTATTTTAATCTGCAATCTAAAGGAGAAAATGTCTATACACGGTTTTTTTCCCCAGAGCTGAGCTATCCATTCTTGTCTTTGGCTATAAATAAAGCCATGCTAACCCTGTAGCAATTCATAATTGATCAAAAAATCTTTTCTTTAAATTAAAATAGATACATCTTTATTTACTGCATAAATTACTTGGAAGTACCTTTCGAAGTTCCCACTTCTCTTCTCCAGGGGTGAATGTTTTTTGACCTTTGTAGTTACAGACCCGAAGCTGCACTGGTCCTTGAGAAGCAAACAGACAGAGCTCCTTCTGAATGTTATGTCGAATCTCAGAGTGTTCAGAGTATTCAAAGTACTATATAAATAAAAATTAAATACATTTTTACATATATTAGGTGGGAACAAGCAACCACAGCAACTAAATTCATCCCTTGAAATTTCATGACAAAAACAAGTCAAGTTTAAAAAATATATTGTATCATTCTAGAGAGACAAGGTGGGTGAAGTAATATCTTTTATTGGACCAACTTCTGTTGGTGAAAGAGAGAAGCTTTCAAGCTACACAGAGCTCTCTTCTTCAGATCTGGAAAACTAACTTGATAGCTTGTCTCTCTCACCACCAGAAGTTGGTCCAATAAAAGATATTACCTCACCCACCTTCCTTCTCTAATATCCTGGAACCAACACTCCTACATCACCATTGCATGCAACATTGTATCACTCTGTTATCTAACAGTTTAAATATAGAATCCAGGTTCAAATATTTATCATGCATGTTATGCAAATATTTACATAAGTAAAATATTCATATACTTCGCTTACATGGACACTTACTAAGTACTACAGCTAGTATTTTTAATTATTACACAAAAAAACCTATGTTACAATCTTAATTCAGCCCCCTGAATTATGACAGAATCTTTTATTACATGATCACGTTACTATTTTTCCATAGGACCCTGCCTCATAAAAGGGGCCAAATTAAGGTTGCATGCACTATTTTAATTTTAGCAATAAAGCATAAATTTAGCACTTTTGATTACTTGACTTTTAATGTAATGTAATTTACTACCATTTTTTTAAAAAGCAACTGAAAAAAAACAAATTTCACCACGTGGAAATGTATTGATTCCCACTTTGTTCATTAGCAGGGTTATAACCTTTATGTCCACAGCACAGATCTCAGCCACTTGACTTCATAGAGTAATTGATAACAATAGCAGATTGCTGTCCTCTATGGAGGATAGTCACTAAAAGGATATGTAGGCACACATTTTGCCAGTGTGTTTCACAACCATTTACTGACCACAAGGGAATGCAGAGATTCAGGAATTCCGGGTTATTATGGGAGTGTACTCTAGTTATTAAAAAAAATTCTGCCTATGTCCCCACCTAAAACCTAGCCCTTCCAGCCAGTGCTTGTTACAGTTCCAGCCTCCTCTGTTCTCATCTCCCTCATTATACCAAATCACAGTCTCCCTCATCCCTTCAACTTCAGGTCTCCCACACCCACATCTCCCCAAGGCTCTTCACCTCAGTCTCCCCCACCACCTCCAAGGTACACCCCCAAGTTTGGTTCTTCACTCCTATGCACTCCAGAAAGTCAGCTTCCTCCTCCTCACTACCTGAGCCCTAGCAGGGGGGAGAATACAGGGAAAACAAACAAGTCTCCTTGCTCTCATCTCCTGTACCCAACATCACAAATGCCCATGATCTCTAGGAGGAACAATTGCAGAGAAAATCCTGTTCAGCCCCTGCTGACCTGGGATGCAGCATGCAGTGTACATGGAATATTCACAGAATTTAGCTCACAAACTCCAACATATCTCTACTGAGGATATGCTTAACAGAGATTTTAGATGCACAAAAGTCAGCCAAATTTTGGCAGGTTTTTACAGGGATGGTAAAGGCACATCCCTGACATCAGTATGACCACCTTTCCATATTTTAAGTCCCTGCTCCAAAACACTGAGTTGCTAAATATGGAGTTTAGTATTTTTCCCTAATCTCTTTTTGAGATATAGTTGTACCATATTTTGCTGAAATAAAAAAAAACACCTTGAGGCAGACACCCAGCATGGAAAATTTCAACCCAAACCAATGAAGTTCGGCAAAGTTTATAAGCAACAGAAAATGCATTGTTTTATTAAGAAGTGCTGAGCATCTTTAACTACACACATCACTACCAGCACCATCTAGAATAAATACAGATCTTAAAAGAATTTTAACAAGATTCAGAATATTATGATTGAGCAGAAAAAAAAGTGGAATTTTGCTTCACTTCACCAAGACAACTTGTTAAAGTAGATATGGCAGACTATGCCTTTGTGTGGCAGATCTTTTAATACCATGCTTTTGTACCAAGGCTGTGTAAATTGCTAAAGAGATTAATATAGAATCATAATCCCTCAAGTAACATAGTGAATGGGATCCAAAGGAAAATGCTGTATAATAGGAAAGACTAACAGAGCAAGTCAGCTAGCACAGGTCTATAACTGCCCTTTTCTCATTTAAATTAATAGGGAAAATTTTCATTTACTTTAATGGTGCAGGATCAGACCCCCTAGGTTGTGCAGCTGTTAAATACTGTTAATAACTGAACATACCATAGATAACATCCAATGATTTTACTGAGAAAAACAGGAAGAGAATTATTAACAAAAAAAAAAAAAAAAAAAAAAAAAAAAAAGAGTTGATAAAAGAAACAGGTATCAAATCAGCAGTGAGATAACTTGTCAGTTACAACTATTTTTATTCAACGTACTGATGTTTATAATGTTTTTAGTAACATTTACTATTAATGACTGTGTGAGGCAGCATTTAAGAAAGCAGCATAGACAGTTCTTTTTTTGTTTATTTTGTTTTTTAACACTACAGTAGTGGCTAGAGGACTCAGTATCAGAGATGCACTGTGCTGTATGCTGAACAAACACACATTAAAAGGCAATTCGTGCCCCAAGAGCTGTGTGTCAAGGAGAGCTCCTGTTGGGAAATTCAGCAATTTAAAATGTTCTATTTCTCAAAATGCTAGATTTTTATTGGCACAGGGCAGACCACTCTGACCTCCCACTATGAGGCTGTAAGCATGACAGGGCAGGTAGTTCAGGTCTGGCTGTTCGATCACCCACTGACAGTTTCCCACCGGCATCCTCCTTGACAGCGTGAGTCCTGGTGACAGAGAAAGAAGCAATAGGAGGAAGAATAAGAGAAAAGAAGAATCAAGATAACATTTACAAAGGAAAAGTGAGGAAAAAGAAGTGTTTCTGTAGCTGAGAAGTCAAATGAGGAAGAACTGCAAGTTGCATGACACAGCAGTGAACTGATGTCATGTGGCTGAGATATCTATTCTGTGCACTTTCTGCACGTGTCCAGAAATTTTTTCATCCAACTGCGCCTGTAAAGTCCACTAAGAGAAGGCTTACTGAGTAGCCCAGACTCAGAAATGGAGGTTCAATTCTTCCTGAGAATATAGTTATACTAGAAATTTGCACCAACAATTTTCTAAATTAAAAAAAAAATGGTCCTCTGTAATACAGTTAGCAATTTTACAGTGTCAGCTTCTGCTATTATAAGTGAGGATACCCAAAGCTATTTCTTTTAACTAATTTCAAACCACTTCTATGGTAAAAATACCATTGTGTGTGTATGCAATTTCTCACTTGCATGAATGCTCCTGGGTATTTGTCTGTCTAAAGTTACATGTACAGTTTTTGTGCAAGCAATTTTGAATATCTGAACCATAACAGTGAAAGATCACAGAAACTTCCTTGCAATTTTTATATTTACTGTCCTCTCATGCAAGAATAATATAGGTAACAAAAACAATTAGCTTATCTTCATACTAAAATATGTATGCCAATACTGCTAGAAGGAAAATTAAGCTTTGCATAGGGATATGTTACATCTGTGTGGACCAGTTGTGAAAGAAATTAAGTAAAACAACATTTTACCTGGTTTCCCCCAAGTCCATGACAAGTATACATAATTAATGGTTTGCCACCATGGTTATTTTCGCCAACATCTAGACATAGACGTCTACCTACATTTTTTAACTGAAGAAAACACAAGTTATTTTTGCATATAACTAAGTTATTTAAAACTTGCCAACAATTAAAAAGAGTAAACAGCTATTTTACTTAAAGTTCTGTCTTTAAATGTACAACCCTGTCCACACAAGAAGTTAAATCTTTGCTAGACTAAACCTCATTATTGTATTTTGATAGTACCCACAATAGGTTAGGCATTGTCCACACACTCAGGAAGACATATTCTCTATTCTGAACAGCTGGCAATATAAGGCGGCAAGCAACCTATTAAGGTTGTATGAGAAAGCTAAAACAAAATAGTTTACAATAAACATTAACTACTCCCAAATGCACCTGAACTTAGCCAATATTAGTATGCTAATATCTTATACGACTACAACACATGAGGAGTAATATGGTGCAGGAAAACATGGTGGCAGGAAAACAAGGTGGCTGAGAAAGAATCCACACGCAAGAGACAGTGCGGAAGGAGCCAAAGACAGTTGTGGGAAAAGCTAAAACAGAATTCTAGCACAGTTTCCCCCATCAGTTTGAGCAGGGATTTCTCTCTGAAAACCATATTATAGACCATCTAAAGTTGCATTTATACTGACAATTTCTGGAAAACCTCTCACCATTTAATTAACACTGCTGCAGCAGCCACTTCAGCGCTAGAAACTGTAGGAGTACTAATGTTACTTCCGTCTGAACAGGGTTGTGAAACATCAGTCAAGTAAAAAGTACACTTGTGGAGCTACATCAGTGCTAGTCACGAGGGAGATTTTCATAAAAAATACAAGTATACACAAGGTTAAAGAATGAGTCTAAAGAATGTTCTTCTAGCAAAATTTGTAGAAAAGAATTCCCACACTAGCTAGGGAAATTCTAGAATCATGCTAACAATAACTGAAATAAAATTGCTAGTACTGTTGTTTATACTACTTTAGGGTTGAAATCAGGCAAACTTCAGTGGTAGGATTATATAGTGAAACAGAAATTAACCAAAATTTGAAATGCACTCACAAATCCAGATAATGGAGGATTCAGGTCTGGTACATATGCCTCAGGATAAACATTATTTAGATACCAAGTAAAATTTTTACACTGCAGCCGTTGCCTTAAATCAAGTCTTTTTGAGATGTCTCCAAATGTGCTCTGTTGGGAAAAAACACCCCAAAACAATAACAAATCAGATTTATATAACTGTCTGGGAGATGTGCTGAGGAGTAACACTAAACAAGTGTTTGAGTTTAATATTTAAATCTAAAAAAAGACTGGCTTTAAACAGAACACAGCAATACATTTAATCATTTAATACATAAAAATTGCATCTATTAGACTTACAGAGACAAAGCACCGTGGACCTCTTGCACACACTTCCAACTGCTACAGGCAGAGCAAACCTATGCTTCCTCTGAAGCAGTGCTATAGGGGTCCTCAATGGCAACAGGGAGCAGGGAAACACAGGAGCAGGGAAACGTAATACTGATTACATTAAGAAAATCCAACACATTATGTTAGGTTAACAATAAATAAGTATAAATGTGAGGCTATCAAAGTAAGGCAATGTAGCGGAAGACACACACACATATGCAGTGCAGTTTAATGCTGTGTGTATGTACTGTTCATGAAATAAAACACAGCATTAAACTGTTTCTGTTCTGATCGATATAAAACTAATGAAGGAATACCTTCTGTTCGTGGCTAAGCAGGGAGTGCAGCTGTCAAACTGCGAAGGCGAATCTAGTGGGGCATGCACGGGATTAATCTTGACTTGGATAGTAGAGTGCACCGTGTGTTTATAAAATCTGCAGATGACACTAAATTGGAGGAGGAGATGCAAGCACTTTGGAGGACAGGATTAGATTTCAAAATGACCTTGATAAGTTGGAGAATTGGTCTAAATTCAACAAGATGAAATTCAATAAAGTGCAAAGTACTTCAATTAGGAAAGAAAAATCGAATGCACAACTATAACATGGGGAATAACTGACTAGGTGATAGTACTGCTGAAAAGGATCTGGGGATTATATTGGATTGCAAATTGAAGAAAAGTCAACAATGGGATGCAGTTGCAAAAAAGGTTAATATTATTCTGGGATGTATTAACAAGACTGTTGTATGTAAGGGAGGTAATTGTCCCACTCTACTCAGCACTGGTGAGGCTTCCGCTGGAGTACAGTGTCCAGTCCTGGGTGACACACATTAGGAAAGATGTGGACAAAATGAAGCAAGTCCAGAGGAGAACAAAAAAACAAACAAAACAAAACTTTTAGAACCAACCTATGAGTAAAGGCATAAAAAAAAAAACAACACTAAGCACATGTTTAGTCTTGTGATTGAGGGGAGACATGCTAACAGTCCAAATATACGTTAAGTGCTGTAACAAAGAGGATGGTGATCAATTTTTCTCCATGTCCACTAAATTAGGACAAGAAATAATAGGCTTAATCTGCAGCAAAGAAGGTTTAGGTTAGATATTAAGAAAAACTTTCTAACTATAAGTGTAGTTAAGCTCTGGAATAGGCTTTCAAGGAATCCCCATCATCAGCCTAGCATCTGAGTGAGGGGGATGTCACCACTTCCAGAGACCTTTCCAATTAAGCACTGCCCAGAGCCTGCCTCACCCCCATCTGGTGCACCAACCCCCTGCCCCCTTCCACACCCAAACTGCCGCTGGGGAGCAGGGGTGGCCCGAGACTGCCCCAGCAGTGGCTGGTGCGCGTGGCGCAGGGGCTGCTTGAGCTGCCCCTGCCGCTGCAGAAGTCACAGAAGCTCACGGAATCTGTGACCTCCATGACAAACTCGCAGCCTTAGTGATGACTTCTCAAGGTCCCTTCCAGCTCCACATTTTTTTGAGTCTGCACCATCAGAATCAGAAACTGTATAGGAAATGAGAGAAGACTCTTTACCAGGGAAAAAAGAGAAGACTCTTTTTACCAAAAAAATAGGTTTTTGTTGTGTAAGGGATAAGAGATTAGACCAATTGGCTGAAACGGAAAAGTAGATGTTGTATGATAAGTAAAGTCCAAAGCAATATTGAATGGCAACAAAATTGTTGCTGTAAGACCCTCCCCCTCTTCAGCTCTCTCTCTTCAAAACACACACACACACACCCACCCACCCACCCCTGGGCACATGTGTCCTTAGTATTTGTATTTACTATGGTAATCACATAGTAAATGTGGTAATCACCTGTTTGGTAAATGTAATTAGTGTATTGGCAATAAGTAAAATGAACAAGCCACTCCTGATAATAATTGTAACCAAGTGCAAGGAACAGTTTCCAGCTATAAATCACATTTCTTGGGATCAAACAACAGAGGAGGAACACAAAGCCCAAATGAACCTTAGGACAACAGAATAAAAGTCAATTAGTACAATGAATAATCAGTTGTTTACAATATGCAATTAGCTATGAAGGTTGTGTTTTAAATAGAAACCCATGTGTTAAAATAAAGGGATATTGGACCAAATTCATTCAATCAGTGAGGCTACATCAGGGATGAATTTGGCCCAGTGTTACTAATCATGGTTCAACTTACAGCCTAAAAAGGTACACATGGACAAGATTCAATCTCACACGAGATACTTTGTTAAAAAACAAAATTAATAAATGTGAAAATGCATCTAAACAGATCACTCTATTTTAGATGTTTTATTGTATATTTTGATGTAGTACAGAGATTCTCAAGCTGTGATCCAGGGACTGTGGGGTTCACAAACTACGTCTAAGGGGTCCGCGAAAGACAGACTGAAAACTGACTGAACAGAATTCAACTATATATACACACACAGACAACAGATTTCCAAGGGGTCCGGACCTTCATTTGAATTTCCAATGGGGTCTGCACCTCCATTTGAAAATTTTCAGGGGTCTGCAAATGAAAAAAGGTTGAGAACCACTAATGGAGTAGATATGGTAGAAAACAAATTTCAATTAAGTGTCAGTATTTCTTCTATCTCAAGGCAAAGAAATTTCAGTAGCCTGATGGTTGCCTGATAAATTTCTACTGTTCAGGCACTTAGGTGTAGTTTTTCTACCAACTTACCCTTCACAAATCATTGGCTTAAAAAAAATTGCTTCATTAAAAAAAAATCACCAAATTTTGGGCAGTGAAACCATTTACCAGTTTCCAGCATTTTCATAAAAATATGCCAATTCAATTTTTTTTTTGCTTGCAAATGACTGTCTCAGCTGTATTAATGAACAAAAACTTTTTTGTGATGTAAAAATGGAATTATGCCATTTGGTAAAATGAAAGGCCTGCAAACACTGTTCTTTGAGATAGCAGAAAAAACACGAGGGACAAACAAATCAATTTTTTCACTTTTTATTACTCCAACAAAAACATGTTTTTGATAATCAACATTTTTCAAACAGCTCTTAGACAAGGGGTTGAGCCCCATCAAACAGGTGACAGGCATAAGAGCCAATTAGTGCACCTGTGATTGATAGATTAATTGCCTCCTGGGCTGAGGGTGCAGACTTAGGTAAGGATCATTAGGCACCTGGATCTTATAAGGAATCCGAGGAATTTCAGTAGAAAGAAGACTGGACTCTCCCATGGAGAGAAACCCACGGGGGGGACAAAGATAGGGTTTAAACAGGCAAGAGGCGCCACAGGAAGGAGGTTAGATTCGGTTCGGTTCCTGTAGGGGAGGTTCTAAATTAGGGTAGTTAAAAGCACTTCAATGGAGTGAAAGAGGGATTATTTCAGAAGTGAAAGGAGAAGCTGGGAGTATCTAGGAAGAAGCTAGGGGCCTGAGAACCAAATGGAGGCTGTGTTAAGCACAGAGTGTGAGGAAACAGCACAGGAGGCTTAGAGGTAGGAAGTGGTGCAGGAAAACAGCAGCATGTCTGAAGGAGCACAGCTAACTGCTTCATACAGGGTCCCTGGGTCGAAAGCCAGAGTAGAGAATGGCCCTGGTTTCCCCTAGCAGCCTCTGAGGAAGGGGCATGAAAGCGCAATAGGAAGCATATTAAGCCCAGGGTGAGACTGAAGACTGACCCCAAAAGCCAGGCTTAAGAATAACCCCAAGAGGTTTTTGGGCCTTGTTGTTACCCTGGAAGGGGACTTGGCTGGAGGACTGAGCCACAGAAGATCCAGTGAGAGGTATAATAGTCTACACGACAGGCGGGTGACAAGGATTCTTTGCAGCACTGTACTCTGACACAAACGAGTGGTGAGTACCCTCCCTTACAAGCTCTAATTATAGGTCTTTAAAGAGCAAACAATCAGAATTCAAGAGAAAGTGAAACACCTATCTTTATTTACTAGGTATTTGAGGAAACAAAACATTGTCCTGCCTAGTACTTCTGATGAGACTATCTAGAAGTCTTACATACTTTTGTCAATAAATAACTTTTGCTCACCAAAACTTTCAATGCAGCAAGAGTGATTTCTAATACCACCACCACCACCTCCACCTACTTGTTTCACAATTTTTGCTGCTTCTATGTTTCTCCGGTAAAATATTTCTTTATATTCATCCATCCAGACTTCTGCAAGGCGAACTTGATTACGTGTGATCACTTGAGTGCCTTTTGGAAAAGTATGGGGGCTCTTGCTGCGAAAGACATGGCCAACAACAGAGCAAGGCATGATCTCCAATTGTCCACCACATTGCCATACCTGGTGATAGTATTTTTGTATAAGTCTATTGAAGTTAGAATTTTTACAAGGTCTAAAAACAGCATCTACTTTACAATTTTAATGTTTCATCTTAAGCACCCAGGTAAGAGCTCTAGTTCATATTGCGTTAGAAAATGAGATTTGTTAATCAAAACTCAAGTCCACAGGTGAATGTTGGAAGCATAAATTTTGGATATCAAACTTCCTTACTATACTGAACAAGCCCATTATTTATTCTATTATTTTCTGCTCATAGGTTAGTGATAGCTCAGTCTTCACGTTCTTTCAGTCCTTGACCTCTCTGGTGAATCGGTCAACTAGGGCAAACTTCTGATACCATGGTTTCGGGGTGGGGTGGGGGGTTGTGTGCTTTTTGAGGACACATTTACTGGACCGATGTACGGCCAGACATATGATTATATCTCTAAACTTACTCTGAAAGACATTTCTATATTTTCACCTCCCCATATTTCCATTTCTTCATCATAGCTTCCAATATATTCAAAATAGTCTTTCGATATTGAAAAAAGACCTCCGGCAAAAGTAGGTGTTCTGCAAAAAGATAAACCATTAAGTAAATTACTGATGCAAGGTTTAAATTGGCTGAAGGGCTTCTCTACCTGGGGAAATTCACTAGCATAATTATACCACTGCAGTTATACTAGTGTAATTCCCTGTGTGCATATACTTATTCCGGAACAACAAACTAAACTGGAAAAAGGCACTCTTATGCCAGAATAAGTGTTCACATAAGGAGTTATGCTAGAATAAATATAGCTGTATATTTATATCAAATTTTCCTATGTAGACAGGTTATTAGTTACCTTTATGCATTTTTCCATTCCTGTAACTAAATTGTGTTGGCAGCACCTTGTGATCCAACGAACAGACAAAAAGTTGCTGAAAGGGCAGAGAGCATCAGTAAAGATGTCTGGTCTTTCTCCAATGTATTGAGATATTGAGATCAACCACTATGTGTGTTATTCCATACTGGTACTCAGCCTAAAGCCTGGCCAGGTATGACTATTCACTACCATGATACTAAGCACCCCAGCTGTTCTGGAATTTGGGGGACATGCACCTTTCTTTGTGGGTATTCTTATACCAGAATTCAGTTATATTGTCTCTAAGAAGGATTGCTCAGAAAAATTTCTTAAAACCATACTAGAAAGGGTCCGTTTGCCCATTTGCCATGTTCTCAGTGATCCTTAATATTTTAATTCTGACTTTATTCTGAAGGGTACAACATCAGTTCATGTCACTCTGCGGAAGATGTAAGAAAAATAGTCTTCTGCAGATGTGGAACTTTCTGGATCAGTAGCCATAAATAACTTTTAGGCTATGTCTCTCATCAGTTTAAGAGGTTCTTCAATTATATCAAAATGTTTGTGTAGCATGTCTAAACTTTTATTTACAAAACATTATGAAAGTCAAAAAAGTACTTTCTAAATATATAAATTATTATTATGGACATAGTAGTTGATGGATATGGGTGTCCGCCATCTTTGTAAGATGATGAGCAGCACACACAACAAGCTTGTTTTCTCAGTTTGGACATTTTAACAAACTTGCCACCATCCATAAAGTCCACACTTAAGGGTTTTTTTTTAATTCTTGAAGCATTTCAAGATGTGAAATATGAGCAAAGAGAAAAAGCTGATGCCCAGGCAGCAGAGCTAATGAAAAATATGTATTTCCTCCTCTCCTTCTCCCCCCACACCTTTTCAATGAGCCTGTCATTCAAGTCTATTATACATTCCCACGATGCAAGGTACAAAACACTATAAATAGGCATATAATAATTAGCCATTACTAATGAGTTAAGACAGACAAGACATCAAGAGTTTTTTAAAATATCAGGATGGATGGTACTTAAACAAACCAATGCAATGAACTTTAGAACTAAACACCAGAAAAAGAGAGAGAAAACAGAAAACATGCTTGCATTCCAGGAAAATTATTTTCACTCCACCCATATTTATCTTATTAGTCCTCCTTTGTCTAGTTTTTCTGTTATTGTACATGGGATGGTTCTGCTATATTTTTGTTACATTGCTGTGAAACAGTACTATGCCCCAGTATGAGTTTAAATAAGTGCCTTACAATAAGACCGTTTCAATCAGTATACATTATGGAGACTCTTAACTGTGTCTGCACTAGCATTTTTCTCTCTGAAATTTCTTGTAGCTGCAGATCCACCATTGGGAGTGCTAGCATAGGCAGGCTACTGGCATTCTAACCACCACATTATCTAACTCCATTTAGAACAGAATTAGATAATGTAGTAGTTAAAAATTTAACTGGTAGAAGTGCTCATGTAGACAGACTAACCCTGCTTCCACTGCTGGAAGCAATTATGAGAAATTACGAACAAAATCTACTGGAGAAGGACAATGTGTTTATATTTTATCATTTTAAAGTTGTTTGTAAAAATCTGATTTGTAAAACAAAATTAAATCTAGAGAAAATATTCCAATAAGTGAAAGACCTCAAATCATAAGACATTAAGACTTCTGATTCCAGTGCTGCTATTCCCATCCTCAGGCAAAGAAATGCTTTATTTAGAAGTTGCTAATCAGAACTTTTTTAGCAAACCATTTGCAAAGTGAAGAATTTCAAATATTCTACAAGTTCAACTGTTTACCTAATTGGATAGGTTTCATCTTTTCTTCTTTTATTTTCATGTTCAGGAAGAGATTCCCATCCAAATGATAAACTCCAGTCAAAATTTCCTCTGTTATGGTTATGTCCATAAGGAGAAGGCTTGCTGAATTCAAAAGTATTAAGATCTATGGAAGCAATATCAGGGCTTACAACAGCAGTGTAGTTCTCAGCTATTCGTGCCAACAATGGCTCTAACCAGCCATAAAAACATTCACCTATGGGAATGAAAGGAAGGAAAGAAAAGAATTCATGAAATGAAGCACTGGAATTCTTCTTCACAATGAAAGTATAATTAAGGGACTATTATTGAACAGAGTCATGTTTTGTAGAGCACACTCTTTTTTCTTTAAATGATTAAATGTTAGCTTAGAGGCACCTAAGCAGACCTTGCTGAGTGGACTTAGATTTTGGCAAAAGGTGATCATGTGTCTGGAGGAAAAAAAGCAAGTGCTGCCATTTAAATTTTTTTTTAATCAAAACAAACTTTTACTAAGAAAAGGGGCCAGGAGGAGGACAGAGTGAAGTGAAGATTGGGTTAGGCCCTGGGAGGAGAGCAGGCATGAACAAGAGAGACACAGTGAAAGACAGTCTGCAATCAAAGAGCTAAGGCTGAAGATAATTAATGAAAGATTCAGCCCTATAAGTTGTGACATCAAGTGTGCTGTGAATCAAAAAATTTTATTTCGAACATGCAATTCTATGTAATTGAGAAACAAAATATATGGTAACTCCTCACTTAAAGTCGTCCCAGTTAATGTTGTTTCATTGTAATGTTGCTGATCAATTAGGGAACATGTTCGTTTAATGTTGTTCAGTGCTCCCTTATAACATCGTGTGGCAGCCGCCTGCTTTGTCCACTGCTTTCACAAAGAGCAGCCTGTTGAAACTAGCTGGTGGGGACCAAGGTGGATCTTGGAACCAGGATGAACTGGCAGCCCACTCATCAGCTCCCCTAAATTCCCTGTGCAGCAGCCGCCCAGCAGGCTATCAATTGCCTACAGTGCAGCTGTCCCTACCCCCACACTGCCATGTGCTGCTCCTGCTCTTTGCCTTGGAGCTGCGCCCAGGAGCCTTCTGCTTGCTGTGCGAGGGAGTGCAGAGGGGGGGCAGGAGAGAGGGGGCCTAATGTCAGGGTGTCCCGCTCCCCCCCTGCTCCTGCACCCCACTTACACCATCGCCGGCGGGGGACACACGACACAACAGGGCTCAGGATGCAGGGAGCTTCCTGGGAGGAGTTGCTGTCTCAACTTGCTTATCTACTTAACAAGGTAGTGTACTTAGAGTGGGGTCAGCTTACTTAAAAGGGCAATGCACATCTCTCTCTTTCTCACACAGGGTATGTGTCTCTGTCTGCCATGCTGTCTCCCTTCCCTCCATTTGTGCTGCCCTCTGGAGTGTGAGGCTACATTAAAAACAATGGGTTAACCCTTGAGGGCTCAGCCATGTGCTAGTTAATCATTTAGCAGTAAGGCATTCTCTGGGAAATATCCCACCTTCTTCCACCCTCTGACTTCACCACCTCAAACAAGCTTCACAATCATCATCGCTGTGTACAGTATTGTTTGTTTAAAACTTATTGTGTGTGTGTGTGTATCACACACACACACTATATTATATAGTTTTTTGTCTGGTGAAAAAAATTTCCCTAGAACCTAACCCCCCCATTTATAGGAATTCTAATGGGGAAACTGGATTCACTTAGCATAGTTTCACTTAAAGACACATTTTTCAGGAACATAACTACAATGTTAAGCATTTTGGAATGATTTTCCATAACAATCATTCTAGAATTTGTAATGTTTCATGAACATTAAAATACTTGGTAAATAATTCTTGATTATGCTAGAAATGGTTTTTAAAAGATTTTCCTACTCTTGCATCAAATTTCACTAGTATGATCTAGCTGACTAATGTTATTTATGTGCCCATTTAAAAAGTAAGTGTTGGTTAGTACTTTCCTAATAGTTAACTATTCAAATGCGAAGAGAGCCTTAAATGTAAGCCAACATAAACTCATCATCATATCTGAAAGTTTGTCACTGTTAAAATTTATAAATTACTTACTCACCATATACCTGCTCTTGGCCCTTGCAATTCATGAAACCCCCACAGCCATGGATCTCTCAGTTTTAGCAAGACCCCACATCGATTCACAGTAGTAGCAGGCTATGCTATAAGTGGTTGATAGTACCCAAGATCCACAAGAAGCTCCTTCTCAGCTAGCTCCTTCTCAACTGCTTACAACCTTGCTGCTTCCTGATGAGCTACCACTACGGTTTGCCAACTCTCCAGGATTGGTGTTGAATCTCCAGGAATTAAAGGTAATGTCATACAATGAAACTCCCAGGAATTCATCCAACCAAAGTTGGTAACCCTAGTTACCACCGTAGCCAAGGGTTCCAAGAAAAAGTTATCTCAGCAGTATGAGAGCTCTAGTGAACTAGCATGGACCAACAGCAAGAGACTCCTGGGTTCAATCCCACCTCACTGACACCCTCTTACTCTAGTCACTTAATCTCTCCATGCAACCACTTCTGTATATGTAAAATAGGAATAATTGTACTTAGCTACTGCACAGGAAGGTTATGACAATTAATGTATGTTTATAAAGCACTCAGAAATACTATAGTTCATCAGAATGAACATGCAAACCCTCCAGAGCCTATGCTCCCCCTTTCCTCATCCAGACTCCAAGCTTAGACAGACAATTTTGTCGTCAACTCTTAAGAGTCCCTGGCACGAGCAACTGAGCAGTTCTTACAGCATTGCATTAACTTTCGCCATGCTTATTTTTATTAAAGGTAAACTTGGCAAAGTTTATATTTCTAACACCGAGAAGGAAATTAAAACAAAGTAAAATTGACAACCGTTTATAAAATGAACACAATACAGTTTCCTAAATATTTGATATTTTAAATACTATTACTATATTTCATACAAGTAGCACAGATGTACTTACAATGTGCATCCAAAAAAGTGAGCGTCTCTCCTGTTGCTACTGAAGCTCCTAATAATCTTGCAGTGATTAGACCTTTTCTTTCCTTTTGTCGGACTACCTTAACTATTTGAAATTGTTTCACGTATTCATCCAGTTTATCATGCAAATATTCTGAGAAGACAAATCAATTTCAGAGTATTCAATACAAACCCATTGCCTGAGATTCCTTAATTTTTTTTCTTTAACATCACAATCAACTTTGCATGCTAGTATGTTAAAATATAACTTTTGAAAAGGTTAAATTTTGCTGAGTAGACTATGATTAAACATATTTTTGGAATTTGAGGTTTATAAAATATATATTTGAAGAGAAACCATCCCAATTCTTAAAGCTTTAAAAGATAAAAACAATGGGTACCATTTCATTTAGATGAGTCTAAAGTAAAATCAGTATTTCTGTCAGAGGTAGCCTGCATTCAATTTTATTACTATTGTGTGTATGTGATTATTAAGATTCTATAGTAGGCATCAAAAGCCTATGCAAGTCTATGCAAGTCCAAATAAAATAAATTTTTTAAAGGATTTTGCAATGTGAAAGCAAGACTTTAAAAAAAAAAATTAATTCACCTCTGACAGGAGTGACTTCTTCTAAAGAGCAGTTAAAAAGCAGTTCCTGTTGTTCGTTACTGATTCTTCTTTACAAAAAAATGATAAAAGCATTCACAGTGCAAGGGACATTTCCAATAGGCCTGCATTTTGCATTTGTATCACCTAATGTTGCAAGCAAACTGAGTAATTGTGCACCTCACCACCCTTACATACACAAATACACAAGTGCAGATTTTGCATGTACATATGGGTGCATGTGCACATGTTGCAGGCATAAACAATCAAGAGCTACAATGTTTACCCACAGTAGGAGCTCTAAATATACAGATGGGTAAAGATCTTTAAGAAGATTTATTTTCCTCTCAGGTTTAATTTTTCTTTGAAGTTTTTGTATCTTCTCACTTCCATATTAATATTAAGTGGCCTTCTGCTTCTGAATGTGGACTTGCAACAACCATAAGTTTATTGATCTGAATGTGTGTTCTTTCAGATGTTTGCCTTAGTATTTCGGTGCATGAATGTTTGTAAAACTGGCTTTGTAATCATCCAATGCACCTGTGATTATTTAGACAATTACCTATAGCTCCACCTTTTAATATGTAATCATTTCTTCTCATATTGTCCCTTATCTTCAAACATTTAGTTTAATGAGACCATTTACAGGCCTAAAGAGGGACACATGTATAAATGTTTGCAGATCATTGTAAACAAATTGCCTATTATCATAGGTTAGTAGTAGGTTGCTTTATCCTAGGACTCCTTTTTCTACAAAGTGCAATATAACTTGTTTCCCCAAGGGTTAATGTAATCACTAATCACAGTGGCACTGTTTTGCAATTTAAACAGTAATAAACCATTTAAATATATAAACTTTGTGTTAGGGAGGTACAGATTTAGAACACTGGGATGAATAGACAAGAAATCCATATTTGCCAAATGGAGTTAAAAACAGAAGGGAGAAAAAGCTTCTACTTTCTATCTTGCATGTGATAATTAAAACTAATTAAGTAAACTTAACTATACACACAAATGTTTACAAACTTAAACACACATTAAGCAAAGAGATAACTGTCTCTTATTCTTTCTAACCATTATTGATGCAAAACCGATATCACTGATTTATTAATCCCAAATGTAATCTTAACATGGATTAATTAGAAAAGAAAGATTTAAAAAAAAAATTTCTTACCATCTACACTGGCATCATCTACCAAAATAACTTCTTTTAGGAGTATGGCAGGGGAAGTATACATCACACTGTGAACAGTTCTTAGCAGAGTAGACCATGCTTCATTGTGAAAAACTATTATGATACTTGTAGTAGGCAGTGGTGGGCAACGTTTAAATTTTTGCTCAATACATCTAAAGATTAAAAGGTTTTAGACATTATATAAAACTTAATATGAACTCTAATTCAGTCTTTAAAAAAACATCCTTTTTATAACAGAGAAATTACTGACATTTTTTTTTCCCCCTCTTATTATTTCTAGTTCCATCCAAGCGTTGGAGAATAAAGAAATGGAAAGTGTCATACAGCATCTCAAATAGAATTCTTGATGGTCAGTTATTAATACCTCATGAATATCTATTTGAGCAATGAAGTCACTTCTGACACCAGGAATGTCAAGTACTTTTGACATAGAGTCCAGTTTTCCTGTCAGATACAACCATATATCACCCATGGAAGTCAATAGGAATTGTGCGTGCAGGTTTTGACTCATCCAGTTTCTCCTAGGCTTTAATACTTACTAATCACTGAAGTGAGCATTATAGATTTAAGGGGACATTCAATTAAACTGGAAGGTGGCATATTGAAAGACAAAACTTTCTGGAATGCAATCAGTCTGAGGAAGTCATTGAGGCCAAGAGTTTAAAAGGGTATACACATTAAGATGCATAATAAGAATATCCAGAGTTATAATAGTAAATACTGGGAGGGGAAGGGGAGGAAAAATCAAATGTTTTAGAAGGAATTGACAATCTTCTTCATAACCAGGCTCTAACTACTAAGGATTAGGAGACTTTCCTTGGGGGCATTGTATATAACTGCACCTATACCTGCATACCAAACGATTTCTTGCACCTTCCTCTGAAGCATTTAGTACTGGCCGCTGTTGGATACAGACTTCTGGACTAGACAAACTACTGGCCTGAACCAGTACAGCATTCCTATGTTCCTAAAAATTTTGGCTGTCTACGTGACATTACAAACAAGATGTCTTAACAAATCAAGGCTAATATTAAAGTTCATTTATGTATACTATCTAGAAAGAAATTATCTTCATCTTAAAGATATAGTTTAACAACTCCTAATTTCAAAACAATACGCACACAAATAAAGCCATATAACAAGCAACATCTCAGCAACAAAACAAAAAAGAAAAACTTTTAATTTGGTCTTTTACCCCGGATAAAAATGTTAGCGTTTATTGAAAATAAGAATGGTCTGGGGCTGAAGATTACCAAACTGGGAGTTAGATATGGGTTCTGGTCGTGCCTGTGCCACTTTATGTAGCCTGTATTTCAGCATCCTCATCTGTAAGTCAGGTTAATACTTGCTTAGTTCACAGGGGAGATGAAGCTTAATGCATTGACATTTTAAAGTTCTTTAAGATACTTAAATGGAACTGTATACAAGTGCAAAGCAGGACCACAAATCCCAGATCTGCTGGCCTACAATACTTGAGGGCTCAGTGTACCCAGCAGACAACTCCCAATAATGTAATAGAAGAAAAGATTATGTTGCATGGTTTACCCATGACGGAGGGTTGAGGAGAAGCAGCAGCAGAGTGCAGAAGCTACATAAATTCTGGACAATGCAAAAGAGGAACTACAAAGAAAGGGATGCTGTAAAATCCTTTCACGCTCCATTCTCAAAAAAAATCACTTCTACTACTACTTGCTTGAGAGGAAAGAAAGGTGGGTGGCGGCTATTAGTTAGCCAGGTGGAACAGCACAACTTCATTTTTGCCAGGCATACATATCGCATCTGCATTTGAAAAAAATATGACTCAAAGACCATGTAAATGTAGGTCTTAACTTCATGAGAACAGATATACAAATTTCAGAATGGTTCACCAAGCAACACAGAAAAACATTTAAAGCTTTATTTTTCCTGTGTTTAGTTATTACCTATCAGCCAGATAATTGTTTTTGTTCTAAACACCAGCCATTTCCCAGTACGTATGCCATATAGATACTATAATTACCCATCAAGTAGGAGCATAAAGGTTAGGTTCTTCCTATAGGTAAAAAAAAAATGCAATCTCTTTGACTTTGGCTTAGAGTTTTAATGTCTAGTTTTTTAAAAAAAACGGGGTCATGGTTATTACTACTACCATGACTAAGCCTTATTTTCAGATTATTTTTTTTTTCAACAAAGGGATTGGTCTTTAAAATTTTTTAAGATTATCACATTTCAACTACTGTTTTGACTGCCAGTAAAAGTACCAATGTTTTTCCACAAATTGTGTAACAATGATACTGTGCACCAGCAAGTGGACTGAGATAACTAATTCATTTCACATAGGCCACTAGCCACCCATCAGTTGAGGACAGCTTTCAGCTACTGTCATCTTGGGCATGATTATAACTAGTGACCCAAATGAGAAAGAATCCCTATCTCATTACCAATCCCTACAAATGTCATTTTATTTAGATAAATAACTAATTATGCTTTTAATGATGAGTCATTTTTTTGTATCACCAGATCAGATAGGCCACCTACTAGGGTTGCCAGGCATCCATTTTTCAACTGGAACGCCCAGTCGAGAAGGAACCCTGGCAGATCCAGATGGCATTGACAACCGGGCCATTAAAAGTGCGAGGGCTAAGGTAGGCTCCCTACCTGCCCTAGCTCTGCACAGCTCCCGGAAGTGGCTGCCAGGTCCTTGCGGCCCCAAAGAGCATGGACGGGCAGAGAGACTCCATGTGCTGGCCTTGCCTCTAGTGCTGGCTTCTCAGCTCCCACTGGCTGGGAACCATGACCAATGGGAGCTGTGGGCATGAGGACAGCGCACAGAGCCTCCCCGGCCACCCATACGCCTGGGGGCTGTAGGCACCTGGCGGTTGCTTCCTGGGAGCCATGGTAAACACTGTTGGGACCTTGCACCCCAACCCCCTGTATCAGCCCAAAGGCCCCTCCTGCAGCCAAACTCCCTTCTGGAGCCAGCATCCTGCCCCCCACCGAACCCTGCCCCCCTAGCCCTGCACCCTCTCCTGCACCCCACATCCCTGGCCCCAGCCTCTCCCCCCCTCCAAACCCCTCAGCTCCAGCCTAGAGCCCCCTCCAGCAGCCCTAAACCCTCATCCCTGGGCCCACTTCAGAGCCTGCACTCCCAGCGGGAGCCCCCCCCAACATCTCACCTCCCTGCCCCAGCCCAGAGCCTTTTCCCACATCCTGAACCCCTAATTTCTGGCCCCACCTTGAGCCCATGTCCCCAGTCCAGAGCCCATAGTCCTCCACACCTCAACGCCCTGGCCCAGTCTGGAGCCCTCTCCTGCACCCCAAACCCCTCATCCCTGGCCCCACCCGAGCACGCACTCCCAGCTTGAGCCCTCACCTCACTCCCGTACCCCAACCCCTACCCCAGCCCAGTGAAAGTGAGTGAGGGTGGGAGAGTAAGCAGCAGGGGGTGTAGAGTGAGTGGGGTGAGGCAGGGCCTCAGGGTAGGGGCATGGCAGCAGTGTTCGGTTTGGTGCAATTAGAAAGTTGGCAACCCTACCAACTACTGCTTCTCCACACAGCCTTGCCCTCCCAGTGCCCATTTGAGCAGAGAATAATACTCTATTGAATAGTACCAGTTCTTTTTGAGTAGTTATGTGATGAACTCCTGTTCTCTGAGGACTGAACTAACACCAAACTCACTCATTTATTTTGCAGATGAAGGTGGGCCCCTGGTCTTACATCGGAAAAAATAAATCAAAATTTTTTTTTTCTTCATGACGTATGTCACAAAATTGTTCTGACTCCCACTGCTAGATTCTATGTGTTTCAATAGGGAGGCATAAACATTTCATTTAAGGATGTGGTAGTAATCCCCTGAGAGCATCTCAGAATGCCAGGTTATTGCTTTGTCTGAACTTTAAAAACATCTCTGGGAAACTCTGCATTTGTTTTATTCATTTGTTTTCACTGTCTAGGGTATAGAATTTGTTTTAAACAAAAATTGCTGGCCAGTTGTTGAAGTTATTTCTATAATTATTTGAACCGCAGAGCTCTATAAAGTCTGCAAAGGCCTCACAAACTTCTTAGTATGTTTTGTGGACTTTGTAAGAAAAACAAAAAAATAGGTCTGATTCAAAATTAGAAGCTTTACAACCTTCAGTGGATTTGCCTGCAATTTCTGGAAGCCAATCAGATTCTGCTCAAGGATATTAGAATTGTAAAGCTATGCTTCTTCCCAGATCTGCAAGCACTATTCAGAGCTTACAAGGCCCACAGATAGAGCACATCCCTTACAAGTTTAACAAGACTATCCCTGTGGAGCTTGTAAACTGTGTGCTTACTGTTTATTGTCTATAGCGTTTACAGCTTGTGAACACTGGAAAGCTCTGAGTCAACAAGGTCTCTTTCAAAGTCAGACATGGACCTCTATATTTTGTAAGCTTGTTTTTGCCTATAGATATTGTAAACTGCATGGGCATAACACGATCTGTAAGACTCATCCCACTAATATTAATGACTGAAGGAATTTACCACTACAGACGTGCTCAAGCAAAGAAGGTGTGCTCTAGAAGAGAAATAAGGGCTTGCCCAAGAAATGTACGGGCTGTGCTGGCAAAAATTCTGCATGCCATAGGATTCCAGAGGAAACCTAAGGAATTATTAAACCAACTATTATTGCTTTCCTTTCAGTGACTGCAAAACAGTCGTTCCTGCTTCTGCTTTATCAGAAAATTTCTGCTTCTTTTATTAATAAATAGTTTTCTTCACTTTTTTCTAGAATTAAAAAAAAACACTTAAAAACCCTGTTAGAGAATTTTTACTTATAAGTTTTAGTTTTCTTTTAAAAAATTAAGGAAGTTCCCAAAAATGGTCATTAAGGGAGAATTACGGTTAGAGGCATACATCATAGACAAAGAAACTCATGGGATTGTTACTTAATGTTTAAACACCTGATAACAAAGAAATGCAGAATAAGCCTTGCTAAAAAACTTTTAGCTTTGACTTATCTCAACATAGCCTCCACTGGTAAATCAGAGATTTCCTATTCTATACCACAGACTGATGACATTATACGACATGTTTGTAGTGTTCTGTGTATTTAAATGCTGCCCAAGTTACTCTGAGAATATGCTGGGTGTCTCTATGTTTGATAAGTATCTTATTCTCATTGTATGGATTTCAACATACTCAGGAGGTCGAGTGTCTGGTCCAAGATCTCGGTGCAAAGAAATTCTGTCACTTGCAAAAGCATTAAAACAGTGTTTTTCATCCCCACGCTCCTTCTCCTTCTCCTCTTCTGGGCTTAAATTGATAGCTTTGAATGCTTTACCAGAAGCTCCAGGGGCATTGGGGTCCTGAGAAGGTCGCTGTAAGAAGGGTTTCAGTTCTGCTAGTGTATAATGTCCTGGCAAACAGTGTCTCTCTCCAGGAATATTGGTTTGCCTAACAGGTGCTTTTATCTGCATTTTTGGCTTTGCACCTTTAATATTGTTCACAGCATTTAACATGAAACCTAGTACATCACTTTTCTTTCCCACAATTGGTTCAATCCCTGGTTCACGTTTAGCATCTTGAACACCTATTTCTTTTTGTAATAAAAACAAAAATACTAGAAAAACAAAAACAACAATGCTAAACTTCCAAAGCTTCCAGTGAGAAAACAGTTTCTTACACAACCGTCTTAATATTAGTATTATGTGAGCCATTCTGGCATTAAAAGTTTATCACATCTATAAAAACTTCTGTTAAAGATGTTCGTTAGCATCAAACTGGTCACTAACGTTTCTTGAAATGGAAACACCTGTAAATTAAAAAAAAGTATTAATATGTATGCAGTTATGTGTGCACTACAATGCAAAAGTACAAAACGTGAAAATCAATTGTAACTGATTTAACAAGGGGGCCACATTAAGGTTAGATAGGCAATCTTAATTCTGGCATTTCCTCACTTTTCAGTGTTTGACTTTGCAACCTTAATGTTCTCTTAATGTAGTATTTTGTATGTAGTTAGGCAAATGTTGAAGGAATAATTCCCTACTAGCCTGGGTAAAATTAAAGAGTGTGTTACCGCCCAATTCTCTCCCCCCACCTCCATTTTACTAATTATTGTTTTATTCTCTTACACTAGATTGACACAGGTTCACTCCCATACTCCAAACCCATGAATCAATTCTGCCCCCTACCTCTTTGCAGAGGTCCTCTTTTCAGCCTGCAGTCTAGGACTTAGGAGCCAGTTGCTATCCTCCTGGCAGTACAGGATGCCTACAGCTTCCCAGATTTTCCTCCTCTGAACCTGATCATTCTGTTCTCCAGCTCCTCCCTCGTGGTCTCAAAGGATTAGTGGCCTAATTTGTTCTTCTCTCTCTCCTTCCCACCCCAGGAAAAAATATAGCTGTTTTGGCAGTTTGAGTCCCCCTCTTGAGAAAGAAATAATAACTGGGCTGTTCTGCTCCCTGCCTTCCCTATATTTATTCCTTCTAGAGAGGGAACCAACAGCTTTCCTCATCCCACTTGACCCTACTCAGACAAAATTTCCATTCACCATAATCAAGTGGGTGAGAGGTTTTTGAGGTCCTGGCATTAGAGGCCAAAAGAATCATACCAGTAAGTTGACTAAACTCAATACAGTTATTCACTGTCTAATGGGAAAAAGAGGTGCTCTATTTTAAATAAGAAAATACACAGATTACTGTGCACAGCTCCTGAAGAAAATTTGTGCAGCTGGCCCATACACAGTCAGGCGTTTGGTGTAATTACAGTTGGTACAGTTGGCCAGAGCCTGGAGACCCAGTCTAAAAGTAACTTGTGGTATTCCACCCTGAGAGAAGTGCAGCCAGGGGTGGCTCCAGACCCCAGCATGCCAAGCGCATGCTTGGGGCGGCATGCCGCAGGGGGCGCTCTGCCAGTTGCAGGGAGGGCGGCAGGCGGCTCCGGTAGACCTCCTGCAGGCGTGGCTGTGGAGGGTCCGCTGGTCCCGCGGCTCTGGTGGAGCATCCGCAGGCACGCCTGCGGAAGGTCCACCGGAGCTGCGTGACCAGCGACTGGCAGAGCACCTCCCGCAACATGCCGCCCTGCTTGGGGCAGCGAAATGTCTACAGCCGCCCCTGAGTGCTGCACTGCCTCTATTGCTTCAAAGGTTGCCCATGGAGAAAGAGAGAAAAGAGGAAAACAGCTCATTCTGAAACTGTGAGAAAAGAGAAGGATTTTTTTTTAAGATGTGTTAAATAAGGATCTATTATGACTACACCTAATTATAAAAGGTGGTATTGGTGTATCAAGTACTTCTAAGTATTACGCATGATAAGCAAGTTTTAGAACTGCTGGATTAGCTCGTTCTCAATTGGGACATCAGCTATACCTGTCTTTAAACCCAAAATAAAAGATTAGTATAATTGTGCTACTTAATCATATGTCTAACCTCCGAACTCTTCAAAAACAATTAACTTCTCCTCTAGGAAATACTATTTGATTAAACAAGTGATAACATCCTACTTAAACAGAAAGTATTTGCGGAATGAGGAAAGCATAATGTAAATGAGAGATGGGGCAGTTTTGGGAAATATCTGACCTCCTAGGATCGTTCTCCTTAATAAATATTTCTGCTGTTCTGAGTGACTTGGAAATAGGAGGTATTTGGCTACCACTTCCTTGACTGAACATACACTTAGAATTAACTAAGATCCAGGAAGGGTGAGAGAACAATGTAGTCAGAACAAGCCTCCATAACAAGACTGGACAAAAATATTTATCTGTATGCATACAGAATCCTTACACAGGACTCAATGGTAAATGCCTGGACAAAGAGACCTCTGACATCCCCTGAAAAGAGAACTTTGTGGGAGCAGATTATAGGAAAGAATGCCACTACATGTATGAATTATTTACTGAAAGGTAGTTTCTAGAATTTTATACAACCGCAAATGCTGATTGCTATACCAAGAGTTCTTGTTGCGAGAAGAGAGAACAGTTGAAGGACACAGTTGTTGCACCTGTACTATTTCTGCCTCATTGCTGCTACAATTAGAAGCAAGGAGGAATGTATTGCTTTTACATATTGCTTAGCACATTTCTACATCCTGTTGTACAGCATTATGATAGGAAGCAGATAGGTGCCTCGGAAATACATCAAATAGATTAGATGGGAACTACCATGCATTTCTAGAACAAAAGTCTTTAACAAATAAGCCACATAGTTCTAAAGCAGGGGTCGGCAACCTTTCAGAAGTGGTGTGCTGAGTCTTCATTTATTCACTCTAATTTAAGGTTTTGTGTGCCAGTAATACATTAACATTTTTAGACGGTCTAAGTCTATAATATACAACTAAACTATTGTTGTATGTAAAGTAAATAAGGTTTTTAAAATGTTTAAGAAGCTTCATTTTAAAATTAAATTAAAATGCAGAGCCCTCTGGACTGGTGGCCAGGACCAGTGGTGGGGGGAGGGATAGCTCAGTGGTTTGAGCATTGGCCTACTAAACAAGGATTGAGCTCACAACCCTGGGAGGGGGCCATTTAGGGATCTGGGGTAAAAATCTGTCTGGGGAGTGGTCCTGCTTTGAGCAGGGGGTTGGACTAGATGACCTCCTGAGGTCCCTTCCAACTGATATTCTATGACCCACGTAGAGAGTGTGCCACTGAAAATCAGCTTGCGTGCCATAGGTTGCCTACCCCTGGTTTATGCACTCAGTGGCTAAGTGGGCTGGTTCCACAATAAGGATACACATGCTGTATATCGCTCCACCACAGTTCAGGAACCCCACTGCTGCAAATCCATCACTTCCTGTACATTACCAAGAGCCACAGTCCTTTGAAGCAGGAAATGTTTAATGGCCTTGCATATTTGGATCACAACGGCCTCCACTGTGGATTTTCCAACCCGAAAATGATTGTCCACTGACTGATAGCAATCTGATGTTGCAATTTCCAGAGCATGGTTGCCATTCACTTCTCCACTGTCAATGCAACTCTCATTTTGTGTTCACAGGCCAAAGGGCTGGGGCAAGCTCTGTACACAGATACAGGAACCTGCTCTTCTGCATCCAAAAGTTTTCAAGCCACTGATCTTCATTCCAAACCTGCACTATGATGCTATCCCACAAATCAGTGCTCATTTCTCAGGCCCAGAAGTTGTGCTCCACTAGGTGGAGCGGTTCCATGAATGCCAGCAGCAACCTGGCAATTTTTTTTCTGTTATGTCTATCAGCATTCAGTTATAGTGCTCAAATATGTCCACATCTTCCTCATCACTATCCTGATCGTAGCAGTACTTCCTTAATATCTGCAAATACTCCAAATCATACATCCTGTAGGAGCAACGCACATGAGATTTGACCTGAGCTCTGTAGAGTTCATGCTTCTGTCAAGAGAGATGGAGATCAAAAAGCACCAGAAGGGACTGTACAAGATTTTTTTAAAAAGAGCACAAAAACTATGGGATGTGGCAAGTATTATGGGATGGAGAAAGTACCATGGTGGGAACTTGACCCTTAGCTCCCAGAAATCTCTGGGCAAATTGCTGCTCTCACAAAGCATCGTGAAGGCATCCTAAAAAGTACTGCGCCAGATGCCAGCATGGTGCATATTGGGATAACCTGCCTATGGTGCACCACATTTTACACTGATGCGTGCACTCCTGGTGAGTACACGCAGCACCTACACAAGTAGCCAAGTACACAAATCACACAAGACATACAAAAACTTCAGCAGCTGTATGCTGATGTAAGTTGTGTCAACCAAACTTTGTAGCTTAGACATGACCTATGTGTTTTAAAAATATTTGGGATTATTTCTCTTACAAAAGGAGTATACACTAAAAGCCTAGGGACACAAGTACAGGGCACAAAGTATCAATATTCAGTGTCCAGGAACATTGTTAACAAACAGTTCAAGTTGGCTGGCAGTGCCTCCTACTCTTCCAGAACGTCAGGTGCACCTGTACTTAAACCTCTGAAAACCAGGAAATAAGAGCAGCAAAGAGTCCTGTGGCACCTTATAGGCTAACAGACGTTTTGGAGCATGAGCTTTTGTGGGTGAATACCCGCTTCGTTGGACGTATTCACCCACGAAAGCTCATGCTCCATAACGTCTGTTAGTCTATAAGGCGCCACAGGACTCTTTGCTGCTTTTACAGATCCAGACTAACATGGCTACCCCTCTGATACAGGAAATAAGAGTTAAGGTACCAGGGCAAGATCCACTGAGGATATACTGTTTGTTTCAGCAAGGGCTACCCCATGATAAATAGACATGAGGAATGATAAAGTAAATGTGCCATTTTATGAAATATGTTAGGTCCCACCGAACTGTATTCTTTCATTTGTCCCCATGTACTCCAAGTGCCTTTCACTGCATTAGGGACCGTTTCATTGACTGGTACAGAGTACCACAGCTCACAGTGGGAGTTTTGGAGGGGAGCATATGCCCCCCAAAAGCACAAGAGACTCCTTGTTTCTGTGCTGAGTTATGTGGGTTGTGCAAGTAGAGGAGCAAAATATTCTTGGTATGAGGATTTGCAGCAGTCTGGTAGCATACATAACAGTGCACTATGGAGCAGAGGTAGGTGCAGGAGATGTTGACGAGGGAATCCTTAGGCCGAGGTTTAAGGAGGGGTAACTCTGGTTTGGTTTGTGCAAAGCAAGTGAAGTGGCTGAGTATAGGCCAATTGTAGTCAACTGGTGTTCACTAAACTCACCCTAAGCACAACTTTTGATTTAGTAAGGACCCAGTCTGACAATTTCTCCTACTGTGCTCATGTGCTGTGTCCCCACAGTATTCCATATCATCTGGAAAGATAGTGTGCTACAATGTCTGTCAGGGACATCACTCAAGAGGGCACAGTTCAGGTTACAGGAAGGACCAGAAGAGAACTGATATGTACCTTAATTCTATTTATTGGTTTTCAGAGATTTAAGCAGAGGCATTGAATATTCTCGAAGGATATGAGGCACTGCCAGTCAACTTTCATTCTGTGTTCAAGTTTTTGGGCAATGAATTTCCCTTAGTTTTTGAGGAGGTGGTAGTAGCGTGACAGACAGGCATGATTGCAGAGCAGCTGTGTGGGGGAGGAGCGTGACATAAGGTGGCTTCGTTTAAACACCACTCAGCCATCAGCTCTGCCCTCCTTCTGTCCCATCCATGGCCACAGTAGGGCTAGATGGGCCTTAGCATGAAGGAAGGAGAAGACTAATGGGCTATGAAGAGCACATATACCACCTAGAGGCATTAAGGGGGAGTGAAGGGGAGCCCCAGATTCCACACTGCACTTGGAGAGCTCATGTATGGGGAAGAGGATCTGTACAACCCCCTACAATATAGGAGGACTGCAGAGGTATGAAGTGACCCATTCATCTCAATGTATGTTCTCTGCCTCTCTCACCCTAGGCCGTTATGGAATACCAATTTACAAGACAATCTCAGAATGCATATGTAAGGTTAAGATTCTGTCACTGTTAGTTTTAGCAAAAGTCAGGGACAGATCACAGGCAATAAACAAAGATTCATGGAACCTTGTCCCTGACTTTTAGTAAAAATAACTGTGACAAAATGGGGCTGATGGTGGGACGAGAGCCCAAGCCCTGCTGCAGGGAGGGGATTTGGGGGTCCAGCACCACCCACAGCGGGCAACTTGGAGCTGCAGGGGCCTCCCCACTGCCCTTGGAGGCTCAGAGCTCCAGGGTCCCAGCCAGCTGACTGCTTCAGCCCCGGAGCGGTGGGGTTGGAGCTGAGAATGTCACGGAGGTCTCTAGAAATCCATGAAATCCATTACTTACATATAAGCTTTCGAGAACAATTTGTATATTACAATCAGCTTCTTTTTGACAGGGCTTTATCTGAGGAACCCTTTGACCAAATGACCTGAAATTGTACTACTAACACAGGGCTCCTGCTTTTAAGATTTAAAGAATATACACCAATAAAACACTTCCAATTAAAAATAAATAAATTGGTGTTTAGTCAATAAATACCACAGTAACATCAGAAATTGCTACTTGAATCTATGGGCTTGTCTACATGGATGGAGCCGTAATGCAGACTATGGGGGATGTGATTTCTAAAACACACAAATGTTTTGTGCATTAATTGGTCTGTGTAGACCCTGCTGGTGCATGCTAAAGTGTATACAGTTTGAAACAGTATGTTAAAGAACTCTAGGGAACATTATGAAGAGATTACTCATTACAGTATATACTACTGCAGTAAGTAATATATTACTTGTGACAAAGTTCCTCCTCTACCTTGGTGGGTCCTGCGCTTATTGGCAGCTTTGCTCACCTCAGTAATCTCCCCCACAGTCTGGATCAACTCCTCCTGTGTCTGATCAGGAGTTGGGAGGAACCTGGGCCCGCCCTCTACTCTGGGTTCCAGCCCAGGGCCCTATGGATTTGCAGCTGTCTATAGTGCCTCTTGTAACAGCTGTGTGACAGCTACACCTCCCTGGGCTACTTCCTCAAGGCCTCCTCCAAACACCTTCTTTATCCTCACCACAGGACCTTCCTCCTGGTGTCTGATAACGCTTGTACTCCTTAGTCCTCCAGCAGCACACTCTCTCACTCTCACTCTCAGCTCCTTGCATCTCTTGCTCCCAGCTCCTCACACGCACTTCCTCTCCTCTGGCTCCTCCCCATCTGACTGGAGAGAGCTCCTTTTAAAACCCAGGTGCCCTGATTAGCCTGCCTTGATTGGCTGCAGGTGTTCTAATCAGCCTGTCTGCCTTAATTGGCTCTAGCAGGTTCCTGATTACTCTAGTGCAGCCCCTGCTTTGGTCACTCAGGGAACAGAAAACTACCCACTCAGTGACCAGTATATTTGCCCTCTACCAGACTCCTGCATCCCACCGGCCTGGGTCTGTCACATACTGTATATACAAAGAGAAAGCCCTGAAAAACTGCAATTTTTGGGCATCTACATAAAACTCAAATTTCTAAAACCAACTCCTCCACTTTTCACTCTGCCTCAAAACATACCCTATTCTAACTCTAGCCCTGGCTCCAATGTGGCCATAGTGGAACAGTAGCATTATCCATCAGCTATCCTTCAACACGAGGATGTCTGTCAGGGGAAAAAGTCATTGATGAGACTTAAGATGGATGAGGAGTCCAATTTGTGCTCTACAGGATTTTCCACATGACAGTTGGTGGTTGCTTGGAGAGAGCATAACTGCTGGCCAGGGTGCTGTTCACTTTCCTTCCTCTTCTTGAGCAAGGTGATTCTCTTCAAAATGGGATGAGGCTTGACGTATGATGAGATGCCATTACATAAGAAGGGCCATACTGGGTCAGACTAATGGTCCATCTAGCCCAGTATCCTGTCTTCTGACAGTGGCCAGTGCCAGGTGCTTCAGAAGGAATGAACAGAACAGGTAATCATCAAGGGATCCATCCCATCACCCATTCCCAGCTTCTGGCAAACAGAGGCTAGTGACATTTCAGAGCATGGCTTTGCATCCCAGTCCATCCTGGGCTAATAGCCATTGATGGATCTATCCTCCATGAACTTCTGTAGTTCTTTTTTGAATGCTGTTATAGACTTGGATTTCACAACATCCTCTGGCACTGCAGTCTATTGCTAGCAACTCCTCTCAATTTGTGGAGTCAATCTTCTTGTCTTAAGACATACTTCCTTGTAGCGTTTCCTCCGTCCCCTGTGGGTCTTCTTACCGTGACTAAGTTGAGAAAAGAGGACTTGCTTTGGAAGACTAGTATCAGCCATCTGCACACAATGACCAACCCAGCGAAACTGATGTTTCATAATCTTTGCCTCAACACTGGTGATTTTAGCTTCAGAGAGAACACTGGCATTGGTGTGACAATCTTTCCATCTGATATGGAGAATTCTCCTAAGGCAGCGTAGTTCGTACCACTCCAGATGCTTAAAATGGCTTAGATATGCCATCAGTGTCTCACAACCATAAAGAAGAGTGGGGATGACTACTGCATTGTAGACCAGGAACTTAATTTCCATACACAGATCTCGGTTAATAAAGACATGACTGAACAACTTTCCAAAGGTTGCACATGTTCAATCTCCACATCAAGATTGGCTGTCTGGGAGAGGTGGCTACCAAGGTAAGGGAAATGCTCAACATTTTCCAGGGCTCACCACCAATGACAATTTGTGGGAGGAGGAGGGAAACGTGCACTGGGGAAGGCAGGTGGAGCACCTTAGTCTTCCCAGTGTTAAGGAAAAGTCCCAGGCCACGATAGGCACCTGAGAAAAGATCTAGGGTGGACTGCAAGTCAGCACTATCACAGCTCAGGTAACACCAGGATATCCATTTTAACACAGGTGAAAAAAAGTCTACAAAAATTGCATTAGAATATCATTTTAAAATGTTTATTGTAGGGCTGTTGATTAATCGCAGTTAACTCACATGATTAACTCAAAAAATTAATCACGATTAATCACAGTTTTAATCGCACTGTTAAACAACAGAATACCAATTGAAATTTACTAAATATGTTGTATGCTTTTCTACATTTTCATATATATTGTATTGTAATTGAAATCAGTGTATATTATTTTTTATTACAAACATTTGCACTGTAAAAATGATAAAAGAAATAGTATTTTTCAATTCATGTCATACAAGTACTGCAGTGCAACCTGTTGTGAAAGTGCAACTTACAAGTGTAGATTGTTTGTTTACATAACTGCACTCAAAATCAAAACAATGCAAAACTTCAGAGCCTGCAAGTCCACTCAGTCCTACTTCTTGTTCAGCCAATCGCTCAGACAAACAAGTTTGTTTACATTTACAGGAGATAATGCTGCCTGCTTCTTGTTTACAACATCGCCAGAAAGTGAGAACAGGTATTTGCATGACACCTTTGTAGTGGGCATTGCAAGGTATTTACATCCCAGATATGCTAAACATTCATATGCCCCTTCATGCTTCGGCCACCACTCCAGAGAACATGCTTCCATGCTGATAATGCTCGTTATAAAAAACAATGTGTTCATTATATTTGTGACTGAACTCCTTTGGGGGAGAACTGTATGTCCCCTACTCTGTTTTACCTGCATTCTGCCATATATTTCATGTTATAGCAGTCTCGGATGATGACCCAGCACATGTAGTTCATTTTAAGAACACTTTCACTGCAGATTTCACAAAATGCAAAGAAGGTACCAATGTGAGATTTCTAAAGATAGTTACAGCACTTGACCCAAGGTTTAAGAATCTGAAGTGCCTTCCAAAATCTGAGAGGGATGAGGTGGGGAACATGCTTTCAGAAGTCTTAAAAAAGCAACACCCCAATGCAAACTCCGGAACCCAAACCATCAAAAGAGAAAATCTACCTTTTGCTAGTGTCATCTGACTCCGATAATAAAAATGAACATGCGTCAGTCTGCACTGCTTTGGATTGTTATCGAGCAGAACCCCTCATCAGCACAGAGGCATGCCCCCTGGAATGGTGGTTGAAGCACGAAGGGACATATGAATCTTTAGCTCATTTGGCACGTAAATATCGTGCAACGCTGGCTACAGCAGTGCCATGAGAATGCCTTTTCTCACTTTCAAGTGACATTGTAAACAAGAAGCAGGCAGCATTATCTCCTGCAAATGTAAACAAACTTGTTTGTCTGAGCGATTGGCTGAACAAGAAATAGGACTGAGTGGACTTGCAGGCTCTAAAATTGTACATTGTTTTATTTTTGAATGCAGGTATTTTTGTACATAATTCTACATTTGTAAATTCAATTTTCACGCTCAAAAGATTACACTACAGTACTTGTATTAGGTGAATTGAAAAATACTCTTGTTTTTCTACAGTGCAAGGTCCCTTCCAGTTCTATGAGATAGGTATATTAGTTCCCAATCCCCACTAAGCAGAGGACCTACACTTTTATTTTGAGGGGAGGGATAGCTCAGTGGTTTGAGCATTGGCCTGCTAAACCCAGGGTTGTGAGCTCAATCCTTGAGGGGGCCACTTAGAGAACTGGGGTAAAAAATCTGGGGATAGGTCCTGCTTTGAGCAGGGGGTTGGACTAGATGACCTACTGAGATCCCTTCCAACCCTGATATTCTATGGCATAGTACTACTTTTCTGCCTTCTTGGAGGTATGCAGAATGGAAGAGGAGGTCTGCCACAAAGACTTAGCAATTTTTAGGACCCTTGGGTGGATGGGCAATGCGACCTGGGACAGGGTGGATGAGGGTATGACATTAATGAGGCTGTCAAGTTCCACTGCTAGCTTCTTGTCCTCCAAATTCAGGGTGGCAGCCACTCTTTTGAGCAGGGCTTGGTGCTCCTTGAATTTGCTGGGCGGAAAGAGGGCACTGCTCGTTTGGGAGGGGCAGGGCACTGCTTCATCAGGAGATGATGAAGTGCAATTAGTGCAACAAATAGTTCATACTCAAAAGACAGTTTTAATACAGAAGACCCACCCTTTTGTCAATATTGTGATACACATGTATTCACAGTTCTGCATGTTTAAAAATCCATTAATTCACCTTGCACTTAACTTAATGGTCTAGCTCAGTAACTATCAACAAAATACAAAGGAGGCAGAACAATGGACTCTAAGAACCGCTAACGCTCTTGTGATGCAAGACAAGGTGCTCCAACCAACCATCCCATGCAATAAGAATGAACCAGACGGGCGAACAAGGGAGCACCACAGCCGAACCTAAGGATACCACCAAGGCAAAAGTCTCCAACGACTGTGCATCCATGTGGGCATGCACACACCTAGAATGGAATTGACATGAGCAAGCACTCGAAGTAGTACAGAATCAGTAAGGGTTTGATTTTGTAAAATGCAGACCGCTGAGCACACTAAACTCTCAAGATGGTCAGAACCTCAAAGAATTCAACTGAAGCAGCACAAAATGAATAATGCCATTACTTTCCCACTTCCAGCCACAATGCATGGAAGTACAGGAGACAAGGAAGTCCAGAACAAGGATACATTTTGCCTGGGCTCCCTGCCTGGCTCCTGGAAGCGGCCGGCATGTTTCTGCTGCCCCTAGATGGGGGCAGGGCCAGGGGGGCTTCATGTGTTGCCCCCACCCTGAGCGCCCACTACGCAGCTCCCATTGGCTGAGAACCACAGTCAATGGGAGCTGTGGGAGTGGTGCCTGCAGCTGAAGGCAGTGCGCAGAGCTGCCTGGCTGGCCACGCCTCTGCCTAGGAGCCCTAGGGATGGATGGAGGGACATGTTGCTGCTTCTGGGAAGCCCTCTGAGGTAAGCGCTGCCCCAAGCCCTCACCCTATCCCTACCCCAATCCCCAGCCCCCTCCCACTCCCAAACTCCTGCTACTGCTGTGGGGGTGAGGTGGGGGGGGGCCTGCAGTGGCCCAAGACTGCCCTAGCAGCGGTCGGTGTGGCCGGCCCAGGGGCTGCCTGACCAGCTCGAGCAGCCCCTGGGCCAGTCGCATCAGCAATCATGGAGGTTCCAGAAAGTCACAGAATCCGTGACTTCTGTGACAGACTTGCAGCCTTAACTATGATGTTAGCATTGAGAGATTTTTTTTTTTTTAATCCTGGAACTAAACAACAGATACCAAATCTCAACCACATATTTAAATAATTGTGTTTCATCCAGTCTTGTACCTCCCCCACCTTAGTATGACTGTTTGGGCCTTCACTGAACCCACTAAAGGATAGGCACCAAAGACAACACGGTGACAGGTGCCATGGCAGTTAGGGAGGTTGCACAACCCTAGATAACTCAATAAATCAGTTATACATTTTGCCTAAAGTACCCAGACATAATCCAAATGATATTTTTAAGTAAATTATTTTCTAACTGATGCAATGCTTTAAAGGTAATATAGGTAACATTAAAACTAAAAGGTGGAACAAATGCTGTCATTTTGTGTCAGAAGACTACTGTGCAAGACACCATAAATATATTAGGAGCCAGGTAGATTACTTTAAACCCCTATACTGTGGGTTTGACGTGTACGATACCGCAGGTATGTTAAAACAATCTTCTTCATTTTATTCAAATATTTGTAAAAACATGTAATGATTTTGATTAAAGTCATACAAAATGTTTACAACAAAACTTCGTAGCCTGGGAATTTCAATTGTGTGGACTTGTAAGTTTCTCTCATAACTACAATTTTTATAAACCACCTATCCAAGACTTAAGAGAAAACTTGAGAAATCATGCAACTCCTTTGTCCAGTATCTTAAGAGTATAAATGAGGCTTCAGAGAGGGGAAACATAATTCAATAACAGGTTTTTAAAAAATAAATCAGATGTGAATTATATAAACATAGTGAGAGGGAGCTGATTAAATGATGCACTGAACACTATCTTGTTATAAAGACAAAGTGTTGTTACTATTAAGAGCTGAGTAAAGCCTTTTTATGGATCAGGTTTGATGCATGTCAATTAACACAACTGTAAGGATAAATTAACCTACCTGTGGCAAAAGGATCATGTAAATGTCCCACTCTGTTCATTTCTTCTGAGTTTATGTCTACACTCAAATTGCTAGTGGCACCGCTGCAGCACTGCTTCAGTGTAGACATTCACCATAGTTAAGTTATAGCTATACTTAATGCTATAGCAGCACAGCTGTGCCACAGCAGCGGTTCACTACCTATGCTGACCGGAGTTAAGCCAACTTAATTTTGTAGTATAGACCAAGCTTTTATCTACCTCCCTGAAAGACTGTAGATAGGTCGACCGGGGTTAGTTCGGCATCTCTCAGTGGTGTGGAATTTCCACAGTTGTGAGAGACGAAGCTGTGCTGATGTAAATTTTCAGTGTAGTCCAGCTCTGAAGCATCTAACACTGGCCGCTCTCGGAAGATAAGATGGACTATGGGTCTGACCCAGTATGGATATTCTTATATAACCCATCCAGAAGTTTTGGAGAAGGGGCTTTGCTGAATATTGTTTTGGGTAAGTGTGAGTGCATGTGTGCGTGTGAGAGAAGTGAGAGTGAGAAAATTAGCAGAAGAGAGAGAAACTGAGAACAGACAAGAACAAAGAGGCAGAGGCAAAAGGCAAGAAAGTCAAGCATTAGCTTCTGAGCACAGTGATCCTAGAAAAAGCTAGATAGCAAGTTCTCTGGGTCTAATGTTGGCTAAAGAGGCTTGATGCTGTAAGCTAAGAATCCAGGGCCGCCCGGGGGAGGGGGGGGCAAGTGGGGCAATTTGCCCCACGCCCCGGGCCCTGCAGGGGCCTCCATAAGAGTTCTTCGGGGCCCCTGGAGCAGGGTCCTTCACTTGCTCTGGGGGCCCCGGAGCTTCTTCCACTACATGTCTTCAGCGGCAATTTGGTAGTGGGGGATCCTTCCACCCCAGGACCCGACACCGAAGTGCTGGGTCTTTGGCAGCAATTCAGCCCTGTAAGAAACTAGTTATTTTGTTCTTTGTTCCTCCTGAATTCACAGAAGCAGGACTTTGTATATTCCTTGTAAATAAACAACACTGCATAAAACAGAGACTCCACCCACTTCTACTTCCAATACATAGATCAGGGAGATAGAAGGGTCATGATCTGACCACTTTTAAGCAGTGCTGCCATACTAAATCAATATGGCTTCTGTCAGAGAGACCCAGTACTGAAATCTGATCTGGCTGTCCCTCCAGAGAGATGGAATGGCCAGGCCAAATTTCAGGGAGTGGCAATGTAACCTGGTGCATAGGGTCACATCACGGCTGCCAGATGGAGGAGCACTGCAACTTGGTGCACAGGGAACCTGTTCCTGTACAGCAGAGCATAGGGAAGTCTGCCAAGAACTCAACTCCTGGCAGCACTGGCTCATGCATTGTGTGGATAAGAAAGAGGAACCTCCCTAGTGGAGACAGACACAGGGTCCCACGAGGGGTCGGGACCAAAACAACTCACGTGGATGGACAGGGACGAGAATTTACATCCCCCTCCCCGCCATGTATCTGACTTGGTGCCACTGGTTTCCCCAGGGCACTAGACTCTGACTAGCCACTTAGATTACCCAGAGGCAGCGTTACATTTAGGAGCAAACAAGTTGCAGACAGCACCTCAACTGGGTCTGGCCAACCCAAACAGAATACGCCTCCTTCAGTCAACAGGTTTGTTTGAGAAGGGTCCGGATAATAGCCGGCGTTTCCTGGAGACTTGTTTGCCCTTCGCCACAGCAGCAGCTCGCTTCTGCTTTCCAAGCAGCCTTCAGCAATTGCTGGGCTTTGCGCCCGCCCGGGAGCGGGCAGACACACCCGGCCGCTAGACGCAGAGCGGGGCTGCGCTGGAGCCTTTCGCAGATTCGCAGGGATCAGTCCCCGGGCGGGAGGAGATACCCACGACGCTCGCGTTTGGCCTGGGAGCGCTTTGCCCGCCCCGTACGGGACAGTTACCGGGGAGCTGCGGCCACCACCCCACCCTGAGGGGACAGGACTAGGCCCTGCCAGCACGCAAGCGGGGACCGCGGCCCGGGAACCGGCCGCACCCACACGGGGCCGGGATGGTGGAGCAGTGGCGGCCGCCTCAACAGGGCTCCTAAGGGACGAGGCGCCCCAGCTACCGGCCCTGAGGGCCTCGCACCGCGCCCCAAATAGTTCCCCTCTCCCCGGCCCAGGGGGTCGGCGTCCGACGCCCACAGCGAAGGGGGCAGCTCACCTCGTGTGGCGGGAAGATGCGGAACGGGCGGCCGGGCTCTCCTCACAGCGCCTCTCCAGCCGGCGGAGCCGCTGCTGCGTCCAGGTGAGCGCCAGGGGCTGGGGCCTGCACTGCGCCTGCGCGCCGCCCCGCCCCAGCTTTACCTGGTCGCCCAGGTGCGCGGAGCAGGGAGCCTGAGCGAAGCCCGCGTGCCCCAGCCACCCGCGAGACTCACCCGCCCCCGGCGCTCTTGGGCTGCTCAGCATCTGCTGCTGACAGGGACTCCTCCTGGGCGCCAACAGCAGCCGGCCGGCGCTGTTGGCTTGAAGTGCGCACCTGGTTTCCCCTCCCCCGGCCCTGGGCCTGGGCCTCGCCCGGGGGTAGCAGAATTAGCCCTAGAAAGCTCTCCCTTCCACATGAAATGCTCATTAATCTACCAGCCCATTCAAGATGAGAAACAAGCTTCCCACTTCCATGGCCAAGACTCACAGTTTCAGTTGTGCCACTTACACTTTCCCTCTTCTGCTATGCAGGAACATTTATTTTATTTGATATAAGTAGCCATCGACCACCTCTGTAGTGGGGTAGAGTTACACATTGTCCCTTTTGCTTTGAAACACTCCTCCAAAGCCATGATCATCCCTCCCACTACCCCCCACCCTTTGTCAGACTTACAGACCCCTGATAAATTACACCTGACAAAGCAATGCTACATAAACAGTTCAAACATTCCCCAGGCCTCAATTTTTCTTAGTTTTACCAAATTTTTGCTATTTAAAACTCATTTAATTCTTCAGGATTACTTTACAGAATATAAACACTCAGTGTTCCTAGAGCACCTACCCACTAGAGGCCACAGCTGGCACAGGGTATGTGTCTCACCACCTCTAACAATACACTATTGTAACAGCACCATAAGAATTACTGTCTTTTAATACATTTTTAGTTTTTTTTAGCTTGCCCTATCATTCATCAATTGCATGTCACAGTAGATTCTGCAGTTCTTTGCTTTAATTCATTATAAAATTACAATCATCACAAATTATGACTCATGAGCTGACATTAAGACATCCATATTAAGAATGTTTTTAGTTCTGTATAAATAGAGTTGAAGGAATGAACTGTGCCTTGTCTGTCTTGTTCTAATGAGGGTCCAGACAAAAGACAGCAAACACACTTGAAGTTAGATTTATATATTAGAATAAGCTTACTATAATAAAGATTCCACAAGTACTACAATTTTATTATACTCATATTGTCTGCATACTTGTAAAACAAGAAATATCAAAACTGTACAAATCTTCAAGTTTAAACCTTGTACCCCACAGAACATAGCACATTTGGTAACATTTCCCTTAACTTTCTTTTGCCCTTGTCTTCTATAAATAGTTGCATGGAGTGAGTAACTTTTAGGAAAACTGTAATTTTCTACCCCTTTCCTCACTTCTAATTTCCAATGTGTAGATGTGTGGGTTTTTTTTGCAGTGTTTCAGAGCTGACATTTAAATTGAGCAGCAGGATGCTCTGGTTTTTCTCCAAAAGGATAAGTGCTGCATGTAAGAGTGGGTTGACCAGGTACACCCAGCATGCATTACTGGGGAAAAAAACATTTAAAAAGCTCTGAAAGATAGGATTGCAGTGAGTTCCTTCCTTTTATAATGGCAGTATAAAAATCTCCTCTCAAACACTGTGTCACATAATGCAGAAAACTTTCAACTTTACATATAATAAAAATCATACACAGAACCAAATTTGTGGTGTGACTCTGTTCTGAAAAGTGACTGTGTGGAAAAATGACAAGGTAATGTCCTACGTTTGTGTCTCTCGAACTTCCAGATCACATGTTCTTTATAATTTTTTTTAAAATTAAACAATCTCAAAATTAAGTGTCTTTTTTTCTGGCTCACTGATAAGTATTCTGCTATTAGAATTAAGATAACTTGTTTTGCCGAGCAAAAATAGAATCCAGCTCATTCTCCTGTTGTTATACTGACTGCAGTGGTAACAGGAATTAAACACAACTAAGTTTATCAGTAAAGCAAGCACCTAGGATTCCTGGTTCCACTGTGTATGCAAGCTGGAGCTGGGCTTAATCACACTGAGCCACTTGCTTACCATGATTCATGGTAATCTGTGCTGACTACTGAGGCCACTTCCAGATTATAAATACAAGGTGTTCTTGTATGAGTTCATCCAAGTAAATTCTAGTCTACCTCCTAGGCTTTATCTCCACCATATAACAGATGTTAAAAGTACAAAAAACTTGCCTTCTCTACAGTAAAATTCCACCAAATGTTAAAAAAATACTTTCTGCTAGTGAACGCAGTCTAAAGCGTAGCCAGCATCATGTCATCTAACCCCATTCTATTCAACCATGTTCAAATATGGCAAAAATTGGTAATGTGCGCACAACTTAAAAAGGTGTCAATTTTCAGAGGAGGACTGCATTCACTCATTTCTCAATTTTTTGCTAGTTTGCTAATTATCAAGACTAGCATTATGTATGTTTAAACAAAAGGCTGAGCAGGGGCAAACCCATTTTCTCTTCATAGTTATTTCTGCAGTGAAATAAAAGTGGTTCAATTGTAAAAATAATTTCTATATGCAGACTCTGTTACAAAATGAGTTTATGATTTCACTGCAAGATGAAGAAAGAAGAAGCTGGCCATAAAAGACCTTTTTCAGGATGTGAAATAACTGCACTAGGAGGAACACAACAACATGGCAGGTGAGTTACACTGCTTTATCTAAATAGTTTTTTAAGCCGTAGCCCACTCTAAAAGTCCTATAAGTAACAGAAAAAAAAAAAACAGATCCAAAGTACTAGCTAGGGCTATATGTTTAGAGAACTGAATAGAGGTAGCAGGTAAAGGTCTGTTCATGGGGTGTTTATAAGCACTGCAGGAACAGAGCTTCAGGGCTGTGTTTTTTAGGGGCAGTGGAAGAAGGGAGTTTCATTAATGTGGTTGATAGAAAAGAGGGAATCGAGGTCTGGAATGAGAACATCTGGTCACGAGTGAAATACAGCAGGGACAGATGGATGGTGATATTTCAATTCCTGCAGAGGTTAGGAGCATCACCTCAACCCTTATTTGGGAGGTTTGGTTTCTGCACCACTGCACATCTTGAAATGGTGCTCCTAATATCAACAAGACTAGAGCATCAGGCATCCCCTTCCTCCACAACTCTTCCTCACTAGCTTCTAATCTATGACAATTATTTAAATTTCTAGGGGTTGTTCTTACTATCTTGCACTCTTTGCCATACAATAGGTTAAATACAACCAGAAGTACATGCTTTCCATTTAAAGTACTAGTGTACATTACTAATAAAATTTTCTTAAGTCAATAGTGAACAAAATACTGTGTTGTTCTAGAGGCAGCATTGTTACACAGAAAAAAAAAAAAAGTCATTTCCTGATGCTTCAATTCCATAGGTTACTGCAAATCTTAGAGCATATAGCATAAATACCAGAAAATGCACAGCAGTTTGGGGCCACTAAAATTTCACTTGACCAGCCAAGCAAAGAATTTGTAAAGCAAATAGTCAAAACCCAGAAGGATGCAGCACACCATCACAAGTAGACCAAGAAAGCACTAAAGAAGGAACATTGGTTTTTGAACCTCTGCCAACTTGAAGAGGAATGTTTTAGTCTTAAGCTAGTGTCCTGACTCTCCTCTCTCAGGAAGAAAAACAGAAAAAAATTCTTCTCACCAAAATGTAGGAAACCCCCCCCAGTAAGCTTAGAGAGAGAAGATCTAAGTCCTAGTGTCCATCCCATACTAGCATAAATTGATCCCTGCTGTACCCTTTGGAATTTGAAATGACTAATATACTGTATATTTTATATTTTAATAGAAGTCACTCAAAATTTGTTCTGCTCAGTTTCATCACAGCATTCCTAGTTATATGCCTCAGGCTTTCTCTAAAGAAAGATACACATCTCTTCCATGATGTGTATCTTTCAGTTACTTATAATCAATATTTTATATTTCCCATTGATCATCAGTTAGTAAAGCCATACAGATTTATCCCCCCCCTCTGCCCAGGGCAGACCCTCCAGGCCTTTATTTTTATTTATTTAGCATTTAACAAAATGGGAAGGAATTAAGAATCTTTCTGGTATTGAATTTCCCAGAACTGTATCAGTATTCTATGTGCAGTCTCACCAGTGCTGTACAGAGAAATCAGTTCCCTAGTCCATGACATGATGCCTTTGCAGACAGCTCAGAATAGCTTTTGCTTTCTTTGCTACCATATCAAATTGCAAGCTCCTATCCAATTTCTGCCCATTATCACTGTAGCTACTTTTTGGCATTATCATTTTCCAAGAATCTCTAACTGAATATCTATGTTTACAATTATTTTTCCCTAGATTTATTGGTTTGTATTTTCCAGATTTAATTTCATATCTCACCCATATTTTTAACATCTGACCTGGTAATTTTTTGTCCCTGCTGATATTTGGAGCACCTTTTGATTTAGTACCATCTATAAATGTAATTAGTTTGCCATTTACCATTTCTTGCAGATCATTCCAAGACATCCACTTTTTGGATGCTATCACACTTGATTCAGAATATTCAATAACCAGAATATGAAGTTATCTTTTACCAGAATATGCAAAATGTTCAGTGTAAAACTACTCTAACAAAACCCACATTTTTATGGCTCTCTCATGTTATATTTATCCAGATCTTATCACGAGGCCTGGGCAGTACTGTCTTGATAAAAATGACAGCATTCAGTATTTGTTTACAATACAAGGAACCATATTATCCAAAACCAGTTTTAAAAGGCACTGTTCCCAGAATAGTGCCTGTGAAAGTTTCTACAATTTCCCTGGTGAGCACAGACCAGGTGTAAACATCACCTGGATGAAGGCCTGATTCTGAAACTTTTATGCATCTGAGCAACTTTATACATTTAAGGAATCCCACATGCTGCAGTGATAATGGATTGTTACTACTGATGAGTCAAATACTTTATTTTTAAGTGTAAAGTTTTCTTAATTGAACATCTTAATGTTTGATGCTTAATATTCTGGTACATGCTTAGAGCATAAAATCCTGGTTCCACTGTATATGCAATCTGGATCTGGGCTTAATCACACTGAGCCACATGCTTACCATGATTCATACTAATCTATGCTGACCACTGGCCAGTGTACACATGTACTCTTATTTTAAAATTATTCAGTATTAGATCGATTAGTTTGCTTATTTTAGCTAGTGAAATTATTGCTGTTTTACCTCTAAGATAATTCTTATGGTATTGGCATAGTGCTCAAAACAGAGATAGAAAAGCAGTCTACCAGAGCCTGCTCTGCTTACAGTCAGAAAAGCTACCCTATGGATGTCCTCCTAGAAAATACTTCAGGGATCCTAAACCAAAAGGGGGGGGGGGGGAGAGAAGAGAGAAAACACCTCTGGTTTGTGTTGCTATAGCCACAGCACACTTAGATCTCGAGTGAATGAATCAATAGAAAACACACTCACTCCCATCCCTTGTTCACCAAAGGCAAGAGTGGAAGCTGGATTGCTAGGAAACATCATACTGAAAATTGGAGCTCTTTGAAATTAACATAGCTGACTTCCCTCAATCCTAGGAGCCTCTTCTATTCAAAACCATTAGGAAGGTGGCTTGGAAAAAGGCTGCAAAAGAAATAACTACTAAAATAAAAAAAACAGAAGATCAGGAATCAGCATTTCCAATTAACCAGACTAAACAGAAATGAAACAAGGTCATTCAGCAGTTTAAAAACAAAAGCAGTTTGAGAGAGAACGTAAAGAATACAAAATGACAAGAGTTTGAAGTGGTTCATAAGGACCAATGAGAAAACATTTAATTCATCTGAGAAAAGTACATTTAAGCAACACTTAAGACAGACTGTCTATAATCACAGCATATTTTTTCATCTTTGGATTTAAAGGTTTCTTCCCCCGCTTCCCTCCTAAAAAGATTTCATCCTTAACAAGACCAGACATTAGGGACTGGAAGGCTCAGGGATTCTTAATGGAAAATTGAAAGCCTTTTACCAGGGTTGCCAATATGAATACAGCCCTGTTTGGTAAAGACAGGAAATTATAACAATCAGATGGTAGTTGAGTGACCTTGTGGTCTCAGTTCAGTTCCTAGCAACTAGTGTTTACACATCACAAAATGTCCATGATCAAACCTTCCTTATTCCCTCCCCATAGTCTGTTCTTTCTAATGAGACAGCCAAGATTAAATGGACAAGATGAGTGAGGTAATATCTTTTAGTGGACCAACTTCTGTTGGTGGGAGAGACAAGCTTTTGAGTTTACACAGAACTATTCAGGTCTTGGAAATGTACGCAGTGTCACAACTAAATATAAGGTGGAATAGATTGTTTAGCATAAGTAGTTAACACATATTTCAAGCTCTATGTAAGCTTGAAAGCTTGTCTTTCTCTCTCCAGAAGCTGGGCAACTGAAATATATTACCTTACCCATCTTGTATTTCTAATATCCTTGGACCAGCATGGTTACAACAACACTATATACAAAGATTAAATGGATACAGAAACAGAACTACTTGTACCTCTTTTGAATAGACAGACATCTTCTAATTAGCATAATGAAATAAACCATTCAGTTTTCACTTTTGACTTAAAAACCAAGTGTTGATCCAGCTCCCATTAATACAAATGGAGGCAGGCCGAGGCTGGCAGAACTGGGTTGGGTATGAGAAAGCGGGTGAATCTGTGGCTCCCCTTCAGTGAGTCAGGGGCTGTGTCTATACTACCAAAAATAGGACCTGTGATTCTTTAGTGCCCTCTGGTGCAGTTCTGATGATGGTACCAACAGTGGAATCTGTAGAGTGTGCAGGCCTGCTTATAAGCCTTTACCATGTCATCTAACCCTACTGTTAGACAACACACTAGTAACAATGTCCGAGTTCTACTTAATACAACATCTTTAACCGCTGCTACCACCAGTAGAGCTGCATTAGTGAATTACAGATCTCACTTTTGCTAGTGAAGACAAGGCCAGGAGCAGAATACTGCACCATAAAACACATCTCAGAGCACAGTAGATACAAGATTTGTGTGGCAGTCAATATTGTTCCAGCTGGGCAAAATAATCATTCACAAGTGACATCAGGGCCAATTCCTCCACAAGACAGCAGCTTTTCTTCACCCATGATCTACAGGATTTAGAAGCTGTATACTTCCCTTCCTCTGCAGCCCTCCCAAACAGTCCCTTCAACAAGAACTGTCAGAGGAAACTACGCAAAGTTAACATTTCAATTTCTTGTGTTCCGTCCCTCACTCACAGATTTTACTGCAAAATGCCTTGATATGGTCCCTGTTAGTTTAAAAAAAGTCAATCTGGATATTGTACCCAATTACTGGTAGCTATGTCAGATATGATTTTTAAGTTGTTTCCTTTATGTAGGCTACACATCCTTAACAGACATTTTAAAGTGTCATGTCTTTTTACGGACCTTACAAAATGTCAACATAAGCAGCCAGAATTACTTCAGGAAACTGAAATTAGCTATTTTAGGAAGTTAATTACTGTTTTGAAAAGTTCTCTTTTCTTGCCAAAATAGCTTTTTTGAGAAAGATAAACACAATGTGCTATTTGAAGACATAATGCTGTAGCGCAACAATTTCTGTAGAGTAAGATATTATACTAGTCAAGAGAAAAGCATTCAGAACCCACTCATTAGTCCATCTTCCCCATTTGTGGGATGAAACTGTTCTTATAGGACAGCCAGTATCTTGTGTACTGAGTACAAAATCTTTGATTGCTATACCCAAAACTCTCTCTGCAAAACATTTATAGATTAAATGAGACAAACCATAATTTGTTATACACGCATAACTATGAGTTATACATGGATATACTTACTACATCAATGGATGGACATTCAAAACCAGAAGTATTTCAAAATGAAATACTTCAGAGTGTTACGAATATTTCTCACAACTGGGAATACTGATTTTCCTAGCCTTTTAAAAATCAATTTAAATAGCTTTACCAAATATTTCAAAAAAATTAATCTGTTACTAAATGCTAAATCTCAATTAGGTCATTTTCATTTAAAACCATATTAAAAACATAAATCTACTGCTTTCCCACTTTACCCACATAGCTCAGTTAAAAGTGAATGTAAAAATAAAACCTCATTTACAAATATCTCTGTAGCAACAGTATAAATAAAGCTTACATTGAGATAGTTAATTAAGTCAATTTGCTGGAACTGAGAAATCGTAAGTAATCATTAAAGGAGAATTAAGGACAGGTTGTTGTCTTTAGTGATGAACAAAACCAGTGACCTCCAGAGGAGGAGGAGAAATTACACTGAGTTTAAAATGCTGTGCCACAAATGACAGCACTTAAGACAGGAAACACCTTGTTCTTGTTCCATTTCTTCCCTGCCTTTTCTCTGATCAGAGATTGCTATATGCTCAGGAAGTAGAGAGGGTTATTCTATTTTATTTTAAACATTCTGATTTTTTTAAAATATAAGTTATTTACAGTGTATAGTTTGGGATACATGTCTTATCTTCCAAAAACATTTTCAAATTATATCTGAAACTTTTTGATAGTTAGTAAATTATCACTAGCAGAAGACAGATGAATATTCTAGTTGTGGGTGAATCCGTTTGTGAGAAGTGCACTCAATCAGTACTACATAAACCCATGTGGCCTTCACTGTAGCTATTTGTATTTTCAGATGTCTCTTCTTCACACAGCAAAGTAGTATTTCTTTCTATTGTGGAACAGGACTGCAAGATTGGTTATTTGTATACAGTTTAAAGTTAGTACCTTCTAGAAGAGAGCAATGGAAATCACATGTCAGTTTCCTGTCCAGTACAAAATGGTAATTCATACACACACAGGGCCATCCTTACCCATACGCAAAGTACGCAGCTGGGTAGGGCACCAGGAAAGTTTGGGCACCAAATTTTCTGGTGCTCTGCGCAGCTGCATGCTGCTCCAGCCCCTGCCCCACCTCTTCCCCAGGCCCCCCCCCCAGCCCCGCCTCTTCCCATCCCCTGCTCTGCCCCCACCCCACCACTTCCCACCACTGAGGACTGCAGAAGGGCTGGGCCTGCACTCATCGGTGGCGGGAAGTGCAGCGACCTGGCCCTACCCACACCGCCGGTGAGTGCTGGGGTGTGGTTCCCCTCTGCCCCCCAAGTCTGCTCTCCCCCCTCCCCCACGGAGGCCTGGGCTCCCCACCCCCGCGGGAGGGTTACATAGGGCCCCAGAATAGCTAGGGATGGCCCTGTACACACTATTTCTTTTTTAGTTTATCAAATCCTGCTCTACTGGAGAAAAGGTAAATCCACAGCTCTGAAGAAAGAACCTCTCCATTCCTTGAAGGGTAACTATATACGAGATCTAAATGATGTGTACAGTATTTATAATATTTACATACTGAATGGCCATTTCTTCATTGTAATATCCAATACATAATTTCCAAAATTGGATAAAAATTCAGCGATCCATACAAATAAGGGTCAAGTCCTTAAAGATGCACGGGCCTTGTCAAGTATCTCCTTTCTGATCTTTGGGTAGTTTGGGTGTGCTTTTAGGACCTGTTAAAGGCAAACAATACACACAGTTTAAAACCAGTTATAAAGCAGCCTAAAACGAACAAGTACTCTCATCAGTTATTTCCGTCATCATTTTGAGCTTCATTTTAAGCCTTCTAATAAATTGGTAACAGTTTGATGATTTTGCTTATAAATACATCACAGCAGATGTACAAATGTCATAAACTGCTGTATCATAAAGACAATCTTGTCCCTTCCACCCACCACGTGGACTTGGGGGGAAATTGCAGGGAGAAACTAGCCAGTGATTCCAGCCATTAGGAGCACCTGCAGAAGCAGCCAAATAGGGACCATCAGACATTCAGAGAACTTCCTAGTTTTGACTGGACTTTCTTTGCTCTGTGCTGATTGGCTGTTTGCTCCAACCCCCTCTCTCTCTGCTTTCCAATAGGATAGGTCTGCTCTGGAGCTGGAAGGTGTAATTTCCAGTTTGAGAAAACATACCTGTGCTGGCTCTGATCGAGCCAACATGCTAAAAATAGAAGCATGGCTGTGGCAGTACAGGCTAGCCACTCAAGTATATGCCTAGGGTCTTGGACAGGATTGTTCTTAGGGCATCTAGCCCATCCTGCTGCTCTCACACACACTTCATCTCAGCTTCACTCCACACCAGCCCCTTTCCCTCTTCTCCATTGCACTGTCCCCCTCACATCCTTGCTTTTACTATCCCCTCCCTTCACTTTTCTTTCCATTTAGCTCATCCCTCCCTAATTAACCTCCCCCCATATAAACAAAAAACATGGCTTTAACATGAGCTTTGCAGACATTGTTCACTTGGCTTCTCTGCTATATTCCTTTCCTCAGTCCTGTGTGTCTCTTAACAGTTTAACCCCTTGGGGCATGGACTGTCTGCTAATCTGTTCAGTGCCTAGCACAATAAGGCCCCATTCTTGACTGATGCTTAGGCATGACCATTATAAACATCATTAATAACAGGTGATCTACGTAATATTCAAATATACATTTTTTCCTCATAACTTTCAACCTCATCCCTTTCACCCTTCAGATTGAGAATGTTTGAGTCAGCCACAATATACTGGAACAGTTAAACAGAACTGTTAATAAATATTAATTTACATCAAATTTCAAAAGGTTATTGTGGTCATATAAAATTTATTTTACAGAGACACTACTGAAAAGTTACTCTTCTACTAGTCTTTCATGTGACATTAACATTGGAATTCTGTTCTCAAATTTCATTAACTTAAGTTACACTTCTATATGGTTTACCAAGTTGCAACCACAGGATGGAGGAGGATACTTTTGCTTGGCTCTGATATACCATGGGAGACAGCCTAAGTTCCCTCTAAGCTGTGCAATTGTGCAGCAGTCCATTAAGCGCAATGCAGGCACTCAGGCCTGCGGCAGGGAGAGATCACTCTCCCCCAACCCTGGACACAACCCAGCCCAGCCACAGACCTGCCGCAACCGAGGAAGAGGTGCCCCTCTCCTGGCCCCACCCTAGCCAAGCCCTGTACCTGCCACCGCTGGGGGAGATGTGCCCCAACCCAGCCTGGCCTGGACCTGCTGTGGCTGGTGAAGAGACGGCGCTCCCGTGGCCCCAACCCAGCCTGGACCTGCTGCGGCTGGGGAAAAGGTGCCCTGGCCCCAACCCAGCCTGGCCTGGACCTCTCATGGCTGGGAGAGAGGCACCCCACCCCAGGCCCCAACCCAGCCTGGCCCTGCTGTGGGTGAGGCGCCCCTCCCTCGGACCCAACCCAGCCTCAGCACGGCCAGGGCAGCCTGCACCTGAAACCCATCACCCAGGCCCCACCCCAGAACCCGCACCCCAGCCAGAGTCCTCAACCCCCCACACCCTAACTCTCTGCCTCATCTCTGAGCCCGCACCCCCAGTCGAAGTCCTCACCCCACCCTGCACTCCAACCCTCTGCTCCAGCCATGGGCCCCCCTCCCACACTCCAAACCCCTCACCCTATGAATTTTGTCATGTACATCAATATGAAGGTGATGTGGGTCAAACATCATCTCCATGTTGGTGCACATAACAAAATTCATTCCACATACGGGTGGAAAAAATTAAAGGGAACACTGAAGACAGCTACTTTCTCAGTTATTCCTTGATGATCTGAGGAATTTAGGATAAAACAGGCTGAACTAAACCAAGTAGCCTGAACATCTATCAAATTTATGAAATTAAACAATTTCCAAAGCCAAATGCTACATAATTTGTAATTCCTGAATCTGAAAAATACAGAAATAACTCAGTACTTAAAAGGAAGTTATAGTAGTGCAAACATTTAAAATATAAATTAAAGGCCTACCTTATGACAAATATCAATTGCTTCTACGTATCTCTTTCCTTTCAAGTAATTAAATGCCAGCTTGTATCCTGTAAGCAGTGCAAATAACCATGACATATTATGCTTAAAATTAAATAAAGAATAAACCATCACATTCAAGTTGAAAATATTCCAATGGTCAAATTTACTTAAAAGAAAAAAATTGTTGGAATAACTGTTTGCTAAGTTGTCTCCAAAACACCCCTCTGAAACAGACAAGTTAGGTAGAGCTCTAAAATGAGTTCTGAAGGCATTTTAAAATTAAATAACTTATCACCAGCTATATTTACAAACAGGAAAGAAGATTTACATTCTAAAGAATCTATAGTGGTAACCCATATTAATTTAAGTTGTCATGAAGGATGATATGGCTTCTCACACTGGGCTATGAATCACTATTTTGATAGAAATCACTCTTTTGATAGTTTAGTTATATTAGGTGAGGACACAAAACTAAATAAAAAGATACAAGAACAAGAATGGAAAACTTGTTTAGCTGATTATGTTCTTGGTGGAACTCACTTCTCCCTCAATCAACATATTTGGACTGTGCCCCTTGTAGCAAATATCAGAGGCAGTTAACATTTGTCTCTGAGGCACCAGGATTTGGCCACATCTCTTCTGTACTCACGTCAAATTCTCTACCAACAGAACTGAAAAGTAGTTCTATGGCTCTTGAGAACGTTTCTTCAGAGATGAAGCATCATTTTGTCTTCTACCTACCCCATTTTGTCAGCTATAACATGATGGGGGAGTATAAAGCCAACAGAAAGGAGCTTGATGAGTTTGCCTTGGGGATATAGATATCTGAAAATTCTTGTCCTCTAAGAAAAACAAACAACAACATGAGGAATATTCTACATGCTGCTGCCTCGAAGAAATCTTAAAAGTCTGGCCTGCATTGGATAAGACAGGCAAGCTGAAATGCTATTCTGTTTGTATCTCTGCAGGCAGAGAAGCTAGTAAAAGCACACAGGGAATAGCCAAGATCTGTAATGACATGGGGACTAATCTGATATTTGCAGGAAAAGAGGCACAGCCCAAATATCTCAGTTTAGGGAAGAAGTCAGAGCCCAGAAATAAAGTCTATGATGAGTAATTTCCAAGAGCCATAAGAAAATCTAGATTTCAGAACGTTTTCTATAAAGTTATCCTACATAAGCAAATGGGCAATAAGATGACTAATGTGTAAGGCTATGATTTAGTCATGGGTATTTTTAATGAAAGTCATGGACAGGTCACGAGCAATAAACAAATATTCATGGCCCCGTTACCTGTCCATGACTTACTAAAAATACCTATGACTAAACCTTAGGGGAGTGGGGGGGGGTGTGCATCTCAGGGAGCCGCTGCTGGGAGGCTGCTCCGGCCACCCGGGCGGCGCTGAGCAGCGGCTGCTCCGGCCACCCCCCAGCAGAGGCCAGTGCGGCTGGCTGTGGGGCCACTCGAGCAGCGGCAAGTGTGGCTGTCCCATGGGCCACCTGATGCCAGCTGCTTGGGCGACCCTCGGAGATAAGTTGCCTAAATCTGTAGATTATTGTATTTTAAGTTGATAAATGTAGTTCTTTTACAGACACTGTAGTTCCTCTCTAATATACAGTTCACTTAAAAATATTTGAACCTGAGACATAAGGAGATTCAGGAACTGCACCTACAGAAACAAATGATGCAGCAATTTATTGTATATAAAGGTACAGCCGTACATTATGAAAACCATGGTATTCTAGGTTGCATAGAAAACTATCATTCCACATCATTTAAAAAAAAAAAGACAAGTACAAGAGAAGCCTGTAAGAGGGTGCATTGTAAACGGTGTTTATTTTTTTTGAGATGCCATCAACACAGTCCAAAATTGGGAACTGATTTTGGGAAACCACAATCCTATGAGTGTTGAGGTAGGTTTTATTTAATAAAAAAAATAGGAGACCAAACACACATTCCAATAGTTGGATTCACTGACTGTCTTAAGTGAAACTTTAAAAATATCCTGAACAGTATTTAATCGGCTACCAATTCTGAGTTGGAGATAAGAATTTTTAATTTACATAGTTTAAAAATTATATGCAAAAAATATCTGATCAACATTAAATTGTAAGAACAAAGTCACAAAGCTGAGCCACTAATTCATACATAATAAGTAGCATAATGTATATTCAAAAGTAATACTATATTTATAGGCCATATGCAAGTTGCAAATAGAAACAGTGAACCATAATGGGTTCCAAAATCGAAGCTTGTGAGAAGTCCACTAGAAGAAAAGGTTGCTCACCTTGTGCAGAAACACACATCTCAAAGAAAACTACAGCCTACTGCACAGGGTGAGTAACTTCTTCTAATAGTGTCCCTATGGTTGCTCTACTTGAGGTGATTCCTGAGCAGTATCCCCACAGGAAGGAAGGAATTTCACAATTGAGTCCAGGACCAAAAACAGTACAGAATTATCAAACTCAGCATCAGATCTGACAGTGTAGATCAAGACATAGTGTTTAGTGAAAGTATGCACAGAGGCTCATGTACAGCTCTGCATACATCAGACACCAGAACGTTCTTGAATAAAGTTGCGGAAGTTGCCTACAACCTGGCAGTGTGTGCTATTACTCTTTTTGGAAGGGGAAGGGAGAGCACCAGCTGCATAGCATGTAACACACCCAGAGATCCTCCTTGAAAGTCTCTGTGTAGAGATCAGGGAACCCATGGATCTCTCTGCTATGAAGACCGTCTGGGTGATTTCCTAAACTGTTTGCTCCTATCTAGATAAAACCATGTAACACCTAATGTATTAAAGAAGGTCTCACGCTGAGATTTACTTGGTTTTGTGAAAAATATAAGTAAATAAATGCACTGGTTAAGGTGAAAATCTGACAGCATTTTAGGTAAGAATTTAGGGTGAGGCCACAAAGAGAACCTGTCCTTGAAGAACAGGCAGTATGCCCGGGCAGAGACAGTTGCATCGTGGAGGTGAATGCCTGGCTGTGAAGATGGTGCCACCAGGGAGGGCTTTGGCTTCCTCGACCACAGGATGCTATTCCAGGAAGGACTGCTAGGCAGAAATGGTGTTCACCTTTTGAGGAAGGGCAAGACCTTATTTGGACACAGACTGGCTAACCTAGTGAGAAGCGCTTTAAACTAGGTTCGACGGGGACAGGTTAGCAAAGCCCACAGGTAAGTGGAGAACATGGAAACCTGGGAGATGGGTCGGAAATAGGAGGGAGCATGGGCTATAATGGCGGAGAGAAAGGAGGGTCAGGGCAAAACTGGGAGGCAAGATCAAATCAGTGTCTTAGATGCCTATATACAAATGTAACAAGTATGGGTAATAAGCAGGCAGAATTGGAAGAGCTAATAAATAAATACAACTATGACATTGTTGGCATCACCGAAACTTGGTGGGATAATACATGATTGGAATGTTGGTATGGATGGGTACAGCTTGCTCAGGAAGGATAGACAGGAGAAAAAGGGAGGTGTTTTTGCCTTATATATTAAAAATGTACACACGTGGACTGAGGTGGAGATTGACATAGGACAGGGAAGTGTTGAGAATTTCTGGGTTAGGCTAAAAAGAGTAAAAAACAAGGGTGATGTCATGCTAGGCGTCTACTACAGGCCACTAAGACTGAGGGGAAAAACAACTGAGGAGAGTTGACAGTTTTTCAAAGGGACACTATTAAGGGCCCAGAAGCAAGCTATTCCGCTGGGTAGGAAAGATAGAAAACGTGACAAAAGACCACCTTGGCTTAACCACGAGATCTTGCATGATCTAAAAAATAAAAAAAAAGTCTCATAAAAAATGGAAACTAGGACAAATTACAAAAGGATGAATATAGGCAAACACCACAGGAATGCAGGGGCAAGATTAGAAAGGCAAAGGCATAAAATGAGCTCAAACTAGCTAGAGGAATAAAGGGAAACAAGAAGACTTTTTATCAATACATTAGAAGCAAGAGGAAGACCAAGGCCCAATGCTCAATGAGGAGGGAGAAACAGTAACAGGAAACTTGGAAATGGCAGAGATGCTTAATGAGTTCTTTGTTTTGGTCTTCACCGAGAAGTCTGAAGGAATGCCTAACATAGTGAATGCTAATGGGAAGGGGGTAGGTTTAGAAGATAAAATAAAAAAATGAACAAGTTAAAAATCACTTAGAAAAGTTAGATGCCTGCACCAGTCGCCAGGGCCTGATGAAATACATCCCAGAATACTCAAGGAGCTAATAGAGGAGATATCTGAGCCTCTAGCTATTATCTTTGGAAAATCATGGGAGACAGGAGAGATTCCAGAAGACTGGAAAAGGGCAAATGTAGTGCCCATCTATAAAAAGGGAAATAAAGACAACCCAGGAAACTACAGACCAGTTAGTTTAACTTCTGTGCCAGGGAAGATAATGAAGCAAATAATTAAGGAAATCATCTGCAAACACCTGGAAGGCAGTAAGGTGATAGAGAATAGCCAGCAAGGATTTGTAAAGAACAAATCATGTCAACTAATCTGATAGCTTTCTTTGATAGGATAACAAGTCTTGTGGATAAGGGAGAAGCGGTGGATGTGGTATACCTAGACATTAGTAAGGCATTTGATACGGTCTCGCATGATATTCTTATCAATAAACTAGGCAAATACAACTTAGATGGGGCTACTATAAGGTGGTTGCATAACTGGCTGGATAACCGTTCTCAGAAAGTAGTTATAAATGGTTCCCAATCCTGCTGGAAAGGTATAACACATGGGGTTCCACAGGGGTCTGTTTTGGGACTGGCTCTGTTCAATACCTTCATCAATGACTTAGATATTGGCATAGAAAGTATGCTTATTAAGTTTGCGGATGACACCGAACTGGGAGGGATTGCAACTGCTTTGGAGGATAGGGTCATAATTCAAAATGATCTGTACAAATTGGAGAAATGGTCTGAGGTAAACAGGATGAAGTTTAATAAAGACAAATGCAAAGTGCTCCACTTAGGAAGGAACAATCAGTTTCACACATACAGCATGGGAAGAGACTGTCTAGGAAGGAGTACGGCGGAAAGGGATCTAGGGGTTATAGTGGACCACAAGCTGAATATGAGTCAGTGTGATGCTGTTGCAAAAAAACAAAAAAACAAACAAAAAAAAAAAACATGATTCTGGGATGCATTAACAGGTGTGTTGTGAGCAAGACACGAGAAGTCATTCTTCTGCTCTACTCTGCGCTGGTTACGCCTCAATTGGAGTATTGTGTCCAGTTCTGGGTATCGCATTTCAAGAAAGATATGGAGAAACTGGAGAGGGTCCAGAGAAGAGCAACGAGAATAATTAAAGATCAGAGAACATGACCTATGAAGGAAGGCTGAAAGAATTAGGTTTGTGTAGTTTGGAAAAGAGAAGACAGAGGGGACATGATAGCAGTTTTCAGGTATCTAAAAAGGTATCTCATAAGGAGGAGGGAGAAAACTTGTTCATCTTAGCCTCTAAGGATAGAACAAGAAGCAATAGGCTTAAACTGCAGCAAGGGAGGTTTAGGTTGGACATTAGGAAAAAGTTCTTAACGATCAGAGTGGTTAAAACACTGGAATAAATTCCCTACGGAGGTTGTGGAATCTCCATCCCTGGAGATATTTAAGAATAGATTAGATCAGCGGTCCCTGCCATGGTGCCCGTAGGGGCATCTAAATGCTCCCGCGTCATGGCCAGCGGTCGAGCATCCGTTGAAATGCCGCCGAAATTCAACGCCCGCCAGACGAAAAGGTTGGGGACCGCTGGGTTAGATAAATGTCTATCAGGGATGGTCTAGACAGTATTTGGTCCTGCCATGAGGGCAGGGGACTGGACTCTATGACCTCTCGAGGTCCCTTCCAGTCCTAGAATCTATAAATCTATAAGAACACTGTAAATGGGAAAGGACGTGGGTAGGGGTTTGCCATCCAAACTACAATTTCATCACCCTGCAGGCCAACTTGATAGCTACTAGAAAGGCCATCTTCACAGGTAAGTGAAGCAAGGAGCAGGTTGCCAGAGGTTCAAATGGAAATCTGATGAAGTATATAAGTACTAGGTTGAGACCCCAAGTAGGAACAGGATCTTTAACCTGGAGATAGTGGTTCCCAAAACCTTTAATAAAGCTTGAGGACATAGGGTAAGCAAATATGAAAAATCTTTTTATTGGGGAATGAAATGCTGATATCTTGGCCAGATGAACCTTAACAGAGCTAACTGATTACCTTGATGTCTTCAGGTCCAGCAGGTAAACCAAGATAGCTGAAAGCAAAGAGTATTCAGGTACAACACAGTGATACCAGTCTGAAGTAATCTGAGCTGACTTCCTGCTAATGTTTAGTAATATCCATCATACTCCTGTTGAGTAGGTAGATTCTAATCCTGTGAATCATCTAAGAGTCATGCTTGGAGATGGAGGACTCCTAGATTGGAGTGAAGCACAAAACCTGCATCTTGGGACAGGAAATGAGGGATGGCAGGAAGCTTGAAAGCCAGTCGGACACGCAGATGAAGCAAGTAAAGTTACCAAAGACGTCTCAGCCAAGTCAGTACTATAAGAATAACTAACTAACTATCTATCTATCTTTGTCCTGTCTGATCTAGTTCATCACTCTTAGTATTAGCAATGTTGGTGGGAATGCACAGAAGACTACCTTTGTCCAGGGAAGCAGAAAGGCATGTTCCAAAGAGTGGCAACCTATGCCTCCTCTTGAGCAGAACAGGGGACACTTATTGCTGAATGTTGCAAATAGCTCCACCTCTGGAAGTCCCCATTTTTCAAATATCCTGTGAAGAATCTGAGTCTCCAATTCCCATTCGGAGTCCTGGGAGAAGTGCTTGCTGGTAAGAAGGTAAATGGCTGAGATCTGATTCTGATGGGCTATAATGCAGTTCCACAACTTTATAGCTTCACTGCATAGGGAGGGGGATCTTGCATCTCTCTGTTTGTTCATACAGAACATGGAAGCAACACTGTCATGACCCTGATTCACCCCCTGGTGAGGGGTAGGAACTGAATGCAGATGTTCCTGACTGCTCTGAGTTCCCACAAGTTGATAGAGAGACCAGTTTCCTGAGATGACCATCTGCTCTGCATTGTGACAATACTGAGGATGCTACCCACGCTAGATGATGCGTCAGTTGTCACAGTTATTGCTGGAGATGGCAAACACCCAGACAGACACTGAGTTGATTCTTCTACCAGTCTAGAGAGCTCTTCACCTGAAGGGAAACTGTGACCTGTTTGTCCAAGCTGTTTCTGGTCAAGTAATAGGTCCTTTTGAACCAGCACTGAAAGCAGTGGACACGTAATCTTGTATCCTCAGTTACAATGGTGCAAGCTGCCATATTACCTCAGACCTGTAAACAGTTCCTTACTGGGGCTTCTTTGAATAGATCAGATGTGCCAAAGTTATGACTCTGTCCATGGGAAGGAAAGCCCTGGGCTCCATGAATTGTATTATCTGTACTGGCGCTAACAGATTTTTTTTTATATTTAGCTGGAATCCCAGTTCCTGAAAGAGAGCAAGAGCTGTCTGGGTGGAGGTCAGCACTGCTTCTTAAGATTGGCCCTTGAGTATAGCCAGTCGTCGAGACATTGGAAGAATACAGTTGCTTCTCACTGAAGAGAAGAAGTTACTACCACTAGAATCTTTGAAAACATCCTAGGACTAAACAGAATTAATCAGTATTGAAAATGCTCTTGGCCCATGTTAAACCTAGGTATTTCCTGTGAGTGGGATGAATCACTATATGGAAATAGGTGTCCTGTAAGTTGAGGACCAAAAAATATTTTCATGCCTTTAGAAAAGGATTACAGCTGCCAGAGTCACCATCCTGAACTTTTGAGACTTTACAAATTTGTTCAGTTGTCTTAGATCTAAGATCAGTCTTCACCCTCTGTCCTTCTTTGGCACAAGAAAACACTTTGAGTAAAACCCTTTCTCCCATGTGAAGGGACAGGATTGCCTCCATAGCTCCTAAATGAAGCAGAGTGCACTTCTTGACTCAGGGCTTGTCTACACTGCCTCCCAAATCAGTGGTGCTGCGATCAATGCAATGACATCGATTTAGTGGGTCTGGTGAAGATATGATAAGTTGATCAGAGAGCACTCTCCCATTGACTTCAGTACTTCACCTCCCCAAGGATGGAAGCTAAGTTGGTGGGAGATTTTTTCACACCCCTGAGTGACGTAACTTACATTGACTTAAGTGGCAGTGTAGACTAGGTTTCAGTATAGTCTCATGAGAGGAATCTCTAAAGAGGGATGGAATAAGAGGGATACAAAGTGGATGGTACAGCCTGATGTTATGACCTGTGCGACCCACATGTTTGTTGTAATACACCATCAAATCAGTTGCAAATGAGAAAGGCAGTCTCCAAAATTGGAGAGGTGGGCAAAAGGTTGCATCCTGTAAACTAGAGGCAAGGGGAGGAATCAAACCCTCAACTATCCTGTCAAAAAAAAATTTTCAGTGATAACTGATTACTTGCTGAAGGAGGATTAGTAGCTCTCTTTCTCTGGAATTTTTGTCTCTTCCTAGCAGGTTTAGTGGTTCAATGAAAGCCAGTGAATTAGGCAAGGTATAATCTCTGGGCAGTTTGAGACATACAAAATCTCCTCTTATTCACAGGGGTGTATTTACTCAAAGTTCAACATGGCCCTGGAGTCCTTCAGTGCATGCAAGGACTCATCCATGGCCCCCAAGAAGAGCTTCCAACCATCAAATGGGAAGTCCTCAACAGTATTCTGAACCTCCCTCGGGAACCCCGAGAGCTGGAGCCAAGATGCCTTATACATAACAACCTCTGTGGAGATGGATTTGGTGATGGTTTCTGCAACATCTAAGGCAGCTTAAAGAGAGGTTCTGGCTAATAACTGACACTCTGTGATGATGGTGTGGAACTAGTCTCTATGCTCCTGTGAAAGATGTTCAATAAAGGCTGCAAATTTATTGTATTTCATGAAGTTGTACTTGGTCATGATCACCTTACAGTTTATTATCCGAAATTGGAGGGTTGCAGATGAGCAAGACTTTCAGCCAAAAAAGTTTAACTTTTTCTGATTTTTATCATTGGGGTGAACCCTGAGTAATGCTGTTTACCCTGCTCATTTACAGCATCCACCACCAGGAAATTAGGCAAGGTGTGGGCAAACAAAAATTCAGAGTCCCTGAGACGAACATAATATTTCTTATCTTACAAGTTGCTGAGATAGTAGTATGAGAATAGCATAGCTGAAGTCGACGTATCTTAATTTGACTTACCTCTCGTCTTCATGGTGCGGGGTCGATTGCTGCAGCTCCCCCGTCAACTTTGCTGCCGCCTCTTGCTAAGTTGGAGTTCAGCAGTCGACGGGTAAGCGATCGGGGATCAATTTATCACGTCTACACTACATGCGATAAATTGATCCCCGATAGAGCGATCGCTACCCACCAATCTGGCAGGTAGTATCCCCAGACATGCTACAGTGGCATAACACTTCTAGTGTAGACCAGCTCTTAGAGCTGATGTCACTGACTGAGACTGCCTCCTAACAAGTGAGGCAGTTTGAAACGTGGTGAGCCAGGCACGCCCAGCCAGGCTGGTAGGGCTCTCCTCAGAAAAAATAGGAGGAAAAAGGGAGAGGAAAAAAAGTCAATCCTCTCACTACTATCTAAATAATTCTATACTAAAACAACATTAACTAGAAACACTAAACAAACAGAACAGCTGTAGAACACACTAAGGTATGCACAAGGCAGAAACGACTGAGCTCTGTCTCACACTGAAAAATTAAGAGAAGGAACTGAAGGCAGTTCATCCATGAAGCCCTATATACCCTCGATGTGCAGCATAAAGTTGTATAGGGCACATGCGCAGGCTGAACAGACACTTCTAATGGGAAATCTCTGAGCAAGGGCTCAAGAGGCATATGCACTCCTGAAGAGGAGCACCTAGAGAAACACTACTAGAAGAACACCAGCTGTAAATTGCTGAGAGTCTTGTCAAAGTACGAACTCAAATGGCTCTCTCTTGCTATGAAGGCTCTCTCCTATGTTGTAATGTAGATCTCTAAACAGCTGTATTTTCACAGGAAGACAATCAGAGATGTTATTTTACTTATATGGAAAATTAAATGCAGTCTTACTGATAGTCATTGCTTCTGTTCTTTTGTATTATCACAGATTGTATAAACATACCTATTGTTGGATTTGTTTGGTTTCCATACTTCCAGGCCATCTCATAATTTACTGCTGCATCCTTATACGCTTGCTCCTTTTCCATTATGTATCCCATATATTCATAGGCTTTGCAACAGGACTACAAAATATAAATGTTGACTACATGTATTTCAAAAATTTAGAGAAACATATGCAGTACTGACATTCAATTAAATAATATTAATATACACAGTTTGGAAAGCATATACAATTACATAATGTTACTAACTTCTGTGACAAAATGTTCTGGATTAAAGACAGGACAAGACAAATCCCATTTGTGTAATTCTGTGCATGGCTGTTCTTAAGATCCTCAGACAAAGTAAGAGGCTGAGAACAAGAGTTGCTCAACTGGGCGGTGGGGGGAAGAGGTGAGTAGGTTAAGGGAAAAAGAAGGAAGTGCATTATATTGTCCTAGTGGCTCTTGCTGGAAGCATTTTCCCAATTAGTACTGCCTGAATGTATTCGATCCAGAGGGCCAGGATTAGGTATATGGCCCCCAGTAGCACTGAGTGAAACATCTTCACAGTGGCAGTTATCATGCCTGTTACTGCTCAGCAAATCAAAGGGTTTTAGGGACATACTCTTCTAGAGCAGTTAGTTGGCTTTCCCATTGGGTGAAGCACTGACTACCACAATAGGGCCAGACAACATGCAGAAGCAGTACAAAATTATTAAGAGTTTGCAGGAGAGAAGGGACCGCATGCTCCGTCCTGAGATAACCAAAGTTTGGCTACTTAAAAGAAATATTTATAGTCTACAAAAACAGCTTTCCAATAAAAATGGATACATTTTACTAACAAATTATAAACATTAAATATTTTCAATAAAAGCTAATTTTATTATTCTTAGTCTCCTAAAAATATGTTTATTACCCTGTATGCTTATCAAAGCTGTGCTTTAAAGTAAAAACAGGAAATGATTCCATGACTTGATGGTTTTGTAAATGATGCTCCATGTAATTCACGAGTTGCTTATCAGTTTGCAATACCATGAAATACAGTTAAGAATGAGTCACATAAAAGTAAACACCTAATGAAAAAACTTTTCTAGCAGCATGGTCAGTTTGATTATTTTCTTCTTAGTTGTTGTGGGCTTTATTTGCATAAAAGACATATTTTATAAAATTCACAACTGCCACCCAAAATAGGTTTCCTCAGGTCCAGTAGGAGCGAGTATAAAGGGAATCCAATCAACCTTCATCTTCTGCCGGCCAATGGAACATTGGTGAAAGGACAGAGTCACAGTCTTCTATCCTAACAAGTATTCACCATATTAGCCAGACATGCAATCCTTACCATGAGCTGCCTAATCATGATGGTGCCTATCAAGGACAAGTGCCTGTCCCGTTTCTATACACAAAAACTATTTAAAACAGTTTAACGGTATTTCAATCTATAGTGCGTGTGTGTGTGTGTGCGTGTATAGACAGCTAGATAGAAAGAACACCCACACAATCTATATGAAAAGAACATTAAGGTTTCAAAGTCAAGCACTCAAAAACTAGGAAATGGCAGAAATTAGATTGTCTTTGCAACTTTAATTCAGTCCCCTTGTGTATTTGCATGATAATACAGCCCTTAATTACATACTATTTTTCACAGGACCCTTGCCTCATTCAGTGCACACCATGGACTGCTCTAGGGATGAATCAGGACTGTGTAGTGAAGGAAGCTGTTGGCTGTAGGGCAATTTCATTTGTTGCAGAGTTCCTATATGATGCTAGGCAAGTCATTTAAATGAAACTGTTTACAGGTGGTCATTAATTGTGTTCCAATTTTCTGGGTGCCTGACTTGAGACCCTTGGTCTGATTTACAATATATATCATATCACTCCCTCTGGACTCCCAATCCCAGCTCCTTGTTTCCAATCTCCTTACCCAGCCAGTCCCAGTTTCCCCCTTCCCGACTCATCTGGCTCCATCCCTGGCCCCCAATCCTCCCCCCGACCACTCCCCATTTTCATCGGCTCTCAGGCCTAATCTCCCCTCACCGCCCAGGCTCCTCATTCAATAAGACGGTTACTCACCTTTGTAACTGTTGTTCTTCAAGATGTGTTGCTCACATCCATTCCAGTTAGGTGTGCGCGCCGCGCGTGCACGTTCGTCGGAAACTTTTTACCCTAGCAACTCCAGTGGGCCGGCAGGTCGCCCCCTGGAGTGGCGCCGCCATGGCGCTCGATATATACCCTTGCCGGCCCACCCGCTCCTCAGTTCCTTCTTGCCGGCTACTCCGACAGTGGGGAAGGAGGGCGGGTGTGGAATGGATGTGAGCAACACATCTCGAAGAACAACAGTTACAAAGGTGAGTAACCGTCTTTTCTTCTTCGAGTGATTGCTCACATCCATTCCAGTTAGGTGAATCCCAAGCCATACCTAGGCGGTGGGGTCGGAGTGAGAAGTCGCGGCATGGAGCACTGCAGATCCGAAGGCCGCGTCCTCTCTTGACTGCTGGACCAGGGCGTAGTGGGAAGCAAAGGTGTGGACCGATGACCAGGTCGCTGCCCGACAGATTTCCTGGATGGGCACACGGGCGAGGAAAGCCAGCGACGACACCTGCACCCTGGTAGAATGCACAGTCACACGGCCCGTAGGAACATGGGCCAGCTCATAGCAGGTCCTGATACAGGACGTTACCCATGAGGATAACCTCTGCGAGGAGATAGGAAGCCCCTTCATGCGGTCTGCTACTGCCACGAAAAGTTGGGGGGATTTGCGGAACGGTTTGGTCCTCTTCACATAGAACGCGAGAGCCCTACGGACATCAAGCGAGTGGAGCTGTTGCTCCCTGCCTGAAGAGTGAGGTTTCGGGAAAAAAACCGGGAGGAATATCTCTTGGTTGATGTGGAAGGTCGAGACCACCTTGGGGAGAAAGGCAGGGTGTGGCCTCAGCTGCACCTTATCTTTGTGGAAGACTGTATACGGGGGGTCTACCACGAGAGCCCGGAGTTCCGACACCCGCCTAGCTGAGGTGATAGCTACTAGAAAGGCAGTCTTCCGAGAGAGAGAGTAGGGAGCAAGTAGCTAACGGCTCAAAGGGGGGCCCCATGAGCCGAGACAACACCAGGTTAAGATCCCAGGTTGGAGCAGGGAGTCGGACGTTAGGGTATAAACGTTCCAGCCCTTTCAGGAATCTAGACACCGTCGGGTGAGAAAAAACGGAGCGGCCATCCCCACCGGGGTGAAAGGTGGAGATAGCTGCCAGGTGGACCCGCAACGACGATATCGCCAGACCCTGTTGTTTGAGGGACCAAACATAGTCTAAGATATTGGCCACCGAAACTTCCATAGGGCGGAGACCTTTCTCCACGCACCAACAGGAGAAACGCTTCCACTTGGCTGAGTATGTCGCTCTAGTGGAAGGCTTCCTGCTGCCCAAAAGTACCTCCCGTACCGGGGTGGAGCAGCGCAGTTCAGAACCGGTCAGCCACGCAGGAACCACGCCGCTAGGTGCAGCGACTGCAGGTCCGGGTGACAGAGAGTCCCGTGTTCCTGGGTGATCAGGTCCGGGTGAAGGGGCAGGGGAACTGGGTCGGCTATGGCCAGGTCCAGCAGCATGGGGTACCAATGTTGCCTGGGCCACGCCGGGGCTATCATGATCACGCGAGCCCTGTCCCTGCGCACCTTCAGAAGGACCCTGTGGACCAGTGGGAACGGGGGAAACGCGTAGTACAAGTGGGTCGTCCACGGAATAAGGAAGGCATCCACTATAGACCCAGGCTCCCTGCCCTGAAAGGAGCAGAACGCCTGGCACTTCTTGTTCCCCCCGGACGCGAAGAGGTCCACACGGGGATAACCCCACCTCTGGAAGATTGAGAGGGCGATGTCCGGGCGAAGGGACCACTCGTGTGATAGGAAGGATCTGCTCAGGCGATCTGCCAGCGTGTTCCGTACTCCGGGGAGGAAGGAAGCCGTGAGGTGAATGGAGTGGGCTACAAAAAAGTCCCAGAGTCGCATCGCCTCGTGACATAGGGGAGAGGATCTGGTGCCGCCCTGCTTGTTGATATAGTACATGGTCGTCGTGTTGTCGGTAAACACCGCGACACAACGACCTCGAAGCTGGTGACAGAACGTTTGACAAGCAAGGCGGACCGCTCTCAACTCCCGCATGTTGATGTGCATCTTCACCTCCTGCGGGGACCACAGGCCCTGTGTTCTCAGGGTTCCCAGGTGGGTCCCCCAGCCGAGATCTGAGGCATCCGTTGTTAGGGACACCGAAGGCCGAGGTGGGTGGAAAGGGAGCCCCGCACACACTACGGACTGGTCTAGCCAGCAGCCGAGAGAATCTAACACCCCCTGGGGGATTGTGATCAGCATGTCTAGCGGTTGCCTTGCCGGCCGGTAATGTGCGATGAGCCACAACTGGAGGGGCCTCATGCGGAGCCGAGCGTAACCGGTCACAAATGTGCATGCTGCCATGTGGCCTAACAGGGTTAGACATGTCCGTACTGATGTCAAGGGGGCTGCCCGCAATCGCTGAACGATCGCCGACAATGCCTGGAACCTCGGTAACGGCAGAAGAGCCCTGGCCACGGTGGAGTCCAGGACGGCCCCGATGAACTCCACCCTCTGCGTGGGGAGCAGGGTGGACTTGTCTATGTTGATCATGAGGCCCAAGGTAGCAAACAGGCCGGTGATCACGCGGACGTGGCTGCAAACCTGTAGTTCCGACGTGCCCCGAATTAACCAATCGTCTAGGTAAGGGAACACGTGGATACGACTGCGCCGAAGATGTGCCACAACGACTGCCATGCATTTTGTAAACACCCTCGGGGCCGTAGAAAGGCCAAATGGGAGGACTGCAAATTGGTAGTGAAGGGGGCCCACCACGAATCGAAGGAAACGTCTGTGGTGTGGCCAAATGGCAATGTGAAAATAAGCGTCCTGCATGTCGAGGGCGGCGTACCAGTCTCCCGGATCCAGGGATGGGATAATGGTCCCCAGGGATACCATGTGGAACTTCAACTTCACTAGGTATTTGTTGAGCTCTCGCAGGTCGAGGATAGGCCTGAGGCCTCCCTTGGCCTTGGGGATCAGAAAGTAGCGGGAACAAAACCCCTTGCCTTTCTTGTTTTCCGGAACCGCCTCTATAGCTCCTTTGTTGAGGAGCGTCTGTACCTCCTGTCAAAGGAACTGCTCGTGAGAGGGGTCCCTGAAGAGGGACGAGGAAGGGGGGGCGGGAAGGAGGAAACGATATAAACTGCAGGCGGTATCCCGTCTGCACCGTGCGCAAGACCCAGCGGTCCGATGTTATTTGGGTCCACGCCGGAAGGAAAAACGAAAGGCGGTTGGAAAACGGGGGGGAAGGATCCGTGGGGGAAACTGTTACTGCGCCCTCGGGCACACCTTCAAAACGAAGGCTTGGGTCCAGGCGGGGGCTTAGAGGAGCTTTGATTCTGCCCCCCTTGGTTCCCCGAATGCCTACGCCTTCCATTCCTGCCACGGCGCCTATTGAGGTCCTGCCGTTGGCGGAACTGGGGGTATGGCCTGCGCTGCTGCTGCTGCTGTGGCCGGAAGGGTCTGCGCTGCGTTCCCGGCGTGTGCATCCCGAGGGAGCGCATAATGACCCGATTGTCTTTGAGACTCTTAAGTCTGGGGTCTGTCTTTTCCGAAAACAGGCCCTGGCCTTCGAACGGGAGGTCCTGGATGGTATATTGGAGCTCCGGTGGAAGGCCAGAGACCTGCAGCCAGGAGATACGGCGCATCGTTACCCCCGAGGCGAGGGTGCGGGCAGCCGAGTCTGCAGCGTCTAAAGAAGCTTGCAACGAGGTTCGTGCAACCTTCTTGCCCTCGTCCAGAATGGCTGCAAATTCTTGGCGGGCCTCTTGTGGCAGCAGCTCTTTGAATTTGTCCGCTGCCACCCACGAGTTAAACGCGTATCTGCTGAGCAGGGCTTGTTGGTTTGAAACCCTGAGCTGAAGGGCCCCAGCTGAGTAGACCTTGCGGCCAAGGAGGTCCATACGTCTGGCCTCCTTGGATTTGGGGGCTGGAGCTTCCTGCCCATGACGCTCCCTCTCGTTCACCGACTGCACCACCAGGGAACACGGTGTCTGGTGGACGTGGAGGTACTTGTAGCCCTTGGAGGGGGCCATGTACTTCCTCTCGACGCCCCCCCCGCCGTAGGGGGGATGGAGGCCGGTGACTGCCAGATTGTATTGGCGTTGGCCTGGATCGTCCTAATGAAGGGTAGGGCGACCCTGGTGGGAGCATCAGACGAGAGGATGGTGACGATAGGGTCCTCGATCTCAGAGACCTCCTCGGCTTGCAGGCTCAGATTCTGAGCTACTCGCCTAAGGAGGTCTTGGTGCGCCCTGAGATCCAGCGGGGGAGGGCTACTGGAGGAGGTGCCAGCCACCGCTTCATCAGGGGACGAGGATGAGGAGACCCCCGGCAAGAAAGTGTCCAATGGGGGCTCTCCCTCGGCCCTCGCCTCTGTCTCAGGAGCCAGAGCAGAGTCTTGCTGCTTGGATCCTTCCTCTCCATCCGGGGAGGGAGGGGGGCGAGACAACGAAGCTTCCGGCACCCTGTGCTCCGCCGTCGCAGGCCTAGCAGGAAGCTGTTGGGGGCCCTGGGCTTGATGGTATGCCCAGGGGGTCCAAAACCCCCACTGCTGCGGACCTTGGTCCTGTTGCAGAGGGTCTTGAAATAATGCCGCCTGTCGGTGCCCAGCGCATACACGCTGTCTGCTTGAGAAGACACCGACGGCTGCCTAGAAGGCCATGGCGGGGCCGACCCCGGCTGGTAAGGGTCTGCACGGGTCAGCACCGAAGATCTTCTCGGTGCCGGGGAACGGTACCGGGAGTCATAGCGGTGCCGGGATCGGGACCGGGTTCTGTCTCGGTGCCGGGATCTAGAACGGTACCGGCCGCTGCTTCGGTGCCGGGATCGGGACCGGGACCTGCCACCGACGCGGTGCCGGGAGGTCGACCGGGACCGGGACCTGCCACCAGCTCGGTGCCGGGAGGTCGACCGGCGCGGTGAGTGATGGCGGGACTGGCTCCTGGAGTCACGGTGCCGGTATCGGCGGCTGGAGTCAGACCGCGACCGTCTGGAGGTCGATCGGTGCCGCGAGTGCGACCGGTACCGCCGAGGGGAGCGGTGCCGGGACTGCGAGCGGCAGTGGGATCTTGATCGACCGTGGCGTCGGGACCTGGATCGCGAGCGCGAGTCCCGAGACGGTGCCGACATCATGGGCTTGCCTCTAGATGCGACCCGCACCGGAGGTACCGGGGGTGGCAGCTGAGTAGACTCAGTTAGGGCGATACGGTCCCGTGCCGAGGCGAAGGTCTCCGGCGTGGATGGGACCAATAGCTCAACCCCAGATCTTATGGGGGAGCTTGGCGGCACCGGACTCGACGGACCCACCGGGCCCGGAGTTGACGGTGCCGGTGGTGCCGCGGCCGATGTCGATGCCGGGCGCTCCAATCGGGTCTGCCTGGCTGGAGTAGCAGACGCTGACGGTCTCGCCTCTGCACCCGGTGCCGGGGAAGGTCGGTGCCGGGGAGTCTTCCCGGTGCCGGTGTGATCCGGTGCCAGCGCCGAGATCACGGCCTGTGAAGCTGCCGGGTCAAGTGCCGCCTCCATGAGGAGAGTCCTGAGTCTTTGGTCTCTCTCCTTCTTTGTCCTGGGCTTAAAAGCCTTGCAGATGCGGCACTTGTCCGACCTGTGCGATTCCCCCAGGCACTTCAGACACGCGTCGTGGGGGTCGCTGGTAGGCATAGGCTTCTTACAGGCCGCACACTGCTTAAAGCCCGGCGAACCAGGCATGAGCCCGGTGCCGGGTGCCGGGAAGGGCTACAGCCCCCGGCGAACAACTATCTACAATACTATTTACACCTAATTACTTAACTAACTACACTTAACGATCTAACTAACAACTGTAACAATAACGATAGTTAACAAGGAGAGCTAGGGACGTGGAGGACAGCTATGCCGCGCTCCACAGTTCCAACAACCGACACGGCGGTAAGAAGGAACTGAGGAGCGGGTGGGCCGGCAAGGGTATATATCGAGCGCCATGGCGGCGTCACTCCAGGGGGCGACCTGCCGGCCCACTGGAGTTGCTAGGGTAAAACATTTCCAGCGCACACCTAACTGGAATGGATGTGAGCAATCACTCGAAGAAGAACTCAGGGTTCCCCCACTCCTTGTCACAGTTTCTGCTCAGAAAGTCCCACTCTCTCCCCGACCCCATCCTTTACTCTCCCTGGGCTCCCAGTCCTACCTTTCACTCCAACACTCATTTCCAGTTTCTCCCTCACCAGGCTTTGTCCCAATCTCCTCCCTTACCCCCACCCAAAGTCTGTCACTTGTCCCCCCTACATTTAAATCTAGCAGTTTCTTCCTCCACACTGCCTGGGTCCACCATGGGGACCACTGAAAGCACAGGATAGACTGGCCTCCTGTTCTGAGTTCAGTTTCCAGACCACCCACAATGCTGAGAGCTGCAATTGCAGGGAAAATCCTGATCAGTACTGGTTCGTGCAAGCTTAGTGCAGATGGAATCTTTGGGAAGATATCTAAGAAACCACTACTGAGCACAGAATCATAGAAATGTCGGGCTATAAGAGACCTCAAGAGGTCATCCAGTCCAACTGCCTGCGGAGGCAAGATTAAGCATATCTAGACCATCTCTGACAGTTCTTTAAAACCTCCAATGATAGAGATTCCAGTCTCTCTACATAACCCATTCCAATGCTTAACTATCCTTATAGTTAGAAAGCTTTACTTAGTATCTAACATAAATCTCCCTTGCAGCAAATTAAGCCGACTGCTTCTTGTCTTATCCCTCACAGACACGGAGAACTAATTCCCATTCACCTTTGGTCTGACCCAGTATGGCCTTTTTTATGTTCTGTTCTCTTTATAACAACATTGTACTTCTTTCAAGACTATTATGTCCCTCCCTTAAGTCTTCTCTTTTTTAGACTACTATGTTCAATTCTTTCAACCTTCAAACCTGAAAGGCCATGTTTTCTAAACCTTTATTTTTGTTGCTTTCCTCATGGACAAACTGGAGAGTGTCCAATCTTCTGAAACTGTGGTGCCAAAACTGAGGTGGTGCCACCACCTGAGACTTCACCAGTGCAAAGTAGAATGGAACAATTACCCCATGTGTCTAACACTCCTCCAAATACATCATAGAATGACATTTGTCTTTTCTGCAATAGCACCACATTGCTGACACTCAAATTTGTGATCCATCCCAGACCCTTTTTTTGCAGTACTGCTGCCTACACAATTATTCCCCCATCTTGTATTTAAGTATTTGATTTTTCCTTCCTAAGTTTTATACTTTGCACTTGTCTTCACTGAATTTCATCTTACTGATTTCGGAACAATTCTCTAATTTATCAAGATAGTTTTTGACTTTTAATACCATCTTCTAAAGTGTTTGCATCAACTCTGCAGCAAATTTGTAAATTTTCTCTTTACTTCATCATCAAGTCGTTAATGAAAATACTTAATAGTTTCAACCTCAGGACAGACTGCTGCCAGCCCCATTTTGTAAGTCCTCCCAGTCTGACACTAAAATCACAGACAACTACTCTGTATGGTTTTTCAACCAGTGACTCCCCATTTAACAATAATTTCATTTAGATGATACTTCCCTAGTTTGTTTATAAGACACATATGGGAGTGTGCTCAAAGCCTCACTCAAGTCAAGATATATCCTGTCTACTGCTTCCCTGCTATCAACTAGTCCAGTTAACCTTCAAAGAAGGAAATTAGACTGATTTAGCATGCAGCGTTGGCCATTACTTACCCCTTATTATCCTAGAGCACATGTGAACTGCTATTTTTCAAAGGTTTGTAAGTAGGCCAAATTTTGGTGGATTTTCATGGGCACAACAAAAGGCACATCCTTGACACAAAGGCTAGTCCCCCGTCAAATTTCGAGTCTCTGCTCAAAGGAATGCTAGAGCTTTTCAAAGAAAGGCTGCTGCCAGGATCATTTAACATGAGAAAAACAAAGTATTTTTCCCGAGCCTCATTCCTGAAAAAGGCTAAACTGTTTTGGCTAAAATTTTCCAGACTTTTTTTTACCTGAGACAAACACCTGCCATGAAAAATTGCAGCCTGAATGGTTAAATAGTTTGGCAAAATTGTAAGCAACTGAAAACAGGATCTTCTAATGGTAAGTTACAGGCAACCTGAATAGGTAGTGCTACCAGCCCCTCCTGTAATATGTAATACACACACATTGCATGTGCACGTGCATGTGTGTATATATACATACACGTTATATAGATTAAAACAGATTAACTCTTTCATAATGAAAGTCAAAATAAAACTGATTAAAGAAAGACTGACAGGAATCTCCATATTACACACACAAAGCAGAGCATGCTCACAATTAGCAACAACTCTGAAAATAAGCAAGCTTTTTGGAAGTCTCATTTTGAATGGTTGCCACTAAACTGAGTATTTTCTGTAAAGAAGTTAGGACATTAAGTAGAATTCTGTATCTAATTATCCATTTAGCATGCTAATTATTTACACTAGGGACAAGACAAATGCAGACACTTGAATTATATTCAACTTCATCTTAACTATTCAAAACTGTTTTAGATTACACTTCCTAAGTCTAATGAGGAAATGGTTTCAATTTATAACCTACAAGACCAAGCAGAGATCATCTGGAAAACTAGAATACAATATAGTCCAAGATTTCTCTTATGAAGAAGTCTATGGTCTACAAGTGATTCTTTAACTGTGTTTTTAAAATAAATATATAAAAAAGACATTGATTCTATGGAAAGCTTCTAGCTTTGGAAACACATGTTGGGCTCTCTGACTTTGTAACCTAACACAGATTATGGTCTGCAGTCTCAACCAAATCTACATGTTTTAAATGGACACAAACCCATGTTGCATGACAAAGTGTTTACATAAGTTCTCATTCAATATGTACATACATCATTCATTTCTGATTGTAAAAAGCAATTCAAAAAACCTATTCACCAAAATAATGTATTTAGTCAGTCTAGTCAAGTTTGTAACTCAGAATTCTTGTGGAAAATATTTCCATAAACACAATTAAAAACAAAAAACAAAAACCTTTAGCAACCATTTTTATCTGTACAGTACAATTCCTGCAGGCCTTCTTCATAGCACATGGGTTGGAGGCCAATGTGGGAATGGGCATCTCTTCCTTGTGCTCTGGCACTGGAGACCTGGAAAGCAATCTTTTTGTAGCCTTCCAGTTTACTTTCCTCTCCCTTCCATTATTCAGAACCTTATCTATCTAAATATTTCAGTGTACAAAGATGTTTAAAGAAAATAATTTGATATGATCTGTATTTGTCACTGCTACCAAAAGCTATAATTTAATCAACCCAGCTTGTATAGAATCACAGCAGCAGTACATGACACCGCCCCCCACCACTGTTCCAGGATCTACTCAGGTTACCTATTGGTTTTCGAAGTGAAAGGCTCTAGATTTAGACCAGCCAGTGCTGTTACTGTGACTCTAGGAGAAGTCATAGAAATCTACAGGACGTGGGAGCCGACAGTTGGAGCAGACAGCTAGTTTTAGGTTAGACTGAAAGATTGACTTGAGCTAAGATGCTCTGTTTATATGTTAACTATGTATCTAACAAAGACTGTCAAATTACTAAAGTTAATTATTAAGACTAGTGGATTACTTGCATATAAAACCATATACACAGCCTACTTGAAAGACCACCTCTGACCCAATGTCATCCTGTCACAACTGTAATCAGAGGAAGCTCTCATGCTTAACCCACTAGACGTAAAAGAGGAAGCTCTGCTGGCAGGACATTTTCAGTTAGAGGAACATTATTGGTTCCAGAACTAAACTAAGCTTCCAAGCACAGCAGGAGATTTGACAGGAGAACGAAACTTAAGTTCTGCTTCGATGACTCTAGAAATATGAGGGTGTAATGCAGGGTGTAATGAAATCTGAAGGATACCTAAAAACAAACAACAACTACCTGAACCTGCAGGATGCTGAGGCTGAACCCAGAGGTATGGTCTCCGCACAGGAAAAAGCCTCTTAAATGTACCTCACCTGAAGGAAGATGAGATGTATACAAGCAGAAAGGAAAAGCAAGCTCTCAACCACCAAGGAGAAACAAGATAATGGGAAATATTAAGTAAGAGAGCTAAAGCTGCTAAAGTCCTACCATCGAAGCAGAGCTTCTGGCAGCTTGCCAGGTCAGAAATCCCATGTGCCCAATCAAAACATTAGAGGCTTCAGAATCCAGAGAAAAGCAACTCCTCAGTGCAAGACGGGTGAAAATCAGAAAAACTAAAAATTCATGTAGATTAGTTTGTAAAATAGGGCTTATAACACATGTTCTGCTAATATACAAAATTGTGTATGCAGCTATGGATAATGTATTAATAAATGAGACAAATGTCCACAATTTATATTTGTCTGCAATTTTCATTAGCCCCAAATCAGATTAATCATAAGATGCATTCTTGACATTCCACAGACACCTTCAACACATAGAGCCTCACCACAGCTTAAACTTGCATAAATTACTGACAGCTCATTAGGTAGCATCTGCAGATGCATTCGTTTCCTGTTCTCAAGGGTAAACGATTAGTCTCTTGCTCTTTCCAAGTTCATTTCCACTACATAAGAAAACTAACTTTGAAATAAAATACATTTTCACTGGCAAATTTAAAAATAGAGCACTCACATAAGTATATGGGAAAATTACTTTTTTACTATTCTGTTACTTACCCTGTTATGACGAAGACATCGTTTTAATAGTTCACCTGCCATATCATATTTTGCAGATTGAATATAAATATCAGCAAGAAGGAGCCAACTTTTTTCAAACTCCTCCGCATCTATGGGATTCCAGTTCATTTTTGAAATGCGTTTCAATTGATTCCTGGCTCGTGGAGTTTGTTTTAAAATCATGTAGGCTGTGGCCATTCCCAAAAGAGCTGGGATATGATCCTTCTGGAATAAAACATTTTAAGAACAAAATTAAGTTTTCTAAATTATATTCAGAGGGGTAGCCATGTTAGTCTGGATCTGTAAAAGCAGCAAAGAGCCCTGTGGCACCTTATAGACTAACAAACGTATTGGAGCATGAGCTTTCATGGGTGAATATCCACTTCGTCGGATGTGCATCGACGAACCCACGAAAGCTCATGCTCCAATACGTCTGTTAGCCTCTAAGGTGTCCCAGAGCTCTGAGCAGCCACAGAAAGATAAAACTAGAAGCTAAGACCCAAATGTCAATGAGATGCCAATGAAAATACATAAAAACATCCAATTTTGAAATGTTGAGTTATTTCTGGACATGGAATAAACTTAGTATTGATTTGCTATTGGTCATGCAGTTTTAAAAATAGCGGGAATTAGATTACATAAAAGCTACATCTACACTATGAGCTAGGGATGCAATTCCCAGCTCACATATGCATACTCATGTACTCACTGAGCTAAGAACAGTAGCACAACCACAATGGCACAGGCAGCGGCAGTATGGGCTAACTGCCTGAGTATGTACCCACTGGGTTTGTACTTAGGGAGGCTAGCCCAAGCTGCCGCTGCCCATGCTACTGTAGGTCCACTACTATCTTTAGCATGCTAATTCGGATGAGAGATAGTGCAAGTACGTGTACGTGAGCTGGGAATCATACCCCGAACTCATTACCTAGATTTAGCCAAAGTTACTAAGCAAAACATAAGTTATATTTTAAGAAGCGCAGTAAGCCTAGTTACCATTTTCTTAATAAATTTGCAAATTCAACTACAAATGTATGTATCAACAAGAGAGAATGCCTCTTCGGCACGTTTCGTTGCTAATTTTTTAAAAAGTAGCAACCTAGTCGGGAACAAATATAATTCTCAGACCAGATAATATGAAGTATCTCAATATTTCTTAACTTAAACGGAAGAAAAATTATAAAAATACAAAAAGTACTTTTTTGTGGAGGACGGGAAGTGGGGGCAGAGAGGGGAGAGAAAATTACCAACCTCAGCAACTACTACTTCAGTAAAAGTATTTAATGCTTGTTCAACATTTGATTTCTGTTTGGTTGCCATTAGGCAATAGTTTTCCATGATACGAAGCTGAATGTGACCCTGAATGGTCTGGGGCTTGAGTTCCTTCAAAAGTTTTTCTGCTGTTCTCACAGCCAGCTGCATAGACTCCTGCTTCTCAGTGGAATTGCTATACATTAGAGAGAAAGTTTACAAAACACCCAATTGTTGTTATGCAATACTACTATTAAATAAGCTATATGCTATAACTGATAACATACTAATGTCATTGCACTCTCACATACAACAGTTACCTTTATATGACTATTCTATATTGTAATGTAGTATAATTACAATGTAATGAAGTTATTCTAAATTATAGGCAAAGGCATCCTACAAATGCCTAGGGTCCCAGACCAGAATCCCCTTAATTGTCTTGCTGCAATTTGGTAGCTTTCTTATTTTAATGTGCCACACTGAGTCTCTCTCATTGTCTATTCAAATTTAGACTAAGATCCCAAAGTGTTATCAAGAAAAAAATATTTATTTATTTTTAAAAACTCACCCTATGTCACCATCCAGATTTTCAAACACTTCACCACCTACAGTTTCATTATCTGGGTTCAAACAAATTTCGATCATGTTATAAACTGCATTCTGTCCCCAGTCACTGTCCTTCCGGGCTCTATTAAAATGTCGAAGTGCATCATTTGGTTCACCAGAATACCTTGAAAAATTATGAAAGCATTGTTCAGTTTGGACAAGAAGCTAAATAAAACAAACAAGAAAAAGGTAGCTTTTGAAAAACACTAGGTACATGTTTTTATCGTGTACATATTGTAAATATTAGTTTGGAGAATGTAATTACTATTTTTACTTGCACTGAAACAGCAAAAAATTCCACATGAAACAGCATCAGATAAGTAGTGAAAGGAATATTAGAGACAGATACAACTAATTAGCTACATTTTCTAGAAATGACACAGGCAAAGTGTTTTTCAGAACCTCTCCTAAAATCCTAGTAACTGAATCTAGACTTCCTAGCCAAGTAGCTACCAATGTCATAATTAGAGGTTCAGAGTTTAAAAAAATTATTTGAAATTCATTATATCTTTTCATATATAATATAGATACCCAATAAATTTTATTTTATTCAATTATAACTGCACCTACCAAAGATACAGGGCTTTGCAATAATGAAAACCGGGCTCGAGTTTTGCTCTGGAGGAATGTTTCTCAGCCATTACAAGAAATCTTGGAACTTCTTCTAGCTTCCCAGCTCTTCTTAACAGATCAATTAAACGTGACAGAGTTGCATAATTATCTAAACACACACATATATTTAGAACATTTTTAAAATAAGTTACATATTTGCTGGACAAACATATGAGAAAGTAAATCCCTCTTTTAATTTGTGCTACAAATTAAACAAGAGTACATGAACTATTTAAAATAATAAAAAAAACCTTTTGTTCCAGTATTAATTATGTTCTCTAAATGATATTTACAATGCATTTTAAAAGTCTAATGGTCAGACTACAGTAGGTATGGGCCCAACTGAAAGGCACTTTAAAAAAATCAAATATTTGCAACATATACTCTTGACTTTTTTCAAATATATTCCCAATAGCAAACTTCACAATCTCTCTGGCATCACTAAAACATAGTTTTATCTATATCTCTACTCGTATTTTGCATATAAACTGAAACAAAATTTTACAGCACGCTCCAGTTACTTATGCTAGCCTCGAAATCCTATTTCTGTTTGTGTACACACAAACTTCGGCAGTGTATTTGAAACAGAAAAAGTTAAATAATTCTGCAACTGTATTAGGTCCTATATGAAATATGCACATTTCATCTAGATATAATCATTTCTTAAGCTTCATAGAAAAAAATGCTTAAATATTTGTGTCTATGATATCCATTAGAACTAGGGGATGGCTCATGTTTGACATTCATGTATCACAAAGAAATCGAAGTATCATTACTGAATACACACCTGGTTTGCGTTCTAAGAGCTGTTGGAAATGAAAAACAGCTTGTTCATAGTCCTGCTTCCGGAACATCAGGTCAGCCATCATCTACACGATCAAAACATTAAAAAAAAAAAAGGGAGGGCGGGGGGCAGTTACGGGACATGGTATGGAATGGTTGTTTGATTAATCCCCAAATCTACTGATATGAAAATGTAAACGAGAGAATCAAAATAATGAAATCTAATTCTCTATAAAAGGGGTTCTGAAATTAAAATATTTTTAAAATTATCTCATAGTATGCACAATAAGGAGAATTCATATTTGTTTGGGAAGATACTGAAGTTTGTATTAACAATTTAAAGAGAACCAATTTATCTCTGTTTGTACCATGAAATCCTGCCCCTGACACTATGGGTTCTTCCTTGTTAAATTATTAAACAAAAAAAGCCATATGTTAAGAGCAAGAAATAGGTCTTTTTCAATTATGTATTAACTATTAATTTTTAAAAAAAATTTAAAAGCACAAATTCTCTTGCATGAATTGTGTTTTTATTAAAAATCCAGGGTGAGTATATCTAGAGAACACCATTCAAGCAGTTATTAGGACTGCGAGGAAAAATTATTATAATGCAGGCAAATAATGAAAAATAAGTCCAAATTATTCCAAATTTCATTTTCTTTTCACTAAGAGGTGGATAGAAAAGAACAGATTTATCAAGTGCTCTTCTGAATGTTATTTCCTTCTAGTTCTTCACACAGTACCAGAATAAAATCCAGCCATGATCATGACTTCCAATGAGTGGGGGAAAAAAAAAAAAAGTTAGTTATTCCGGTACAGTAAAATCTTTCAACCGCTTGATCCATAACTTAATAGTAGGTTCTAGTTTCCCGAGGAGGATGACCGTACCATAACCAGTGTAACTTAAGCGGCTTGTTAAAAATCTGTCCACGTTAAGGTTAAAAGGATCTTTCCCATCCAGATGCCAACCTAATAATACAGTCGAGTAGGTAAAGTACTCTGGGCTACATCTCTTGTAGGCAAGCAGCGCAATGTTAAAGATGTGGTTTAAGAGAAGAGTTTTCTCATAACAAACTGTTTATTCTGTGGCATCTAGCCATATTCTAACCACTGTTTCTCTTACAATTCCCTCTCCACCTCTCACGTTTCTGTAACATGCGTTCTGTATCAAGATAGTAAGGCTATGTATACTAACAGTTATAAACTATGCTGGATGATGATCTGATGTAAATGAACATCTAAACAACACTTAATGATAGGTTGTTGATCTTCGTTTACTAAATCTCCTCCAGACACTTTTTAAATACATATGGATATTCTCTATACATATATTAAATAGTTTTCTAGCATTGAAGTCCTCTTGATATAGCAAATCAAATTAGTACAGCTCACTAACCATTGTAGCTGCTTCATTATCTTGGTCATTCTTCAGTAACAATGCACACTGATGTTGGCAAGCATCAGTGTCATCTTGTGCAAGGTGCAAACGTGCAAGTTCCAACATTACCTGGAGAAGAAAAAAATATAAAAGTATTCCTCTTTATGCAAGTAACAGAGAAAAAGGATGGTTTAGCGGTTAGTGTTTTAGCTTAGAATTCAGGAGACCTGGGTTCAATTCCCTGACTTCCTGCATGATCACCAGGGTGCTGTGGGATAAAAACAAAAAAAACTGTGAGGAACTCAGATACTGTGGTGATGGTGGCCATATTATACCTTAGATAGACAGACTTCTTTCTAAATAAAAATTAATGGAAAAAGTTAAGTCTTTTCAACCAACAGAAGGAGAGCGTCTTGCTTATACTCTAATAATAATCAGAGTATATTAACAATTGAGCCAAACTATATTTTTATATACATTTTTTATAGACTAGCACATTTGCACCTCAATCCTGATCTATTTCTGAAGATGCAACAGCTATAAAAATATTAACTAACCAAAGCTTACTTTGGGGGAGTTCATCATAGGGACTGAGGTTCAATCACAGGCAATTCTGGATAAAGCCATGAAAAATTCATCAGGGAAGAACCCCAAAGGCCTAATCCTGTTCCCACTGAAGCCAAAGGGGGGCTTGCCAATTGACGTACATGGGAATATGATCAGGTTCCATCTGTGGCATTCCTGATGCTGGGAAATTCAATCAGGTTTGTGTGTGAGAAAATAGCTGCATCAGACATTTGGCTGTTACTCCCACCGTATGTAGCTGCTTAAGTTGAAAGGTTTAAAAAAGGAGGCAATCATGACCCCAGTTAAGTTCTATTTGGCCCTTTGATCTCACCTTTGAAGGCAATGAATTGTATCTTGAACTTGTTGTATCAGAACTGTCTCTGCAACATATTTTCTTTATTAATATGGTGACCAGATGTCCCAATTCTATAGGGACAGTCCCAATTTTGGGGCCTTTTTCTTATATAGGCTCCTATTACCCCCCCAACCCCTATCCCGATTTTTCACATTTGCTGTCTGGTCACCCTATTTATTAATAATTACTTGAACAGTATGCAAATGCTTATTTTTTATGTCTACTAAATTACTCTACTATGACTACCTAGGGAGATAAAATGAGAACTATAGTATCCGATTAGGAAAGTGAGACGTGGCATGCCAAAGGCCACAGAGTGAGTCACGAGAACTCAGGAATGTGGCTCCTATTGCTGTAGTGAAAAACAGATGCAACACCCTGTCACAAGTATATCTCAGCTGTATTTATGATTACCCAGTATTGAGACTCATCCCAGTTATCTTCTCCTCTGCATTAAAATATTGCAATTCCTGCCTTGCAATCTGTTTTCTTGGCAGAACAGAAAAGTCTCAAGTTATCCAAAATTCAGCTATAGAGGAACAAGAAAACACAACCAAATTTCCCTAGTCTTGATCTCCATATTGTCTATTTAAAGGGGGAAAAAAGGTAACTTAAAACCTTGCCTATTGCCCTAAATGGGGAAAACAAACAAACAAAACCTTTCCAAATGCACAGTCCTCCTGGAGCATGTAGGTAATTTCTAGATATGCCACTCACATTCCAGCTACTGTACTACAACAAGCTTCAGTCAAATACTGGGTCATAATATATGTTACCACATCTTTGAAACAAGTTGCCTCTGAATATAAGAAACCAATTTTTTGTTTTGTTTTACATTTTGTCTAAAGGCTCATTTTTCCACTAGCTTCTCTCTTTTTGCACTTCTTCACTATTATGTGAAAAAAGTGACCTCAAGTTTTGTAGGAAAAAGGGATTTTTTCCTGCTTGATTCTTCCTTATATATATATCAAGCCATCCCTACTTTGCTGGAAGCCCCTCTGGAAAATAGGATAGTTGTATCACAAGAAACTGAAATATGAGCTGTAGCTTTCCCAGCACTCAACTGAGTGGAAAAGGGAAGTTGAGTCACAGTGTTTTTGTTAAAACCTTTAACTCCAATAAAACAGTGTTCTAATCAATCCGGCTAATCATCTTCTCTCTGTCTCAAATTACGTATTAAAAAAACACAGTTAAGGTTTCCATCCTCTTATAGTACTATCCCAGCAATAGCCAGTCAGCTAGAAAAAACAGCAAGGTAAAGACTTGATATTTCAAAGGGCTTATAGTCACTGCAATGGTTAGTGTGATTTACTCTGCTTGATCTAGCTTAGTTCAAGTTAGAGGGGTCACACTGTGGTACAATACTTGAACTACACAGAGTGACTGGATTAGCCATTGAGGAGCTGTGAAAACTCAAGCTGTAGCCTATGCCTGCATTCCCAATTGCATTAGTAGCTCAAGCCTCAGCAGCACTTAAAATTCAACCCATACCTCCTGACAGGTCAACTAGGTCACGCTGATAGCACCACTTAACTTGAGCTATAGATTTGTGAGAGTGGATAGGAGTTGGGTTAAGGGAAACACTATTTACCACTGCAGTGAAGACAAGCCCTAAGACAGAAATAAGTAGAAGAAGAACTCAGACTGTCTCTACCTCTTAAAGCAACAACAAAGGCATATTTTTTTTAAACTTTGTAGTTCAGCAGTAAAAAGTTGTTAGATGACAAGACCTTTCAATAAAAGGTGACATAAAATAGTTATTTTTGAGGCAGAACTGACCTTGTTATCTGTTTCACAATGAATTAGAGCTTCTTTGTAAAATTTAATTGCTTTCTCATAGTTTCGCTGGGCTGTACAATGTTTTGCAATCTCCACACAAATCTCAGCTACTAACTGTTTCTGTGCAGGAACTGCATCCAGCTGCTCTATTTGAACCCGTTTGAGTACTCTGGCTTGCAATTCCCGAGCCTAGGGGGGGAAAAAGGGTGAGGGTAGCAGAAAGTTAACATGATAATAACAATCATTGTTAATATAATTTGACAAAAAATGCACAAGTTGTGAATGCAGAGGCTGCATTCACAAGTTTGTTACCGGCTCTCCCTTAGCTGGAAAAAAAATGCTTCGAAGAAAAATTCTTCTCCCCAAACTCTCAATGCACTCAATCACAGGTTGGTATTTTACTTCTTGTTGTTTTTGTTTTTCTTAATATACACAAGCTTTTTAACATTATTTCAAAGAGATGGAGATATCCTATATCCTTGTCCAATACAGACCCTCTGACCATTTAAACAGGGCTCCATTAAGAAGAAAATATTTTTATTTTGTGTGCCAGCATCATCATTTGCCACCTATATGCCAAGAAAGTAGATGTAATCTACAAAATATAATTTTGTTGGTTTCTTGAAAAGTAGGTTTTCCACCAAGGTGGGGTGGAGGAAATTAGAAAGAGAACTAGGCAATATTTCTAGATTTTTTTTTGGGGGGGGGGGATAATGGCACACTATAGGTACATCTATACTGCATGCTTCTTTTAGGAGTGTGTAGAGAACACACGTGGGTAGCCCACCCCCATTACGGAAATAAACAGCAGCGTAGATGGTGAGGAACAACTTAGGCAAGTAAAGACACACCAGAAGGGTGTGGGTATGTATTCGATTACATACCCTGCATGGCCTTCTACTCACCCAAGCCATGCCTCCTCACCTACACTGCTATTTTTAACAATGTAGTGTCCCGCTATCTCTCCTCTGTTGCAGGGAAAGACTGGCAGCAAGGAAAAGCTCTGCCAGCTTCTCACTGACGGAGCCCTTCCCCTGCTGTGGGAAAGACACTGGCAGCAGGAAACTAGTAGAGCTTTTGCTCATCACAGTGAAAGATTCCAACAATGGGGAGCTGCTGAAGCACTAGCACTCCCCTTCCCCCCCCCCCCGCATACCCTCTGCCAGAGCCAGGGGTGGTAGATTTGCAGAAATTTTGGTGGTGCCCAGAACCTGCCCCCACCCAAACTCTCCCCCACTGACCAAGGCTCTGGGAGGGAGTTTGGGTGGGGGTGGAGGTCTGGGGTGCAGGCCCTAAGCTGGGGTGGGGGATTGGGGTGCAGGCTCTGGGAGGGAGTTTGAAGATGGGATGGGGTGCAGAGGTGTGGCTGTAGATGAGGGGTTTGGGGTGTGGAAGGGGCTCAGGGCTTGGGCAGAGGGTCGGGGTGTAGGGGGTGAGGGCTCTGTCTGGGGCTAGGAATCAAGCGTTTGGGGTGCTGGAGGGGCTCGGGCAGAGGGAGTGGTGGGGGGGTGAAAGCTCTGACTGGGGGTGTGGGCTCTGGGGTGCAGCAGGGCTGAGTTTGGGGTACAGGCAGGCTGCTCCGGGACAGGGGCCAGAGAGGACGACTGCCCCAGTCCTTTCCCTGCCGGCAGCAGCAAGCTCTGGGGGAGGAGCCCATCTTTCCTGCCCCCCCAGCAGCACACTCACTCCCACCACTATCACTCCATGTGTTCCTAGGGCCCCTCTCAGGTCCAGGAATCTCCCCTACCTTCCCCGTGGTGGGTGCCAGGGGGTGCTGTGTTCGCCTCCTCCCCTGCTGTTGCCCTTGACAGTAGCTTATAGACTCATAGACTTCAGGGTCAGAAGGGACCAATATGATCATCTAGTGTGACGTCCTGCACAAAGCAGGCCACAGAATCCTACCCATCTACTTCTATAACAAACCCCTAACCTACGTCTGAGTTACTGAAGTCTTCAAATTGTGGATTGAAGACCTCAAGCTGCAGAGAATCCACCAGCAAGTGACCCATGCCCCACGCTGCAGAGGAGGGCGAAAAACCTCCAGGGCCTCTGCCAATCTGCCCCGGAGGAAAATTCCTTCCAGACCCAAAATATGGCAATCAGCTAAACCCTGAGCATGTGGGCAAGACTCACCAGCCAGCACTCAGGAAAGAATTCTCTGCAGTAACTCAGATCCCATCCCATCTAACATCCCATCACAGAACACTGGGTATACTTACCTGCTGATAATCAAAGATCAATTGCCAAAATTAAGCTATCGCATCATACCATCCCTTCCATAAACTTAACAAGCTTAGTTTTAAAGCCAGATATGTCTTTTGCCCCCACTACTCCCCTTGGAAGACTGTTCCAGAACTTCACTCCTCTAATGGTTAGAAACCTTCGTCTAATTTCAAGTCTAAACTTCCTAGTGTCCAGTTTATACCCATTCGTTCTTGTGTCTACATTGGTACTAAGCTTAAATAATTCCTTTCCCTCCCTAATATTAATCCCTCTGATATATTTATAAAGAGCAAGCATATCCCCCCTCAACCTTCTTTTGGTTAGGCTAAACAAGCCAAGCGCTTTGAGTCTCCTTTCATAAGACAGGTTTTCCATTCCTCGGATCATCCTAGTAGCCCGTCTCTGAACCTGTTCCAGTTTGAATTCATCCTTCTTAAACATGGGAGACCAGAACTGCACACAGTATTCCAGATGAGGTCTCACCAGTGCCTTATATAACGGTACTAACACCTCCTTATCTTTGCTGGAAATACCTCACCTGATGCATCCTAAAACCGTATTAGCTTTTTTAACGGCCATATCACATTGGCAGCTCATAGTCATCCTGTGATCAACCAATACTCCAAGGTCCTTCTCCTCCTCTGTTGCTTCCAACTGATGTGTCCCCAATTTATAACTAAAATTCTTATTATTAATCCCTAAATGCATGACCATGCACTTTTCACTATTAAATTTCATCCTATTACTATTACTCCAGTTTACAAAGTCATCCAGATCTTCCTGTATGATATCCCGGTCCTTCTCTGTGTTAGCAATACCTCCCAGCTTTGTGTCATCCGCAAACTTTATTAGCACATTCCCGCTTTTTGTGCCAAGGTCAGTAATAAAAAGATTAAATAAGATTGGTTCCAAAACTGATCCTTGAGGAACTCCACTAGTAACCTCCTTCCAGCCTGACAGTTCACCCTTCAGTACAACCCGTTGTAGTCTCCCCTTTAACCAGTTCCTTATCCACCTTTCAATTTTCATATTCATCCCCATCTTTTCCAATTTAACTAATAATTCCCCATGTGGAACCGTGTCAAATGCCTTACTGAAATCGAGGTAAATTACATCTACTGCATTTCCTTTGTCTAAATAATCTGTGACCTTCTCAAAGAAGGAGATCAGGTTGGTTTGGCACGATCTACCTTTTGTAAAACCATGTTGTAATTTGTCCCAATTACCATTGACCTCAATGTACTTAACTACTTTCTCCTTCAAAATTTTTTCCAAGACCTTACATACTACAGATGTCAAACTAACAGGCCTATAGTTACTTGGATCACTTTTTTTCCCTTTCTTAAAGATAAGAACTATGTTAGCAATTCTCCAGTCACAGGGTACAACCCCTGAGTTTACCGATTCATTAAAAATTCTTGCTAATGGGCTTGCAATTTCATGTGCCAGTTCCTTTAATATTCTTGGATGAATATTATCTGGGCCCTCCGACTCTGTCCCCTTAAGCTGTTCAAGTTTGGCTTCTACCTCAGATGTGGTAATATCTACCTCCATATCCTCATTCCCATTTGTCATCCTTCCATTATCCCTAAGCTCCTCATTAGCCTTATTAAACACTGAGGCAAAGTATTTATTTAGATATTGGGCCATGCCTAGGTTATCCTTAACCTCCATTCCATCCTCAGTGTTTAGTGGTCTCACTTCTTCTTTCTTTGTTTTCTTCTTATTTATATGACTATAGAACCTTTTACTATTGGTTTTAATTCCCTTTGCAAGGTCCAACTCTACATGGCTTTTAGCCTTTCTCACTTTATCCCTACATGTTCTGACCTCACTAAGGTAGCTTTCCTTGCTAATCCCACCCATCTTCCACTCCTTGTAGGCTTTCTGCTTTTTCTTAATCACCTCTCTGAGACGCTTGCTCATCCAGCTTGTTCTACAACTCCTGCCTATCATTTTTTTCCCCTTTCTTGGGGTGCAGGCTTCCGATAGTTTCTGCAGCTTCGACTTAAAGTAATTCCAGGCCTCCTCCGCATTTAGATTCACAAGTTCTTCAGTCCAATCCACTTCCCTAACTAATTTCCTTAATTCTTTTAAGTTAGCCCTTTTCAAGTCAAAAACCCTAGTCCCAGATCTATTTTTGTTTATCCTTCCATCTAGTTTGAACTGAATTAGCTCATGATCGCTCGAACCAAGGTTGTCCCCTAAAACCATTTCTTCTATGAGGTCCTCACTACTCACCAAAACCAAATCTAAAATGGCATCCCCTCTTGTTGGTTCTTCAACTACTTGGTGAAGAAATCCATCAGCTATCACATCCAGAAAAATCTGAGCCCTATTATTCTTACTAGCACTTGTCCTCCAGTCTATATCTGGGAAGTTAAAGTCTCCCATGATAACACAATTCCCATTAGTGTTTACTTCATTAAAAACATTAAAGAGGTCTCTCTCCATATCCAAATCAGATCCCGGCGGTCTGTAGCACACCCCAAGCACTATCTCAGGGGAGGCTTTAGTAGCTTTCTTTCCCAGTGTGATTTTTGCCCAGACAAACCCTGTCTTATCCATTCCATCACTTCTTATTTCTTTACAGTTAACCTCATCATTGATATAGAATGCTACTCCACCACCTTTGCCTTTATTTCTGTCTTTCCTAGACAGCACATAGCCTTCAATACCTGTACTCCAGTCATGACTACAATTCCACCATGTTTCTGTTATCCCTATAATATCCGGTTTCACTTCCTGCACCAGTAGCTCTAGTTCCTCCATTTTGTTACCTAGGCTCCTCGCATTAGTGTACAGACATCTTAATTTTTGCTGTTTGGCTTCACTGACATTCTTTACCCGGTTAGGCACAGACATTCTACCACCAGCATCACCTGTTAGACTGGTATCTACACTACCCTTCCTCCTTATGTCAATTCTGTCCACGGTTGTATCCCGTCCTACTTTGTTTTCTTCCCTCTCAAGGTTAAATTCCGGCGTGGAGATCACCTGGACATCTCCCAACCATCTCCCCCAAATTCCTAGTTTAAAGCTCTCTTACTCAGTTGGGCGAGCCACCGTCCTAGAAGTCTATTTCCCTCCTTACTCAGGTGAAGTCCATCCCGAGAGAACAGTCTTCTGTCCATAAATGCTTCCGAGTGGCCGTATATCCCAAAGCCCTCCTTATAGCACCATTGCCTGAGCCATCTGTTGATCGCCATAATCTTGTCACACCTTTGTTGTCACTGGGGGGTGAGGGGTGGGGCTGCCTCCTTGCCCAGCATGGAGCAGAAGTGGTGACTGCGGGGAGGGAGGGGTGGGGACGGACACCTGTGCTGCTGGAGGGTCCTGCTGGAAAAGGGAAGGGTCTGAGGGGGAAGGGCAGGCTCAGAGTCAGTCTGCCATGGCAGTTGAGATGGGGGCACTAGGACCCTGAGGCAGCAGTTGCTGCAGGGAGGCAACATGGAGCTGCACAGAAGAGACAGTGTGTCAGTTTTCAGAGTAGCAGCCATGCCCCCAAGGCCGGGAAGGCAAGAGGGGGACGGGGAGCCGGGGAGGACACCCAGCCCCAGATATTGGTGGAGCTTGGCCCCTGGGTTCTAAATATTGCTGGTGCCCGAGCACCACGTGGCTATGGAACTCGCCACCCACGGGGAGCCTTTCACTGACACAAGTAGCTACACACAGCAGTGCAGATGTGCTTTTCACCATGGCATGTAGCTCCAAATATACTACACACTGCCACCAAGTGGTGTGTAGTATAGACATAGCCTAATAGTGAAAGTGATTTTTTTATTAAATGACAAAATCTGCAATTTTAGTAATATTAAAAGTTATATCCAATTTCACTAATCTGCAACATTTTCCTTACATTTTACACATTTTTACCTAACTTAAGATATGACCACTTGTAAAAATAAAAACAAGTAAAACTCAGAATATTTCATAATTTTTTCAAGCCATCATATGATCATAGTTAGCTCAAAATTATAGTTATATAAACTTAAAGTAAAAAAGATTCCTGTAGCGAGCTAATCAGCAGTAATCTTCTAAATCACCCCGTCTTCCTCAGTTCATTCAGTAATTTCCTAATCCACCACTGTGACAGGAGCTGTGATGGCAAAAAGTACTGGCACAAGACATCACTGAATGATTCTGACAAGAGCAGTTGTCTGCTTAAAGCAGTAGCTTTCTGTTTACAAAAAAGTACTCTGGTAATCAACAGTGGGAAAGAAAATTGATTTTTTTGTACTTAAACACAATATTCATCTTTTTTCCCCCTACAACCACTATCGGGACTCCTCCCGCTCAAAGTTCTGCCTATGAAGGCTGTTGATTACATGTGAAAAAACATTCAGCTCAAGCATCACATCATTCATCTTTTTTCCCCCCTACAACCACTATCGGGACTCCTCCCGCTCAAAGTTCTGCCTATGAAGGCTGTTGATCACATGTGAAAAAACATTCAGCTCAAGCATCACATCAAGTCTTTTTTTTAAAGCTGCCTTCTCTTGTTTGGAAACAAGCTTTGTTTTCACTAAGTACTGACAAAACCTGACTACTGGTAAGGCAGAGATGAGCAAGACATCTAAGTCCAAAAACCAAATTATCACACTTATTTCACCTGCTAAAAGAAAATTTGAATTTCGTGTTGTTGCTATTTTGTTTTCTGTGAGGCTCAATTCTGGTGGAAATTCAAAAGTGGAACTCCTACATAGCAGACCTCACAACTTATCTAGGATTTCTTCATATTACATCACACTCAGCCCTGGGAGCAAAAAAATTATCAGTGTAACAAATGAAACAACAACAAAAATTCCTCAATTATATACATTTGCATAGATTTTTTTAGTATCAGCCCAATATATCTATTGACTGACTAATATCAATTAGACCTCAATCATTGTGTAAAGAAAGTGTTGAGGCACACAAGGAGTGCACCAGCCATCTGATCTTTGAAAGCCCATTAGGAAAGAGCTGCTTCCCTGTTGCTTCTGAAGATTTTTCCCCCTCTCCCATCCTTGCTTAAGAGCTGTCACAAGACACTAGGGAGAAAGAAGCAGTTATGTTACTCTGCTTCTTCCTCCTGCCCTACTAGTGGTGGTTTAGGCAAAAAAACAAACAAAAAAGCAGCTTAAAGCCACCTTCTCTGCCAGTCCCCAACTACACTTCCTCCCCCCTACAGCCACTTCCAGCAAAAGAAAGAAACTACAAACAGTATGTGTAGGGGATGGGCAGCAAAGAGATCCAGAAAAAAAGAGCTGTGAGGGCCAATCCTGGGTCCCCTTCTGAAAGGTAAAGGGTAAGAGAGAGAGAAAGTGAGTGGCAGGTGGTGACTGAATGTATAGTTGGGACTAGTAAATTAATGCATGGGCATTTTAGTAACAGACAAAGCTCAGTGGTTTGAGCATTGGCCTGCTAAACCCAGGATTGTGAGTTCAATCCTTGAGGGGGCTGTTTAGGGAACTGAGGTAAAAATCTTGGGATTGGTCCTGCTTTGAGCAGGGGATTGGACTAGAGGACCTTCTGAGGTCCCTTCCAACCCTGATATTCTATGAAAGTGGCAGGCATGGGCAGACAACAGTGGGAGAAAGGAGAGCTTGAGGGGAATGGAAGCAAGCAGACACAGTCAGTGGCAAAAGAGAATGAGACACTGAGGATATGTTAGAAGAGGGAGAGCAAAGAGGGAGGCTGTGAAGAGAGTAGTTATTAAAAGAAGGGAGACACGCTAAAAGAATATGAAGGAGGCAGAGAGAGAGACAACACAAGGAGATAAAGGGTGAAATGGAGAAATCAGTTGGCAGGGAAACAGTTACTGAGAGTTGAGGGGAGAAGATACTGAACTCTAAAAAGAAAAAAGCTGACAGAAGAGAATGAGACAAGGAAGAATCAAAAATAAGAGATGGGAGTAGGTTCGATGCATTTCTTATTGAGATATGAAATACCAAAATGTTACAATAGATTAAAATATGTTGTCTGGGTTTTTTATGCAAACATCCTTTGGGCAATACGCCTCGTTTAATTTTTCAGACTGCTCAGAAGATATTGCCCAGACTCCCTGCATCTGCAGTTCAGCCCTAGGTTTTTGTGCACGTGGTGGAGGAAATCATTGGAGCCCAACACATTGAAATTAGGTCTTTCAACAAATGAGTGGAAAGGAAGTTCTTTGGTCAGATCAACTTTCAGATTGTGGAGAGGTGTTGCATCTTTTCCAAAGCTACAGACTATGTCTCTAGCTGCCACCATTTTGCTCCTCTTTCTCTAGCCATTACAGCTCTCCCCTCAAGCCCCATTCTAGGTCTTAACTTTACACTTCCTAGTTTGCCAGTCCTTATCCTTAATGCTGCCCTTGGATGGCAACTGAAATTCAATTACTCTATGCACAGAAAGGCTACAGAAGGAGTTCTCAAACTGGGGGTCAGGACCGCTCAGGGGGGCCTCAAGGTTATTCCATGGGGGATCGCAAGCTGTCAGCCTTCACCTCAAACCCCACTTTCCCTCCAGCATTTATAATGATGTTAAATATATATATAAATATATATAAAAATGTTTTTAATGTATAGGGGAGGGTCGCACTCAGAGGCTTGCTATGTGAAAGGGTCACCAGTAAAAAAATTGAGACCCCCCTGGGCTACAGGCATAGCTCCCACAAACTCCCCATACTGCTCAGCAGCATGCTTTGGACCTGAACTAAGGCAGCCACTGCTAGCTCTGACTCCAAGCCCAGTCTTCAGCCACTCTGCTGAAACTATGGTGGCTTTTACATGAACGTGTGGCTGGGTCTTGGACTTCAGACCTTTAATTCACAGGACCCCTAAGAGCTAGTAACACTTTCAGTCAATATCAAACCACTAACCTAGAGGTAAAAAGGTCTGTATCCTATTACCAATCCTCCTAGCAATTCACTCTCTAGTTAATTTTTATTTCTTTTCTACTTTAGCCACTTTGCTATCCAATTTATTTCTGGAGAATGCTAGAAGTCCTCCTCCTCCCCACAAAATCTTAAAAGTTTAACACACTTATTTTTTTTTTACCTGCTGTAAAGAAACAATAGCTTCATCTGTCTTCTCCATTTTGCTATAAATTTTTGCTAGAAGAACTTGGTAACGTCCATCTTCCATTAGAGAAGACAACTCATTCACTGTTAAAATATTAAAATATGAAAAGAAAAGTTAAAGTAGGAATTGCCTCCTTTGGACAGTTCAATGACACCTTGTGGATGAGTCATAACAAAGATGAAATGGTGAAAAAAATGGACTGAGATCTGCATAAGATTCAACCAAAAGGAGTTGTGTTTTCAGTTCAGCTCACGTTAGTTTCAAATGCATGAGAGGGAAAAAAGGCTTTCCAATATGTCTTGAATAAGCTACGCAAATTAAGGTTCTAATCCTGATCCCATTAAATCAATAGGAAATGTCCTATTTCAATGGGAGTAGGACTGGGTTGTACGGTGCTTTCACTTAACTATTGCTAAATTCTGAAGAACTACCTTGTTTTGGATAGATTTTTGATAGAAAGGAGACAGGACTGAAAGCACAGCTTTGGTTATTTTATCTAAATGTTTAAAGGGCTACTGAAAAAGCTGCAAGCTACTTTTATTTAGTGGCTGTGAAAGAAACTATGGAAGAAACAGTTTTGAGGAGTATAAGCACTTCCATCATATATTATAATCTTTATCTGCTTCCCAACTGACACAGCATAGCTGCTTTACAGTTTGGTATATCTAGGGCCTATTTATATCTCTGCTTTACCAAAGAGATCTTATTACTTCCAAATAAAAACATACAGTTCTGTATTAAATACACAGGTGCCTAAAACTAAAGTGTATTTTCTAAAACATAGTACAATGAGCAGCACTCTATAAGCAGGCTGTCTCTAAGGAACTGTGTGTGTATAAGGTAGGTTAGATGGCTTAGTATGTTTTCTGTCTCTATTTCCCATCCAGTGCACAATTACTCTCCACCGTACATTTTCTAGTGTTCTGTAGATTATTACAAAATATTTCATTTCTATTTTGGCTAAGGAAATACTACATTTTATAAAAATGCTATGTAACTGTTTCAAGGCACCCAGTGGAACAATAATTTGTCAGGTAAGGAAAAAAATTCTTAAAGAGGATCTACAAAGGAAATAATTTTGGCTTGTGCACTTTTTTGTTTCCTTGTGATGTACAGAAAATATGGAAGATGATGGTGTGGTAGTTTGTTTTTCCTGTTACAGGAAAAAAAAATCACAATTGGTATAAAATGTGACTCTTGGGTTAGCCAGAGCCAGATGGCCTTGGCTAACTCAATTAGATTCCAAACAAGTAGATTAACTGTACATGTGAAGTCTTTTCCAGCTTGTTTTCTGCATTTAACATTCAGATCCTGTTTAGGCTGGCAGACTAGCTAATTGAAGCAATAGTGACATCACAAAAGCCAAGAGTATGAATGTTGAGCTAATAAGGGAATTTTAGTCAGCCTTTAAAATTCCATTTTTGTTATTTAATTTCAATGAACAATTAATATTTTGAATAAAGGAAGCCCGTGTTAAAGATTCAAACACCTTCATTCCTCAAACTAAGCTGTGATGAGCACACAACAAACATATCTTATACCTCCTAGTGTTCTTTTAACAAAACCAGGATGACCAGATTTAACTTTTTAAAAGTTACTTCTAAGATAGATAAAAAAAGACGGTTACTCACCTTTGTAACTGTTGTTCTTCGAGATGTGTTGCTCATATCCATTCCTAATAGGTGTGCGCGCGCCGAGTGCACGTTCATGGGAGACTTTTTACCCTAGCAACACTCGGTGGGCCAGCAGGTGGCCCCCTGGAGTGGCGCCGGTATGGCGCCTGATATATACCCCTGCTGGCCCGCCCACTCCTCAGTTCCTTCTTGCCGGCTACTCCGACAGAGGGGAAGGAGGGTGGGTGTGGAATGGATATGAGCAACACATCTCGAAGAACAACAGTTACAAAGGTGAGTAACCGTCTTTTCTTCTTCGAGTGCTTGCTCATATCCATTCCAATTAGGCGATTCCCAAGCCTTACCTAAGCGGTGGGGTCAGAGCGAGACGTTGCAGACTGTAAAACCGCTGCGCCGAAAGCGGCATCGTACCTAGCTTGCTGGACCAGTGCATAGTGTGATGCAAAGGTGTGCACAGAAGATCAGGTGGCCGCATGGCAGATTTCCTGTATGGGGACGTGAGCCAAAAACGCGGCCGACGAAGCCTGAGCCCTGGTAGAATGGGCAGTAAGGACCCCCATTGGCACGCGGGCCAAGTCGTAACATGTCCTGATGCAGGACGTGACCCAGGATGCGATACGCTGGGAGGAGATTGCCATGCCTCTCATGCGTTCCACTACTGCCACAAACAATTGTGGTGAGCGTCGGAAGGGTTTAGTTCTCTCAATATAGAACGCGAGAGCCCTTCGGACATCCAAGGAATGGAGCTGTTGCTCTCTTCGGGATGAATGCGGCTTTGGGTAAAAGACTGGCAGGAAGACGTCTTGGTTAATATGGAAGGCGGAGAAGACCTTAGGGAGGAACGCCGGGTGCGGTCGCAGCTGTACCTTGTCCTTATGGAACACCGTATGCGGAGGGTCCACGGTTAGAGCCCGAAGCTCCGAGACTCGCCGAGCCGACGTGACAGCGACTAGGAAGGCCACTTTCCAGGACAGATACAGCAGCGAGCATGTGGCTAAGGGTTCGAAGGGGGGCGCCATGAGCTTAGTCAAGACAAGGTTCAGGTGCCAAGTAGGGGTAGGCCGTTTGACCTGAGGGTAGAGTCGCTCCAGGCCCTTGATGAATCTTGACACCATAGGGTGGGAAAACACGGACTTGCCAGCCTTGCCTGGATGGAAGGTGGATATAGCCGCGAGATGGACGCGCAGAGAGGAGATCGCCAAGCCCTGCTGCTTGAGAGACCACACGTAGTCCAAAATGGTGGGGACTAGCACGGAGAGTGTGTCGTGGCCGTGCTGGCTGCACCAGCAGCAGAAGTGTTTCCATTTCGCTAGGTAGGTTGAACGCGTGGAAGGCTTCCTGCTGCCCAACAACACTTGTTGTACTGCATCAGAACAGCGCAACTCGGACTGGCTTAACCAGCCAGGAGCCATGCAGACAGATGGAGGGACTGTAGATCTGGATGGCGCATCCTGCCGAAGTCCTGTGTGATCAGATCCGGTCAAAGAGATAGGGCAACTGGATTCGGCAGAGACAGATCGAGCAGCATGGTGTACCAAGGCTTCCGCGGCCAAGCCGGAGCAATCAGGATGAGGCAGGGCTTGTTTCTCCGGAACTTGATCAGGACTCGGTGGACGAGAGGGAAGGGTGGAAAGGCGTAGCAAAGACGTCCCGTCCACAGAATGAGGAACGCGTCCGACAGGGAGCCCGGGGAGCGACCCTGTAGAGAGCAAAACACCTGGCATTTCCTGTTCGATCTGGAGGCAAACAGATCTATCTGGGGAAACCCCCACCTCCGGAAAACGACATAGAGGACGTCCGGACGGATGGACCATTCGTGGGACAGAAAGGATCTGCTCAGGTGATCCGCAAGGGTGTTCCGCACTCCCGGGAGAAAGGAGGCCACTAGATGAATAGAGTGGGCTATGCAAAAGTCCCACAGACGTATTGCTTCCTGACACAGCGGGGAGGACCGGGTCCCGCCCTGCTTGTTGATGTAATACATGGCCGTTGTGTTGTCCGTGAATACCGCGACACAACGGCCATGCAAATGGCGTTGGAATGTCTGGCATACTAGGCGAACTGCCCGCAGTTCCCGCACATTGATGTGAAGAGTCAACTCTCTCTGTGACCACAGACCCTGTGTACGCAGGGTCCCCAGGTGTGCACCCCAACCCAGCGATGACGCATCCGTCGTCAAGGACACTGAGGGCTGAGGGGCGTGAAACGGCAGGCCCGCACACACTTGGGAGGGCGTTGTCCACCAGCCTAGGGAACCGAGAACATTCGGTGGAATCGTTACGATTGTGTCTATGGCATCCCTGCCCGGTCGATAGACCAACGCGAGCCAGGTCTGCAGCGGGCGCATGCGGAGTCTTGCATGCTTGGTGACGAAGGTGCATGCGGCCATGTGTCCCAGGAGAGCGAGGCACGTTCGAGCAGACGTGGTCGGGAAGGCCTGTAGGCTTGTGACCATGGACACTATGGCTTGGAATCGGTGCCGGGGGAGACCGGCCGTCGCGAGGTTGGAGTCCAGCACTGCCCCGATGAACTCTATGCTCTGCGTAGGCACCAGAGTGGACTTGTCCGGGTTGATGGTAAAGCCTAGAATCGCAAACAGCTCCGTGATGATGGTGATGTGTCCGGTCACCTGCGCCTCCGACGTGCCTCGAATGAGCCAGTCGTCGAGGTAAGGGAAGACATGGATAAGACGACGTCGCAGGGCAGCAGCGAAGACCGCCATACACTTGGTGAACATCCAGGGGGCTGAGGAGAGCCCAAAGGGGAGGAACGTGAACTGGTAGTGGTCCTGATTTACCACAAAGCGAAGATACTGCCTGTGCGGGGGAAAGATCGCAATGTGGAAGTATGCGTCCTTCATGTCGAGAGCGGCGTACCAATCTCCGGGATCCAGGGAGGGAATGATGGTTCCTAAGGTTACCATGCGGAACCTGAACTTTTTGATGAATTTGTTCAGGCCTCGCAGGTCCAGGATGGGTCCAAGGCCCCCTTTTGACTTGGGGATTAAGAAGTACCAGGAATAAAACCCCTTGCCCCTTAGCTCCCTTGGCATCTCCTCTATAGCTCCAATGAGCAGGAGCTTGTGAACCTCCTGGACGATAAGTTGCTCGTGAGAGGGGTCCCTGAAGAGGGACGAGGAGGGAGGATGGGAGGGGGGTGGAGAAACAAACTGAAGATGGTAACCAAACTGCACCATGCGCAGGACCCAATGATCCGAGGTTAGCTGGGACCATGACGGCAGGAAGGGGCGGAGGCGGTTGAGGAAATGAAGTGGATCCAGGGAAGGGATTGGTAAGCTGCTCTCGGGCGCACCTTCAAAAGTTCGCCTTGGGTCCCGGCGGTGGCTTGTCGGACCCGGAAGTATTACCCCTTTGAGGACCTGGTTGACGTCTACGGTTCGGCCGACCTCGTCTCCGGTTGAAATCTTGTATGGGGCGAGGCGGGGGGTAAGTGCGCTGATGGTAGGGGCGGAATGGCCTTCTCCGAGTCTGGGGCGTGTGCATTCCCAGTGAGCGCATGACGACCTGGTTATCCTTCAGGCTCTGTAGCCTGGGATCTGTCTTCTCAGATAAAAGACCCTGCCCATCGAATGGCAGGTCCTGAATCATGTACTGTAGCTCCGGCGGTAGTCCGGAAGACTGCAGCTACGATATACGGCGCATGGCTACGCCCGATGCCAGTGTTCTTGCTGCCGAATCTGTGGCATCTAAGGACGCTCGTAGGGAGGTCCTGGCGACCCTCCTGCCCTCTTCCAGGAGAGATGAAAATTCCTGGCGTGAGTCCTGGGGAAGCAGCTCCGTAAATTTGCCGACAGCCTCCCAGGTGTTGTGGCTGTAACGGCTCAGGAGGGCTTGCTGGTTCGCCACACGGAGCTAAAGGCCTCCCGCGGAATAAACCTTGCGGCCCAGCAAGTCCATGCGCCTGGCTTCCCTGGATTTTGGCGCAGGAGCTTGTTGGCTGTGGCGTTCCCGCTCATTGACTGACTATACCACCAAGGAGCAAGGTGTACATAGAGGTACTCATACCCCTTGGATGGTACCATATATTTCCTTTCCACTCCGCGGGCAGTGGGTGGAATGGAGGCCGGAGACTGCCAGATGGTGTCCGCCTTCGCCTGGATCGACTTGATGAAGGGGAGGGCTACCCTGGTCGGTGCCTCCGCAGAAAGGATGCCTACCACCGGGTCCTCCACTTCCGGGACTTCCTCGACAGGAAGGTTCATGTTCTGGGCAACCCGCCTCAGAAGGTCCGGGTGTGCCCGGAGATCAATCGGCGGGGGCCTTGATGAAGATGTGCCCGCTATCGCCTCATCTGGGGACGAGGAAGAAGACACCCCAGGGAGGAGTGGTTCCTGAACGGAAGCCTCGTCCAGAGGGACCTCCACTTCCCGAGCATCCTGCTGCGCCAGGGGATCCATAGGGACTTCCTCCATACCTGGGGGGGGGGGGCGGCTGACCGTGGCCTCTGGTGCACGATGCTCCGATTGGCCGGAGCGAGCAGGGCCCGAAGGTTTGCCCTGGGCTTGGTGGTATGCCCAGGGCGTCCAAAAGGACCATTGTGGTGGTCCCTGGTTCGGGTGGGCCTGCACATCCGAACCCCCGTAAGAGGCACTGTCCATCCGGGAAGAAGCGGACGAGTGCCTTGAAAGCCATGGAGGAGCCGTCGATGACTGCGTCAGGCCTCTGCGCATCCCGACGTCGCTGCGCGGTGCCGGCGAGCGGTACCGGGAGTCATGGTGGTACCTCGATCTGGACCGGGACCTGCTACCAGCTCGGTGCCGGGAGGTCGACCGGTGCCGTACGCTGCCGTGCTGGGATCGGCTGCGGTAGGAACGTCGGTGCCGCGATCTAGACCGGTGCCGAGAGTAGTACGACGGCGACTGGGATCTTGAACGGTGCCGCGAGTACGACCGGTGCCGCAGGTAGTGGTCTCGGGACTGCGAGCGGCGTCTGGATCTCGAGTGGTGACGCTGACAGTGGTCCCTCGATCTGGAACGGGACCGATGCCCAGTAGTGCCCGGCGAATGCGGCCGCACCATGGTGGGCTTGCCCATCGATTGGAGAACCCGCACCAGCGGTGCAGGAGGTTGGGGCAGCTCGGGCTCTGTCATGGCGATGAGGTCGCGTGCAACGGAGAAGGTCTCCGGCGTGGAGGGCGCGACCAGCTCAACCGCTGTTCTCACTGGGGAGCTGAGATGCACCGGACTCAACCGTCCCTGAGGAGCCGGAGTCGACAGTGCGATGACGCTCGGTGCCGCAGCGGTTTACGGTGCCGGGCGGTCAGGTTTGGAGGCACACTCAGACTGCGGTGCAGTTGTAGGCACCGCAGGAGCCCTGTGCTTCTTGCTCCTCGGGGAGAGGGAGCGGTGCCGGCTAGGGTGCCGGGCCGGTGCCGAGCGGGAAGTTGAAGCCTTTGCCGGCGCCGGGTGGTCCGGAGCAGAGGCGACACTTGGCCCCGGTGCCGGAGTTGGTGCCGACGGTGGGGGAGTCAGCGCTGCCTCCATCAGGATCTGCTTCAGGCGACTGTCCCGCTCCTTCTTCATTCGGGGTTTGAACGCCTTGCAGATCCGGCACTTGTCCACAAGGTGGGACTCGCCTAGGCACCTCAGGCAGGAGTCGTGCAGATCTCCTGTGGGCATCGGCCGGTGACAGGCCGCACAAGGCTTAAAGCTGGGTGAACCGGGCATGGGCCCCGGCACTGCGGGGAAGAAAAGGGGCGAACCCCCAATCCTCTGTATAACTATTTACAACTACACTTAACTAACTTTATAACTACAACTATTACTATAATAACCGAACTACATACACTAAACTGCAGAAGAGTGAAACGCTAGGGAGGTGGAGAACAGCTAGCCGTGCTCCACAGTTCCAACGACCAACACAGGCGGTAAGAAGGAACTGAGGAGCGAGCGGGCCAGCAGGGGTATATATCAGGCGCCATACCGGCGCTACTCCAGGGGGCCACCTGCTGGCCCACCGAGTGTTGCTAGGGTTAAAAAGTCTCCCACGAACGTGCACGCGGCGCGCGCACACCTAATTGGAATGGATATGAGCAAGCACTCGAAGAAGAACAAGACTTTTCAGAAAGCCTTTACACGTGATAAAGCAGTAAGGAAGTTTGAACTCCCTATTTTAAAAATCCTTTGCTGGTCACCTTTAAATGGAGTTAAATTAAATTTACGTGCAATTCTCATAGTACAGTGCCAACACTAGTTTGAAAGTTCATAAGAAAAAATGTCTACATTATACCCATTTATTCCTAAAAATCAAACAGAACCCCCCATTTCGCCCCCAATATTTCTCTTTTGTTGTAAATAAAATGACTATTTCATACCAGGCTCATGGTCTAAAGCTTGCTGAAGTACTTTTTCCGCCTTTTCATACTGCCTCAGTTTCAGCAGGAGTTCAGCCAGGTCATAGAAAAGGATATTTTGTTGACCATTTTTCAGTGCAGCTTCATAATAACTTATTGCCTGAAACCAATAACTTTTAATACATTTATGGAAATCAGATTTCTAAAATAAATCTTAAAAAGAATACCTTGCACTTAGATAATTAGTGAAATGTTGCTTAATGATGCAACTACCTGCTTTACTCACACCCCAATTATAAACTGAAATGTCCTGTAAAAACACTAACAAGTTGGTACCAGCAGATATTTATTTCAATCTAGAATTACATACAAAAACTATATTAAAAGAAACTTTAGGTTGCAAAGTGAATGACTCAGAAGTTAACAAGTGTCAAAATGTCAGGTTGCCTGTGCAATCTTAGTTCTGCTCCCTGGGCCTCTGCATTATGTTAAATCTTTAATTATATGACCACACACTACTTTTAAACAGCACCTCTCCATCATTCAGAGTTGTTGTTTTTCTATCCTGAGAGCTGATATCCAAATCTGAATAGATTTACAGACAGAAGAACCCAAGCGTTATCTCTCTGCCAAATTTTGAAGTACATCTGCAAATGGCGGGGATGCTAGCGCTCTTCCAAAAAAAGGCCCCCCACCCGCGGGGCAAGATTTATTTAAAAAAAAAAAATAAAGAATTTAGTGTCTTCAAGGAAACAACAAAAATAGGTTCTTAGCAAGGACAGCCCTATTAAAAAAGTGATGCAGTGATTTGTATGAGCCATTATTTGTGGCATCAGGATTTGGTCCTTTGTACAGAAAAGAAAATGAAAGCTAACAATAGTTTAAATAACCTTCTGGATACTCTCATATGGGCTGCTTTCAGCTCTACTGAAGTGGTCACAATTAGAGCAGATTCTAAAACAGAAATTTTCCAAGCTTTTTTTTTTTTTAAACAAGATGTGGGGAAAGTATTTATATATTCTGTTTTCCAAACAGTTATAGTTACAGTATTTGAAAAATTAAAATATAAGCATTAATATTTTCTGTTACAGAAAACTTATTTTCAAATGTATGACTTTATATGTTACACGAAAAAAAGAAATTAAAACTGGAATTAAGTATACTGCTGCTTAATTTTCAAAATCTATTTTTCAAGGCTTTTTTTTTTTTTTTTTTTAAAGATTACATTACAGCGCATGTAAAGTATGTCAAAAACATTAAGCTGTGTACCTCTTTCAGCTTAAATATCGGCAGCACTGTAGAGCACCTGCCTCAAAAAAAGCAAAGGGATTAAAATAGGTTTTCACTGAACTCCCAGCCAAGCCTAGGCACTACTCTCCTTTGGGTTATTCAGCAAGAAATGTTAAAGACTGAAATTCTCTGGATACATTGGGGTGAGAGGAAACTGAACATGACTGTACTAGGGGAGGGACAGCATGCCAAAAATCACTATAAAGTCAACATTAATGAAACTAAATGAAAGTCCAAAGTGTTTCAAAAACATAGAACATAATCAAGGATTACAGATCTAGGAGCCTTCAACGGCTGTCCACATGGATAATCTTTTCCACTTTTCCATGAGGACAGTTTTATGCTATGCAGTGGGATTTCTTGTATTTGTAGTAAACAGTCAATTGCACTCAACTAGCCAACATGCAGTCATTTAGAGAGACCAGGTGGAGAGGGAATATCTTTTAATAAAGCAACTTCTGTTGGTGAAAGACAAGCTTTTGAGCATACACAGCAACACTTATGACAACACTGCAAACAACATCCAGACCATCAGGTGTAGCAATTTTGGGTCTGAATCAAATATCTGATCTTGGTTCCGAGATATAGTGTCTAGACAGATGAGAAGCACTATTGGAGGCTGAACAGACATTCTGAGGATATCAACCAGAATTGTCTTGGCCAATGTCAAACTATCAACAGTGGTATGATTGCATCCTGTCTGATCACCCTTAGTATCAGAAAGATCAGGGGAAATTTATACATGAAATCTTGATCCCATACTATGAGAAAGAACTCTTGAAAGGATCCCACGCTCATGCCTCCTAGGAGCAAAAGACAGGACACTTCATGTTCTCTTTGCCACCAAAGTCCATAATGGGATTTCCCCAGCAGTGAAATACTGGGGTGATGAAGCACTTTAGAGACCATTTGTGGTTGGTGATATTCAGCAGTCCTAAACAGACTGTCTAACTGCTGACTTCTGCATGATATGAACTATGTATTCACACCTAGAGTGGAATCCACATTGACACTTCAAGAACTGCAAAGAATGTATGTCAAAGTAATTTGTGGTGATATACAATACTGTTGGATTACAGTAACAAAAAGTAAGAAGCATCCAAAGAATATTTTGAGAGATATTTATACCACATTCTTCACATGGACCGTCCATGTTTACAAGATGGCAAATTCAGTTAACTGAATCTTGTAATTCTGAAACATGCTATACTAATAATAAAATTTTTATTAACACATTATTATGCATTTGCTTATTTTCAGCCAGAAGTCCTAATCCCTTCAATTGTGACATCATTATTTGGCTCTGATGAGGATATCACAGACAGAGCTTTATAACGTCAGGAAGGAAATAATCAGTCTGGAACAGATGAATTCCTTAGCAACAAAGCCCTTATTTTTATGTAGGTGTCTTCAGCCGTGAAAAATAAGGGAAGAAAAATATTAAATTATTTTTAAGTAGAATGTTTTTTAAGTTTTCCATGAGACATTAGCAGGTCTGTTTGGCCCTGATTAAGAGAAAAATCAACATTCAACACTCCAGGCATTTTGAGGAGGATGAAAAACCACTTTTTTGGAACTTTCATAGTAAAATGCTTCTATCTGCATGTGTACCAGAAAAACAAGTTAACATTGAAGGAGACAGTAATCCATTTATACAGCATGTCTATGAACTATTCATAACATACCTTTGAATAGTTATGAGTTTTGATTAGGGCTTTTCCAATTTTACTTGCTAAAGCTCCATCTCTTGGGTTTTTCTTTAACGCCTGCTCGTAGACTTCTATGGCTTCTTCAGGCTAGAACAGTAACGAACAAAAACAGATAGTAAATTCACAAAACTATACTAAAAGGCCTATAATGAGTTCTCAGCAATCTGTTAATGCCACAAAGCAAGCTTCAATAATAATTTTTTTCACAAATTATGGTATTTCTCAGGGTAGTCTCTACCAAGCTGTCTTAAGATGACAGCAGACTCAATGACATACTGATTTACACATTTTTGTGCTGAATTCCCGTTAACTGGGCTGTGAGAACTCAGCACAGAAACAAAGTTTTAAATTAACCTTCAATCTTTTCTCTGTCCTCTGAAATTCTCTTGGTGTTTCCTGGTTCACTGAAGTTATGAAAAAGCACATGCAAAAACTTATTGCTGTACTCAATGTCTTTCCCTTCCATTCAGCCTTGTCAGTCAGAAAGCTCAACATAAATCCAAGTTGAACTCAAGTTCCATTTTTGCTTTGGAGTTCACTTTTTAAAAGGATAAATGATCCAAACAAACTGAAGACAAATGCTTATGCCCTAGGGTAGGGCTCATCACCTACTCTTTGTACTGCAGTGAGCTATACTTTCAAGTTTTTCTGTCCCAGAGACGTTGACCCAACCTACTGCTTGAAGATTTAAAATCAATTGCAAGCACTCCACATGTTGTCTGCCTTTCTAAGCAATGAATGGGTCTCTTGAGGCATCCTGGCCTTTCTGGAATTTACACCTTTCCTTCAAGCTTGAATGAACTGTTCCACCCTTGTCCAATTTCATTTCTGAAGTGAATTTACTTTAACTTTCAACCCACAGATCTCTAATCAATAATTGACTTCCAAACGCTTGATTGTTCACTGAGGTTACAATTCTCTTCCCTGACCATTCCAAATTTGATGCTCATCCCTGAGGTGCCTTCTATTTTGAGTATATTATTTAGTCTCTAAATGCTGAAGTTAAATTAAAATGAATATAGTATTTATATATTTTAAGCCAGTAAACAGACCTTAAATTTTCCTTAGCACACATTTTGCTTCCTGATCACCTATTAACAGAACCAGAAAGCGAGACTGTATCAAACATGCTAATAACAAACAATTACTCGACTATCCTGCTCATCTTTTATCATTATGCAGATGCTCACCTCTTGAATATTCATGTATGCATCACCAAGGAGAAGAAAAGTATGTGAGCTTGGCCGTTTGTCCACCAGATCTCTGAAAACAAAAATAATCTAGTTTAAATTAATATTGGTACTTTGAAAAATATGTTAAACAGTGGTTACTTACCCTACAGTAATCATAGTTTTATAAGATATTGTATTCAGTGAGGATCTCACTGTAGATATGCATGTGCCTCATGTGTGTGACATGAGGATCTACTGAACAGCACTGGGGCCATGTCTGCAACCTGTGACTCCCATGCAAGGGCATAAGGGTAGGGGGGAGGTGCCACAACCCTCCCCCAGTTCCCCCGTAATTGGAAGCCCAGAGCAGCCAAGGACTCTGAAAGCATAGATGGAGGCTAGGACATGGGATTCACACTAACTACATCACCTTGAAGAACAACAGTTCCGTAGTGTACGTCACCATTCTTTCTTCAAGTATGCATCAGTTGGATTCCTACTGTATAGGGCTTTGTCTATACTACCACTTTTGTCAGTCAAACTTTTGTCGGTCGGGTGTGGAAAAAAAAAAAAGAAGTTTCACTGGCAAAAGTGCTGGTGCGGACAGCGCTATGTCAATCTGAGAGGCTTTCCAACCAACGTAACTAACGCTGCTCGTTGGGGGTGATTTAATTATGCTGGCAGGAGAGCTCTCTCCTGCCAGCAAAGATGGCTACATGGGAGACCTTACAGCGGCACAGATGTGCTGCTGCTAAGTCCATAGTGTAGACCTAGCCTAGGTGACTGGCAATCATTATCCTCTTCAGGATGGGAGCATGACCAACATCAGTCCAAGAGAGATTGGAGTAGTGCTCTCCCAATTTGGCATCTGATCTAGCAGTTCTGTGCATAATGCTAAAACATGAGCAGATTGCGACATGTAGTAGTCTTGAAGATAGTGACACATTTCTGAAACAGACTGAGGTTGTCACTTGGTCTCTACTGAAGTGATGGGTACGTCAGCCAGGTGGTAGCAGAGCGAGATACAAGGTGTTTCTTCTTTTGACAGTCTGTGCTAAAACTAGCCTGCCCTTTTGAGTGGCTGGCTATAGCCACATGTAGACACAGGGACAATCTGAAATATCTGATAATGTCAATGTAAATGTAAGAGCTCTGGTTATGTCCAGAATGTGCAGTTTCTTCTCCCCTTGTGTGGAATGTGGTTTTGGAAGGACCACAGGTAAGCTGCCGGACAGGTTTAAATACAATTCAGAAATGATCCTGGGGATGAATTTTGTATGAGATATTCATTCTACTTTGTCTTTATGTAACAAGGTATACAGGGATTCCACTATGAATGCCTCAAGCTTGCTCACCTTTGTGGCTCAGGTGATGGCCACCAGAAAGACTTCCTGAGAATAAGATTATAGATGGAGCATAGTAAAACGGGCTTAAGTGGGGGGTCTTCATAAGTCTCAGACAGACGATGTTGAAGTCCCATGTTGGAGTGAGTTCTGTAACCCAGTGGATAAGCAATCCTCAGGCCCTTACGAAATATGGATACCACGAGATGAGAGAAGACCATGACTGACTATTGATGGATGATCTGGGGATACTGCTGCCAGATGAAACTTGACTGAACTAAAATGAGAGCCCAGAATCTTTGGTATTGGGATCGGTACCAGCTCTAGGCCATGCTGGGTCACACACATTGAGAATTTATTGCTATTTGGACAAGTAGCTGATTCTCACGGGGCTTCCTGCTCCACACTACGATTTCCTGAAGGTGGAAGGAGCAGTCTCTTACCACGACACTCAGACAGCCAACCATCCAGGCTCTCAGTTGCAATGATTTTCATGTCTAGATGGAATACTTGTGACAAACATGTCTGCATGATCTGGAAGTCTGATTGATGGTTGTGTGAACATCTGTAACAGATACATCTGACAAACTGCTTCAGCTGGGAGGGAGCTATAAGGATGAGGCTAGCCTAGCACAATCACTAGGAATCGGTAAAAAAAGGCCCCAATTGCATTGCAGAAGGAAGGTGTTAAGCAGGGATCCTGCACACCTGCCTGTAGCAGAGTGAATACGATTTGTTTTGGTTTTGCTTTTGGCCATTTTGCATGTTTACCTTTTTTGCAGTAAATTGGCTGAATCTGAAAACAAAACAAAACAAAACGACAAAATGAAATAACACATCTCTAAAAGAAATTTCTAGCAAATTATTTGGTGAATAGTTTGGGGGCCTGAAAAATGCATTTTTCTGCAAAAAACAAATTTGTAAAAAAAATTCACTCAGTATATGCCTCTTCTGGAGCAAAAGTTGAGACACTTGATGTTTCTGTGTTGGTAAAACACGTCTATCACATGATTCTCCCAGAGATGGAATACTGGCTGGGAGACCAATTTAAACTGTGACCACTTATGGATGATATCAGCTTGTCTGCTCAGGAAATCTGTCAAGTCGTTGCTAACTCTCAGAAGGTTCAGGGCTATCCAGGGTATGCCTTGAAGATGACACTATTTACATAGCTTGATTGCCTTCCTGCAGAGGGAGGCAGAGAGGGCACTCCCTTGCAGGTTAATTTAGCACACCACCCACACACTGTCAGCATCTGTACTACACACTGTCCCAGGACCAGGAGGAATGCCACACACACACCAATCTGAGCACTCAAATTCTAAGATGTTTAGTTTTAGCTCCTCTGGTGACCATGTCCCTTGTATCTGTACCTGTTCCAGTTGTGCTCCCCAGACACATCTGTGACTAATGCATCAGATGGCTACAGGGCCATGAATGGTATCCCTTTTTGGACAATGTCATGATGCAGCCACCAGGTCAATGCTGCAAGATTATGAGATGGAATTAAAACAGTATTGCTCATCAAATGCTTCACAGGAGAATATGCTGATCTGAGAAAAAGCTGTAGGGGACTCGGGTGAAGCCCAGGAAATGATGTAATATATGCACAGACATATGGCTTAATAATGTGAAGCAAATCCAAACAGTCATTGCTGGGTGCGATAACCCTATATTCAATAACAACTGAAGTGAGAAGAATCAGTCCTGTGGTAAGTATCCCTCACTGTCATGGAGTTTATTCTGGCTCTGATGAACTCTATTTGTCTATGATTGGGTAAGTGACAATTTCTCGTTGCTCAGCAGAAAGCAAACAGAGAAAGGGTGTAGCTGAAACAGATCCAAGTTCGCTGATGTGATCTGCTATTGATCAGGCAGCCATCTTGATATGGGCAGACGTGGATGCCCTTTTCCCTTCAGTGTCTGGCCACAACGGCAAGGGCATTATGTAAAGACTCTTAGTGCTGTGGAGAGAGTCCAAAGGGCAATACCATGAACTAGTATGGTTTAGCCCCCACCATAATTCTTAGCTACTTCCTGTGGATCATGTGTAAGTACTCGCATAAGTTAAGAGCTGAAACTAGTTCTGAGCCTGAAGTGATGAAACAATGGAGGCAAACATTACCATCAGAATCTGAGATGGCGCATATATCTCTCTGTTCAGCCTCCTCAGCTCTAAGATAGGCAGGAGATCACCCTTCTTCTTCAGGGTAACGAAATATCAGGAATAGAAGCCTCTTTCTCTGCACTGTGGCTCCTAGGTGAAACAGACACTTTTTTTTGGTAACAGGCTCTTGTGAGAAGGGCCTCTGAAGAGAGAAAGTGAGAGCGGGGACAAGTAGGGGGAAAGGAAAGGAACTGGACAGGCAGCGAGACAGCTGGTCAACCAGCCTTAGCTTCTCATCATGCCTGATGGAGAGGGACAAAATGGTTTTTGAAGAAGTTCCACTCTGGGATAGTTTTGATGTGGCTCTACACTACCTCGTTAAACCTGTTGCCTCTGGGAAGGAGAGAATGTGCAATGGAGGAGGATGACTGGTGCCTCCTAAAAGTAGCAGAGTTGCTTTCTGAGCAGGTATTCTGACTGTGGTCTGTGGGTATAAGGCTGTGTTCTCTGTCTTTGTGGGGGGATGGCACAGGAAAGACTTATGGTATGGTGCTGAAGTGTACATACCCACATTTACACTGATAGTGCTCTATCTATACCTACAGTGATCAGAACCTCCACCCTCTCTATCAAGATGTGAAATGGGATTCCATTCTGGGGCCTGTGGGAAGGCGGACCCCCAATAGGGCTATTATGACCATGGTGGTAGTTAATATTGGCATTGGCCATGGCAGAGCCCATTTAGAGGCACTCCTGGAATAATCTTTAGAGTACCATTCCGGTTTTTTGCTTGTAGTAGAGGAGGAGTGTCCTGTAGATGGTGAGGAGAAGTATATCTCTGGGGATGACAGTACTGTTTGATGCAGTTTCAGCATTGGATCAAGTGCTAAAAAGTGGGTGCAAGTGTGGCTCTTCGAAGGCATATATCGGTATCCGAGAAGGTTAAGGGTCAGAGAGAGTCAGTACTGGGGGTGGAGCTTGTCATCAATGTTGGCACTGGTGCAGTAGTCTCCCAGGCTTTTCTCACTGTTTGTGCCTTGCTCCTGATCCCCACTGTCATGGAGAGTTTTGAGGGCTTGGAGTCCTCCTTGTGGAATGGATGTTTTGTCTGCTCTGAGCTGTACTTGTGCTTAATGTAGGTGTGTCACTCAGCATCCAAAGTGGGAAGTGCAGGGTTTGTTTGTTTTTTTGGCAAGGTCTGGGTCAAGGTCATTGGTGCCAAAACTGTGACTGGTGGCAGAGATCCTAGTGCTCGTGATCTTGGAGTTCTTTTAGATTTTTTCTCCCTGCTGGAACCAAAGTTGTGGTGACTAGTTACCAGGGCACTTGCTGAAGATAGTCTCCTCAGATCCAGCTTGGAGGACATCTCCTCTCTGGAATAAGATGTGCTCCAAGCAGCATAGCCTAAGTCTTGCATCCCTTGATTTTCTGGTGCGGGAGGAGGTGGAATGGCAGATAGAGCACTTATCAGAGATCTGCCCTTCCCCAAGGCAGAAGAGACATCTGCTGTGTCTATCAATGAAAGGCATCGGACAATCATGGGAAGGACAGGATTCACATGGTCCCTGCCCAATGGCTGACATGAAGTACTTCACCCTGGTATATAGAGGAGTGTACCAGGGGCCTCTTCAATATATCACTCTCTTTTTCTGGCACATCCAATTGAAATTTTTAATAAGGAAAAATAAAGTGAAAATTCAAAATACAGATGCAGGAAAGACACAGTTAAGGTTCTGTCTCACTATCAGGAACATTAAGGGGGAACTGAGGGAGGATCATGGCTGCTCTGCCCTTTACGCCCTTTTATAGGAGCATAAAGCAACACAGGGTGCACGTGCAGCCCTGATGAATACTGCTGAAATGATTCCAAACTCACATGCAGGGGTGCATGCACATCTACAGTGGAATTCACTCTAACATACTTGAAGAATGGCTAGTTCCAAGAATAATCAAAATTAATACTGAGAGTCTTAACTTTTCTAAGAGATTCTAACCTGCGAAGGTTATCCTGAATTAAATATTTTCACTTAAAAAAAATAGCTTGCATCCATTCAGCGTCCTTGAAAGTTCATATCGTGAGAATCACATATCTGGATATTCTAGTTGAAATTAAAGCTTTATATTAAAGTAAGCACACTTGTGACAGGGGCCATTCCTCCCTCCAGTGAGTCCTCTTTCCAAGAGTCATTTCCCCTTCTCATCAGCCCAGAAACCTGCAGATGGGGACCTTCTTGCCTACAGCTGAATATGTAGACAGCAGGTTAGCATCAGCAGGCAAAGTAGGGACAAGACTTTCTGCTTGATGGGGAATGATTCTTTAGCATCATACAGGGGGCCAGAGGGGTTGGGGGAGGACTTTGTTGGAAGAGGAGAGAGCCTGAAGTGCCCAGAATAAGTATACTTTTGCCCTTAGCACCACAGTATTATTTACTGAATGTATATGCTCAACCTCAGGATACCAGAATTTAGATCTTCACAGCTTTGTACAATGTTTAAAAACAAAAGCAAAGAGATTTACTTGACATTCCATAAGCCAACAACCTGCTTATGGCAGTTATGATGTAACAGTACAGTGACTGATGGAGTATCACAGAAGACTGGAAATCAAACTGTTGAGTTCAGGAAGACTCAGATTTTTTTTTAAAAATAAATGCATACGCTAATGTTCCTTGCTATCTGGGGTTTTTAGTCAAAAACTGAAACAGAGTACAAATCAATTACTATTCATTTTCAAAAGCCCTTTTAGTATCTTCTCTTTTTCTAGGTGTCTATGTATGATGTGGCAAAAGTTATTACTATGTAATACTGCAGGAGTTTAAATATTAAAATAGCTTTATTTTGCAGATTTAAATTTTGAGAACTATACACTTTCCTTAATACTCAGAACTATGCACGTTTCTCCTTTCAGACTTCCTGAGTCTATTTTAAAAAATTATTGCTAATATATCAACCATTCATTCGGTTTTTATTCTGAAAAGTTCTCTTAGGTAAATGGTGCTTTGCATTGCTACTTTAATGGATTATACTACAAAGATAAATGTAATAATTTAACTTATTTTGGGGGAGGGAAATGAGGGCTGCACAGAATATCAGTATTTCACACACAGAAAGTTTATGGTATATACCATAGGTTTTTGGGTTTTTTTACCTATAGCAGCTTGCATATAATTTTTTCTCTTTTCTGTATTGAAGATAAATGTCTGCCATTTTTTCCTTGGCTTGTACAAAGTAAGGCTGGTCAGATGTAATATTTCTGAGCATAGTTAAGGCTTGTTCAATATCTCCTTGTGCAAGAGCCAGGTCTGCATTAGCAATCACAACTCGAAGTTCTTCAGGGGTGCCAGTAAATTCATTGATGGCATCTTGCAGTACTTTAGCAGCTTCATGCTGTAAAACACAATTATTTTTTCTCTTGATCTCAAGTTAATGCATCTGAGGTGGCCTATATTGCAAATAAATGGATGACCACCAAGGACAAAAACAACATACTTGCAATATCCTTTAAAATGTTTTAAAAGGGAAAAGGGGATTGTACTCTTGATTAGCTGAAAGCTAGACAAGGTGAATAAGAAGCAGATAGACAGCAGCAAACATTACAGTTGAATGCATAAGAATATACCACAGTATGTACTACTATGAAATACACTTTCAATCAAACGTAATTCCAGGATGGAGCTGGATCCAGCTACACTGGGTAAATATATTAGCCTAAATATCTCTGTGACAAAGTGGGGAATTTTCTTAATGTTTGGTATCAAAGTTGTAAATGCCTCAGTTTCCCCTATGTGCTGCATGTTTAACGAGGTGGTGGGAAAGGATGAAGAGGACCAGATGTGACTCCTCCTAGCCTGGACACTTCAACCTAGAAACTGATGGCCTACAGGCCCTCCCAGCTTGGGAGCCAGCCGAATTTGGTGAGCAGGAGAACCAAGGGCTGGAGACATCAGGTTGTCTGTTTGCCTGGGAAAGAAGAAAAAGGATGGAGGAGGAGCCTTGGAGGTGAGATAGAGTAGGCCTGTAGTAGGGCAGCTGTCCCACTCCTGGAGAAAAGGAGAAAAAGCAGCTGACTGGCCACAGCTGGACCTATAAAAGGGCTGTGAGCCAGGAGCTGAGTCAGTCTCTCTCTAGCTGTGGAGAGAGAAGGATCTGGCTGCCTAGGAGCTCAGGGTACTGGGAATAGAGCAGTGCTGGGGAAAAGCAAGAGGAGCTGGGGCGCTCTGGCCTGGCAACTCCCCAGGCTGCAGGCCTTGGGAAAGGCCAAAGCAGGTACTGGGGTTGAAGAGATGCAGCCCAGGGTTAGGCAGTGGCAGCTGGTCCAATGCCCTTGCCAATGATGAGTGGCCTTTACAGACCGCAGTTTGCCCCAGTGAGCAGGAGCTAGAGGACAACTGGCAGTAGCCACTGAGGCAAGATGGGTGAGAGGGTTGAGGGTTCCCCTAGGAGGGGGGACCCAGAGCCTGGGGTCCTTCTGGGGCAGAACCCTGAGGTGAAGGGCACTGGGGTCCGGGAGGGACATGGGGCCAGTGGCAGGTGAGACACTGACCTGCAGAGGGCTCTCCGTATGCTGGAAAAGAGCAATTCCCAGATGAACAGCAAGAGGTGCTGCACCGGTGAGTCTCAACCTCGCTACACAGCCGCAGGGAGGAGTGGCACTTCTGGGCTGAGACTAAGAGACCTGGATGCTGGACAGTCCCAGATGGACTGTGCTGAGACTTTCTACGATCAAGGCCCCTGAGAACCTTCTATGCTGGACCTACAATAAACCCTTCTGTTTTTACGCTGGCTGAGAGTCACTGTAGTCTTGGGGTTGCATTGCTCCCTCTGGGCACGGAGGCCCCCCAGTGGATCCACAGCTATTGGACTCACTGAGGGAAGCTCATGGAGAGAGACAGGCATGCTGAAGGCTTAGAGGTGTGGTTCCAGGAGGCGGTGGAGTCTAGTGCTTAACCCCCAAGAGTGAGACTCCCAAGGCTGTTACACTGAAGGGGGTTCCTCCCAGGGACCATAAAGAGCCAAGAGAGCACTGACCCTGTGATTCCATGACAGTCTCATACAACTATGAACCGCACAATTGTTGATCATGGCATTCAAGTGATCACAGATGGGCTTTGAAGTTAACTCATCACAATTAAAGGATGGGCAAGCGTTTCATCCAGTCTGCAGGCTCAGAGCAGTGTATCTGCATACGTTATGAAAACTATCTCCACGCTGAGAATAGCAAAGAATTTTTATGCGTCTCAGAACAGCCTGAGAACCAAACTCCAAAAAACTTTGAAATTCAGATATTTCTATGTCTGCAAAATTGTTAAGTCTCCTAAAGTCAACACTTCCTGTAAAGTACTGTAGGGGTTTCTCATGGACTAGCTCAGGGATAGATGCCTTTGTTAATGGAATAACTAAGGTTTGCATTTCACCTCAAATATACACTGCATTTTATTAAACTGCTCATTGTCATACCTGTTCTCCATTCAAACGATGAGCGTCTACCAATTCCAGAAAGATAGATACACGATTACTTGCATCAATTTCATTTCTTTTTGCTTTTGAGAAAGCCACAGCTCCTCTCATTCCAGGTAAATTCATTGCCATCTGCAAGGTCTTAATAGCTTCTGATATTTCTCCCATCTTCTTTTGAGTCTGGGCTTTAATTAAGTGATACAAGGGATGTTCTCTCACCTGAAATATAAGAAGTTATCAGATTCTATATTTTGCTTTACTGTTAAAAAAAATAAAGCACCCTGAGGAATAATTTAATATTTGTTAATTATCTAAGTTGTATTTAGAGAAAGGGATAATAAATGCTAATAATTAAGGCTACATTTTAGTCACAGGTATTTTTAGGAAAAAAAAAGTCATGGACAGGTCACAGGCAGTAAACAAAAATTCATGGCCTGTGACCTGCCCATGAAGTTTACTATATACTCCAAACTAAAACTTAGGCCAGGGGGCTGCAGGAGCTTGGGGGGTGTGATCCAGGGGTGTCATAGGTGCTGGGGGAGGGTGACCCGGGTTCCCTACTGGTGCTGTGGGGGAGGCGGGCAGCAGCACATGGCCTAGGCCCCCTGCTGGTGCTGGGGAAAGGGAAGCGGCGCACAGTCCAGGACCCCGGCTGGTGCCGGGCTGGTGGTGCTGGCAGACTCCCTACCCGGCATGTCCCTGCAGCTCCTAGGGGGAGGGGCAGCCAGGGGGGCTCCACAAACTCCAGCTCTACAGCTCCCACTGGCCAGGAATCGAAGTCAATGGGAGCTGCAGGAGCGAGGTGACTGTGGGCGCAGGTAGTGCGTGGAGCCCCCTGGCCCCTCTGCCTAGCAGCTGCCGGGACATGCTAGTGGGAGCATGGGAACCTGGGAGTCCCGTTTTCCCCCTTCCCCCGAGGTAAGCACCGCCCTGTACCCCAGCGCCCTGTCCCAGCCCTGAGCCCCTCCCAAACCCAAACCGCTGCTGCCCCAGGGGCTGCCCAGCGTGGGCAGCCCCTGAGCCAGCCACACCAGCCACTGCAGAAGTCATGGAGGTCACACAAAGTCACAGAATCTGTGACCTCCGTGACAGACACACAGCCTTACTACTAATCCATGTTATATTTGTGTCAGCAAATGTAGTTTTACTTCTATTAGTAAAGTTGTCTTCAAAGAATATGCAAGACAATTTTTTTTTTTTATTAAAAACCCACATACCATACAAAGGAAAGAATCTCATGAGTAAGAACCCTGATCTAGAGATGAAAAGACATGCACTAGACCATTACTTAAAATGAACCTGCTTGTCACAGGAGTTTTCTGAGTGTCTTCTCTCCTAAACTATAGACAAGACCACATGTGCTTCAGTAAGCTGGTGCAATATAGTTTCAAAAAAGAGTGGAACATTCAAAGATATACATGATTAGGCAATTTACTTATACACACAAACCCACTGTGGCATTCATCCACTCTACCTGCTTGAACAGGTCTGTTTTGATATTAAGGGGAACAAATGGAAAGAGTAAGTGTGGTTCTATACAAAATGTCAGGCACATCAGCAGGTATTTTTTTCATTCAGCTTCTCTATGCCAATGTTTGGAGAACGGAAGCTGGGCAGAGGAATATTTTACTCCTTGTCTCACATCATCTACCTTCCAGCAAAGCCCTATCAGGGTACTCACTCAGTATTCATTCGTGCAAACTGCTGAGCATGCTGGCCCAGGCTCAGCGAAGCACTTAACTCTAAGTAGTTCCAGTGACTTCAATGGACCAGAGTTCTCAGCACCTCGCAGTACCAACTCCTGAATCAGCCACAATAGATGAGAGTGGGGAAAGCCATTTCAGAACCACCACTGCCTAAACGCGCTGGCTTTGCTAATCAAGGAACAAGGAAATACTGACAGTAACAATGTTCCCAGGTTTCTTGAAAGGCAGTATGACTTTGGACCACTCTTCTTATATTCTTTTATGCAAACCTTTCACAACTTTGTTGCAATGTGTCTCTGGAACTAAAAATCCTGTTTATACAGTATGTCCTTATACACTGTAATACTTATTTCTGCTACCAGTTCTCTGTACAGAGCAAGAGATCAGAAAAGAAAAAAGCTGTTTGTTTCTTCTATACTCCACAAGAAAATTCTGATTCCTTGGGGCAACTTAACAGGCAAATTTGGAATCCTGACTTCACACTCCCAATTTGCCTTGCAATTAAAATTATTCATCTGACAAACATGTTCAGATGCCAAGCTTGTAGTGAAAAGTATTAAAATCACACATTTTGTTGTGCAAGCTATAGTAGAAGTCTTACAAAACTGATTGAATAAAACAGTTTAATTCCTTTGATCAAACTCACCTCAAAATTGTAGCTCAGACAAAGTTCCAGGGACTGAGAACAGAGCTTAAAATTGTTTTGGGACAAATGAACCTGAGCCATAAGTAAGTGAGCATCTGGATAAGAAGGATTCTGTTCCAGGCAATGCTGTAGGATACTGTGGGATGCATCAATATCACCTAATGATTTAAACAAAATAGCAAAAAACGAGAAAAAAATCAAAGGCCAGTATTGAAGATAAGTGCCTGGTCTACACTGAAAAATTCATACCACTGACCAATGCAGTTAAGCCAACCTAACTCCCAGTGTAGACACTGCCTCTTGAGAAGGAGGAGTGCTGTTGCATTTCAAGTGTAGACAAGCCATTAGCCTCTCTATATTTTACATATAAAGGCCTCACAGCTTGCTTTTAAGACATACATAATTTATTTAACAGGCTGGTAATGACCTCAGATAGCAGCTACTAAATACTTCTGATCAGTGTCATTGTGAGTCGGAGCCAACCAAAAAACACAGCAGAGACAGAAACTGCTCCATTATCCCAGTCCCTGAGCCATCCACACTCTAGTCCAGTTTGATTTTTCTGTAAGGTGAAGTCTTTCAATGCTACATTTCTATTTTTTCAGGAGTGCATTTTAAGGGAACAATCAGGTAATAAAGCCAGAGGAAAGAAATAATTCTAGTACTGTGTTAAAAAAGAATAGAATATAAGAAATCATATAATATTTGTATTGTTATACAGTACTTCACAATGGAAGAAAAATATTTAATTTATTTAATACAAAAATATTTGTATTTTTGCAGCCACACACACATATTACCTGATAAGTATTTCACCTTTGCAATTAAAAAGACAGCATGTAGAAGACCTGGTACAGTTTTTACCACAGTTTCAAGAACTGAGGTACAGTGTTTGAGCAGCGGTGAAGGGGGTTGTCCTGGATTTGCAGGCTAGAAATAAGAACAGATCAACTGAAAAATTCATTTTAAGAACATGAACTAGTAAAAAGAAAGCACTGATAATTTTGCTCTGCCTAAGACTCTGGAAGTTCAAAAAGTGAAAAGAATGTGTCACCATGAAGAAACAGTGGAAAGTATTTTAAATATAAGAGGTCAAATTCTACTCACATTCATACCAGTGTAAATGCAGAGAACCGTTATTAAAGTTTGTGGGACTTGATCAGTGTAAGACTTGTACAAATTAAATCATAATCAGGCCTTCTCTCTCTGGTTGTACATAAGCCAGTCCATCACACTGGGGCCAGATGATCCCCAAATAGCAATAATTTGGCTTCAGGGGAATCAAAGCAGGTACATCAGGGGAAGGTAAAGTTAAGTAGGAGGCCTGAGTCAACAGGGGCTCTGCTTTGTTCTTCCATCACTCACTGGGGGGCCCAGGACGCCCCTTCACCACAGCACCTCTGTGTTGTTGGGGCTCAGCAGAACACAGGGCAGGAGTTGGGAAACTGCAGCTTTCCACGGCATGATCTTCTGTGGACCTGGCATAATTATACTAGGAAAATCCACATGGAATTTAATGTTAGAAACAGCCTTAATTTCCCTTCACAGCTTCAACTTCCTCTACACCTCCTAGTTCACAAAGGTGGCTGTAATGTGCAGCCCCAGGAGGGGAACAGGCTGAAACAGTTCCTCAGGATATTTGATGCAGTAGAAGAGGGATTCCCTGTAATCAAAATGGACGGTCCCAACATCTACCCAGTTCGGTTATGCAGGCTATATTTCCTCTTCCTCACTAACGTCACAAACTCCTCTCTGTGAAAGGTAAGATATGGCTTTCCTTGCAGTTTTGCCATTTTCCCTTCCTATTGGTTCTTCTAAAAGAAAAGATGTCTGACCATTAGTTTCCATCCTCCTTTTAATTTTCTAAGAGAGCTCAGAGTGCCAATGTCATTGGAATTACCAATGGAATTATCTTTCTGGACGACAGTCCCTACCAGCTGAAGTCTCAGAAATAACTAATTAAAAAACCTTCAATTTCAAGTACAGTTCATATCGTGGCAATTGCTTTGTCATCTTTTCCATTTTCCAATTCCCCAGCTCAATAAAATGTGCACCTTTCTAAGAAGAAAAAAATTCAAAATTATTTTTTTCAGATGAGATGCTACATAAAAACAGATTTACATTTCTTATGGGTGCTATTTTCTTTACTGTATAGCCTTGTAAGAGGCTACAATTGTTTGCATCTTTTTGGACTTTAAACACTGTTATTTCACTGCAATTTTTGCCACAACGGTTGTAAGGCATTCACACTACCATGGAACTTACAGTCTGTTCTTGAGAAACTAGAACACCTAGCAAATAATTATAGGACTGTCATATAGCAAACTGTCAACATATGCTTGAAGTCTGTATAATATCTGAGCTAATGCCCAACAATTACTTAAGATCTTTCTTCTGAAACATACTTAAAGAGTTATTTTCAGTTATTCTTTTTTTTACTCTTTCTTGGTGCAATATCTTAACTTAATAGCTTGAAGACCCCTTCCTTGGTATCCTGAAAATAGTTATAAGTGTCAAATATTCCTGTTGTCAAGACCAACATATGACAGGATGCCATCTTCAACCATAAAAAAATAACCTACAGTCCAGATAATTTATATTTTTGTTTGAGGTTGAAGAGTTAAAATACCATTATATACATTTATACCTGCACATACGTAGAAGAGAAATGAATGCATGTATGTTGGAAAATATCCTGAGCAGACAAACTACATATGTGAGAGAGGTCAGGAATGACCACGTGATCAACATCTAGCCTTCACATTAAGTTATTTAAGTAAGTTCTACTCTGTTATATTCTCCATATCAAACAATAGATCAAATAACCATATATATAGCACCTTCCTGTATATGCATAGCACCTTGCATTTACATTTAACCCCTCCTCAAATATAACTGCTGCATTTTGTATGAAGAAAATGAGATGTAAATTAGCAGTTATTCCAGTACAAAACTGCCAAATATTTAAAACAAATTTTTGCTTCATGTCAAAAGTAAATATACTTTTGGTGATTCTTCTAAAAAAAATCCCTTCTACTTGTAACTATTAAATGATATTAAATATGGAGTCCTTGGATAAATTCTAGTTTTCAGAGGACGAGGTCTAATACTACTAACCTGTGTGGGGCAAAAATTAAGATATTCTCTAACAATTTCCAGCATGAAATCAGGGTTTAGTTTTTCAAAGTACTGTATGCCAAGAGGTAAGCCATGCAATGATGAAAAGTGAGTATCCAGAACATCATTCAACAAGTGAATAACTTCTTCTTGTCTTTGATGTTTCTTCATAGCTAAAACTGCACGCAAGAAAGACAGTTCCTGCAAATAAATAAATAAATAAATAAATAAATCAATCAATCTTTTTTTAACTCCAACTATACTAGTTTTGTTACTTTTTATTATTTATCTAGCACCACTCAAAACTTCACCATTTTTGTAGGCAATAACTAGATGCAACGATCTCAGCAAAAGCTAAATTTAGGAATATTGTAACAATTATATAATGCAATTGAAAACTTTAAGAATGACCACTGTAAGGTGTACATAAAGATTTGCCATACAATGCATTTCTTTTGCAATTTATATGGTGCAATTATAAGCCATTCTAGGCACATAAGTAAGTTAAATTTATCAATGTTAACACCATCATTAAAAAAAAAGAGGCCCCTTTTCCCCCATTCAATCCAAACTCAGAAAAAAATCTGAGTAAACAAATAGTCCCCATCCAGCAGGCCAACACTAACTTTGCTTGACCAAAAGACAGAAAAAGGAAATTTCTGAGTTAAGCATCCACCATTAAGAGTACTCTGCTCCAGAAAAATAAAGATGTTCAACTGTAGTAATCTCAACCAGGCCACAACTTCAGATTAGAATCAAAACACTTCAGTGCAGTCGTCTTTTACCCCAGATTTCCCAATTGATTGCTGAATTTCATTAAGGAATTCCAACTGCTGATCTGCATCTTCTAATTGCCCTTCAATTATCTGACATCGGATAATTCCTGTAACAGTAAACATTTAATTTCAGTTTCAGCTTTATGGTGGCTATACAGTGTTAAACTTTCCAGAGGGTCCTCACCCCCCACCCACCCTCATTAACCAAGTTTTCTTTACCTCTGACCTATCAACTCCTCCGCCTTTTGTTAACAGGCTGATGGGGAAAAAACAAAGAACTACGACTTATGACAGACCTACAGAGTTTATCTACAATGTAAATTGTTTTCCACAGCTATGTCCCTCCTTCATAAAAGCCATCTCCTCTTTCCCCCCCACCATCACGTGCTTTAAACGTTGTCTAGAAAAATACAGCTTAAAGAAACATTTTACGTATTTGTTAAAGTTTCAAAAGTTATCCTTTTGACATTTCATAGCGTGTCCTAACACGCTTCCCTTAAGTGTTTCGGCAAAGTCTTCGTATTCGTTATAGTTCGATGGCCTATGGGAAAAATATCTGTGGAACCTCTCCCTCTCCCCCTCCATTCTTAAACTACTTAGCAACAGAGTAGACACCTAACAGAATGGTGTTTAGATAAAGAGAAACCTCTGAGAGTGTGGCTAATGTCTTCTTACTAAACAGCGATACTAATTCACTACATGAAAAAGCTTGTTTATAGATGTGTGATTACTAGTAGGTCTTTGATTCACCAGTCTTGTTTTAACCTGCAGGTTTCCACCATGCTGTCCTTATAATCCCCTTATACTGTTCCATGCTTGGATTCAAGAACATGGAGAAATCAAACATGCTTGTGTCCTTCCTTCTGAGAACAAAAGGCTGACAGGTCTCTCAATTCTAAAAATAGGTTGTTGTTTTTTTAAAAATGTGTGCAGGTGAGACTTGCTTTTCTTTTCTCTCCAAACATTAAAAATGTAGCTCCTCTCCAGGCTGGAAGACTGATGACTACAGAATTAAGATAAATTATGAAAAAATAATTTCAACCCTTCAATTAAGGTAGGAAGAGCTCAAAACAAATGTGCTATACCTCCAACAAAACCAGCGAAAGCCAGACTTCATATTGCTGTTTCTTTAAACAAAAAAAAAAACAAACCACAACACTAAGAAAAAAGACGGTTACTCACCTTTGTAACTGTTGTTCTTCGAGATGTGTTGCTCACATCCATTCCAGTTAGGTGTGCGCGCCGCGCGTGCACGTTCGTCGGAAACTTTTTACCCTAGCAACTCCAGTGGGCCGGCAGGTCGCCCCCTGGAGTGGCGCCGCCATGGCGCCCAATATATATCCCTGCCGGCCCGCCCGCTCCTCAGTTCCTTCTTGCCAGCGACTCCGACAGTGGGGAAGGAGGGCGGGTGTGGAATGGATGTGAGCAACACATCTCGAAGAACAACAGTTACAAAGGTGAGTAACCGTCTTTTCTTCTTCGAGTGATTGCTCACATCCATTCCAGTTAGGTGAATCCCAAGCCATACCTAGGCGGTGGGGTCGGAGTGAGAAGTCGCGGCATGGAGCACTGCAGTTCCGAAGGCCGCATCCTCTCTTGACTGCTGGACCAGGGCGTAGTGGGAAGCAAAGGTGTGGACCGATGACCAGGTCGCTGCCCGACAGATTTCCTGGATGGGCACACGGGTGAGGAAAGCCAGCGACGACGCCTGCGCCCTGGTAGAATGCGCAGTCACACGGCCCGTAGGGACATGGGCCAAGTCATAACAGGTCCTGATGCAGGACGTTACCCAAGAGGATAACCTCTGGGAGGAGATAGGAAGCCCTTTCATGCGGTCCGCTACCGCCACGAAAAGCTGGGGGGATTTGCGGAAGGGCTTGGTCCTCTCCACGTAGAACGCGAGAGCCCTACGGACATCAAGCGAGTGGAGCTGCTGCTCCCTGCCTGAGGAGTGAGGTTTCGGGAAAAAAACCGGGAGGAATATCTCTTGGTTGACGTGGAAGGCTGAGACCACCTTGGGGAGAAAGGCAGGGTGTGGTCTCAGCTGCACCTTATCTTTGTGGAAGACCGTATATGGGGGGTCTACCACAAGAGCCCGGAGTTCCGACACCCGTCTAGCTGAGGTGATAGCTACCAGAAAGGCAGTCTTCCAAGATAGGTAAAGCAGGGAGCAAGTAGCTAACGGCTCAAAGGGGGGTCCCATGAGCCGGGACAACACCAGGTTAAGATCCCAGGTTGGAGCAGGGGGACGGACGTTAGGGTATAAACGTTCCAGCCCCTTAAGGAATCTAGACACCGTTAGGTGAGAAAAAACAGAGCGACCATCCGCACCCGGGTGAAAGGTGGAGATAGCTGCCAGGTGGACTAGCAACGACGATATGGCCAGACCTTGCTGTTTGAGGGACCAAACGTAGTCTAGGATGTCGGCCACCGAAACTTCCATAGGGCGGAGATTTCTCTCCACGCACCAACAGGAGAAACGCTTCCACTTGGCCGAATATGTCGCTCTCGTGGACGGCTTCCTGCTGCCCAAGAGCACCTCCCTCACCAGCGTGGAGCAGCGCAGCTCGGAGCCAGTCAGCCACGCAGGAGCCACGCTGCTAGGTGCAGCGACTGCAGGTCCGGGTGACAGAGGGTCCCGTGCTCCTGGGTAATCAGGTCCGGATGAAGGGGCAGGGGAACTGGGTCGGCTATGGTCAGGTCCAGCAGCATGGGGTACCAGTGCTGTCTGGGCCATGCCGGGGCTACCATGATCACGTGAGCCCTGTCCCTGCGCACCTTCAGAAGGACCCTGTGGACCAGAGGGAACGGGGGAAACGCATAGTACAGGTGGGTCGACCACTGAATAAGGAAGGCATCCGCTATCGACCCGGGCTCCCTGCCCTGAAAAGAGCAGAACGCTTGGCACTTCCTGTTCCCCTTGGACGTGAAGAGGTCCACCCGGGGATAACCCCACCTCCGGAAGATGGAGAGGGCGACGTCCGGGCGAAGGGACCACTCGTGCGACAGGAAGGATCTGCTCAATCGATCCGCCAGCGTGTTCCGTACTCCGGGGAGGAAGGAAGCCATGAGGTGAATGGAGTGGGCTACACAAAAGTCCCAGAGTCGCATTGCCTCGTGGCACAGGGAGGAGGATCTGGTGCCTCCTTGCTTGTTGATATAATACATGGTCGTCGTGTTGTCGGTGAACACCGCGACACAGCGACCCTGAAGCTGATGACAGAACATTTGACAAGCAAGGCGGACCGCTCTCAACTCCCGCATGTTGATGTGTAACCCCACCTCCTCCTGGGACCACAGGCCCTGCGTCCTCAGGGTCCCTAGGTGGGCCCCCCAGCCTAGATCCGAGGCATCCGTTGTTAGGAACACCGAGGGCTGAGGTGGGTGGAAAGGGAGACCCGCACATAACACGGACTGGTCTAGCCACCAGCCGAGAGAATCTAACACCCTCTGGGGGATTGTGATTAACATGTCTAGCGGCTGTCTTGATGGCCTGTAATGACTGATGAGCCACAACTGGAGGGGCCTCATGCGGAGCCGAGCGTAACCGGTCACAAAGGTGCAAGCCGCCATGTGGCCTAACAGGGTTAGACATGTCCGCACTGACGTCAAGGGGGCTGTCCGCAGTCGTTGAACGATCGCCGACAAGGCCTGGAACCGCTGCAATGGCAGCAAGGCCCAGCCCACAGTGGCGTCCAGGACGGCCCCGATGAATTCCACCCTCTGTGTGGGAATCAGGGTGGACTTGTCCGTGTTTATCAAGAGGCCCAGAGTGGCGAACATGCCGGTGATCACGCGGACATGGCTGCAGACTTGTTGTTCCGACGTGCCCCGAATCAACCAATCGTCCAGATAAGGAAACACGTGGATACGATTGCGCCGAAGATGCGCTATAACAACTGCCATGCATTTTGTAAACACCCTCGGGGCCGTGGACAGGCCAAATGGAAGGACTGCAAATTGATAATGAAGGGGGCCCACCACGAAGCGGAGGAAACGTCTGTGGTGTGGCCAAATGGCAATGTGAAAATACGCGTCCTGCATGTCGAGGGCGGCGTACCAGTCTCCCGGATCCAGGGATGGGATAATGGTCCCCAGGGATACCATGCGGAACTTCAACTTCACCAGGTATTTGTTGAGCTCTCGCAGGTCGAGGATAGGCCTGAGGCCCCCCTTGGCCTTGGGGATCAGAAAGTAGCGGGAATAAAACCCCTTGCCTTTCTCGTTTTCCGGAACTGCCTCTATAGCTCCTTTGCTGAGGAGCGTCTGCACCTCCTGTCGAAGGAATTGCTCGTGAGAGGGGTCCCTGAAGAGGGACGAGGAAGGGGGGCGGGAAGGAGGAAATGAAACAAACTGCAGGCGGTATCCCGTCTGCACCGTGCTTAAGACCCAGCGGTCCGATGTTATTTGGGACCACGCCGGGAGGAAAAACGAAAGGCGGTTGGAAAACGGGGGGGAAGGATCCATGGGGGAAACTGTTACTGCGCCCTCGGGCGCACCTTCAAAATGAAGGCTTAGGTCCAGGCGGGGGCTTAGAGGAGCCTTGATTCTGCCCCCCTTGGTTCCCCGAATGCCTGCGCCTTCCATTCCTGCCGCGGCGCCTGTTAAGGTCCTGCCGCTGGCGGAATTGGGAATACGGCCTGCGCTGCTGTTGTTGCTGCGGCCGGAAGGGTCTGCGTTGCGTCCCCGGTGTGTGCATCCCGAGGGACCGCATAATGACTCGGTTATCTTTCAGGCTCTTGAGCCTGGGGTCTGTCTTTTCAGAGAACAGGCCCTGGCCTTCGAAAGGGAGGTCCTGTATGGTATGCTGGAGCTCCGGCGGAAGGCCAGAAACCTGCAGCCAGGAGATGCGACGCATTGTTACTCCCGACGCGAGGGTACGGGCAGCCGAGTCTGCAGCGTCCAAGGAGGCTTGCAAGGACGTGCGTGCAACCTTCTTGCCTTCATCCAAGATGGCTGCAAACTCTTGGCGAGCGTCTTGTGGCAGCAGCTCCTTGAATTTGTCTGCTGCCACCCAGGAGTTGAAGGCGTATCTGCTCAGCAGGGCTTGCTGGTTGGAGACCCTGAGCTGCAGCGCCCCAGCCGAGTACACCTTACGGCCGAGGAGGTCCATTCGCCTGGCCTCTCTGGATTTGGGGGCTGGAGCCTCCTGCCCATGACGCTCTTTATCGTTCACCGATTGAACCACCAGGGAACACGGTGTCGGGTGCACATGGAGGTACTCATAGCCTTTGGAAGGGGCCATGTACTTCCTCTCAACGCCCTTCGCAGTAGGAGGGATGGAGGCCGGAGACTGCCAGATGGTGTTGGCGTTGGCCTGGATGGTTCTTATGAAGGGTAGGGCGACCCTGGTGGGAGCATCTGCTGAGAGGATGGTGACGATTGGATCCTCTATTTCCGAGACCTCCTCGGCTTGTAGACTCAGATTTTGAGCTACTCGCCTGAGGAGGTCTTGGTGCGCCCTGAGATCCAGCGGAGGGGGGCTGTTGGAGGAGGTACCAGCCACCGCTTCATCCGGGGATGAGGATGAGGAGACCCCCGGCAAGAGAGTGTCTAACGGCGGGTCTCCTTCGGCCCTCGCTTCTGCCTCAGGAGCCAAAGCGGAGTCTTGTTGCTTGGACCCTTCCTCCCCATCCGGGGAGGGAGGGGGGCGAGATAATGAGGCTTCTGGTGCTCTGCGCTCCGCCGTCGCCGGCCTAGCAGGGAGCTGTTGGGGGCCCTGGGCCTGATGGTATGCCCAGGGTGTCCAGAATCCCCATTGCTGCGGGCCTTGGCCTTGTTGTGGCGGATCGCTAAACAGCGCCGCCTGCCGGTCGGTGCCCAGCGCATACCCACTGTCCGTTTGGGAAGATACGGACGGCTGTCTAGAGGGCCATGGTGGGGCTGACCCTGGATGGTAAGGGTCTGCGCGGGTCGGCACGGACGAACGTCTCAGTGCCGGGGACCGGTGCCGGGAGTCATATCGGTGCCGGGATCTGGACCGGTACCGGGCGCCGCTTCGGTGCCGGGATCGGGACCTGCCACCAGCTTGGTGCCGGGAGGTCGACCGGGACCGGGACCTGCCACCAGCTTGGTGCCGGGAGGTCGACCGGTGCGGCGAGTAACGCCGGGACTGGCTCCTGGAGTCGCGGTGCCGGTATCGGCGGCTGGAGTCCGACCGCGATCGTCTTGATGTCGACCGGCGCCGCGAGTGCGACCGGTACCGCCGAGGGGAGCGGTGCCGGGACTGCGAGCGGCGGCGGGATCTGGAGTGACCGTGGCGTCGGGACCTGGATCGTGAGCGTGAGTCCCGAGACGGTGCCGACATCATGGGCTTGCCTCTGGACACGACCCGCACCGGAGGTACCGGGGGAGGCAGCTGAGTGGACTCAGTCAGAGCTATGAGGTCCCGAGCCGAGGCGAAGGTCTCCGGTGTGGATGGGACCACTATCTCAACCCCAGATCTTATGGGGGAGCTTGGCGGCACCGGACTCGACGGTGCCGGCGGCGCCGCGGCCGATATTGAGGCCGGGCGCTCCAGTCGGGTCTGCCTGGCCGGAGTAGCAGACTTCGACAGCCTCGGCTCTGTCCCCGGTGCCGGAGAAGGTCGGTGCCGGGGAGTCTTTTCGGTGCCGGCGCGATCCGGTGCCGGCGCCGAGATCACGGCCTGCGAAGTCGCCGGGTCAAGTGCCGCCTCCATAAGGAGAGTTCGGAGTCTTTGATCCCTCTCCTTCTTTGTTCTTGGCTTAAAAGCCTTGCAGATGCGGCACTTGTCCGATCTGTGCGATTCCCCCAGGCACTTCAGGCACGCGTCGTGGGGGTCGCTGGTGGGCATAGGCTTCTTGCAGGCCGCACACTGCTTGAAGCCCGGCGAACCAGGCATGAGCCCGGTGCCGGGTAGGGCTAAGCCCCCGGCGAAGAACTATTTACAACTTACTTAACTTAACTACTATTATCTACACTTAACAATCTAATTAACAACTATAATAGTACTAGAGATAATCGAGAGATAACGAGGAGAGCTAGGGACGTGGAGGACAGCTATGCCGCGCTCCACAGTTCCAACGACCGACACGGCGGTAAGAAGGAACTGAGGAGCGGGCGGGCCGGCAGGGATATATATTGGGCGCCATGGCGGCGCCACTCCAGGGGGCGACCTGCCGGCCCACTGGAGTTGCTAGGGTAAAAAGTTTCCGATGAACGTGCACGCGCGGCGCGCACACCTAACTGGAATGGATGTGAGCAATCACTCGAAGAAGAATTAACATCTTTCAAGTCTCTTCATACATCAGAAAGGAAAAAAAAATGGGCATAAGCTCATTCTTTCAGAAGCAATCTTGCTCATTGAAGTATCAGTATACTGCCTGCACCCAACAGACGCATGGCAGAAAAATGGTACAAAATGAATGATATAGGTCATCAAGTAACTATCACGGACTGTTTTTTGTTTTCCTTATAGACGCTGGATTTTTATCAAGAATACATTTTTCCAAAACAATGGTAACATTTAAATACTTTAAACACTTTCAGTTTAGGGCAAATATTGGGTCGTTTGACCTTTATGGTTTCACTTTATTCCTATTTTGAGTGGAAACCAGAGGAACATATTCATTAGTCTTAGCCAGGGATGCCCAGGAGAGCTTGTTCTCTCAACATTCTTTGAAAGTGTTACTTAATATTGGCTTTATTATAGCACGTAGGAGTCCTTGTCCTGGTGCAGGACACTGTTACATTAGATGCTATACAAACGCAGAACAAAAAGATGGTCCCTGTCCCCAAGGAAAATGGGATACAAGGTTTTATAGATATTTGTGGTTTGCAAAAACATTACACTGCATTAGAAAAAAGCTCAGCTGAGACTTCATAAGTGTCAAAGCATGCAGTATGATTCATAACAGTAGTGCCTTCAGGCACTCAGCATCAAGAGAAGCTCTGGGGGATGACAACAACAGTTGAAGCATTAAAGAGTTAAAGGGTGACAGAGCAATAAATCTAGCTGTGCTCTCACCACAAGTAAGGCAGCAAACAAATAAAAGACTTGTAAAAAAAACAAATGATGCCTTGATTTAAAATTTAAATCTATTCCACCCTTGACTGGAATAAAGATTCTGTTTATGGATATGTTATGTAATTTTTTACTTTCATCTATCCTGTGTCGGGTAGGGACAGGTGAGGCAACAGCACTGAAGACTAGCTTCCCTCCTGTTAGCTACGGAACACACAACAAACATGAGCAAACTAAGCGTACTGTGCCACTCCTAATCCAGAGCCCAGAAATGGCCATTCACAGAGTTCTAGCAAACATACAGGCACACACAGCGCTACCACAATACAGTCAAGCCTCCCTCAGAGATACCTGCCCCATACAGATATCACCAATTTTTCAGCCTTGTTTCTTAATCAAGTCAATTATATGATTCAGGTAGGTGTGAGAATGCGAGTTTCCTAGGGAGCATGGCCAGAGACAAGAGTCTGAAAATGACACTTTTAATCCCTCATCCTTGGAAGAGAGAAAAAACGGTTATCCATCTTTTTCGTAACTGTGTTCTTAGAGTGTGTTGCTCATGTCCATTCCATTCTAGGTGTGTGTTTGCACTCATGTGTGTGGTCTTCGGAGATTTTTGCCTTGGTGGTATCCATAGGACCAGCTGTGGCACACCCTGGAGTGCCAGGCTCAAGCGTCAGTATATCAGGCACCACCAGCCCTACTGTCTTTCAATTCATTATTGCTGATAACGCCGACAGAGGGGCAGGAGGACAGGTAATGGAATGGACATGAGCAACACATCTCGAAGAACAATAGTTATAAAACAAGGTGGGTAAACCTTTTTTCTTCTTTGAGTGTTTGCTCATGTCGATTCCATTCTAGTGACACACAAGCAGTATCAATGGTGGGGGGCTCAGTGTTCACGGTATTACAGCTTGCAGCACTGCTCTGTCAAAGCTAGCATCGTCTTGAGCTTGCTGGGTAAGCGCATAATGAGATGAAACGTGTTGACAGACTATCAGGTAGCAGCTCTAAGATCTCCTGGATTGGTACCTGTGCCAAGAAGGCCTCTGATGACGCTTATGCCCTAGTCAAGTGTGCCGTCACGATTGTTGGTGGAGGCACTTTCGTCAGCTCATAGCAGTAGCAGATGCAGGCCGTGAACCAGAACAAAATCCTCTGAGCAGACACTGGGCGACCTTTCACTCTGTCTGCCACCACAACGAACAACTGTGTTGACTTATAGAACAGCTTTGTTTTATCTATGTAGAAGTCCAGCACCCTTCTGATGTCCAGCATATGTAGTCTGCGCTCCTCATTTGAAACATGAGGCTTTGGAAAGAAGATGGGTAAATATATAGCTTGGCCAGTATGAAACTGAGAAATGACCTTGGGCAGAAATATTGGGTGCAATCGCAGCTTGACATTATCCTTGTAAAAGACCATATAAAGCAACTCCAAAGTAAGCACCCTGATCTCGGACACCCTGCGGACTGATGTTATCACAACCAGGAATGACCTTCCAGGAGAGAAGCAGGAGAGAGCAGGAAGCCGAAGGCTCAAAGGGAGACCCCCGAGCCTAGATAGCATGAGATTCAGCTCCCTGGGGAGGATGGGATCCCAGATATGCAGGTAGAGATGCTCCAGACCTTTCAAAAACCATGCCATGTCATGAGCAAAGATCGACCTGCCTTGGAATGGAGGATGGAAAGTTGAGTTAGCAGCCAGGTGGACCTTGGAGTTTGAAGTGCAGCAGATAATCCAGTCACCTGCAGTGGGGCCTGCTCAGCCCAAATATACTGTTCCGAGGCCTAGCATATGAATCTTTTCCATTTGGCCAGGTAAGTCACTCTGGTGGAGGGTTTTCTGCTACCCAGCAAGACCTGCTGAACACAGGCCCAGCATGCCTGTTAGTCTGCACTTAGCCATGCAGTAGCCATCCCATCAAGTGCAGTTCCGCCAGGTTTGGATGCAAAAGGTTGTCATGGTTCTGGGACAGCAGATCCGGCCAGAGGGGCAACTGCAGTAGGGCAGTTACCAAAAGGCTCACCAATATGCCGAACCAGTGCTGGCGAGGCCACATGGGGACTATGATGATAATTCTTGCACTGCCTTGTCTGATCTTCACAAGGACCCTGTGAATCAACAGCACTGGCGGAAAGGCATACATCAGTGCCCCCGACCATGGAATGAGAAAGGCGTCTGACATGGAGCCCCTGTCCATTCCCTGGATCGAACAGAACACATGGCATTTTCTGTTCTACTTAGATACAAACAGGTCCACCTGAGGAGTCCCCTACAAGATTATGCTGACCACCTCCAGATGGAGCGACCACTCGCGATGAGATAAGAAAGTCCTGTTGAGGTGATCCACCAGGACGTTCTTGGTTCCAGGCGGATGCACGGCTACCAGATGAATGGCATGCCTCACACAAAAATCTCAAAGGCAGAGAGCTTCTTGACAAAGATCCGAAGACCTGGCACCACCCTGCCTGTTGATGTAATACATTGCGGCAGCATTGTCCATCAGGACCTGCACCACCTTGCCCTTCAAGTGCTGAAGAAATGTGAAGAAAGTCTTACCGGCCAGGCAAACCACTCTAAGCTTCCCAACATTGATACGGAGGGCCAAACTGTCCCACAGCCAGGGGCCCTGGGCACTCAGCTCGCCCAGGTGGGCACCCCAGCGCAGGTCCGAAGCATTGGAGACCAGGGTCAGCGATGGAGACAGGGTCACGAAGGGGATTTCCTCCAACACTGAACCCGGGTCCAACCATTAATCTAGGTACAACCTGATGTGGTTTGACATCGCGACTACAGAGTCCAGGTTGTGCCTGTTACGAATATAGACCGATGCCAGCCATCCTTGCAGGGGCCAGAGATGGAGCCAAGCATGGCTGACCATGTTTGTACATGCAGTCATGTGGCCCAACAGCCACAGGCAGGTGTGAGCCATGGTGAGCGGGTAGTTCTTTACATGGGAGATCAGGTCCGACATGGCTGCCCACTATGAAATGGAGGAAAAGTCTGTGACCTGGGAATATGGAAATAAGCATCCTTTAAGTCGATGGCAGTGTACCAGTCTCCCGGATCCAGGGAGGGAATGGAGGAGGTCAGGGAGACCATGGGAAACTTCAACTTTTTGAGAGACCTGTTGAGGCGACACAGGTACAGGGTGGCTCTGATGCCCCCTTTTGCCTTCGGGATTAGGAAGTAGCAGGAATAGAACCCCTTGCCTTTCACATCCTCAAGAACTTCCTTCTGCTCCTGGGGGCAGTGGATGTTCTCAACTTCTTGAGCAAGGAGCTGCTCGTGAGAAGGGTCCCTGAAGAGGGATGGGGAAGATGAGGGGGCGTTGGAGGGTGAGGTGGCCAAAAATTGCAGGGGATAGCCTGGAGATACTATGTCCAACACTCAGTGGTCTGAGATGACCAGCAACCAGGATGAATGGTAGGGATGAAGACGGTCAAGAAAAGAACAAGGTAGATCTGGGAAATTGATGGGGGTGACACTCTTGAGCACACCTTCAAAATGAGCTTTTCAGGCCCCGGGATGCACTGGTGAGGAGGAGGAGGAGGAAGAAGGACGGCAATGACTAAAATTTGTGCGTCTATCCCTTCTCCTTGCAGGCCCGATATGGCTGCCAACGCCTTGGCAGTGGAGGTGGCTAGCACTGCTTCTGTCCAAACTGCGGTGTATGTATGCCCAGAGAGCAAAGAGTGGCCTGAGTGGCCTTTAACCCATCCAGCCTCGTATCATCTGTCGGAAAAAGAGATCGTTCCCATCAAATGGGAGGTCCTGGATTGAGGTCTGCATCTCTTGGGAAAGGCCGGCAATCTGAAGCTAGGAGCTGCGCCTCACAACCACCACTGACGCGACCACCTTAGCTGCTGAGTGCGCCACATCCCACGCCATTTAGAGGGACCACCTAGCTGCCACAGTGCTCTCCTCTACCAGGGTGCCAAATTCTTGGGCCAAACTCTGCAGGAGTGACTCCCTGAACTTACGAAGGGAGTCCCATAAGTTAAAATTGTATCTGCCCAAGAGGGTCTGATGATTCACTACCCAGAATTGCAGGCTGGCAGTTGAATACATTTTTCTCCCAAAAAGCTCCAGGTTTTTAGCATCTTTATTTTTGGGGGCTGAGCTGGTGTGCCCCTGCTTGTCTTTTTCATTGGCTACAGAGACAACCGGTGAGCCTGGAGGTGGGTTGGTATAAAGGTACTCAAACCCTTTGGCTGGGACAAAGTACTTATTTTCAGCCCTTTTGGAGGAGGGAGGGATAGATGACAGGGTTTGTCAGAGGACCTTGCCAATTTTGAGGACCATGTCATGCACTAGTAGTGCAATACGGGCACGGGTAGAGGCTAAGAGGACACTGAAAAATGTCTCCACCTGCTCAGTCATCTCCTCTACCTCTAGGTCTAAGCTCTCGGCCACTAGTCAAAGCAGGGCTTGGTGTTCTTTAAAATCATCCAGTGGGCTGGCCCACAAGGGTCCCATGACCGCCTTGTCTGGGGATGAAGATGACTGTACCACCGAGGGAAGCCCCTAGGCATCATCCCCTGTGGGAGAGGGAGGTTTAGGGGTGGGTGCAGTCTCCTCTAACTCGACCTCCGAGCACAACTCATGCACCGAGCCCAGTGCCGTCGGTGACACCAACTGTTGCTTCAAAGCAGTGGCAGATGAGTGGTGCGAAGAGGGAGTCATGACTGGCACGCCCCATGCACCCCAATAAGGCCAATGCAGTGGCCACCGGCCATGCTGCCAAGGCAACATCATCAACGTAGACACGGCCTCAGGTGCCCGATCACACCGTTGGAGTTTGGGCAAGGGGCTGAACTGCCTTTCTATGCCAGAGGAATCCCCTTTTGGTGACCACAGTGGTGTCCTTGACACCTGCATCTGCCTGCTGACTGTCACGGCCGAAGACCAGTGCCTGGAGTGAGAAGATCGATGCTACTGGGACCAGAGCCATGACAGCACTTCCACCAGACAGGCAACCGAGATCTGCACCGAGAGGAAGACCAGCATGAGGGCGAACAGTGCCAGTAATATGGAAACCGGAGCCTTCACCTAGGTGATCTGCATCAAGACGGCAGGAACCGCGATCGTGGTGCCAGTGACTGAGGACAAGCCCCAGAGGATTCAGGCTGCAACTCTGGAGATTTGTGGCACAGAGGTGGAGGACGCTGCCTTGTCTCGGAGGACTGTCGGCGCTCCACTGCCCTCGAGTGGTTTTAGCGACTGGTTTGCCCTCGTAGGAAGTCTTTGCCATTCCCTGCAGTGCCAACAATGCAAGTGGAGGCTTCTGCTCTCTCAGTGCTGGGGGAGCTTGGGAAGGCATCGATGCCATCAGGCGTTTGGGTCCCATACCGTGGGAGTCTGTGGTGGATCCTTAAAGGGGCTAAGGGCCCTGACCAGGCAGGCATGTATACATGGCTCCGGATTGGCCTGGTAGCCTGAACTGGGTCTTTTGCCCGATGTCCCATGGCCCTTCTTGCCTAGTGCTGGGGAGACATGCTTTTTTATTTTCTTTTGAGGCACCGGCGATGGGGAGCGGTGCCAGGCAGAGGCCAGTGCCGGGGTTCGTTGGGCACCAAGACTGAGATATTAGATGAGTCTTAGCAGGACAGCTAGGAAGCTGGATGAAAGGCAGATTCCATATGGACAGCCCGCAAGCAAATATCTCACTCTTTCTGGGATAGGTCCTAGGTCAAAATTTTTTACAAATATAATACTTATCCTTCACATGTGATTCCCTCAAGCACTTGAGGAAGTTGCTATGGGAGTCACTTACAAGAACAGGCCTGTTACAGTCCATGCAGGGCGTAAACCCCGGAGACCAGGGCATGGACCACCTGGGGCGAAGTCCCTGCTGGAACTAACTTCGCACTAACTACTATAAACAAACTATTTACAAGGCCCTAAGGCCTCAAAGCCCTTGAAGTCAGAAGAGAAGAAACTGCTAGCTCTTGCTATGCAAGGAAAGGTGCTCCAACTAACCAACCCGGGCAGTTAGAAGTAACTGAGAGGGCGTAGGGCCGGTGGTGCCTGATATACCGACGAATGAGCACGGACTCAAGGGGGGGGGGGACCACAGCTGGCCCTACGGATACCGCTAAGGCAAAAATCTCCAGTGACATTGCACGTGGGCATGCACACGCCCTTAGAATGGAATTGACATGAGCAAGCAATCGAAGAAGAAAAATAGGATTAAGCTCAGTATCAGGCATGACACAAAAACCTGATAGCTTTTGGGGCTGACGCCAAAAGGAAGTGTAGTACAAATTCTAACTAAAACTCTTTCATTATTAATTTGTTTGTATTGCAGTAGCAGTTAAACGCCACAACCACAATCGAGGTTTCAATCGATTATGTGCTATACAAACATGGAGTCATGCCATATACTTCAGTGAGACGGCCATATAAGAATCTGACCCCTTAAAATAAATGAAAAGGACTAAGTATATCACATGACTAACACTAACAAAAATAATTAAAAATATCTAATACAGATTTCATTTCCAATCTAAAAATATATTGTTCTGTTGATTCATAGAGCCAAGAACATTGTGTGAAATTATTATAAAGCTTCACTGTACCAAAGCGAGAAAATAAGAGTCAAAGAACATTTTAAAAATAAAGACCATCAAGTAGTAAAAGTGTTATTGGCTTCAGTCATCAATTACAAGTTACAACTTCTTCCCCCTCAACCTAGCTAACCTCTTCAAACTGCTTTTTTCTTCTGGGAACCTGAACAAACATTTTCAACTCTCAAGTTATATCACTTAACAGTCCCTCTTGGCATGGAAGCAATACCAGTATCTTGCAGTTGCTTTTTGATGGCACAAAAAATTGTTGATAGGATGTATGAAAGGGGAGTTTCTTGTTAGTCTTGCAGTCTTTAAGAGGATCCTATTCCTCATGGAAATATTGTATACTAAAATGTTTTTGATTTGTGAAATAACTTCTCTAGTCAAAGTTATCCTTGCAACAACCAATGAAAGAAAAGAAATTTCGAATTCTAGCATTTTTTTTAAACACACAAGTCATTTATTGCGCCGGTAGTAATTCTCCTCAAAGACAGAACAACAGCCGTAAATTAGAAAAAAGAACAAGCTTTTTGCAAAAGGATTAGAGATAGTCTCCTCAACATGCATCTTATGGTTACCCATTAATGTTACAAGGATGATTTTATCTTTTCAAAAGCTTACAGAGCAATAGAAAAACCAGTTAAAGGAACGCTATCAACTTGAAATCTAGCCAGTTTAAAAAAATATATTGAAAACACTGCCAAGCATATACTTCTCCCTGATTCCTTCTGCCACTGTGTTTTTTCAAATTCCATTTTATTTAAAAAACCTCTCTCACTCTCCCGTTGAGGAGTGAAAGACCCACCCAAACAGGAGGAATGACCCTATGAAGAATATAGTGAAATTGGAAATAGAGTGCTGTCAAATGCTCTGAGAAAATAAACTGAAAATAAAGCTTTAATCTTTCTGTTATAAGTAATTTCATGCATTATCTGTAACAACAGTAGAGAAAACAAATCAGAGAAGTACTTTTAAGTTGTCTGTGTCCTTTTAATAAATGGTAAGTAATAGAAAAAGTCTCATGCCATACCTGTTAGTGCAGAAACACTTGTCTCATCAAGCACCATAGCAGTCCTGTACCATTTTAAAGCCTCTTTCACTTTCCCTTGTAAAATCATCTGGTAGCCAAGTTCTGTAGCAATTTCAGAATCATGGGATGCCATGTCAAATGCTCTTTCAACTAAGATCTGTGTCTGTTGAAGGATGAGGTGGTTCCGGCCACACTAAAGTTAGAAGAGTTTTACATCTGAAAGCTTTCAACCTTAATCAGTTTCACCACATTTTGAAAAAAAAACCCACTCAAAGTTACAATGAATCTTTAAAAGAATTTGCACATTAGATTTTAAATAGCAGCACTGAGTCCTCACTTATCTCAAGGATGGAGGAGCAAAATGCCATATCTTCTGTAATCACTTATTTCTGATATATTCCTGTGCATGGGAGTTAGTTTTAGGAGATTAAAACTGAGCACTCAGTTTTCAAAACTATTGGATAATATGCTGATATTATACCAACCAATAATTGAAAGTAAAATACTACCATCATCTTGTTGTTTCTTTTGGCTACAGATGGGTGAGAGAACTCTTAAAAGATCAATCTGTTCTCAAGTTTATACCGCCACCCGTTCCTGTAGCATCTCAGTGCCTCAGATATCTAATAAAGACTAACTTACCCTGCACTGATTTTTCTAATATTTGTGGTTCTATGTAAGCAATGCTGATAACAGGTGCTGGGACACATTATTTATTACAGAGAAATGAGGTGTTTAAGGAGTTATAACCTCTGTCAGTAAAATTTGTTCCCTTATTACAATTAAATGGAATAGATGCTCCCTACAAAGGCTTTGGTCAACAGCAAATAATTTACAAATAACCTGTGAAATGTACAATTATTTGAGTAATCTTATGAAAACAAGCTCATACTTTACCTAGAGGCATTTGTTTCTCACTTTGGTAGACTACTGAGACTAGGTAATTTGGTAGACTAGGTATTTTTTCTGGCCGCATCATATTAACCATCATCCACTTATCCAGAAGTTTATAAATAAAATTTATTCTCCAATAGCAAATAGGAAGCTCCTCCTGGAGTTTGCTGTGACCCAAGCTTTCCATGCAGAATTTATGCTTTTATTTTAAAAGTTACAAATTTAGCCCTTACTGTTATAAACATACCCTTTCACATGTAATTCACTTCAATGCTGTCCTCCTAAGTCTGCAGACAACTCCAATGGCATTGCCATGGCTCAGGGCTTTAACAAACAAAAGCAGAAGCAAGAGTATGAAATTAACAAGGCTGTTCAGCTTCACTGCTATTTAGAACTCATGTGAGCAGCAGAGAAACTGACTGGCTAGTAGGTGTCTCTTTTCTCAGCCCTTACAGTGAATTTTCAAATATAGAGACCAAGTTAAACAATCAACCTACTTTCTCTCTCTCCAAGTAATGTTTTTAATTGACACACAATCCCTACTACCAAAAATCAAAAGTGAGATCTATAGCGATTATCTGCGTTTTGTTTAAGAAAAAAAAAAGTATACTCACTGTTCTGCTGAAAGCTAATGCCATTTTACAAAATAGTTGAGGATTATGTGGTTCCAACTTGTCCAATGCATTAATTAGGTCTCTCAGCTTGGCTGAAGCCTAAGAGAAAGGAACACTATGATCAATATGGAAGGAACACAATACCTCAAGGAACATCACAAACTCCAGTAGCATGACATTATGTGAGCCTTATTCCAATATATAAAAGGACCTTAATAATTCAACCCAAGAAAATACATCTTTTCAAGTGTTGGAAATAACTTTTATATAGAAGTTGGAAAAACAACACTCTGGAACTGCTGTGGCAGCAAAGGGACAGCAAAGCAAATTTATTCCTACATCTAAAAGGCAGGTTATTTCAAGAACCAGTAAATAAAATCAGCTTAGAAGCAGAAGAGAGATCAAGTTTCTCAGACATGTTCTTCAAACATCAGAAAAAATAAAAATAAAATGTACATTTTTAAAATACTCCTCCAGAAATCACACTGAGCTTCTTATCTACAAGGCAATTTTACCTTGAGAACAAAAGATTTAGGGAGGAATAATTAAACATCATCTATACTGAAAGATTTGGAATAATACATGGTTCTCAAACTATAAAGCAGAAGGATAAAGGAAAATAATTTTCAAAAGCAACTAAGTGACTGACACCCTCTACCCATGTTCACCACTTTCATAAAGTTATGATATATTTTATACGAAATATGCTTTTTGAGGTATCATTTGAAAACTCAGTCTGCTGAATATTGTTGTCCTGATAACATGTATGTAATAACACTGTGTTTAAAACGATGAGGTTCTGCTTCATGATGTTACTCAAATATATTATGGTTCTGGGGAATGCCCACAGACTAGCTTCTCGGAGATAACCAAGGACTGAACACAGGTCTTAGAAAACTATTAAATGCTTAAGTGGCCATCCTCCAACAAAGGAGGTGTTGAAAACAAGCAATTTACAATTCCTCTTAAAGGACCATTTGGAGCTTATGAACGCAATGAAACTGCCTCTCACTGCGACTCAGCAAGGGCTTTTTCGGCACAAAGAACTGGACTACAAGGGGAGGGGGGGAACTGTCTCATTACCCCTATTCTCCTCCCATCTTTCTGATCATGACATCAACAACTCTCAAAAAACTGAAGTACATGGGGAAATGGTCCCAGGCTGGAAGGAGATGCAGCCTGTGAAACATATTGCTGCTTATGGTGAGACAGATCTTTTTGCTTCTAAAGCTATTAGCCTTGGTAAAGTAAGAATTTGCTTTGCATTATATTTTTATTTCTTTTGTAGGGCTCCTGCCTGGAAGGCACTGGAAATCTGGGAGGCTGCTGAAGCCTGAAACGCTTCCTGGAGGCCAGTGGCATGTAAAGGAAGTGAAGCATAGCCCTTGAGTCTTTGAGGCGTGAAGCTTGGAGTCCATCTGTTCAAAGAATAGGGAGGTACCCTCAAAGGGGAGGTCCTGGATGGACTGCTGCACTTAGAGAGGCCCAATGATTGGAGCCACAAACAGTGCCTCACGGTGACCGCTGATGCCATTGTTCTGGCTGCTGAGTCGGCCACATCCAGAGATGTCTGAAAGGAGGTCCTGGCCACCATCTTGCCTTCCTTCAAGTCTGAAGCCCCTGCTAGGATGACCAGACAGCAAACGTGAAAAATTGGGACGAGGGCAGGGGTAATAGGAGCCTATATAAGAAAGAGACCCAAAAATCAGGATCATCCCTATAAAATCGGGACATCTGGTTACCCTAGCCCCTGCAGAACTGGCACTTCTCTTTAACATGAGTTTCTCCAAGGCACTTTAGACAGCTAGAGTGCAGGTCACTTACTGGCGTGGGCTTGCCACATGAGGTACCTCGACGACAAGGACCACTATATACACTAACTCCCCTATACAATAGAGTACAAAGTTCAAACTACTGGGAAAGAAGCCTTGCAAGAGCAACAGGGATCGTTCCAAACAACGATCACATGTGATTAGAATGAACTGAGAGGATGTGGCACTGGCAGTGTCCCTTGTATCAGCCTATACATGCACAACTGCTGGAGGTGCTAGAGTCAGTCCTATGGATACAGATAAGGGAAAAATCTCCAGCAACTGTGCACGCAGTGCACACACATTTAGTATGGAATGGACATGAGCAAGAACTTGAAGAATAACTAAGGGGACGCAGGTATCCAGACTGTACCTTGAGGAATGTCACAATGACTTAGAACAGATGTAGGCAAACTATGGCCCGCAGGCTACATCCAGCCCACAGGACCACCCTGCCCAGCCCCTGAGCTCCCAGCCAGGGAGCCTAGTCTCATAGACTCATAGGTCAGAAGGGACCAATCTGATCATCTAGTCTGACCTCCTGCACAAGGCAGGCCACAGAACCCCACCCATCCAATTTTGTACAACCCCTATCCCAGGACCGAGTTATTGAAATCCTCAAAAATGGTTTGAAGACCTCAAGCTGCAGAGACACCACCAGCAAGCGACCCGTGCCCCACGCTGCAGGGGAAGGCGAAAAACCTCCAGGGCACCTGCCAATCCGCCCTGGAGGAAAATTCCTTCCCGGCCCCCTAATATGGCGATCAGCTAAACCCTGAGCATGTGGGCAAGAGTCACCAGCCAGCACCCAAGAAGGAGTTCTCCGCAGCAACTCAGTACCCATCGCATGCAACATCACCCCGCAGACCATTGAGCAGACCTGTCTGGTGGTAATTCAAGATCAATTGCCCAAATTAACGATCCTATCATAACATCCCCTCCATATACTTATCAAGCTTTGTCTTAAAGCCAGGAAAGTCTTTTGCCCCTACTACTTCCCTCGGAAGGCTATTCCAGAACTTCACTCCCCTAATGGTCAGAAACCTTCGTCTAATTTCAAGTCTAAACTTCCTAATATCCAGTTTATACCCATTCGTCCTCGTGGCTACATTAGTACTAAACTTAAATAATTCCTCTCCCTCCCTAACGTTAACCCCCTTGATATATTTATATAGGGCGAGCATATCCCCCCTCAGCCTTCTTTTGGCCAGGCTAAACAAGCCAAGCTCTTTGAGTCTCCTTTCATAAGGCAGTTTTTCCATTCCTCGGATCATCCTCGTAGCCCGTCTCTGAACCTGTTCCAGTTTGAATTCATCCTTCTTGAACATGGGACACCAGAACTGCACACAGTATTCCAGATGGGGTCTCACCAACGCCGTATACAACGGTACTAACACCTCCTTATCCTTGCAGGAAATACCCCGCCTGATGCATCCCAAAATCGCATTTGCTTTTTTAACAGCCGTATCACATTGGCGACTCATAGTCATCCTGCTATCAACCAGTACCCCAAGGTCCTTCTCTTCCTCCGTCGCTTCCAACTGATGCGCCCCCAACGTATATCCAAAATTCTTATTATTAATTCCTAAATGCATGACCTTGCACTTTTCACTATTGTATTTCATCCTATTTCTATTACTCCAGTTTACAAGGTGGTTCAGATCTTCTTGAATAGTATCCCTGTCCTTCTCCGTGTTAGCAATACCCCCCAGCTTCGTGTCATCCACGAACTTTATTAGCACATTCCCGCTCTTTGTGCCAAGGTCAGTAATAACAAGGTTAAATAAGATCGGTCCCAAAACCGATCCTTGAGGGACTCCACTGGTGACCTCCTTCCAGTCCGACAGTTCACCTTTCAATACGACCCTCTGGAGTCTCCCCTTTAACCAGTTCCTTATCCACCTTACAACTTTCATATTCACTCCCAGCTTTTCCAATTTAACTAACAGCTCCCCGTGCGGAACCGTGTCGAACGCCTTACTGAAATCTAGGTAAATTATATCTACCGCATTTCCTTTATCTAAGTAATCCGTCACCTTCTCAAAGAAGGAGATCAGATTGGTTTGGCACGATCTACCTTTAGTAAATCCGTGTTGCAATTCGTCCCAATTACCATTGACCTCTATGTCCTTAACTACTTTCTCCCTTAAAATTTTTTCCAAGACCTTACATACTACAGACGTCAAGCTAACAGGCCTATAATTACCCGGATCACTCTTTTTCCCTTTCTTAAAAATAGGAACTACATTAGCAATCCTCCAGTCATACGGCACAACACCCGAGATTATCGATTGCTTAAAAATTCTCGCTAACGGGCTCGCAATTTCACGCGCCAGTTCCTTTAATATCCTCAGGTGGAGATTGTCCGGGCCCTCCGACTTCGACCCATCGAGCTGTTCAAGTACGGCCTCTACCTCAGTTGCAGTAATATCCACTTCCATATCCACATTCCCGTTTATCATCCCTCCATCATTGCAAGGTTCCTCACTAGTCTTATTAAAAACCGAGGCAAAGTACTTGTTTAGATGTTGGGCCATGCCTAGGTTATCCTTAACCTCCATTCCATCCTCAGTGTATAGCGGCCCCACTTCTTCTTTCTTTGTTTTCTTCTTATTTATGTGGCTGTAGAACCTTTTACTATTGGTTTTGATTCCCTTTGCAAGTTCCAGTTCAATGCGGCTTTTAGCCTTCCTCACTTTATCCCTACATGTTCTGACCTCAGCAAGGTAGCTTTCTTTACTGATCCTGCCTTCCTTCCACTCCCTGTAAGCTTTCTGCTTTTGTCTAATCCCCTCTCTGAGTTGCTTGCTCATCCAGTTTGGCCTGCAACTCCTGCCCATGGTTCTTTTCCCCTTTCTCGGGATGCAGGCTTCCGACAGTCTCCGCAGCTGCGACTTAAAGTAATTCCAGGCCTCCTCCACATTCAAATCCACTAATTCCTCCGTCCAATCCACTTCCCTAACTAATTTCCTTAACTCTTTAAAATTAGCCCTCGAGAAGTCGAAAACCCTAATCGCAGATCTACATTTGTTTATCCTTCCATCTAGTTTGAACTGAATCAGCTCATGATCACTCGAACCAAGGTTGTCCCCTACCACCATTTCTTCTACGAGGTCCTCACTGCTCACCAACACCAAGTCTAAAATGGCATCCCCTCTCGTAGGTGCTTCAACTACTTGATGAAGAAATCCATCCGCTATCACATCCAGAAAAATCTGACCCCTATTATTCGTGCAAGTACTCGTCCTCCAGTCTATATCCGGGAAGTTGAAGTCCCCCATAATCACACATTTCCCCTTTGTGTTTACTTCATTAAAGACATTAAAGAGGTCTCTATCCATATCCCAATCCGATCCCGGCGGTCTGTAGCACACCCCAAGCACTATCTCAGGGGAAGCTCTAGTTGCTTTTTTACCCAGCGTGATTTTTGCCCAGACGGACTCCGTCTTATCCATTCCATCGCATCTTATTTCGCTACATTTAATTTCATCATTGATGTACAAGGCTACTCCCCCACCTTTGCCTTTCTTCCTGTCTTTTCTGAACAGCACATAGCCTTCAATACCCGTGCTCCAGTCATGAGTACTATTCCACCAGGTTTCGGTAATCCCTATAATATCCGGCTTCACTTCCTGCACGAGTAACTCCAGTTCCTCCATCTTGTTACCTAGGCTCCTCGCATTAGTGTACAAACCTTTTAATTTTCGGCGTTTGGCGTCAGTGACATTCTTTCCCCCGTCGTGCACAAACTGTCTGCCACCAGCATCACCCGTTACTCCGGTTTCTACTCCACTATTCCTCCTTGGATCAAATCTTGGGGCCGCAAGGGTATCCCCGCTCACTTTGTTTACTTCCCTCTCCAGGTTATGTTCTGGCGTGGAGATCTCCCGAACATTTCCCAACCATCTCCCCCAACTTTCTAGTTTAAAGCCCTCTTGATGAGGTCGGCGAGCCTCCATCCTAGAATCCTATTTCCCTCCTTGCTGAGATGAAGTCCATCCTGAGCAAACAGTCGTCTATCCGTAAATGCGTCCCTAGTCCCCGGCCCCTCCCCCGCTGTCCCCCTTTCCCCACAGCCATGCCGCCACACGGGCTGCGCTGTGGAAGGCTGCTGCTGCTGGGCAGCATGGGGAGCACAGCTGGCTCTGGCCGAGTGTCATGGCTGCGAGCTCCTGCTGCTGGTAAGGGGGCGGAGGTCCTGGAGGCAGTCAGGGAGGAGGGGGCAGTTGGATGGGGTGGAGGTTCGGGGGGGCGCAGTCAGGGGATGGGGAACAGGGAGAGTTGGGAGTGGGAGTCTCAGGGGGCCTGTCAGCGGGTGGGGATGTGGATAGGTGTCAGGAGGGCAGTCAGGTGACAGGGAGCAGGGGGGGGAGGTTGGATAAGGGAGTGGGATCCTGGGAGGGGGTGGTCAGGGGATGAGGAGCAGAGGGCAGTTGGATAGGGGGTGGGAGTCCCGGGGGGGGTTGTCAGAGGGTGGGGGTTGTGAATAGGGGTCAGGGCAGTCAGGGGACAGAGAGGAGTGGGGTTGGATAGGGAGCGGGGGTCCCAGGAGGGGGCAGTCAGGGAACAAGGAGCAGAGGGGGTTGGGGGGATTGGGGGTTCTGAGGGGGGCAGGAAGTGGGAGGGGGCAGATGGGGGTGAGGGCCAGGCTGTTTAGGGAGGCACACCCTTCCCTACCCAGCTCTCCGTACAGTTGCACAACCCCGATGTGGCCCTTGGGCCAGAAAGTTTGCACACCTCTGACTTAGAAGCTCAAGTCCCATTTTCAAAGTGACTTGGGCTCTTAAGTCTCACTTAGTTGATTCTGAAAATTTGTCCCAAAATCTTAAATTTGCACTTTAAAACTTTAAACAAAATTTCACTGAGCTTCTGAAAATCTCTAGTGGTTGTATTGATATGTTACAGTTACACACTTCCACAAGCTCTGTGACTACACACCAGACCATTAAAAGAAGATATCTTTTCACATAAAATAAAGATGGTTAGGAATTAATATGACAACTACTCTGGTTATTAAGAGATGTGCAAATGTCCACAGACTTATGAACCGATTCATGATGCTTTTATTTAGATCACTCTTGCAAAATTCTACTTCCACAGGATATCTTTCTACTTTTAGAAATGTAGTCAAAAAATAAAATCCCCTTTTCATTATTGTCCAAGGAAGTTATGTATATATAAAAGGAAAAAAGGCAAAGGGAAAAGCAGCTAACCCCACCAACTATTGCAGGACTAATCTCAGAAACCCCAGTTCTGGGAGTCTGGCTTAGCAAATGAGGCAGGTGGGCTTTTCCCAATCAGAAGATCTTTTTTTAATCATGTGATCTTTTATAAAATTATACATCATAGCATATTAAAATGCACCATTAAGTCCGCACCATTTAATTTCTTTAAAATGTGCTAGTAGTCGTATGCAATTATTTATTTTTAATTGTGCTAGTAGCACGAAAATATTTTTCTCTAAAAAATGAGAAATGTATGAAATATATGAACACTTCCGATTTATGTCATTAAACCTTTTTGCATTTAATATAGTTAGACTTACTAGCATCTATGTATCAATTTAATTTATTCAGATTTGTGCTGTGTGAAAGCATATTTTCTTCTAAAAATCTGAAAAGGCATAACGCATACAAAATATTTAATTCTTACAAGAATTAAATAGAATTTTTAAAAGTTTCTTCAAAGTAGCTGAACAGTGCTATAAATACACATGTATCCAAACAAAGGGACCCCAGAAAGGAAGAAAAAGGTAGCAGGGACTTTTGGTGCCACACAACTTATCAAAAAAAAAAAAATGATGATGATGAAAGGTATAGAATTACTAGCAAGATCTCATCACTTTACATTTTCCATTAACAAAATGCTTAAACTGCTCAAAATACTTACTGTACTCTATACAATAACCTCAATCACTGAATGCTTTAATGATTCAAATAGATGCTTTAAAAAAGTGCTATACAAAGACTCACCTCAGGTATATTACCCTCCCTACACAAAAAATGTAGAGCCTCCATCCTTATAGCTTCCAAGTTAAGAGTATCTTTCTGCAACAGCCTAAGGAAAATCAAGATTCAGTTTGCTTTATGATCTGCTATTTCCTATAAGGGAGAAATGTTTACACAATAGAAATTTTGGTGAAATTGGAGTTAAGACCAGCTTCTAAACAATTTAGCAGAAAAGACTTTTTTTTTTTTTAATTCCAACAGAAACAGCTCATTTGATACTAAAACATTCTTTAAAAGCAGCAGAGAGTCCTGTGGCACCTTATAGACTAACAGACGTTTTGGAGCATGATCTTTTGTGGGTGACTACCCACCTGACGAAGTGGGTATTCACCCATGAAAGCTCATGCTCCAAAACGTCTGTTAGTCTGTAAGGTGCCACAGGACTCTTTGCTGCTTTTACAGATCCAGACTAACACAGCTACCCCTCCGATACTTAAAACATTCTTCTGGAGTTTTAAGAATCAAACCTAAAGGGGACCTGGACTTAACTTTAATTGTTCAGGCTTACAAATGCAACAAGTTAAAGTGCATACGATGTGAAATGAGACCACTAACACTGGAACTATGTTATAAACAAATATATTAATATACATTTTTATCTCAATACTGTCCCTTTCATTTGCTGACTTAAGAAGAATTTTAGGATAAGATTATTTTCATACTTAGATGACAACTTTAGTTTAGAATTCTGTTAGAACCATAAATGAGAGGGGTTTAAAAAAAAGATATTTTTTAATGATTTTCAAGTAGTTTTTGCTATCCAAACTACAGGTAATAGACAGTTCATTATCTGAATTTCCCCCTTCTCTGGAATAGGGCCATATCATCCAGTTTCTCATAATACATCATCATAGCCAGGAGCCAGTATATTATTAATGCCACAGGAAAAAAGTTTCCCACCTGCCGATCTTATAAAGTATTCTAAAGTTTTATTGGCTGAGATTTGAACAAACTGTCTTTGCACGCTATTTAAGTAGGGCTTATCAACACCAGTGCTTTGCAGACTGAGAAGCTCAGAGGACTGAACTAAAGGTCTTTTCCTTTGGGGGCTCCTGGGAGGGGCAGTATCTACTGTAAAAAAAATAAATAAATAAAAACCTTGAGTCCCTGTGGATCTCCCAGCGGCAATGAACTTCAAATTATCCTACAAAACTACAATACCTATACTTTTGGCCAAAACTTTTAAAACCAGGAGCCTAAAGTTAAGCTTCTAACTTCACAATGGGAATAGCTGGGTGAAAAATCAGGAAGGTGCCTACATATGGATTTAGGAACCTAGCTATAGGGTCCTGGGAATCTGTTTTGTAATCTTGGGGTTAGTACTCATTATAGATTAGTGACTGAAATGAACTGGGGTTCCTAAGCCAAGCCAGTTTTGAGAGGTAATGTTACAAAAAAAGCCATTAGAAAACATTTCAAAAATGAAAATTATGAAACTTCTCCCCCTAACTATCTTGTCAGAACCACCTCACAACTCTCCCCCACTAAAACTTTTTTTTAGGCAAGAAAGAACCAATGACACAGTGAAGTTGTAAGAGAGGCGTTTTAGCTTTTTCGTTTGTTTGTTTTAAATTTAGATGGGGATTACAATCTTAACAGGGATTACAAAGGTAAATATGGAGTTGTGATCACATTTCCATAATGAACGTTTACAGACTTCAAACCTACCACAAAAAGGTGAAGATGCTTAGTTAATATAGCATTCTGGTATTTCCCATATAACAAGATGTGGGACTTTTAAATTTACAGAAATTTTCTAAAGTTTGGACAGCATGCACATACCATAAGTGTGTAACATGATTTGGGTTAATTTATTTAATCTTATCTCACACTATTTCACTGGTAGCAGACAGGCACAAATGTTTTAAAATATTTAAACACAAGAGTACAAGTACATAAAAGGTTGTTACAAGGAGGAGGGAGGAAAAATTCTTCTTCTTAACCTCTGAGGACAGGATAAGAAGCAATGGGCTTAAATTGCAGCAAGGGAGGTTTAGGTTGGACATCAGGAAAAACTTCCTGTCAGGGTGGTTAAGCACTGGAATAAATTGCCTAGGGAGGTTGTGGAATCTCCATCACTGGAGATTTAAGAGCAGGTTTGACAAACACCTGTCAGGGATGGTCTAGACAATACCAGGAGACTGGACTACATGATCTCTCGAGGTCCCTTCCTGTCCTATCATTATTACATCATCAATAATCCCTATAAGAGCAAACCCAACTAATGCATTTCCCAATGTTCTTAACAACTGAAACAAAACAACACCACAGACATATGTATACTGAACCTTTGTGCTGTTTCAACTGCTTGCTCCCAGTCCTGCAAGGCTAGTTGTAGTTTCATTTTCTTTATGAAAGCAGGAAGGAAGTCTGGGAAGTTTGCTATTATCTGGTTCACAGTTTCTAAAGCTCCTGAATAATTTTGGCGCACCTCAAAATACTGTGCCTAGTGAGAAGAAAAAAGAGGTCCTATCAACTCTTGCAAAAGTGTCAAGATTCATAAGTATTTTCATACAGACACTAGTAAAAAAAAATTAAGAGGGAAATTCTTCCCTTTACTAATATTTTCACTCCAGTCTTAAGCATAACAGAAGATGTAAACAGAAAGACAAGTTAAAAGCTGTAGCTTTGTAAGTACCTTTATAAAGATATAACTGCAGCGCTGCAGTAAAGTTACTGATCAGGACACACAGGAGAATGAAGACAGACACATGGATGGATTTAAAGGATAGATAGAACTTAATTAACTTTCATATTAAGGGGTAGAGGATACAAATTCCTACTCCAAAGCACTATGATGCATTCACTGGGTCTGATGCAATATTAAATGTTCTCTTACCATATGACCAAGGATTGGTTCCTTAGTCAGCTGCCCTGCTAGCAACAGAAATGGCTGCTGAATGCCTAGAAATACTTAAAGACAAAGAGTACATGGGAGTTCACTTGAAGACGATCAGCTCTTGTGTGTCACGGCTGTTGTGAGGATTAGTGTTTTCAAAGCACTCTGAAGGTAAGTACTACACAAACACAGTTTTATATTTTTAATTAGAGTAAGAGTGGTATCTCTCTTATTATCTTGATTTTTTCCTCTCTTTCTATTGGATAATCATCTGCAGAAAGCCTGGCTTTCCAGCTACTGCTTTAGTTATGACCCAACATGAACTATACTGGTGACTGAAGTCAGAATAGGGTAAGTCTCAACCTCCTCCCTGCATGCATACCTTTAACATTACTATTAACATATATGCACATTATTGTACAGTTTTATGACATTTAATGTTCTTTTTATTTATTTGTAGATTACCATTAAGCAATCTTGCTTCAAATTCTCTACCATGAGTTCTTTTGCAAAAAGGAAACAATCTTTTAAAGTAATAGATTCTTGATAATGGCCAGATGACTATTTGCACATTGTCAGAGAGGGGGAAAAAAAAGTGGCCAATACAAAAATTATACTACCAGTTACCTAAACAAAACGAACGACTAAAGTACAATGCAGATTGTAATTTCTTGTATTAAAGCAACATGAATATTGTTTTTATACATGTGACCATGCGTTTCATAATGGTTGGGGGATACTGTATATCCCTCAATTATCTGTGAAAAGATATATCAGGCTCTCATATTCTAGTATTTTTATTTTCATGTATTGATGATGTAATATCTGTTTAGAGCAACTGACATCTTACCATCTCACATAAATGTAAGATCTGTATTAATACAAGTATTATTTGATTGTGTGTGTTAAGGATGTTTATATGCATCAAATTTTAAGTTATTTCACAAACATTTTTAGATTTTTTTTCCCCCTTTAGTTACTAGGTTCAGTTTAGAGCACATGAAAGTCAAGGATTAAAAGTTGAAGTTAGACATACAGCAGTATGGTCAGGTGTTGTGCAAACTTGTCAATGCATAATAATCTTGGACCACTTTTCAGCAAAGATTTCAAGGGGCACTGTCAACTTTAGGGTTTTAGAAACTGACTATTTTAAAAAGAAATCTAGTTTTTGATAGAGCACTCTTTTAATAGTATATTCTGAATATTTTTTTTAATTCCTTCATTAAAAAAGTTGGATTTTTTTCTGCTTTTATAAGGGCTTTTTCAACAAGGCAGAAACTAATGGACAACACACTGTTAGACTGTTGTGCCCAACTGCCGCCCCATTGAAGCCAAATTGGTGAGAAGACTGAAACTGATTGTATACAAAGTGCTGTCATATACAGAAAGCAGACATTGAAAAACAGCCTATTTATGGGATTTTCCTAGCAACAGTTCAGTTATAGTAACCTTGGAATTACTTGCAACTATAATTGGTACAAACATTTTTAGACAGAAACAAGTTGCATCTTTTTAATTGTGCTGAACTTTGCCAAGTTGCAAAAATTTGTGTGTGATGTGGACAAATATCTACTTCAACTAGAACGTACTCCTGGGGGAATTGTGTGCCACTACGTACATGTTCATGTTGCCTGCAGATTCCTTTGCTTTCCCACAGAAAAATGACTTCTGCCCCCCTGACCCAGACACACCCCCATACACAAAACCCTCCCACAGAACCCCATTCCCCCCATACCTGGAACCCTCCCAACAACCTCCTGTGCATCCAGATCCCACTTGCACCCAGACTCCCTCATTGAGCTACCCGCACCTAGATGGTTCTGTGTGAAACATTCTCACCCCTACATCTGGATCCCCCCCCACACTAAACCCCTCCACACTTGGATCCCGCTGGGCTGAGCCTGCTTGCCTCAAATTTGGATTGGGGGCCAGGGCTGGGCACACATGTGAGACTCTGTCCCTCTCGCTCGCTATCTTGGTGCGTCTGGCGAAGAGGGGCAGGGCCCCTGGGGGTTTCTGGGCCAGGCCAAACCCTTGCATCGAGTCTGGGTAAGATGCAACCTCACCACGGAGTCTGAGAACCAGGGGTTATAGGGTGGGAGGGAGAGCGCACGGGTTGCAGGGTGATCTCCTACCTCCGTGCAGCCAGTGCCCTGTTCTCCCCACTACCATGCTAGAGCCTGCACATTTACTTACTGACAAATAAAATTTGCAGAATTTTAAAACGTGCAGATTTTTTATTTTTCTGGTGCAGAATTCCCTTAGGAGTGCAGAATGATACCAAATTTGCTTTTACTTTTTTAAGTGATTTCCTCAGAGTGCAAAAGTTAGTTCACTAATAAACGCAATAGCCTAAGACACCTTTTGTGTGCTTGTATTAAAATACATGGTCTCAGTATACATTCACAGTGATCATATTTAGACCACAGCGTACATTTTAGGATGGTGCCTAGTGGGCAGAAAAGCATATTATCCAAAAGCAAGTTTTAATTTGGGAGTAAGAAGGTTACATTCTAAACATGCTCAAGTACTTAAAATACACATAAATGCGCATGAGTGGATACTCATTCACTAACTGAAGTTTAGACTTCAGTGTAGTTAAACTGAAGTTTGTAGGCTTCAGATAGACAGTTTACCAGAGAAAAAATAAAAGGGAAATCAAAAGGACAAGAACTATAATACAGGGATGTTAAGATTATGAAACAAATGCACATACAGAAATCCATAATTAAGAATCCAATACTTTACAGTAGCTGAAGCAATAACTCATCATGACCCAATTGTGCCCCCTTGTGCCCATCTATAGCCAGAGCAGATATTTTTATGCATCTCCGATACCCTTAAAATAACTGTATGTAGTTTAGTTGAAGTATTAGTCCTGTGGGGGCCTCTGGCAAAGCTCAATTCCAGAGCCCTTACCTGGGACTGGGAGGGTGGAGGCAGTGGGAGGACTGGGACAAGCCCAGGGATGCAGGGGGTAAGGTCCCCAAAGCCTGTCCCTTTCCCCCACTGTGCCCACCTCCTGCTCCCAGCTGGGATCTTCACTGTCTAGGCAGCCCCACTATCCAGCTTTGGCTAGTCCTGGGCTCCTGGCAGCTCCAGCCCTTGCGCTCCCTGGCTGTCAAGTGGCCCCTTTTCCCTACCCGCCACCTCCCCTCCGGCTGCAGAGCATTCTCCAAGCTGGTCAAGGGACTCACAGTTGGGTAAACAGGAACACTACAGGACTGGACAGAAGAGCCCAAGTACCAAAGCAGCCAGGGGGCAGAGCTGGAGCGAGCTAGCAAAGCTGTACAATTCTGTTCCTTGGCTACAATCCTGCTAGCAAAGCTGTACAAAGCTGCTCCAGGATGGATGGGTGGGCAAATGGGGCCCCTTATGACTGCACGGTTTGCAGGTGCCTAACAATGCCAATGATGTAGCTTTGTTGGATGACATTTCTAGGTAGGGTTGTAGTTTGATAAATCTATATTAAGTGGGCCATCTACGGTTAAGAGCTACAGAAATGTTAGTCACCCACTACAAGAAACACTTAACATGAAGTTTATTTTCATATCTTGTTTTGACTATGTTCAACATGCCCTACAGAAAATTGTTCTTATATTACATAATCTTAGAAAAGCATATGAGGTATTTTTGTTATAACATAAAACAGCTGACACATTTTCACCCCAGATCATGGAATGTCACAGGCTAGTTATTTGAACAAAAGACCAAAGCAGCAGCTTCTGATTTCTATTCCCAATTATTCCCTCTGTGATCTTGGGCAAATCACTTGGCGGCTCTTTCTAGTATCCCTGTAATAGTTACCAACTTCACTGAAGTGCTATGGATAAAATGTTCAGAAAATATTTTGAAATACACCGTGGAAGTGTTAAAATAATAAAATGAACTCACCTTACCCAGCAGGGCAAAAGGGTCATTCCCATCCTGCATTCCTTCATCAAAGTATTTCACAGCTTTTTTAATATAAGCTTCTTTTCCACAGGTGAGATCAAGCCAAGCTTTCAAAATCAATCCCTTAAAGCAAAATTCAGTTTGAGTTCATGGTTTAAGGCAATAACTGAAGTAAATTGTAACATGACATTTCATACGAACAAACAGGGATAAACAAACAGTAGTCTATAACATCTCTCATAGTCCATTTGAATGCTCTAGTGGATTTATAACAGAAAGGCAATGGTTAGAGCAGGTAACAACTGGGACTCAAGAAATATAAATTCTATTTCCTCCCACTGCTAATGGTTTTCTATGTAATCTTGTATTCTTGTCTCAACTTCCCAATCTGAAAAAATGGGTATAGCACTATTTGTCCACCATTATAAAGCACTTCGAGATCTTCTGAGGAAAGATACAAGTTCAGATATGGAGAGACAGCAGCTTCTCAGTAGTTATGATGGCAACCAACTTTCATTACACATCACAATCTACACAACCCAAACACTTAGGGCATGGCTACACTTGCAGATGTAGAGCGCTGTGTTAAACCAGCCCTCGGAGACCGCAGCAGGGAAAGCACTGAAGTGTGTTCACTGGCGTGGCCACATCTGCAGTGGCACTGGAAGCAGTGCATTATGGGCAGCTATCCCACAGAGCACATTCTGGCCCTGTGGCTTGTAAGAAGGGGGAGGAGGGGGCGGGGCATTCTGGATCCTGTCCCAACACCCTGTGATGCATCGCTTCACATCCCAGCAATCCCTGTGTTTCCGTCCACTTTTGGTGCCATATTTTCAATGTTTTTTGTACCGTGAGCTCGGTCTTCCCCTTCGTCTGCGGGAATGGATCCCGAACTCCTGAGGAATATGCTGATACGTCTCGCCAGCACATCACAAATTGCAGTCGAGTTACTCCTTAAGCTACAAACTGACAGCGAGCACTTCGACGATGTCGACTCACATAACTCATATAACACGAGACTGCTTGTGGCATTATAGGATATGTTCACCACCCTAGAACACTTTTGGGCTCAGGAAACAAGCACTGAGTGGTGGGATCACATCGTCATGTAAGTCTGGGATGACGAGCAGTGGCTGCAGAACTTTTGGATGAGAAAAGCCACTTTCATGGGACTGTGTGCTGAGCTCGCCCCCACTCTGCGGCGCTAGGACACAAGATTGACAGCTGCCCTGCCAGTGGAGAAGTGGGTGGCTATTGCAAACTGGAAGCTGGCAATTCCAGACAGCTACCAATCAGTCACTAACCAGTTTGGAGTGGGAAAGTCGACCATTGGAATCGTGTTGATGAAAGTTTGCAGGGTCATTAATCACATCCTGCTCAGAAGAACCGTGACTCTGGGTAACGTGCATGACATTGTGGCTGGCTTTGCACAAATGGGTTTCCCTAACTGCAGAGGTGTGACAGATGGGACACATATTCCAATTCTGGCACCAGTCAACCTAGCCTTGAGTACATAAATCGGAAGGGGTATTTCTCTATGGTTCTCCAGGCACTTGTGGATCACCATGAGTGTTTCACTGACATTAATGCAGACTGGTCCGGAAAGGTGCATGACGCACGCATCTTTTGGAACAAAGGCCTGTTCAGGAATCTGCAAGCTAGGACTTTCTTCTCAGACCAGAAGATCACCGTAGGGGAAGTTGAAATGCCTACTGTGATCCTTGGAGACCCCACTTATCCTTTAATGTCATGGCTCATGAAACCCTACACAGGGAGCCTTGACAGCAGCAAGGAGCGGTTCAACAACAGGCTGAATCAGAGCAGAATGACTGTGGAGTGTGCTTTTGGCCGTTTAAAGGGCCGCTGGCGTGTCTGTATGGGAAGCTGGACCTGGCCAATGATAACATCCCCATGGTTATATCCGCGTGCTGTACTCTCCATAACATTTGTGAAGGGAAGGGTGAAATATTCACTCAAGCGTGGACCTCGGACGTTTGATACCTGGAGGCTAAATTTGAACAGCCTGAGAACAGGGCTATTAGAGGGGCCCTGCACAGGGCTGCAAGAATTAGGAATGCCTTGAGGGAGCAATTTGAGGCTGAAAGCCACTAGTAATGTTTGGTGCCCTGCAGAGGAGTGAAGTAAAGTGGTTCCAGTGTTAGTAGGAATCTGTGTTTGCTACATATGATACCCTGACTTTCAGTGCCTGTTGCTTTCCTGAGCTACGGTATCTTTTACTTAATGCAATAATAAAGAATGTTTTCAAAGCGAAAACATTCATTTATTGAAAATAAAATTCATCTATTGAAAAGAAACAACTGCTTGGGAAACAGAAAGGGCATGACACACCTGTGCTGTTTGGGATGAGGGATGGGGACGAGGTGAGGAACAGGGCAAATCACAGATTTGTGTATATCCTGTTATCATACTCAGCCTTCCTGTCTGGAGTGCCATGCAATGAGTGCTGCACTTCAGGCTGGCTAAAATGCATGGGGATGGGGGGTGATCGCAATGGGTAAGGGTCATAGTTTGCAGGACTGGGTGGGGAAGCTACAGGTGTTGGAGGCAGCTGGGGCAATATGAACTCGGATGTTGTAGAAAGTGGGTTGGCAGTGACATGAGGGCACAAGGGAAAGTGTTTGGGACAAGGGCTGTTTGGGAAGAGGGTCGGGAGGAGTGGGATGACATGACATGAAAGTGCTCTGCCTGTACTGCTACAAGCGCCTGTATCGAGTCCGCTTGGCGATCCATGATGCTTAGCAGCTGCTCCATGCTTTGGTGCCGGCAATCTGCATTCTGCTGGCGGACCCTCCATTCATGTTCTCAGTTTGAATAAATATTTTCTGGAAAGTCCCAACATTAATGGAAGGCAGGTAGCATTTTCCAGTAAACATTTAAACCAAGAACCAGAAGCCTCAGCTATACACAGTCATTTAGATTTATTTTTCCTGAAGATAAATGTATTCATTTAATTAAATATTTCTGTTGGCCACAGCAGACCTTGCTTTTCAGTCATTGGATCAAAGAGATTTGACAGCTTACTATTCACAAATTGTGAGTAGTACCAGTCACAAAAAAATGCATTTGCCAGCATTAATTGAAATATTATAGTATACATCAGTTACATTAAAGGATGACTCAATGTAGAGGAGGGCTAGGACATCTAGTTTTATAAACAGATAGCTATACTTATATTTCATATATAAAAGACTAGTTACCTCTTTATTACCATTAGAAACTTTGATCATTCTGTCAACATATTCACGGGCTTTGTCCTGACGACCAAGATGCCACAAAAACAACCCTGCAAAGTACAAGGCCTGCTGTCCTGCAGTCTTACGTTGTTCCTTCAATTTAGCATCCAGTTCCAAAATAGCGTCTCGATCTGAAAATAGCCAGTAACAGTGGGAATTCTTTTTTTAAATTTTGATCATATTGTACAATGACCTTGGTAAGATAAGAGCAGATGTCACATAAATGTGGCATCCCAAGGCACACTGCCAAACACTCTGGTATTCACCCACTAGCTGGAGCTCTAAACATGTTTTCCAAAGGTAGATACAAAAGACTAGGCTAGAGGTGCTGCATTAGCAAGGCATTAGGGGCAATGCTCCGGTGAGAAGTATTTCTGCAAACTTACTTGCTAAGATTTCTGCAAAGGTAATGGAACCCCCAAACAAGAGCCAATGTACATCTTTTATTATCACTACTTATCTAGTAACTGAGTGGTAATTTTAAAGTAGTACCCATCTCTAGCTGCTGGACAAGAGAAGAAGCTTTCTGTCTCTTCTTCCCTACCCAGAATTCCACAGCTGCTATAAGGCTGGGTAGGGGAGTGGAGAGTTCTCCACCATACTATTTCTCTGCAGAACTTCTTGGCAGCCGTTAGGAAGCATCTCTCTACTACTGAGGCCCTTCTCCGATCTAATTTTTGGGTCCTTCACATAAAAAAAAATACCAGTGCTTGCCACCACTACTATTCCAGGCTTTCCCAAGCAACACCATAAAACTGATAGGACACCTAACAACTACACCCCACAGGGTAACTACTGCCCAAAAATAGCAGCAGTGAAGTTTCACTCCTCTGCCATTTGGCAAGGCTTACAGCACTGAGCTACGTCGGCCAACTCAAGAAGACAACACTACACCAGTTTACATACAGATTTGTATAAAATGATGACTCATTAGGGAAAGCCGTCTAAAGAATAACATCTCACCCACAGGACAAGGAGTTGAGGACCTGGTCAATCTGTATTGGCCTTGGCCACTGACAAATTGGCTCACACATGGCCCCTGCTCCCCAGTGCGCACACAGATGTCCTTGGATTTCTAATACCCTGCACCAGATGAAAAGAGAGGTCTCTGAGTTTCCACCAATGGCAGATGACAAACGCCAATTCAAACAGGATGAAACGTGGCCAATTCCTCAAAGCCTATGAGAGGCTGCATTACAGGCAAAGAGAACTTTCCTATTAGCCTCCATTGAGGCTGACAAATCCTACCCCAAGGAGCTAAACAGGGTAGCAAATCACTTCAGGTATGTCTACCCAGCAAGCAGGATCCCACAGCAGTGAGTCTCAAAGCCCAGGTCTACACTTATGCTTGTAGGGTTCACATTATGATGTTAAACACAGCTGAGAAGACACTTGGGGTCAGCAGCCCTTTACCCGATAATAACACACCACTAGATCAAGATGGTATAGAGCTTGGATGAGATCAGCTCCTGGATAAAGAACAGCTATCTGAAGCTGACGAAAACAGGTGACAGAGGAAAGCATTCTAAACAATTTGCAGCCATAGTGTGGTTTCCTTTACCTGATGTTTCACACCCACCATTGGTCAAATCAGTCCATAGGCTAGGAATACTCTTGGATTCCTCATTGATGTTTTAGCTCACATCACAATTACTGCGAATAATGTTTTCTCCTATCTCCAACACGTTAGGAGATTTCACCCTATCCTGATCAACAAAGACATAGCCTCAGTTATTCATGCCTTTGTCATCTCTTGCCTGGACTATAGCAAGGCAACATACAAAATAGCTATGCATGAAACCTTCAGAACTCAGGAAAATCCAACTATTACAGAATACTGTAGCGCATCTCTTAAGCAACAAAAGCTATCATGAGCACACTACATCTCTCCTCCGCTCTCCAGATCACAAATATGGAAGTTCAAACAATACTATTTTTAAATTTACTTTTCAGAGTGAAATGGCCCTTCAAAGATGACCATGAAGCACTGGCCCTTCCCAAAATTGGCTTTCCAAAATTGCCTGTACCTGGAGGTCTCTGTAACTATTATAACTTCTGGAGATGAAGGGAGGGAACTCTTGCAATCAGGTTTGGGAGTTCTGAACCCATTCCAGTGCCCTAGTTAGAAGTTACACTGCAAAAATCTATGTTTTTCTCTTTTTAATTGACAAAGAGTACCAAAAATTTTTTTTATAATTTTTATGTGGTAAAACTGTAATGATCGTTGTTATCTATTCTGTATAATATGATCAATGCTTAAGCTATTAGTGGAAAGACAATAATTAAAACATTTGTGCGAGGTTGGGACACTCTTTGCAAAACTTCAATATTCTAAACAACTTTATACTGGAAACAATAGAAGTGAGCCAACATTATGTATGCACCTTGTGGTATATATTAAAATACTGTATTCCAGCACCCTGGAGTTTGCTTTGGTGAGTAACACGAGGGAAGATATCATTTGATCATTGCCAAATTGAAAGTCAGCAACTATATGCTTCAGCAATGCATGAAAGACACCATATCCTCTTGGAAAATGAAAAGCATAGCAGGATTGTTTTCATGTAGCATAAACTCCAGAAATAAGTTTTTTATAAGATGGGAGAACTTGGATAGGAGTATCAAGTAGTAAGGAATTTTCAGTCCCATTACTTAAGTGGCACTCTATCCTTCATACTTTACATACACAAATACTCATTGGTCAGGTCATCTTAATTCACAGTCCAATGGATAGGGTAGGGACAAGGAACTGTTCCTAAATGTTTTTAAATGGAATTGAAGCTGGCAGTAGAAACTATAAGGTAAGTGAGGCTACATAGGGAAATAAGAAATGCATATCCTCTGAAAAGGAAAAATATTTTCGGACTGTCCTTTTGGATGCAGAAGAATTAGAGGCTGGCAACAGTAAAGAAGATCAGGAGATCAATAAAAGACAGAGGCTTGAGGCAGCCAGGAGAGTGGAGGCCTTAATCAGATGGCCATTGCTTAAGAGGAAGAGAGATTTTTAAAATGTCAAGAAACACAGCTCTGTAACTTTTCAATATTTTGTCTGCAAATACACCCTTACATGTTATATAGTGGATATTTCTGTATATAGTTTAGTCAAACTTCATTTTTGTATTAAATTTACAGTTATGTGTAGGGCTAACGCATGCATTTTGGTTTAATTGAGATTCAGCTATATATTGCAGGTTAGATTGCCAGCAGTTTTATAAACTGCAAATATTATAAGACTATGTAAAACAGAAAAAGACAACAGTATTTTCAATTAAGATACCTGGATTAGAGCTCTTTTTATGGGCACAGATCAGTGCCATTATTGTACAAAGGGACACCTCCTGTTTGTTTTTAATTGACTCAAGTTCCCGGATAGCCTCCTGAACATGACCTAAAGAATACAAGAAGAGATAAAGGGATACAGTTATTTAAAACAAACAAAAAACATGCTTCTCTGAAAGTGTTTTACCTGCCAGTTATGATTAACATTCATATATTAAAACTGTCCAGTATATTCACTATTAGGGCTATCAAGTGATTAAAAAATATTAATCGCACTGTTAAACAATAGAATACAATTTAAATATTTTTGGATGTTTACTACATTTTCTGATATATTTATTTCAATTACAACACGGAATACAAAGTGAACAGTGCTCATAATAGAAAAAAAAATCAATTATTTTTTAAAAATCAAAAAAAGATTTTTTTGATAAAATGCTTTTTAAGGAAGAAACCTAGCTAAAGACAGTTTTAATTAAAATCCATTATAGCTCAAAGATATCATCACTGAATATGGATTATAAATTCTAATTCTATAGTATGAGACAATATATTCATGTAGTGTTTGAGAAAAGTTTTATAAATGAGTTCCAATAGTCCATGGATTAGGGACCCCATTCTATGGGGTTTCAGGGGCTTCTGCATAGATTATTTAGGTTAATCTTTCCATCTACTCAATGGGACTCAGTGCTCAGTCTAGAAGATACCAGAGATGCTTAGTTTTGCAGTTCTCAAACTGTGGATTTGTGTCTCCAGAGATAACATGCGTGTTAACAGCAAAAATGTTTTTAAATAAAATAAAACATAGAGGTGAAAAATAGTTAAATAAAACAATGTAAATGTCTGTCTGGTGATGTTCTCCTCCTAATACAGCCTGGCAAGAAAATCCTCCAAATATTAATGATTAACCTGTTGAATTGGAAAGAGATATTTATGAAGTCTTTGGAAGGTGAACTGCTTCAATTACCTTAGGTAAACAAAATAACCAATCATTTATTTTCTGATACAGCTGTAAAACTAACCTGAAAAGTTTTCAAATCACTTTAAAAATGTCTTGTGTGTACCTTATAAAAATGAAACCTACATCGATCTCTGAGTTGCGAAGAATATGTACACCTTTACCCCATATAACACAACCCAATATAACACGAATTCGGATATAATGCAGTAAAGCAGCGCTCCACGGGGGGGGACCGGCGGATCAAATCAAGTTCGATATAACGCAGTTTCACCTACAACGCAGTAAGATTTGTTGACTCTTGAGGACAGCGTTATATCAAGGTAGAGGTGTATTGAGGTTATAACAACCAACAAGAATGCACTTTTATGTAGAAATCCATGATTAAGTTGAGTCTTCCTGACTAGTGATTTCAATCAAATCCACCCTGACAGTGCTCACTTTATATTTACTTTTATTACAAATATTTGCATTGTAAAAACAAAAGAAATAGTATTTTTCAATTCACCTAAAACAAGTACTATAGTGCAATCTCTGTCATGAAAGTTGAACTTACCAATGTATAATTATGTATTAAAACACCTTATGTTCAAAGATAAAACAATGTAAGACTTTAAGGTCTACAAATCTACTCAGTCCTACTTCTTTTTCAGCCAATCGCTCAGACAAACAAATACGTTTACATTTGCAGAATGCTGCCTGCTTCTTGTTTACAATGTCATCTGAAAGTGAGAACAGGTGTTTGCATGGCACTGTTGTAGCCAATGTTGCAAAATATTTACATGCCAGATGCACTAAAGGTTCATATGTCCCTTCAGTGTTCCTCTTCGCAACTGGTTGAACAAGAAATAGGACTGAGTGGACTTGTCCGCTCAAAAGTTGTACATTGTTTTGGTTTTGAGTGCAGTTATGTAACCAAAAAAACTAAATTTGCAAGTTGCACTTTCATGATAAATAGACTGTGCTATAGTACTTGTATGAGATGAATTTAAGAATACTATTTCTTTTGTCATTTTTACAATGTGAATATTTGTAATAAAAATAAAGGGAGCACTGTCCACTTGTATTCTGTGTTGTAATTGAAATTGATATATTTGAAAATATAGAAAGACATCTAAAAATATTTAATACATTTCAATTGGTAGACAATTGTTTAAAAGCACAATAATTTTTTAATCATGATTAATTTATCTGAGTTAATCCCATTAACTGCGATTAATCAACATCCCTATTATTGATATAATTACCTGAAAAATAATTGAAGAAATTTTTTCAATTTGTTTATTCTGTGTACAGCTAACCTCTCTATTCACAATCATTTTCATTTGTTTGTGTAAGGGCTCGTCTACACTTAAAATGCTGCAGCGTTACAGTAGCTAGGTTGACAGGAGAATTCTCTATACTGTCTACACTGGAGGTTAGGGTGGTTTAGCTGCATCACTCAGGGTTGTGGATTTTTCACACCCCCAACCGATGTAGTTATACTGACCTAATATCCTAGTGTACTCCAGGCATACATCTGCCATACAGTAACAGGAAAAAGAAAAGCATATTAATATTGAGAGAACCTGGAGGTGGTATTGTTTTATTTCTACCAGTCATCAAAGGTGAAAACCACCCTCTATTTCAGGGAAAGGCGAACTATGGCCCATTGGCTGGATCCAGCCAGTCAGGGCTTTCAATCCAGCCCACAAGATTGCCAGCCCCATGGCGCAGCAAGGCTAAGACAAGCTCCCTGCCTTCCCTGGCCCTGTGCCGCTCCGAGGTAGCCGGCACCACATCCCTGCACCCCCGGGGGGGGGGACGAGGGGGGGACAAGACACAGTGGGAAGCACAAGGCTCCTTGTGCTGCCCTTGCCTGCAGGCACTGCCCCCTCCAAGCTCCCATTGGCCAGGAACGGGGAACTGCTGCCAATGGCAGCTTCAGGGGTGGTACCCATGGGCAAGGGCAGCGCATGGCAGAGCCGCCTGTCCCATCCCACCCCCAGGAGCCACTGCCAGACATGCTGGCCACTTCCAGGAGTGGCATGGGGTCAGGGCAGGCAGGGAGCCTGCCTCAGCCCTGCTGCCACCCTGGAGCTGCTCGAGGTAATCACTGCCAGGCTGGGGCCCATATCCCAAACCCCTCCTGCACCCTAACCCCTGCCTTGAGCCACCTCTCACACTATGCACCCCCTCCTGCACCCCAACCCCGTCACCCTCTCCTGCACCCAAACCACTTGCCCAGAGCCCCTTCCTGCACACTGCACTCCACTCCCACACTCCCTCCTGCATCCCAACCTCCTGCCCCAGCCCTACATTCATGGTCCTGCATACAATTTCCCCACCCAGATGTGGCCCTCTGGCCAAAAATTTGGCCCACTCCTGCTTTATTCATTTTATATTGTGCTTTTTACAGCACTTTGGGCACAGGTTCCCCTTTCCCAACATTTTCTATGCCTGCAACAGGAGGAGGAACACACTTTAAAAAAAAACAAAAATAGGAAAATATGTTATTGCAAAAAGACAGACATTGGTCCCTTCTGACCCTAGAATCTATGAATCTATGAGTTCAGGACAGGTGGAGTGCTTCCAACAGTTTGTTATTTATTTTTATTTTTTTTTGCTAATTCCATTTTCCAAAACCTACTTATAAGTAGGTCTAGTAATAGTAAGTCTAAACAAAGGCCCATAACACAGAACTCAAAGTATATAACAATTATTCCAGTTGATCACAATTTGGACTGGCTAGCTAAATAAAGAAAACAAGCTCCAACAAGAAAGCTTTAAAACAAGTTACTTCTATGTACCTGTTTCATCTCCCACCCTTTGTTGATCTCATCTATTTAGCTCATGCACTCTTGGGAGCAATGACTGTCTGTTACATTCGCAGCACACGGGAACCCTGATTTCAACCGGGGCCTAAAATTCAAGTCATTTTAATAATAGCGCTAAAAAGAATTTAAAATATTGTTGTAAAACCGTAGGAACTGGTGGCGGGTCTCAGGGGAAGGGTTAGTGAAGTGGCCTGGTTTTGAAGCTGATGGTTTCCCATTCAGCTTTTAACAAAGCTCCAGCTACAAGCAGTCAGCCACCTTCCAGCATCATGCCATAGGCGCGGTAGAACAGGAACACGGGGTCGTTGCCAAACTTCTGGAGCGCCTCGTTAGCAGCCACCTGGACGTGACGGAAGTACCCTTCCCGGCAGTAGTAGGTGAGCAGCGCCTGAAAGGGAAGCGTTACCGTGACACACAAGGGACTGGTCCGGCACCGAGCGGAGCGGGGAGCGACCACCGCCTTCAGCGACTGCGCGCGGCCCACCCGCCCCCACTTACACCAAACACCGCAGCCGCTGCCGCGCCGGCTCAGTGTCGCCTCTGCGCCTCCCCGGCGGCGCACGGCCAAGCCCCCGCCCCTGCCCCAGGAAGGCCCGGCCCGGGCAGTGGGAGCAGGGCCGCTGCCCGCAGAGGGAGAGAGGCGGCCGCCGCGATCTCGGGCGAGTACTGAACCGGCCAGGAGTCTGGCGGGCGCGGCACCAAGGCACCATTACTGACCCGCTGCGCTAAGGGATCCATGGCCACCGGCCGCAACTCGCAGCTACCACAGCGGTAACCTGAGCGACGCCGAACCGCGTTTGGGGCTTGGGGCGGGAGCACATTGCCATTGGCTGTTTCGCTACGAGAAGGGGCGGAGCCATGGGGAAAAAGCCGCTTCCATTAGATCGTTGTAGAGGGGCGGAGTCAGGAAAATGACGTGTGCTGATTGGACAGTTGCGCTGGGGGCGAGGGGCGGAGCTGGAGACAAACTGGTATCTGTGCCGGGGGAGGGAGACAAACTGGGGCTTGGCTGGCGGGGCTTGTGAGACTCCCGGAAGTGGAGGGAGGGGGGACACTGGGCAGGCAGGGAAAGGTCCAGGCAGGATCCAGGGATCAGGTGGGGAGATGGAACTCGGCCTGCAGACATGAGGGGACAAGTGCACAACATTGAGCCCCGCGGTCCTGGGAAACAAGGGGTACGAGCCAGGCGTGTTGATTTGTCCTATTAGGTGTTCAGAGCGGGGGTGGGGGGGCGTAGGGCCGATAGCGGGTCCCTGTTTGTCTGTGAGCTGGAGGGCGGAAGTTGATTTCCAAGTACAAGGTATTACGGAACGATCAGAGAGTTTCTTAAGCAGGAGAGATTCATTTATACCAAGTGGTGCTAAAATATCAGCCCCTTGGTGGTTTTGCTTCAGAGGATTGACTGTCTAATGAGAAGTGTAGCCTTAGGTTAACCATTTGAAGTAATACCGGTGAATTAGGTACTTCTTTCTGGAATAAAGACTTTTGAAAAAGGACTGTTTCAGCAAAACAAAAATGTGCACTACCACTTGTCTGCAGCTGGTAACCTCTGATTTTTCCATTCCACTCTCAGATAAATCCATGGACTTCTGAGTCAATTTAGAGAACATGTGAAATTTTTAGAGACCAACAAACTCAAACTGTTTCTAATATTCCTGTTTAAGTGGCATGTCTCCAGTGGAATTTATTACACCCGTGCTTCATATTCTGCACTAGCTTTGACTCAAGTAGTCAGTTTGGCTCAGCTGGGATCAGCTCTGGTGCCCCCACAATTATGCAATTAGGAAGCAGACATTTTTAGTGAAAGGTCCTTCTCTCTTAAACTTTCTGTATCTCATGGGTCTGACAAATCCTGAACTTAATGACCTTCAGTTCACACTGCAATGACTGTCTATTTACACAGGTTTTTATCTGAGGAGGTGCTTAGACCAAGGCTTTGGGGATTTGTGTTAGGTTTTCTGAGGTCTTGTTAGTTGGCACTGCCAGTTTATTTACTAGTTAATTTAAGTGATTTTGCATAAATATACCTAGAGGTTATGACAGGTAAATCTTCTAAAGCTGGCAGAAGTGAACTGCCCCTCTGGCTGATTTTGGTTTGATTTTGGTTCATAGGAGGGGCATGTCACATATCCAGAATTGTTCCCAGTCTCCTTTGTAAACTGAAATATGCTCAGGTCTCCTGCCCTAAATATTGTGAGACTACTAGTATGAGAGTCCCAGGATAAAGTTAGGATTGAACAAGTGCTGGATTGGAGACTGCTCCCTTGCATTGTGATGTTGGTGGGTGAGCTCATAAAGTTCCTCAGTGCTGTATTACAAAGCACTGAGTGTAATAATGTTCAATGCCTGTCATAAACAGATTATTAAGAGTTAATAGAACAAAACTGCTTCATATCTCTTTTGCCTGGAAAGGGTTAACAAGAACCGTGAGCCTGGCTGTCACCTGACCCGAGGACCAATCAGAGGACAGGATACTTTCAAATCTTGAGGGAGGGAAGTTTTTGTGCTGTGCTGTTAGTTTTGGTTGTTGTTCACTCTGGGGCTCAGAGGGATCAGACGTGCAACCAGGTTTCTCTCCAATCTCTCCAATATAGGCTCTTATAAGTTCAGATTAGTGAGTACTAGGTAGATAAAGCGAGTTAAGCTTATGGTTGTTTTTTTTAATTTGCAAATGTGTATTTGGCTGGAAGAAGTTCAAATGTGTATTTGGCTGAAAGGAGTTCAAATTGATATTTTGCTGAAAAGATTTTAATTGTACTTGTATACTTAGGCTGGGAGGGTGTTCCTAGTGTCTATAGCTGAAAGACCCTGTACCTATTCCATTTTTTTTAAATTTACAAAGATAATTTTTATTGTTTTTTCTTTCTTTAATTAAAAGCTTTTCTTGTTTAAGAACCTAATTGTTTTTTTATTCTGGTGAGACCCTAGGGGACTGGGTCTGGATTCACCAGGGAATTGGTGGGGAGAAAGGAGGGAAGAGGGAGAGAGAGGCTGATTTCTCTCTGTGCCAGGATTACTTTCTCTCAGGAAGAGTCTGGGAGGGGGAAAGAGAAGGAGGGAGGAAGATGAATTGTCCTCTCTGTTTTGTGATTCAAGGAGTTTGAATCACACAGTGATCTTCCAGGGTAACCCAGGGAGGGGAAGCCTGGGAGAGGCAACGGTGAGGGAAAGGGTTTACTTTCCTTGTGTTAAGATCCAGAGGGTCTGGGTCTTAGGGGTCCCCGGGCAAGGTTTTGGGGGGACCAGAGTGTACCAGGCACTGGAATTCCTGGTTGGTGGCAGTGCTACAGGTTCTAAGCTGGTAACTGAGCTTAGAGGATTTCATGCTGGTACCCCATCTTTTGGACGCTAAGGTTCAGAGTGGGGAATTATACCATGACAATGCCTAAAACCCAGAGATTAGGACTTCCTAACTCACTTGGTATGACTAGCAAGCAGGTCACAAGGGGTTAATCACTGGGTCATACCTCGATGGAATAAAAAGCAGCAAAATCCCATGGTCACTAGAAGTCAGCCTCCCACCCAATCCAGAGAAAGCTCAACACTTTCTGCTCAGCTTTCCACTCAGTTGGGAGGCTCCTTCACCCAGCAAGTATACTAGCCTCACAACCAGCACCTAGCATCTCCAAAAGCTACACAAAGAAGCCATGCACTCTGGGATAAATCCCACCTGCATTCACAAGCCCAAACACACAAAATCAGACAATTCTTTTTTCTTTTTTTGGCTGCAGTTCACTAAGCTTACAACTCTTTGGTTTCTTCCTGGATCTCATCCAGTCCAAGAGGAGAGGATTGTAGGATGGGTGAGTAAATGGCAAGAGACAACAGGTGGTTTTTTGATGGCAAATGGAAAATGTTTGAGAACCACTTATGTAAATGATAATTTTTTTGTTGGGTCAGAATTTCATGGCCACAAATAGGAATTATTATTCCAGGGGGTTGCGTATTCAAGTTGCATGGCTGGCTACAATCTGGATCATCTCTACTACTGGGGTGAGAAATCTGTTTTGATGGTCTGACCCCAGAGGTTGTTAATATTGGAATATAGTATAGAAATGTTTAATAGTGACATTTATTAACCATTGAAACAATCTACTGTTTCTCCACTGAATTTTAAATCAAGATTGGATGCAAACATATATTTCTTGAATGGGTCACCCTTAGCTCTGAAGTTTATTATAGTTGGCATTATGGAGGGATGATTGCTGGATGTCCATGTCATATCCAACTCCTCTTCTTCAGCAGTTAAGGTTTGACCCTGATACTGAGTATTGAAAATATTTGCAAGAAAATGAGCTGGAATTAGTGCTTGTCCCATTTGTTTTTTTAATGCTTGTAATTTAACTCTGTCATTGCATATTTCTCTTTTTAAGATCTCACTCAGTTCCTTCCAAATTTCAACTGCGTCAGCAATAACACAGCTATTTTCCTGCATTTTGTTCAAGGCTAGAGAAGTAGACTTCAGGGTACTCAGCATGTGTTCAACATTTCTCTTAAGCCCAACGTTGAGAACTTTAGCTGTGACAGTGGCATCTATTTTTTCACAATTTTGTTCACAAACTGTCATCAGATTGGGCCAGTTCTTGATATAGTGCTCAAAACAGTCCACTACTGAGTTCGATCGCACGTCTTGTGGGAGAGTTAGCTTCAGAGCAGCCGCTGCAAAGTTGTTGATATAAAAATATTTTGCAATTTCAACAACATTAACCTTTATTTCTGGAATACTGAAGTCTTTGTCTATGAGGTGCATCAAATGAGCACTGCAACCATGAGTCATTAGCTTGGGACTCTCTTCTAAATTTCTTTTCATCGTGGATATATTTGCAGCATTGCCTGTGACCAAGCTGCGTACTAGACATTTGAATTTTTTTCCCCCAGTTTCTTATCGCTTTTACTGCTACTTCTTGTATGTATTCTGCTGTGTGTGCATTTCCCAATGTATCAATTGTTTCTGTGAGTGTGTGTAAGTGTCACACAAGCACATACAACATGATAATTGTGGATATTGCTCCATCCATCTAGACTCAGGTTAACAATTTCACCCTCTAGACCTTTTGCACACTGCTCAATTTCTCTTTCAGACACTTTATCCAGCAAATTGCCTGCAACATCTGCTCTGTTGGGTGGACTGTATCCAGGTCTTAATGACTGAACCACGTTAATGAAGAGTGAGTTCTCAGTCATATGGAAAGGAGAGTTTGTTGCACAAACAAACTGAGCAATTTTTTCATCAATTACCTCTTTCTGTAGTCTACTGGTCTTATCACAAACTTATCTATGGTTGTTTCTGGATAATGGAGGGTTTTTTTCCTTCTTTTTGCTACAGATGACATACTGTGACTATGTGACATACATGATGTGACTGAAACACTATCATTAGCAGATACCTGTGAAACTATAGAAAATTATGGTGATCTTGAAGGTGGATTGTCTTCAGAATCCTGTATGTTGAGGATGGATTCTCCTAAACAAAATAAGTCAATGCAGTTATTTATTTATTATTACCATACCACTTATTTAGTATTGTTCATTGTATTCACTGATACTCAATACTACTTTTAAAGGTGAAATTGTAAAAGGAAGATCTGCCTATTTTAGCTCTTTATTTTTTATTCCAACTGCATCTAAAATGATAGTACCATAGAGTAACAACTATATTCTTTGCTAAAACATGAGAATTCAAGAATAGTCCAGAAGGAAGACAGGCAGTCCTTAAGAAAGAAATATGAAATAAAAAAAGTTTACCAACCTGAAGATCCCGCATGTTCAGACATGTTCCTTTCATCATCTTCAAAGCAGCTTCCTCTCGAGAAGGAACATTTCTCATGATGTTGTTTCATTCAGGCAACCAGTCCTTGCATTTCTCTGTTTCACTGTTTGCATTTTGCAGGCATGCCTGTCTTACCCACAGGTAGGGGAACTTCATTAAAATATTCCCATGCTGGGTCTCTTTTATTGCCTGCTGCCATTATAGGTTTTCCCTTCTAGGGAGAGAATGTTAGTTTTGTTTTGTTTGTTTGTTTTGAGAATGTTAGTTCAAATCAATGAAGGCTACACTCAGAAAGACCTCAAGACTTCTGGAATATGCTGCTCAAACAGTTTCACTTTTGTTTCTATGGCCTCTCCCTCCCTTCTCACATTTATCTCCAGACTTGTTCTCCTTGTCTAGATCTATTCTGCCCCCAACGATCATTGAACTTTTTGAAGCTTTGCACTTTTAGAGAGAGGTGAGTGATTGGCTTTGTGTACACAAGTTTGCAGAGGGACGGTAGGGTGAGGTCTCTTATTTCTCACCTCTATACGTTATTTATTTATTTAAAAACATTTTTGCTGTTAACAAGCATGTTATCTCTGGAGAGACAAATCCACAGTTTGAGAACTGCAAAACTAAGCATCTCTGATGGTATCTTCTAGACTGAGCACTGAGTCCCATTTGGTAGATAGAAAGATTTACCTAAATAATCTGTACAGAAGCCCGTGGAATCCCATAAGATTGGTCCCTAATCCATGACCTGTTGGAACTCAGTTACAAAACTTTTCTCAAACATTACATTAATATATTGTCTCATACTATAGAATTAGAATTTATAATCCCTCTTCCATGATGAGACATCTTTGAGCTATAATGTATCTTAATTAAAACTTAGGTTTTTTCCTCAAAAAGCATTTTATCAAAAAAATCCGATTTAAATCAAATCTGATTTAAAAAAAAATAGATTTTTATCCACCATAGATAGCAGGAATTATTAGGTGACATTCTATAGCCTGTGTAATGCAGGAAGTCAAACTGGATCATAATAGTCCCATCTGAACTTAAAATCTATGAATTATAAAGATGTTTTTGAATTCTTATGCTGTGGCACTGTGGCATCTCCAGAATCACAAGCAACAGATTTGTTCTGGATGGTGAACATCCTGGCTAATTGAGACAGTCTCCATTTTGTTGAGGATTATGTTTTGAGGAAATTTCTGATTTACAAATTAATAGATTGTAAGGCCATAAGGGACCGTTGTGATCATCTAGTCTGACCTCCTGTATACCATAGGCCATAGAACTTCACGAAAAACATCCAATCTTGATTTCAAAAACTGTCAGTGATGGAGAATCGACCACGACCCTTAGTACATTGTTTAATGGTTAATTATCCTCATTGTCAAAAATGTGCACCTTATTATTCAGTCTCACTTTGCCCAACTTCAACTTCCAGCCATTGGGTTATGTTATACCTTAAAATATGATAACATTAATCAAATTAGAAATGAGCTGTGTTCTGTCTCTGGAGGCAGGGCACTATGTGGAATGAATAAATGCTAGGTCAGCTCTGCTTTAGTTCCAGGTGGTGTCACTTACAAAGGTTCTGGCTGTTTTAGAAGAAAAACTTCTTGTCACAATCTGTGCATTGTATCCTTGTCATTCCCACTGGATGAAGGCTAGAAAGAAAGTATGAGGTCCTTTACTGGTGGATAGTGTCAATGCCTACTTTAGGGATGGCTAGCTCTCAATTGCTTTTACTGTAGTTTAAAGGAAGCATGTCCTTGGCTTCTGCTCCTAAATGCGCTCTTGATGTTGACAGTCTATGCAACTATCAACCAGTAGTTAATTTTCCACTTTTTGGTCAGGATTGGAACATGTTATGGTGAAACAACTCAGAGTACCTGGATGCTTCCAGCTTTCTTGACCCTTATCAATAGAAATTATCAGATCTATCAGCTGTCTTCAATACTGTGTCTCATGAAAGGTGGCTGACACATCCGTAGTCCATGGAAATAGCAGATTGGGCTACACTTTAGGGGCATCACTCCTGAGATATCCCAGAGGTTATTGTTGGACAATCACACTTCTGTCCCAAAGGCTGTCATGTGGAGTGCCATAAGAATCTTCTTTGCCACCATATTATTAAACGCAATTGCTCCCTTCTTGTTCAGGCTGGTAGTGAAATACACTCACAGGTCTATACCTGGTACATGGTAGTGGTACAGTGGGCTTGCTGATGCATTTGTGAGACTCAGTGTTGGCTTGATCTATTCTCCATCAACATGCACAGGATAGGGATGTGATGGCACAAGGGAGGATGCTCTCCCACCCATGCAGATACCCACAGAGGTGGGAGAATGTTTTGGCCTTATGTAAGTAACTCCATTGATTTCTGGAGCTACTCAGCTTGAGTAAGGGTGCCAGGAACAGGCCCTTTGAAAGGAAAAAAAAATAGCTGCAACGTTATAAAAGAGGAGTAGTAGTATACAAAAATAACGTTGTCATTATAATCTTAATCAAGTTCCTGTTCACATTAGATGTGTTTTCTCCCACCAAATATTATATCCCTTTTGTATTTATGTTACTCTATTTTATTTACAAGATCCTGTGAACATTATCAGTGGCAATACTACTTAATGGGCACAGCCCAGTGACAGCAATAGATTTCTGACTGATAGTAAGCACTATACCTGGTTGTAATGGTATGCAGGATCAGATCCTTATGCACTATAGCATAACAACTTTGATCTTATATTAATTTTAGTTAATAAAAACAGACAAAGAAATACAATAAAAATGTAATCTTTATTATTTTGGCGCATTAATAATGTTGTTTAGCATCAGTTAGGGTAATAGCATCTTCCTGCATGCAGTTCACTAATACAGTATAAGTCAATAGTTCTAATAAAAGAAGTCTCTATATGTAATTTTCCTGTGTAAGAAACATAAAATGTCCTGATGTGTTTGATTATACAATTTTGCTACTTCATTTTTGTGAAAAAATATTGTGGACCCAGATTATATTAATAGTAGTTCTAATGCAGCATGAATCAAAAAGAATATATGTAAATTAACACTGGAAAAGATAAAGGATTCTGTGAACGATAAAGGATATTTTAAAATTCTGATGCAGGCACTGCTAGAAATTCAAACAAAACTTTGCATCCTTTTCCAAAGCAAAAAATATAGCCTTTTGTAATCAAGCAAATTGTGCACTACTTTTGCAGAAATTATCAAATTATTTCAAATGGAAATGTTTTCAAATATAGTAAGAAAGCAGACACCTGTAACTACCCATTCTTGTCTTCATTTCTTATTTTCTGAAGTTCTTCCATGAAAAAGTGCTGTGGTCAGAAAGTAATAAAAATGGCTGTGACAACAACCTGAAGTTAAAATTCATTTCTTATTTTATGTACATAATGCTGAAAAATAAAATAAAACTTTTTTTTACAATATTTATATTTGCTTATAAAATTCTAACCACATTATTTTCAACAGGTTTAGCAGTTTGCAACACATCTGTACAGTTTTGCTATACACCATATATTTTCACTTAAGATTAAAAAATTTAAAACAAAAAAGCTCTTAAATTAGGTGCAAACTATTGCTTAATGATGTGAAGAAATGAGGTCTTGTTGAACAATTTGTTTCTCTTTACCTCTGACGTATGGCTTCCCATAATTAAGAATTCTGGACTGTTGAAAGAACAGCAGGATAGGCAGTATAAACATGCATTGATAGCATCCAAACTATCTATAATGGTAGAGAATACATACTTTTACCTGTTGAAAGTTTGCACACTACACTTATTGTGGTACATATTTGATGCAATAAATGTGCTCATGTCATTATTTGGTTGCTCAAACATGCACCACAGGTTAAAATTACTATTTACATAACAGAGGGCATTTCATTAACATATACAATGTCAACCTTACTGAGAGCTGAAGATGGCCAAACAATACTGCAGGATAAAGCAGAACAATTTTATAAAGGGTTCGTTTTGGTCAATTCCGTTTTCTAGGGCAGATTCTTTTAATATTTTTATACAGAAAACCATTTGACAAAGACATAAAACCTTAGACTCCAGACCTTAGTTTGCACTTGCTGAGATTTAATGGTCTGTGTAAAAATAATCCATCTGTTCTATTCTTGTGAATTATAGAGAACTTTACAGACATATAAAGACTCGTCTGATGTGACACAACATGAATACATTAATTAAGCACCTCAGAATTTATTACTTCCTCCCAGAAACACAGAGTAGTTAAAAATCTGTTGTTCTCTGTGACTTAATGCTTTTTCATGCATGATCTATAAGTGCAGCATGCCTTCATGCAAATAATTTCTGTGTGTATATTAGAGAGTCATATTATAGAACACCTGGTCCTCATACCTGTAAAGTAATACTTAACCCCTTCCCCAACATAAGCCCCATTTACAAAAATAGTTACATATAATAAACGTGATTAAAAAAAAAAGATGAATCCACCAACACAGATTTTGTAAAAATATGACAAATGTGGCAGTTGAAATGCAAACAGTGGATACAGTTACTGTGTTGTTTTATGCTAAACACACAAATTTATTGGTTTTCACCCCTTTAACTGGTACCTACAGTCTGAGTAGCCATTTTTTCCTCTCCTCTTCAGCAGTGTCAGCTGGTAGTGAAAATAGTAACCTCCAGTCAAGGTTGTTTCCCCATATTATAGTCACATTTTACTGACAAGGGGTCACTGTCTTGTTATAGGCACTGACCTTATGTATACAGTATATTTTTAAAAACTGTCTGTTTGGCATAGACCTACAGGAGTCCTGTGGACACAAACATCACCTTCACAGGCTGTAAACAACTTTTCACAAACAGAATTGTTTCCTTGCATTTTATTTTTCCTTCTTTCTGACATCTTTGTCTTCCTTTACACGTTTTTCTTTTACTAGCTTTGTTACACAATCATAGGAAGGTGGACAAACTGGTGTTGAGGTGGTCATGTCTGTTTTCTCTGTAAATGAATTTTCATTTAACTTGTCAATAAGAATTTCATCTTTGATACATTGACCAATCCCTCCTTGGATTTTATTTTTGTTGTATGCAAATGAAGCCTGTTTTACTGTTCGTTTTAAAAGGTAACGTCTGAAAGCACGCTGAATAATGACAGCAGATGCCTCCTCTTGTTTTCGTTTTAATGTGGTTGTAATTGGTTCATAGGATGCTTTTGAAGGATTGGATGCCATAAACCGGTCTTCCATTTGTATTCGAAGTGCATCCATCTCATCACTTTCCCCCAAAACACGCTTTGTAAAAGCAAACAAGATATCTAGGCAGTGAATTCTGTCACCACTTACCATGGGAAGATCCATTGCAATAAGCTGAACTTTGTTTGGTTTTGGTAAATGAAGAGGAGGATCAAGTGCAGCTGCAAAATCAGACAGTTTTGCAAATTCCATGAACTGGGTTGCATCTGGATCATATTTTTCCCAAACCTCATAGAACATCTCAAAGTCGTCCTCACTCAAGGGCTCGGCACTTTCTTCTGTAGCAACACTGAAGTTCTCCAAAATAACAGCAATATACATGTTTACTACAACTAGAAATGAGATGATAATATAACTGACAAAAAAGAAAATCCCAACTGAAGGGTTACCACAGTCTCCTTTAACAGAGCTTCCTGGGTGAGGTTTATTAGGATCACAGTCCGGTTCTCCACTGTTAAGAATTGGTGCTAACAAGCCATCCCAACCAGCAGACGTGGTAATCTGAAATAGGCAGATCATGCTGTTGCCAAAAGTTTCAAAGTTGAACATGTCATCAATCCCAGCTTCCCTCTTAACATAGGCAAAGTTGGACATTCCAAATATAGCATAGATAAACATGACCAGGAAAAGCAGGAGACCAATGTTAAACAACGCAGGAAGAGACATCATCAAAGCAAAAAGCAGAGTGCGGATCCCTTTAGCACCCTTAATGAGACGCAGGATTCGACCTATTCTGGCGAGTCGGATAACTCTGAACAAGGTGGGAGACACAAAATATTTTTCGATCACCTTTGCTAAAAACATACCTGTAAAAACAAAACAGTTAGTAAGTAAGGGGAAAATATTTTACAGCAATTTATTCTTTCTGTACTACAGTATCAGAATGATGGAGGATTGCAAAGACTTCCAAATCATACAGTCATGTGTTATATGATTACTAATGTTTCATATGTCAAGTAAATGTACTGTATTGGTTCTACTTTAATTTTTAATATATGTTATGTAAAAGATATCTGATAGTTCAAGAGTGGATAATTTCCGACACTGAGAATGGCAATAGAAGATGTTCTTATCAATTCTCTCATACAAATTATTCCTAATATAGTCAGATACTATGGTGATGACTGAATATAAGAATTTTGATGATTACTCTAGATGAAGTTATGGGAAATGAAAAGCTAAACAACTTAATTGTAAGCACTGCAATAGCAAAAGCCGAACATGAAGCACCTTAAGTAAATTTTCATCTTCCACACATTTTAGCCTCTTTTTAATTTAAGAAATAATTCTTACCTACTATGGAGAGAATGACAACCACAAAATCAAAAATGTTCCAGCCTATGGTGAAGTAGTAATATCGGAGTGAAATCAGTTTCAGAACACATTCTCCAGTGAAAAGGACAACAAACACCAGGTTAATCCGCTGTAAAACAGTTTGCATCTCGTCACTCTGATCATCTGTTTCTACCATCATGGTGACCATGTTAAGGCAGATAAGAATCATGATGCCGATATCAAATACTTGTTTTGTCACAAAATCAAATACCATGCCTTGGAATTTGTTCTGGAGGGGGGAAAAAGAACCATTCAATTCACACCTTACAATTATTTTTCTATTCTATATTATACTGGAAGAAGGTAAGAAAATCTCTTAATAACACAGTGTATAGAACTTCAGTAAAAGGGCAGCCTTGTCAAATTAATAATACAAATATTAGAGCTTAAGTCAGCTCCCTTGCATCTACATGTTGTGATAATCTTGCCCAGCATCACACAGCAAGTTTGAAGAAGAGCTGAAAGAGTTCAGCTCTACTGGGTCCCAATTTACTACCTTAAACACCCTTTCACTTTCTGATACCCTCTCATTCACTGTCCGTTCTGTGCATTGAATGAGGCAGGGGTCGTGTAGAAAGAATAGATTGTGATCATGTAATTAAAGACTACCTAATGCATATGCACAAAGGGAGGGGAATTAAAGTTGCATGATGCTGGCAGTTTTGATTCTGGCATGTCTTAATTTTTGAGTGGCTGACTTTGCAACCTTAGCATTCTTTCTAATATTAGAGTTCTTCCAAAAAATTACTGGACAAATTATTTAATGTTGGTAAAAGTTCTTGTCTCCCCCCTACCTCCAAACTCTGAAAATTGCATGGGCTGTTTTTTTGCTGACACTTTCCAGAAAAATTCAACCCGAGGTAAGGAGCAAGCATGAGAAATTTTAACCCAAACGATAAAAGTTTGGCAAAGTTATAAGCAATTGAAATTAGGGAATTAAAATGGGAAGTGTTAGGTAACTAATTACAGGTGTTTCCACAAGCTCCACCTATAACATGTTAAAATATAATAGGATTTTCAAAGTATCCTAAAAGCCTTAGACAACCAATTCCAATTGAATTTTGATAGGATTTGGGCATCTAAATCCCTCATGCTTCTTTGAAAATCCCAGCCTTAATATATACATGTTCTTTACTGTTTAGTAAACTGACAATGTTTCTTCTTAGAACTGTTACAATGAAAGACAGTATGGCAATGATTTAGTATCATTAGTCACAGGAAAGGGGCATACAATAGAGTTCAGATTCCTGGATCTTTTCCTCTTTACATATATAAAAAAGAAAAAATATGGTAGCAGAGGGAAAAGGTACTTTCTTTAATGTGTTTAAATTTTCCACTTTTGGTTACCTTAAAGATAACTTGTACATGAGCTTTTTATAGATAATATATCTAGTCTTTATACAAATGTGAACTCTAAATAAACTGCTTACAAGCTAATATTTCTTTTTTTCCTTTAAATTGACCTTTTAGTCTGGACAGATTAAAGTAAATCATTCTTACCCCTGGCCTAGGTATAGGTTTTTGTGGTTTCTTGGATCCCAGCTTTTTCATTGCATTGTAGTATTTCTTCTGTTCTTCTGTCATAAAGATGTCCTGACCTCCAAAGTAAGGAAATGAGATCAAAACTGGTTATAACCACATTTACATGAATAATCTTTCAAAAATTTATTCACATTCAAAAGAGAAAAGGGATTACAAGGAAAATAAGTGTCTCATAATCTTATATTTTATTGTGGAGATGTTATAAATACATCCTCACTAGGAGATCAAAGGAGACGTTACTATCAGCTACTTTTTCACTGGCTCTCTGCAGAGTTAAATACAGACATGCATTGAAGGCATCAAGTAACAGAGTCCAATTAACTATTAAGCTCATGAGGGTTTAGTTGCAGGTCCCAGTGAATCAAGACAAGGCACTAACATTCCACCAATATTAGGTAGGCTATCAAATTCAAGCACTTCCACACAAATGAATGAGTAAAACGCCTAACCTCTTTCAGGGTCAAGGCACATTGAACAAGAAGTTTAGCCACCTTTAGGGCGCAAAGGGCTGTGGGCATTTGTAATCAGGTAATTTGTAATTTGCTATCAGGGTCAGTCCTCACTCTTCTGTAACTCATTCTGATGTGGGGCTGATTTTCTCAAACAATGGGGATTTTTCTTTACAAGCAGTCATTTAATGTATATTATCTACTGCTTGCAATATTCTCATGCAGTTCTGGATATCTTTATTGTTTAATAAGGAAGGGACAAAGGACAAGAGACAATTACTTACCACTATTTTTGTCAGTTTTATTCTTCCCTGCACCCTACTTCCCTCACCCTTCTTAAAACTAGACCTCCTTGTTTCCTCATAGGTTGTACAATAATGCTTACAGATCTGTATGTTCCTACTGTAGGATGAAGGAAGAGAAGGACTCTGACACAAGCAATTATAGGCAAAGAGAGGAGACTCACCAGAAACTGGAGTTCTTTGAGGAATACCTGTGCATATTCACAGTCATGGGATTCAAAGTACCTGCACCATGGTGATCCAGAACCTTCTGAAAAACTTTGACACTGCATCCCCAATGTTCATGGCCCAAAGTTATGTAAGAGAGGTGTGACCCTCAGTCACATCTGCTCACAGTCCAAGATGGATAGGAAACTGAGGAAGAGGGGAAGTTGAGTAGGGAGTTTGAATATTCAGAGACATCCGTCAAAGAACTAAAGCTACTGGTAAGTAATCTCTCTTTCTTCAGGGAACCTGTGCATAATTCCATTTGCTGGTGGCTGGTAAGCTCAGTGTAGCTGAGATGACTGATGGGCTGAGGAATTCTCAAGTAAAAAAGAGATGGTAAAGCAACTCTGCGAAACCTGATATCAAACTGTGAAGCTAAATCTAGTACTGTAGTAATGTTGAGTGAATATATGTATTGAGTTCCAGCTGGCCACCTTTCAGATCTCTATTTCTGCCTGTTTCAGAGCAAGGGACTTGAATATACGTCTACCACACCCTCCAATGAGTGCCATAGGCATCATGCTATAGGTTATTTTGGCGTGGGCCTCTCAATCTCTCCTGTTGGAGCTGTTCCATTTGTATAAATAATTAAATAACACTGGGCAAGAGAGAGTGAGAAATAGACTGTATAGCCTGGTGATTGGGGCACTCATCTGGGATGTGGGAGATGCAGAGACATGAATCTGGGGTGAGTTTCTCTCTAACCAGAAATTTAATCCTGTGACTGAGAAACCTTGATGAAAACACATTTATCCAAAAAAATCCTGACCAGCTTGAGTTCTACTGCATCTAGGACCTACTTGTCCACTGTTATGTCCTTCCAGGCTGGAAATGGGGAATGTGATAGAGTTGGTTCTTTGCTCCTGACATACACATCAAAATTGGGAAGAAAGAGGAGCGACAAGAAGGGTGTATCCCAAACACAGACTTTTTGCCTCACAGATCTGTTTTTTGGGTGCCTGTTAGTTTGCACGCACTGCCACAGTCCCCCTCTAGCAGCAGAGAATGGGTGTTGCACAGGACTTCACGTCTAACACCCCCTGTTGACCACTTTCTTGGTTCTATGTTGTCCTGTCTTTGTCTGGGTCTTCCATGGACCAGCTTTTCAGCCAGATCACCTCCAAAGTTCAGGCACTTATGGGTAACAAAAGTCCAGCTGTGAATCCAAATAAATATCCAAGCCAATTTCTTCTGCCCCTCTTGGGCTATGCTGAAGTTTTGTGCTCTTTGCCCTTATTCCTGGGTCCTGCTGAGTTCCTCTATGCTGTTTCCTCTCAGCAGGTTTCCCACTGCTTCTCCTCCATAAGGACTCTGTGCTCTTCCCTCAGAGATCTCCATGCTTCTTACAGGCCCTATCACAGGAACCTGTCCTACTCCCTGTGGTTTTCTCCATCCTGCATTCAGCAGGTCTCCTCTTCCCTGGGTCTCCTGCCCCATGACTGAGTTCTCTTCCCTATATATATATATATATATATATATATATATATATATATATATATATATATATATATATATATACACAGAGAGAGAGAGAGAGAGAGAGAGAGAGAGATATTTCCCTGATGGGTAGGCCTTTTGTCTGATGTGCATTGAAGGGGAAGAAGTGGTCTTCGGGCATACAACCCCCAAAATGGGAGGTGGAATTAGCAGTAGGAAGGAATCAGTGTAACTGAATGAACCAAGTCTGCCTCTTCTGAGATTTCTTGGAAGAGGAGAAGACATCTGGGAAAGGAGCCCAAGGAAACAACATTGATAAGGCAAAGACTATATCAGCAGGAGATGCTGATGGTGGTCTTTGGCACCAGAGAGGAGAGGTTGAAGTTGGATCCAGAGGAGTCAACGCCCAATTGGTGCTCTTCCAAGATAAGTACTACTACTGCTTTTTTCTATGGTGCTTTCCCTTTAATGCTGGGGGATCTTTTTCAGCATACTTGCTCTTCTCCCTAGGTTTCCAAGGAGCTAGAGAGAAATTTTTTTGGCATCCAACATGAAATCAAAAAGTCAGTTCTGTTCAGTGAAGGCATTTCTTACGGAACTCCTGAAATGTCAACACCACTCAGGATGTAGACAACATCAAGGTATCAGCACCAGAATTTTCCAGTGTCTTTCAGATATCGGTACTGGAATGAAAACTATTTTCTGACTTAGGTAACAAAATACTGGCACTGGGACCCCAAGGTCTTTGAGGGCCTTGAAAAAGATGAGTCCTTCAACTGTGATTGTTCAGACCTGGAAGAGACTGACTGGAGCTGAAAATTGTGGTTTTAATGCCGTCAGCATGAAGTGGTCCTCTTTTAACTCCTATGTCCTGTCTAGCTTCTATTCAGACATTGTAGTGGAGTCCTTATTAGGCAAAGTCAAGATTGACTTCAGGAGGCTAGTGGTGGAGAGGTTGGGAGTTGAAGACAGCCATTGTGGGCCATTCATGGTGTGCCAGCCAGAATCCACTGCTCTCTCTGACAGCCTTACTCAAAGGGCTTGAGGAATAAAAACCTATCAGACTTTACATCTCTTGGGAGGTGAGTTTTCTCCAGACAAAAGAGGTAGCATGTGCGTGCATCGTATTTCAGGAATATCCCTGAATTGCAGGCACACCTCTTGAAACTCTTCTTCAGGTCTGCCCTTGTCAGCACAGACCCAAGAAAAGTGCGGAATGCACTGAGGTAAAATGAAATATTAGATTTTTAACTGAAAACGGAATGATTTGGTAATATATATATTTAGCTAGCTAAGACTAAGATATACTAAGGGCTTATCTACACAAACAGTTATTGCGCAGTAAGCTGAAGTGTGAATTACAGCACACTAGCATGCCATGCAATTAGGGTCCATGCTACTATGCATTAAAAGTTCTCTGCTGTATTCCAGTGCACACTAGGGAACTGTCAGTATGTGGTAGGAGGGTCCACATAGACGTTTAGTGCACAGCATGCTAGTGTGCTGTAAATTCACATCCCAGCTTCCCGCACACATAGGAACTTAGGTGGGATGATGCTGAGTGTTGCCATGCATAACCTTTAGGTGCCTAGAAAATCACGAATTCACAAAGCCTGAGTTCAGCACCTACGTTCTCTGCACAACGAATGGGGAGAGAGAGGCACCTCAGAATGGGATTCACAAAAAGGCAGCATTGTTGGGTGGTTCCTCACCTAGAATAGCCAGTGGGAGATGCCAGGCTGAGGGGGCTTGAGCTAAGCCCTGCCTCTCTCTTGGAGATAGGTGCCTAAATTTGGGCTACAGGGAGGTACCTCCCTCTGCTTGGGATTCTCACCTGCAAATCCTCTCTTTGTGTTAGGCACCTATGCCATTTGAGCAAGAAGTTGGGAGAGGAGAATGTCCCTCATAACTTTTAGCGCAGTGGTTAGGGTAATCAGCTGGGATGTGGGAGACCTGGAGTTCAAGTCCCCCTCTATTTGATGGGGAGAAGGGATTTGAACTTGGATTCTGATGTGTGGGGCTCCCACAGTCTGTCCCTTTCAACATGTTATACTTTGGATAAATAATTAAAGAATCATTGGGCCAGAGACAGAGCGAGAGAGCATGAGAATGATGCTGTAGCCTGGTAGTTAGAGCACTCACCAGAGAGGCAGAAGAGCTAGGATCCACTCCATCTGCTCCAAACAACTTTTAAAGATTAGTTATCCACAGTGGGATAGCTTGAAAAGGAGGAGCCCCATACCAGAGTATCCCAAATCCCAGTGGTCTATGGCAGATCACAGCTCAAATCTCTTCTGCTGATCCCATATGTGGTGGGGAGGGGGAAGACTTGAACTGCGGGTCTGACATATCCCAGGTGACTAACAGCCACCTGGCTAAAATTATAAGAGTGGTCCTCCCTCTCTCCCCTTCCCCCATCATTTTGTGTAAGCCCACCTATAGGGGCCTGATCCGGTAGGTGAGCTCTGGACACATTTACTGGATTGATTCCTGCGGGCAAGTTAGGTGCAGGAATGCCTATCTTCTCCTGGTTCATGCATTGTTCTGTGGCTTAGGCATCCAGACACCTGGCATGGGGCTGCAGTACACAACAACATAGGGGCCTAGAGAACTTTTACTGCAAAAATCCAAGCAAGTTTAGGTGCCTACAAGTTTGGCAGGTTTTGTGAATCCTAGTGGGGCCTGGTGCTGGGATTTATGCACTAAAGTAGCAGTTAGGTGCCTATGTCATTCTGTGAATCTATCCCCAGTGTCCAGTGCTGTCATGGCTTTCTAGAAGGTTCAGGATCACTGAGGCATTAGTGGAAATATGCAGAGATGCCAGAAAGTAGTAATGTACTGTGGCCTAGAATCAATGGTGCAACCACATAAAGAGTTTGTAGGAAGTGGCCAGGAGTGAGAATGCATTAGTCCTTCACTTACATTGAAAGGAATATCGACAGGACACTAAATAACTTGGAGGCAGGGGGAAGGGAAAGGATGTGTTCCACTCATCACCTGGACTACTGGGAAGCTATAACATACTGTATCTTGTACTGTATCTTTTATGTAATAATGCTTTTCAATTGTTCAATCAGAATAAATGCTTGGGACAATCATTCCACATTTTTTATGACTTCAAAAAAGCAATGTCTTATATTGTTTTTAGGACAGAGAGGAGACACTTTAATACTTATCTTCTTTTTTTGCTGGTTGAAGTTATCAATGATAACACCAATAAACAAATTCAGGGTGAAAAAAGATCCAAAAATGATAAAGATGACAAAATAAAGATACATGTATAGGTTCTCTTCATATTTAGGTTGATCCAGTACCTACAAAACAAGTTTTGCAAAAAAAAACCAAAAAAAGAAAAATCAGCACTAATATTCCATGTCAACAATTCATTGAAAACTCAGCAACTCACAACACAAAGATCCAAAATACTTCTGTCCTGGGACAGTACCTTAGCACTCTTATTATAATATATTTTGCCCTGCACCTATTGAAATCAATGGGAGTTTTGCTATCAGTTTACAATAATTAATATTTAGGAGAATTTTGCCATACTCACTCACTCATTGTTGTTAAACTTAGAACTCAGAGTCTATACAAGGAAAAGAAGACTTTAGAACATAAATTGTACTTACAGCTCTTGAATCAATAGCTGCATACATAATATCCATCCATCCTTTAAATGTAGCCTGTAAATGAGACACGTTTGATATCTGCGTAAAAATATGGATTCATGAAAAGAGCTAGAGTCCAACATTTTATATAACTGTTTTCATCAACTGAACACAGTACCAGGAATCTTTATATCACATTTAAATCATTGATCTAATATAAGATTTATAGTTCAAGTTAATCTCTTGGCTTTCTTTAGAACTGCTTATCAAATACACTACTGTGTATCCCACCATTATATCTGTATATGAGCAGTGGCATAGTAAGCAATTAGTATAACCATGAAATCATCTATTAATAATTCCTAATCGTCTACTGCAAATGACAGTGTACAGTATCCATTTTAATGGAATAAATGCTCAGTAAATTCAGATGAGCAGATATAATGGCTACATACAACTGAGAAATACTAAGAAATAGCCTTCTTCTATGACTCGGTTGCCACCATCAAGGACCAATGAATAGTCCCCCATTATCATGTCAGTCAGGAAAGTGGCAACCAGTAGGAACCAAGCATGTTTAAGCCCTCCAACAAGGTAAGTCTTTCCTTAACTCTCATTCCCAGTTTGATTCCTGCTTTTTCAATGGTCAAAATTGTTCTCTCTGTTTTAGTGATTTTGTTTTTACTATAGTTATATTTTAACATATATTAAAACATGTTAGGTCTCTCATATATGTTCTTTTCTAGGAAGTGTGATAAAGTTCCTCCTCTACCTTGGTGGGTCCCATGCTTATTGGCAGATTTTGCTAGCCTCAGAGATCTTCCTGTGTTGGATCAGGAGTTGGGAGGTTTTGGGGGGAACCCAGGCCTGCCCTCTACCCTGGGTTCCAGTCCAGGGCCCTGTGGACTGCAGCTGTCCAGAGTGCTTCCTGGTACAGTTGTGCAACAGCTACAACTCCCTGGGCTACTTCCCCATGGCCTCCTCCCAGCACCTTCTTTGTTCTCACCACCGGAACGTCCTCCTGATGTCTGATACCGCTTGTACTTCTCAGTCCTCCAGCAGTATGCCTACTCACTCTCAGCTTCTTGCATGCCTCTTGCTCCCAGTTCCTCACACACACTTCCGCTCCCTCTGGGCTGACTGGAGTGAGCCCTTTTATGGCATCAGAGGGGCCTTAGAGTCAGGTGCTTAACAGCCTCACCTGACTCTTAGCAAGTTAATTGGAGTCAGGTGTTCTCATTAGCCTTAATTAATTCGAGTAACTTCCCAATTGACTACAGGTGTCCTAATTACCTTGCCTGCCTTATTAGTTCTAGAAAGTTCCTGAGTGTTCTGGAATAGTCCCTGTTATCTTACACAGGGAAAAGGGACCTGCCTAACCTGGAGCTAAAGTATCTACCTTCAACCACACTCTTGTAGCCATCTGGCCTGACCCTGTCACAGAAGCTACTGGAAGAAGAGAATATTGAACAGAAGATATACACTATATGTGGCAAAGACTAAAGATGCACCATCCATGGTAGCATTCTATGGACTTGCACATCTGCTTCCTTCTGAGCATAAACCCTAACAGAGAGATGAAGACAGTAAGAGGAAGGACATCTCCAAGTAAGAATCAACATACTGAGATTTAATCCAAACACACCTAGGGAAGAAATGGAGGATTCAAGAAGTTCTGTAGTCCTTTTATGCTACCCATCATCATCGGCCGAAAAAAAATGCGGGCACAGATCCCAGCCCAGAATAGGGAACCCCCTCTTTCATGATTATTGCTACCTCATTAGTTTCTTGACACCTAGTTAGTAGTGGGGTTATTGGAAAAACAAACTCTGCCCATGGAGCATATAAAGTGCAATATAGTTAGAAGCATCAGGAAATAGACCAATCAAAAGTGACTAAAGTACTGAAGAAACAAAGTGGGACCATTCATGATTAAAACAAAAAACAGTCCTGAAGCAGCAGAGTTTTCAGACGTAGGGTTGCCCTCAGGTGTATGTCTGGGAGAAGCAAGTTTCATACCTTAGGGGCCACCACAGTAAAGATTAGATCATGCTGACAATTTATGGCATAATGGTAGAACCTCTAAAAGATCATGTTAGAGTGCAGGTACCCATGAACATGACTGAAGTCTCAGAAATGGCCAGAGATTTTACAGCCAACATAACCATTTGAAAATCAGATCTGCCATCTTACACACTGGTGGAAAAATGCAGTGTGTCCATAATATGATCCCATCTGCTTAATCTGTTAAACAGGCATACTTTTGAATTATGCACATGCTAGAAGTGGTGGAGGAGCCCTTCTGGACGGTGTGTTTTATTTTCTCGGATCCAGACACACACCACCTGAATCCTCATAAATGGTCTCTCAGACAGAGTGGAATTATTTTAAATTATGTATGCATTTATATTATAATGAATATATTCATATTAACATAGATTAATTGGGAGAAGAGAAAATGGTTGATTTTAAAATATTAAAATTAAGCCTCTTACCCTCTTAACCCCCAATAAACAGATACAAAGAAAAAGAAAAAGTGCAGACCTCCAATCACATCTGAGATAAGGGGAAAGAACTGAGGAACTCTCAAAGCCCATATAGTTAATTATTATTACATAAAAGAGCAACTTAAAAAAGAGAGGATGAGTAGAAGCTTCAAGGGGTGAGGATGAAGAATCGCTATTAAATGCTACTTAATTGTAGTATCTTTAAAAAGAGCTGTAAGAGAATCTGTACTCACTACACTAACACAATTTCGCAACATCATATATAGAACATTACTGCTCCAAACAAGTGAAGAAAAAAAACCCAGAAAAACAAATCAGAATTCCGGAGTGAAAATATTAGGGAGAATGGGTTATGAACTGATACCTCAGTGGAATCCAATATGCTCCCTCACTGTAGTGGCTGGTTTCCTTTTGAATCCCTTAAGTGAGTCATCAAGAAACAGTGAATACAATCATCATTGTGAAAAAATATTTATGTTAATTGATATTATGGGGTGCACAAACCTCCTCCATCATTTCCCAAACTGGAAAGTTCACTTCAGTTACAGAAATCTTTTTCTTCAAGTTTGTGTTGCTCTGGAATAGTAGAATACACGTAGAGGAAATTCAACACTAGGGTGCTGAAGTTAGTAAATGGATACAGCTCCTACCGAGGTTGATGCCAGCTTATGTTAGACCTGAATTTGGCCTATCATGTTTTCCTCAAGAGAAGTATTTCCAAAATTACTGTCTTTATCCCTACTGAATAAAATAAGAGTACAGGAGTCCAGAATCTTATCTCAGTTACACTGATGTAACTTGGCATAGCTCCAATGGTTTTTCATTCACACTTATTTAAATCTACAATAACTCCACTGATTTCAAAGTGGTTACTTTAGATTACACGAGTGTAGCGGAAATCAGAATCTGACCCAAATCATTCCGGCCAAAGAACCCAGATAATCCTATAGGTAAGTATAAATTTGAATGGAATTAATAAAATCCTCAAAACCAAACAAAAACAAAAACCCAACTTACTGTCAGCAAGAGTGGATCAAATTTTCAGTGAAAATTGTAAGATCACACTGGTGTTATGCCAGTCCTTTACTAAAGCCAAGCAACCAGAGATGATTTTTAGGAACATTTTCAAGTGTCTATTTTTGAGCAGAACAATATATTGCTTTTAATTAATATCCTGTTGGTGCTTTATAGCTGTCCACATCTGCCTGGTAGAACTGCATTTTATCATCCACACTTTTTACCCCCCATTTCAAAATTTCTGTTTTCTCCTCCTTTTTATCTACCTTGAAGCAAAAGAATCAATTCTGTATTTACCCTAATGGCTTGCAAAATTTTGACCAGAGAAGTGTCTCTTACTCCCAGGAGATTTACTTACCTGAGGAAATCCAAAATACTAGATTTCAGGTTTATACTTGTTACAAGAGAGTCATGCCACAAAGGAGATACCAGCAGATGCCCTTTATTTTCTCCCAACACCTCCCTTTCCTTCTCCACTTACAGCTGCATGAGAATTGGGAAGAAGGAATTTCTCCAGCTTCGTCACTTCTCTTCAGGGATATAGAAAATCTTCACACAAGTTTAGACATCCTTTCCCCCTCCCCCGACAAATCTCCTCAAAAAAACAAGTCATCCGCAGATTCACACAGATCAAAACCAGCTGTACTGGACCATAAAATGGAAAGTTTTGAACTAGTGGCCTCTTCAGAGCCTACACAGAATGAAGATTTAAATGTCACATAAAAGATACAAACCCAAACTACAAATGTATCCTGGAAATTTTTCTTAGCCTCTGATCACCAAAGTCTTAACTGATATTTTCCAGGATTCTGTAAAACTGTTGGCACATATCATGAACCCATGTGTTTTAGACAGAAAAACTTTATGGCTCTGCACTTGTACTAGGAAATTTCTCTTCTAAGTGTCTGATTTCTGTAGAGAGAAACTAGACTGAAAGAATTCTTCATAAAACTCACCCAAGAGAGATCCACAGATATTTTCATCAGCTCAGAAAAATCAACTGTGATACAGAGGCAGTCTAAATTCAGAATTTACAGGGTTTTTTTCAGAAACTAGACCAGATCTTCTAGGTGTGCCCCCTGTCTATTGACTTGGACCAAGGATCTTTATTAAACTTGTATTTACTTTTCTGCTTGACTATCATAAGAGAAATAATATTTATATTCAGAGAACATTAGAGACTAATTATGGATGAGAGGGCTAGGTCCTGACTTCGGAAAAAAGTTTTTTTTGTTATAGAAATCCTGTTCTTTCTTCCTTTAGCATTGTAATCTCCTCTATCCACACCTTCTCCATGATAAAAAGGAACTGTTTCTAGCATCTTCTGCTCCAAACAGAAACCAGAAGAGATCTAAGGAAACAGGAATTTATTCCAGATTATCTATTGTCCAGAAAGGCTACAAGAACCTACAATATTTCTCTCCGAGAAAGATGTGATTCAGCTGGTTAAAAAAAAAGGGTAATGCTAACAAAAAGATAGTTTGAAAAACAAAGCCTTTCTAATGCTATTGGCCTCTGCAAAAGGCACCTTTGTTGTATACCACAGGGTATGTCTACACTGCAATTAAAAACCCACGACTGGCCTGTGCCACCTGACTTGGGTTCACAGGCCTTGGGCTAAGGGGCTGTTTAATCATGTTGTAGATATTCGGGCTCAGGCTGTAGCCCGAGCTTTGGAACCCTCACAGGTCCTAGAGTCTGGGCTCCAGCCCGAGCCTCTATAACACAGGGTATGTCTATACTACGGGATTATTCCGATTTTACGTAAACCAGTTTTGTAAAACAGATTGTATAAAGTCGAGTGCACGCAGCCACACTAAGCACATTAATTCGGTGGTGTGCGTCCATGTACCGAGGCTAGCGTCGATTTCCAGAGCGTTGCACTGTGGGTAGCTATCCCGTAGCTATCCCATAGTTCCCATAGTCTCCCCCGCCCCTTGGAATTCTGGGTTGAGATCCCAGTGCCTGATGGGGCAAAAAACATTGTCACGGGTGGTTCTGGGTACAGCCTCACCCCTCCCTCCGTGAAAGCAGCAGACAACTGTTTTGCGCCTTTTTTCCTGGCTGAACTGTGCAAACGCCATAGCACAGCAAGCATGGAACCTGCTCAGATCAAGACCGCAATCGTGGACGTTGTAAACACCTCGCGCATTCTCGTGCAGTCTATGGTGAACCAGGACCTGCAAAGCCAGGCGAGGAGGCGGCGGCGGCTACGGCAGAGCGGCGACGAGAGTGATGAGGACATGGACACAGAATTCTCTCAAACCACGGGCCCCTGCGCTTTGGAGATCCTGCTGGTAATGGGGCAGGTTCTAGCCATTGAACGCCGATTTTGGGCCCGGGAAACAAGCACAGACTGGTGGGACCGCATAGTTTTGCAGGTTTGGTACGATTCGTAGTGGCTGCGAAACTTTCGCATGCGTAAGAGCATTTTCATGGAACTTTGTGACTTGCTTTCCCTTGCCCTGAAACACCAGAATACCAAGATGAGAGCAGCCCTCACAGTTGAGAAGCGAGTGGCAATAGCCCTCTGGAAGCTTGCAATGCCAGACAGCTACCGGTCACTCAGGAATCAATTTGGAGTGGGAAAATCTACTGTGGGGGCTGCTGTGATGCAAGTAGCCAAAGCAATCATTAAGCTGCTGCTATGAAAGGTTGTGACTCTGGGAAACGTGCAGATCATAGTGGATGGCTTTGCTGCAATGGGATTCCCTAACTGTGGGGGGGCGATAGATGGAACCCATATCCCTATCTTGGCACTGGAGCACCAGGGCACCCAGTACATAAACCGCAAGGAGTACTTTTCCATGGTGCTGCAAGCACTGGTGGATCACAAGGGATGTTTCACCAACATCCACGTGGGATGGCCAGGAAGAGTTCATGACGCTCACGTCTTCAGGAACACTACTCTGTTTAAACGGCTGCAGCAAGGGAATTTCTTCCGAGACCAGAAAATAACAGTTGGGGATGTTGAAATGCCTGTAGTTATCCTGGGTGACCCAGCCTACTGCTTGATGCCATGGCTCATGAAGCCTTACACAGGCAGCCTGGACTGTAGTCAGGAGCTGTTCAACTACAGGCTGAGCAAGTGCAGAATGGTGGTAGAATGTGCATTTGGCAATTTAAAGGCGCGCTGGCGCACATTACTGACTCGCTCAGACCTCAGCCAAACCAATGTCCCCTTTGTTATTGCTGCTTGCTGTGTGCTCCACAATCTCTGTGAGAGTAAGGGGGAGACCTTTATGGCGGGGTGGAAGGCTGAGGCAAATCACCTGGCCGCTGATTACGCGCAGCCAGACACTAGGGCGATTAGAAGAGCACCCCACGAAGCGGTGCGCATCAGAGAAGCTTTGAAAACGAGTTTCATCACGGGCCAGGGTACGGTGTAACTGTTGTGGTTTTTTCCCCTTGATGAACCCCCCCCTTGATTGACTCATTCCCTGTAAGCAATCCACCCTCCCCCTTCAATTACAGATTGCTTAAGGAAATAAAGTCACTATCGTTTAAAAATCATGTATTCTTTATTAAAAAGTCATTATAAAAAGAGGGAGAGAACTGACAAGGTATCCTGGGTGTGGTTTGGGAGGAAGATAGGAGGGAAGGAAAAGGCCACTAAAAATATTTCAAAGTAATGACAGCCTTTTGGTTGGGCTGTCCATGGGGGTGGAGTGGGTGGGTGCACGAAGCCTTCCCCCACGCGTCTTTACACGTCTGGGTGAGGAAGATATGGAACATGGTGAGTGGTGAGGGTGGTTACACAGGGGCTGCAGCGGCACTCTGTGACCCTGCTGCTGTTCCTGAAGATCCACCGGACATCAGAGGATGTCAGTTTGATCACGCAACAGCCCCAGCGTTGCATCATGCCTCCTCTGATCTTCCTGCCGCCACCTCTCATCACGTTCGTCCCTCCTGTCCTCATGTTCACTGGCATCTTTCCTGTAATTTGATACTACGTCCTTCCACTCATTCAGATGAGCTCTTTCATTGCGGGTTACTTCCATGATTTCCGAGAACATTTCATCTCGCGTCTTTTTTTTCCTCCGCCTTATCTGAGATAGCCTTCGGGATGGAGTAGGGAGGCTTGAAAAATTTGCAGCTGCATGAGGGAGGTAAAAAAGGGAAAGAAGCATTTAAAAAGATACATTTTACAGAACAATGGTTATACTCTTTCACAGTGAACAACACTATTCACCTTACATAGCACATGTGATTTCACTACAAGGTCGCATTTTGCATCTTAATATTGAGTGCCTGCGGCTCTGGTGTTAGAGATCTCACAGACGCAGGTCCAGGCAGCAGAATTCAGCTTGCATGCGGCCATGGTAAGCCATTGTCTTTCAGCTTCTGCAGCCTTCATATACACAGTGCCCTTCTTTCCCAAATACCAAGCAAAGCCCGTTCAGTGCTGCTTCTTTCCTGCTAACATGCAGCAGCAGAAACCATCCCCCCATCCAATTCTCTGGGAAGATCGCTTTACCCCTCCCCCCACCGCGTGGCTGGTATCATGGAAGATCACTGCTAATCACCCCCCTTCCCCTTCCCCACCGCGTGGCTGGTAGCAGGGAAGATCCCTGCTAGCCAAACGCGAAAAAGCTCAGCGCCATTACCCCCCGTCCCCTCCCCCTGCTTGGCTACCTGCAAGGAAGGATTTCTTTTAAGCAACAGGCAAACAGGCCAGTAGGAATGGCCATCTCTGTCCCCTTAATTAAATTCCTGAATTTCAACCAGGTTACCATGAATGATATCACTCTCCTGAGCATAACACAGCGAGATAAAGAAGGGATGTTGCTTGAATGCCAGCAATCACCAGGACCATATGCAGCTAGGCTTTGTCATGCAATGATACCAGATTACTTGCTACATGCATGGCGTAGTCAAGTGTCCTACCATGGTGGACGGAATAAGGCTGCCTTGCCCAGAAACCTTCTGCAAAGACTTTTGGAGTACCTCCAAGAGAGCTTCATGGAGATGTCCCTGGAGGATTTCCGCTCCATCCCCAGACATGTTAACAAACTTTTCCAATAACTGTACTGGCCTCGAATGCATCCCAAGTCCTCCGGGCAAATCAATCATTAAAAAACGCTTGCTTTTAAACAATGTTTTATATTTACAAAGGTACACTCACCAGAGGTCGCTTCCATGGCTTCATTGTCTGGGCTACTGGCCTGGGAGGGCTGGGAGGGTAATTCTGTCTGGGTGAGAAAAAGCTTCTGGCTGTTGGGGAGAACGGAGTGCTGTGTGCTCTCTGCAAGCTCGTCCTCCTCTTCCTCCTCCTCATCTTCCCCATCCGCAGACTCCTCAGCCATAGCTGAGATTACCACCCCCACCTCGGAATCCACGGACAGGGGTGGGGTAGTGGTGGCGGACCCCTCTAGAATTGCATGCAGCTCAGCGTAGAAGCGGCATGTTTTCGGCCCTGCCCCAGACCTTCCGTTTGCTTCTTTGGTTTTCTGGTAGGCTTGTCTGAGGGTATGTCTACATCTACAATTTTGCAGCGCTGGTTGTTACAGCTGTATTAGTACAGCTGTATAGGGCCAGCGCTGCAGAGTGGCCACACTTACAGCAACCAGCGCTGCAAGTGGTGTTAGATGTGGCCACACTGCAGCGCTGTTGGGCGGCTTCAAGGGGGGTTCGGGGAACGCGAGAGCAAACCGGGGAAGGAGACCAGCTTGATTACCAGAGGCTTCCTCAGGTATGCTGGGATACCTGCTTATTCCACGGAGGTCAAGAAAAGCGCTGGTAAGTGTCTACACTTGATTACCAGCGCTGGATCACCAGCGCTGGATCCTCTACACCCGAGACAAAACGGGAGTACGGCCAGCGCTGCAAACAGGGAGTTGGTGATGCCCTGCAGATGTGTACACCTCCTAAGTTGCAGCGCTGTAACCCCCTCACCAGCGCTGCAACTTTGTGATGTAGACAAGCCCTGAGTTCCTTAACTTTCACTCTGCACTGCACTGAGTCCCTGGTGTGGCCTTTCTCCATCATAGGCTTGGAAATTTTTTCAAATATTTTTTCATTTCATCTTTTGGAACGGAGTTCTGTTAGCACAGAATCCTCTTCCCATATAGCGATCAGATCCAGTATCTCCCATGCGGTCCATGCTGGAGCTCTTTTTTGATTCTCAGGAGACTGCATTGTTACCTGTGCTGATGAGCTCTGCGTGGTCACCTGTGATGGTGAACTCTTCATGCTGGCCAAACAGGAAATGAAATTCAAAAGTTCGCGGGGCTTTTCCTGTCTACCTGGCCAGTGCCTCCGAGTTCAGATTGCTGTCCAGAGCTGTCACAATGGTGCACTGTGGGATACTGCCCAGAGGCCAGTACCGTCGATTTGCGGCCACACTAACCCTAATCCAATATGGTAATACCGATTTCAGCGCTACTCCTCTTGTCGGGGAGGAGTACAGAAACCGGTTTAAAGAGCCCTTTATATCGATATAAAGGGCCTCGATGTGTGGATGGGTGCAGCGTTAAATCGGTTTACGCTGCTAAAATTGGTATAAACGCGTAGTGTAGACCAGGCCACAGTTAAACAGCCTCTCAGCCCAAGCCCTTTAGCCCAAGTGAGCTGGCATGAGCCAGCTATGGGTTTTTAATTGCAGTGTATAGTTGATATGCCCACACTAATGCTTATCGCTTATCACTTATCACTAAGTTTGTCAGAAAAAGCAATAGTATTGCCCCCCATGTGGAAATTTCCACACTACTCAATAAAGCTTTTCCTTAGTTTCTTAGCAGCCTGGCCAAAGCCCATTCATGTCAGTGGAAAGCCCCACAATAACTTCAATCAGCTTTGGCTCAGACTGTTAGGGAGCTGGAGAAAGAACTCTTTTGACTCCTGTTGACTTCAGTGGGCTTTTGGTTCAGGAGTTACGAATGCAGATAGGGGCTCTTCATAGAGCAGAGTGCAGATAATGGCCCCCAGAGGAAGCACAGCAAGAATATCCATTGACAATCACACTTTTGTATCTAGATTCCTCAGGATTAATGTTTTATCTTAAGCCATCAGCCAAATGCACAATTTCTCCCAAAAGCATTATCTATATTCCCTGCATATTCTGGGACTCAGCCAATCAATTCCCAGTATCTGTTCCTTTCAGATACCCTTTTTATTGCTATATATTCAGTAGGAAGGGTAGATACACAAAAGTTCTGATATTTCCATCTTTTCTTCATCAAAGATCAAAGTAGTCTTAAGGCTCTGCCCTAGATTCTTGTCTAACATGGTATCTCTTTTCCATATCAATAAGAAGATGGCTTTTTTAATTTCTGCCCTGATTAACAAAGCTATGTACAGAGCCCTGAAAAGCTAAGTCTCTGAGTCATGTTCTTCACCGTGTTCTTTAAGGCACGTAATAAAAGGTTCTAAAGTAGTATTTTCAAATTCACAAAAGGGATATACAAGCACAAGTTCCACTGGAAGCCAATTAGACTTTTGCTCTGAAATCCTTTAGGCACCTTTGAAAATTTCCCCTTAGTGCTCTTATTGTTCCATAATTGCAAAATGGATATTATCACTTTATCACACACATCTTCAAAGATGTAGAGCTCCCTGTCCATTTTGTGGGCAGCCAGAAGAGACTCTTTGGTCAAGGAAATGAATAAACACAAATGTGCAAGCTCTCTCAATACTTTCTACAAGCTCTATATCAGAATGGAAAAAAGAAGTGGTGGCATTGCCCAAGTTCCATCCACAAACCAAGTTCCACACAGCAAGGTTTGCCTCCTTGAGATAACAGAATGAGACACTACTCTCAGTATATTGTGCAGATGTTCAAAATACGATCATGCATCCTCTGCTGGATTCCTTGGGCCTGGCTCTCCCTCACTGAGGTATAGGTACACCCATAGACAAGACTGGATTAAGGCATAGGCAAAATAGGCTCACACCTATTACCCGAGCTTCCAGAGTCATGCAATGGATTTAGAAATCTAAGTTTTCATTTAAAAAAATGTTTCTAGCCCTCATGGTGACTCACAGACTTTTAAGGTCAGAAGGGATTTCCGTGATCATCTAGTCTGACTTCCTGCACAATGCAGGTCACAGAACCTCACCCACCCACTCCTAAAATAGACCCCTAACCTCTGGCTGAAATCCTCAAATCATGATTTAAAGACTTCAAGTTACAGATAATCCACCATTTACACTATCTTAGACCTGCAAGTGATCATTCTGCAGAGGAAGGCAAAAAACCCTCATCAATCTGACCCAGGAGGGAATTCCTTCCCAACCCCAAATATGGTGATCATTTAGATCCTGAGCATGCAGGCAAGACCCATCAGGCAGATACCCGGGAAAGAATTCTCTATAGTAACTGAGACCCCTCTCCACCTAGTGGTTGAAAACAATAGCTTGAAAATGTGAACCAAGTATAAATGATGGAGTGATGCCTTCTTGAGTTTGCAGACCGCCTCCGGCAGAGGAGAGAACAGCAGCCACTAAAGACAGAAAGGAATACACCTGGTCCTACCTCCATCCCTGAACAGACCAGGCTCCCACTGTCTGGAGAGGCCCTGGACTAGTTGGGGATGGCTTGGAGGATGCCTTGCTGAGCTCTGCTTCCCTTTGGTGGGGCTCATATCCACCCTAGACTCCCTTCCTCCACTCTGGCCTATTGGCTCCACAGGGCAGATTGAGAGGAAAAAGTGTTGTAATTCTTTCAAGTACAAACCACTTGTGTTACCAAATCAAATTATATTCACAGTGGATTGTGCACATTTTCATAATATGCTTGTCACTCTTCTATGTGGCGATCAGTAGTGAAATGATTAACAATGCTGATATTTAAATTATTGTAATTGCACATTTGAGACACCACCCTACTGAGATGAATGAGGTAGTTCACAATTGTCTGAAATTGTTTTGTCAGTTTATGCTCGAATCATGTTTTCATGATTTTCTTCACAAACAAAGGCTCTGGGCTCACTTTTTTTTAAATAAAAGCTCAAACTATGGAAAACTAGGTGACAATTTAAAAAAAGAGTATGAAGTTGCCAGCTTGATGTGATTCTGTCAAATTAAAGCCCTGAACTCTAGACTCATTTTCTTGGCTTCAGCCAAGAATTAGGCTGCTGGATCATTTGTAGCATAGGATATTTCTTCGCTGCCGAAAAAGGCAAATTTTTTTTAAAGCAAGACAGCTAAAATACATTAATTATCTTGCTGTAAAAACAGCTTTTTGGCAGTGAAAACACAGCCACAGAGTGCCATAGCCCTCCTCATGCATTAGGGATACTCCCCTGGATTCTAATTTTGTGAAGGAAACTCCACAAATTAGTTGGTGTGGGGACTCAAGGGGACAGATGTATAGATAAGGCTACCTAATGGCCTTCCTTCTGCTTCACCTTCTTCTCTGTGTACTGAGGAATTGCTTCTCAGATCACACCAGTCTGCACTGGTGGCAGCTGAATCACTGAAAAGGGAATTTCTTATTTGAGAATTCTTTTCTGTGACTTAGTTACACCAATGCAGACTCCTGCCCCATTAGTAACAATAACATTAAAAGTACCCATGTGGTGTAATACCATTCCAAGTTACAACTCTGAAAATTCTCAGACCAGTAATGAGAAAGAGGGAGGGAGGAAGGAAGGGAGAAGGAATCATCCTGCTGGAAAGCATGGAAATCCTTGGTTCCTACTAATTATCATCTGCCTATATGATACGACAGAGAAATATTAGCCATAAGTACACTGGTATTACTGAGTCACAGACAAAAATTACCAGGTAAGAATTGCTCTTTTAGTGACAAAAAAATGGGAAAAAATTGCTTTTTACTATTACATATAAGCAATAAGAGGTATATAAAGAGTAATCACTTACTACTTGAAGTAAAGAAAGATACCCAAATCCTACATTATCAAAGTTTACTTTCACGTTTTTCCATCGTGCAGTTTCATTGTTTTTTATGAGTTCCTCGCACTGACTAAAATTGTTGATTCTGTCGACGTCAAACCTTTCATCATTTGTGGTGTTAACACAGTAGTAGAACTTCCCAGCAAACAGATTTACTCCCATGATGCTGAAAATTAGCCAGAATATGAGACAAACGAGAAGCACGTTCATGATGGATGGAATTGCTCCTAAAAGGGCATTCACAACCACCTAGTACACAGATACAGGGGGGAAAAAGAAGAGAGTGTAAGAGTATTTACGACAGTAAAATAATTACATTGTTTTACCAATGCTTAATCAATCTAAATTTTTATTTAAAAGCTAATACTAAAAATGTTAATGCAATATGTTAATGACAATAGTGTTACTCTATTCTTTTAAAGCTTTAAAGTTACCCAGAAGAACAAAAAAAAACAACTGAGAAAAACTAAAATATCTAAATGAAGAACAAAATAGAAACCTGGTGGTAGTAAGAAGAAGTCTTATATTGATGTGCTCTATAAAAAAAAGAGAGAAATGTTAAATATAAATACAGAAAATTGAAATAATCTAAAAATGAAATAAATTATAGTGTACAAACTTAAAAATGATTAGTGGCATGTAGATTTGTTAAATATGCCTGTGAAATTAAAACTTAAAACACAATGTCCAAAATTTAAAAACCAAGATCTACATTAAAAGGATTATTCAAAATTTATATATCTTTATTGCCTTATAGATTCATGCATTATTATTACAAAGATTAATTTCTTTGCATAGATAAGCAAGACAGTTTTGCAATATGTGTTTATTTGAATCAACATAGTTTATTTCAAGCTCCAGTCTTGTTTCATTTATTGAGTTTAATTCAGTAAACTTATCTTAAATGAAACAATTTTTAAAAATCAGTGAATGAACAATTCCAAAATCTACAGAGGGAAGTTGATAAAAGAAGAGATCAACACAGCAAATGCAAAAGAGCATAGAGCTCTTTGAATAGACTAAACAGGGATTAAATTGACTATTAAAATATCTTTAAAAAAAAGGTATCTTCCAAAATAATGCAGAGTTTTAGTTATCAATGAAAAACTAGATTTCTATCCTGCAAAGCAGTTACTGGATGGGAGGAAGAGGGGACTTCCTTTGGGGGGAATACATTTGATTTACCACATTAAATATTATTAATTGCTTACAGTAAGTCTTGTATACTGTAGCAATCCTTAACAAATCATCCAGCAGGTTATCATCCAGAAAATTTGTCCTAGGCTTAGTCTACATGACAAAGTTTTACCAGCATAGCTATTTCGGTTAGGAGCGTGAAAAAAATCATACCCCCTAGATGACAAAGCTATGCCAGCAAAAGCCCTGCTGTAGATGCAGTTTACCAGCAAAAGAGTACTTTGGCAGGATAGCTAATGTTGTTCAGGGAGGTGGTTTAAATATACCAGCAAAGGAACTCCTTTGTTAGTATAAGCTGTGTCTCCACTAGGGGACTTTGCCAGCACACTTATACCAGTATAGCTATGCAGGCAAAGCACTAGTGGTGTACACACACCCCTAATCACCACCAGCATGTGAGGTAGTAGGACAGGGGGAAACTGATGACTGGCTCCTTCCCCTTCTCCTTCTTTGAAGCTCTGAAGCTCCACAGATGAGAGAACTCTCTCCCTCTTGAAGATGAAGTCCTGCAGGGCTTTCAAGACACAGCACTAATCATCTATGATTTTTAACTCAGGGAGTAGATTTTGCTGGGGGATATGGGGTGATACTCTTGATTTATCTAAGCAATATCAAGATCACACAGGGTTTTCTTTCATTAATTTACAGCTTTTTGCCTACGCTATTCCCTGGAGGCAAAATGTCACAATAGTAATTTACAGTAGAAACACGAGGTTGGTTTTTCCAATATACAGTAAATAACTCATGTGCCTGTCAAAGCTATAAACAATTGTGGGGTGTGTGCTTGGCTAAACAGCATAGCACTCATTTCTCCCCTAGGTCTCTGATACTAAATCTACTGATTTATTGTTTATTTGTGATTTGTTTTGAGCTCTGGTTTTGCCTCAGCACAGAATACTGTACTATATGGGACCTTGTATGGAGCAGTTGAATCTTAATATATTAAACAAAATTTAATATATGAGCCTGATTCTCAGTGATGCCATTCCTGTGGTAGGGTGGGAATGGAATAGACTGAGGAGGTAGTTTTAGCTAGCTTTAATCTACCTTTGCACTTCCTGTTTTCTGCTCCATGCAGGGGCCTTCCCAGCCCTCTGCGTAGATAAGAGCAATCGCAGGGCTGCTCAAACTTACTCTCTGTTTCCCAGAGCCCCCTATGAGTCCTGGGAAGCACAGTATAGCCATAGTGCAGTACACTCCAGCTACACCCCTGCCAAGCCCCCAGTATGACCCCTATGCCACAGCCTAGGATCAAGATCAGTATAGAACCCTTACATCAACTTTACACTAGTTCGGCAGGCCCCTGAACACTGGCTATTCTCAGGGGTCTTTCTGCCTTCTTTAAGGACTCTTTTCATTGACAGCGTGCCATAAAGGGGCATTAATGAAACTGAGAATCCACCCAAATACTCATCAAAAATTTAATTTTTAAAAGAGGAATGAGTATCTTCCTTAGTGGCTTCTACTCTTATTGGTAGCTTTAAGGGAAGTATGCTTGTGTTCTTAAGATTTCTATAATAGAAAATAAGAAGTTCCTACAAAAATATCTGTATACTCCAATCAATATTTTCATTTAGTAAAAAGGCTAAAGGGGTGACGGTGAGGTTCTGGACACTGGAAGGCTATTCTCTAGAGACTGAGGAAAGGGCTGTAGAAGACAAGGATTTATTTATCCCATTCAGTAAGAAATGTAAATCTCTTGCTAACTAGGTTGATGAGATTGAGAATAAAATGAAAATTAGAAATGTGTGGACTGTTGGAATTCATTTCAAGACTGAGTTAGTCTATGTCATTGTTTATCGCTACATGCTTATCTGAAATTCTAGGTCAGCTGGTGCCCTTGACTTTATTTCTGAATGCAGAATCTCCAGGACATGTTATATTGATCTTTACTCTTCCCTTTAAAATTCTATCTTTGTGTAGAAATTGAAAACAGACATATCAAGAGAGGAAGGTGGGGGTTATTTCCATGTCCTATATAAATTAGAAAGAAATGTTTTATGAATGTAGTGGTTGTCTCAGGTACTGGATTAACAACAGATCCAGCACAGGCACCAGAATATTAACAACAACAACAATTATTGTTATAAATAAATACATAATTATTGTTGAAGGAAATTGCTGTCCAGGTATCTCACATCTTCAATTGAGAGGGCAATCCAGTCTCTCCATTCAGACTGCTAAAAAGGAAGACACTTGTTCTTGGAATTAGAACTAAATGGATTCCACCAACTCATTTCATATAGGTCACTGAATAACCATCAAATGGTAACAATTTTTGGTCACTACTGACCTGGATGCGAACTGGTGACCTAGAGATGAAAGTCTCTGTAGCCTATTACCAACCCCTTGAGCTATCCAGGCCCCCTGGAAATATTTTTAAGAAAAGAAGAAAAGAAAATTAAACCTTTTAAATGAAGAAAATTAAAGCTTTTGGCACCAGTAATGAGCCTTTGCCCTATCCTGCAAAGCTTTCAGACTGGATTCTTCATGCTGCTCCTAGATCCACTTTTTAATTGCACCTTGTAAAGAGTTCTTTCACATATGCTATGGTAGTAACGAAGAGTTGAAAACCATTGTTCTTAAATTTTGTCAGGAATGACTGAAATATACTAATATGAGGAGAATCTGGCCAGTGTCTTACACAACTCATTCTATGTTAATATGCGTATGCACTATACGTTTTTGGTAGGAGGGCTGTAAAGTTTTATATTTGCGGCCAAGTATTTATGAATGTCTTATGTGTAATTTGTGGACACTCCTACAACAGTCACTACAAATGTAATGAAAAAATAAGTTAAAAAGAGAAGTGAATATAGTGAAAGCTTCAAGTAACATTTCTTCATCACTTAAACAATTTAACAGAAAAAATAAATTGTCAATCTCTTCTTCTGAGGTACATTTTGCAATGGGTTAACAGTTTTGAAAAGTATACCTCCTATTAACTCTCTCTCTTCAAAACTAAATCAGACATCACACAGATATAAAAGATGTTTATGTTTAAACAAGGGGCTGTCTTACAAGGACTTAATCTTTGAGCTGGAGGGGACCATTGCAATACCTAAGCGAGATAGGAACCATAGAACCTGTATCTACAGAAGGGAATTTCCGACTTAATATTCCACATGCTTTGCCCTTTATAAGCAAACAGAAGGCAATTCTGGACATCAAGTCTATAAGTAGATCTATGAGGAACAGCAAATTTAAAGTGCAAATTCTGGAATCACTAGCCTGAAAGAGCTCTTCACATCACAAGACAACACAGAAAGCTTTTGAAGATCTACTGCCAAGGCAACTTAGAACCAAATTCTTACTTTTCCTGTTTTTGAACCGATCAGAAAGATTAGGGATATACTTTCTATTGATAAAGGTTGATTTACTGGTATTAACATTATGAAGAACAATGTCACAGATGACTGCCTTTTCAACAGAACACTGCTAAATTTTTCAGCAGAATTAATTTCAAAAGTGATTTTAGCTCCATGCAGTATATGAAAAGATCACAACATTCATAAAATCATAGAAATGTAGGGCTGGAAGGGACTCAAAAGGTCATCTAGTCTAACCCCCTGCACTGAGGCAGGACCAAGTATACCATTCTTCTGCTTAAATCTATTTTAGGAGAAAGAAGTTCCTTGAAATAATTTGGAAGTGTTGTAGAGAGCCATAAAAGTATATTTTAAAAGTACTGCAGAATTTAGAAAGTCTTCTTCATTGTTTGTAATAAATTCATCCCATGGACTTAGTTATTATAATAATAATTTTAGAAAACAAAAATTATGCCAGGCATTTTACAAATTCAATTGAAAAGAAATAGTTTTGTGCCTCAACGAAATTACAATCTAATTTTAATTGTGATGAGTGAGAACAATAAACAGGAGGGAGGCAAGGGATGTGGAAAGATGAGGGTTATAACAATAACATCATGTAATTACTCAGTTAAGGGGCATTATGTTGGTAGCTCAATTAAAAGGGTTTTGTTTTTCATTTAAAGCTGATAAATTAATCACTCGCTTCTTGTGGGCATATCCATTAATTTTATCAAAGTTATACCCAGTATGAATTTGAGCTAAGCAGTCTAGGGTAAGGAGTATTGGGGAGGAAAACAACAGCAAGAAGAAATGAGAAGCATTTGGGAAGCCTACAAGTTCAAAATGGAACCATTCTAGCTCATTCAGCTCAGACAATGGTATTATCATATTCAATTATAAAAAACACATCTACTGAGAAAACTAGTGTATTATCACTCTTCGACTGAACACTACAATTTAAACATTCACAGTAGACAAGCACCTTTTGGACTAGTGATACTGCAAGCTGTAATAGAATGCCAACTTTTTTTATGGTTTCCCTAATAATAAATTCAAAAAAGATTGTACAAAAATAATATTTTTGTCTGTTTTCTACCTCTCAATTCTCATTTCTCACATCTGAAAATTATCAGACTGTCTTTTCCTGAAGAAAATTAATCTTTTTCTTTAAAGAGACCATCACTGTTCTAGGTCTCATGCTCCCAATGGGAAACAGGATGGAAGTATCCTGGCTCAAGATTTTCTGAGGAAGTATTATTTCCCATGTGATAACCAATAACCACCACTTGGTCAGGCCCCACTATCTGTTGCTGCTCTGTTCCCTAGAGCTGTCCAGCCAACTCTTTCTTGACTGTAGGTAGGCAACAAGCTCCCATTTGGAGCTGTATCTGGGTGTCTAATACCACAGCTCGGGTTCCACCTTCCATACTGTACTATCAAAGTAATGGACATTCTTTGATGAAGTCCCTACCTTCCGGTCGGCCGCTAATAAACGCAATATGATTTACTGTGGTCTACATGTCCTTTGATTCTCCAGGCTATGTGCCCCTCTTGCTGGCTCTCTTCAGATGACACATTGCCTCTGCAAAAGGACCAAAAGTAATAGTCTCCATGAGACAGCCATCTATCCTACAATACACTCCTGCCAAAAATATTACTCTGAGGAGCTCTGTATTGAATCTTCTGGTAATTTGCATATTTGAACAAGGATTTGGCGACTAAGTGCGTACTGACTGAATTAATCTAGTCACTCATCTGGGTTCCTGACAGAGGAACTACCTTTGGAACACTGTGTAGTTGTCCAATTGCTGATGAAAGTCAGCTATCTTGGTAGGTGGAGTTAGCCTCAGTGCCCCTACTGATGCAGATAGTGCCAAGTGTTAGTGCGGCCAATGATGCCATTGCTCTGGTACCCCTGAATCTTCTGGCACTCCATCAGTCATAGAATCGTAGGACTGGAAGGGACCTCAAGAGGTAATCTAGTCCAGTCCCCTGCACTCATCAGTAAGTATTATCTAGACCACCCCTGATAGGTATTTGTCTAACCTGCTCTTAAAAATCTTCAGTGATGGAGATTCCACAACTTCACTGGGCAATTTATTCCAGTGCTTAACCACCCTGACAGTTAGGAAGTTTTTCCTAATGTCCAACCTAAACCTCCCTTGCTGCAATACCCCATAATGAGTTGTTTGAATGGGATCAAGGGATTGTCAGGATCCCAACATGGGCAGTCAGGGCCAAGGGTCAGATCAGGGGCAAACCTGAAGCTGGGAGTAGTGGAGGAGTTTGTAGTTAGGTTCCAGACCAGGGTCGATACCAAAGGTCAGAGTCTGAGTCAGGGTCCAGGTCAGCAGGCAAAATGCAAGTCAAGCCAAGGTTGAAACCAGGAGTTCAGGAGCACGGAGCAGAAATGGTCATGCTAGCTACAGAATATCCACATGGTTGCCTGGACACTTCCTGGAATGTCCCCTTGGGTTTATATGTGGGGAGCTAATCAAGACCCATGATGCTTCTGCCTCTCAGACTCCATGAGCATGATCTGTGTCCACAGCAGGTCATAGAGCCATGGAGCACAAGCTGGTTACAGCTGCTGCTGGGTAGCAACATGGAAGACCAGCAGCCAGGCAGATCTACCAGGCCTGGGTTCTAGACATGTGTGGTCTTACAGGGATGAGCCTGGACATGACTCTTTGGATTCTACTGATATATAACTAAAGAGGAAAAAAACCCCGCAGTGATCCTGCCCTGGGGGACTCAAAGTTCTTCCATTTTTTGCAGATGCTGGCTATCACTGCTAGTTCTGAGTTTGTCCCTGACCAGGAATCTTCAAAGGTGATGGTGTATAGGTAAATGGACCAGATCCCCCTATTAAAAAGACTGCGCTTCCTTATATCTTATCTTTGACTAGCTGATAAAGGTGTGGAAAATGCCTCTTTTCTCTATCACTATGTCCTTGGTAGAGAAAAAATACACCTTACCTGAGGACACCTGTGGCTGCTTTTTCTACTCTTCACATGAAAGAGTGAGGCTATGGCCAGAGAAAGGAAGAGCTGCACTGACAGAATTGTACCAAAGAAACCTTTGAGACTGCAACCTTTTTATTGTTTTTTAAAGATTTACCAATCTACAGCTGTCACTTGGAGAGCTGTAGATGACCAAACCTACCTATCTAAAGGTCAGGCTGAATCGTGGAAGAAAGCTCAAGCCCCATTATATCCTTTGGGTGACATCATCTTGCTTCTCCTACCACAAAAAGAAAAAAGCATATGTTCTGTACCCATCCTTTATATCAACAACTGACTTTTAAGTGTTTTCCTGTTCAATGCATTTAGCAGCAACAGGAGAAGCAGTTGTAGGATACTTCCCTCAACCTCTTCATATACTTTTTCCAAACACACACACAAAAAATATTTTTCAAAGGCTACAGAAGTACATAAGGCCATTGCGGAGAAACTAAATGAATTCATTTCATCAGTCTGCACAGCTGAGGATGTCAGGGAGATTCCCAGACCTGAGCCACTCTTTTCAAGTGACAAATCTTAGGAACTGTCCCAGACTGAGATGTCACTAAAGGCGGTTTTGGAACAAACTGATAAGTTAAACAGTAATAAGTCACCAGGACCAGATGGTATTCACCCAAGAGTTCTGAAGGAACTCAAATGTGAAACTGCAGAACTACTAACTGTGGTATGTAACCTATCTTTTAAGTCAACTTCTGTACCAGATGACTGGTTGATAGCTAATGTGACACCAATTCTTTAAAAAGGCTCCAGAGGCGATCCTGGCTATTATAGGCAGTAAGCCTAACTTCAGTACTATGCAAATTGGTTGAAACTATAATAAAGAAGAGAATTACTAGACACATAGATGAACACAATTTGTTGGGGAAGAGTCAACATGTTTTTTGTAAAGGGAAGTCATGCCTCACCAATCTACTAGAATTCTTTGAGAAAGTCAACAAACATATGGACAAGGGTGATCCAGTGGATATAGAGTATTTTAATTTCAGAAAGCCTTTGACAAGGTCCCTCACCAAAGGCTTTTAAGCAAAGTAAGCTCTCATGGGAAAAGAGGGAACATCCTCTCCTGGATCAGTAACTGGTTAAAAGATAGGAATCAGAGGGCTAAAAGATAGGAAACAAATAAATGGTCAGTTTTCAGAACAGAGAGACGTAAATACTGGTGGCCCCCAGGAGTCTGTACAGGGACCAGTACTATCAACATATTCATAAATGATCTGGAAAAATGGGTAAACAGTGAGGTGGCAAAATTTGCAGATGATAGAATACTACTCAAGATAGTTAAGTCCAAAGCAGACTGTGAAGAGTTACAAAGGGATCTCAGGTATCATAGGGGTAGCTCTGTTAGTCTGTAGCCATAAAAACAATGAAGAGTCTGGTGGCACCTTAAAGACTAACAGATTTATATGGGCATAAGCTTTCGTGAGTGAAAAACCCACTTCTTCTGATGCATGGAATCTCACAAAACTGGGTGACTGGGCAACAAAATGGCAGATGAAATTCAATGTTGAAAAATGCAAAATAATGCACACTGGAAAACAAAATCCCAAATATATAGATAAAATTATGGGTTCTAAATTAGCTGTTACCACTCAAGAAAGAGATCTTGGAGTCATTTGTGGCTTCTCTGAAAACATCCACTCAATGTGCAGTGGCAGTCAAAAATGTTGACAATGTTGGGAATCATTAGGAAAGGGATAGATAATAAGACAGAAAATATTATATTGCCTCTATATAAATCCATGGTATGCTCACATCTTGAATACTGCATGCAGATGTGGTTGCCCCATCTCAAAAAAGATATATCGGAATTGGAAAAGGTACACAAAAGGGCAACAAAAATGATCAGGGGTATGGAACAGCTTTCATATGAGGAGAGATTAGTAAGACTTGGACTTTTCAGCTTGCAAAGAGATGACTAGTGGGGATATGATAGAGGTCATATAGATAGATAAAATCACGACTGGAGTGGAGTAAATAAATAAATAAATAAGGAAGTGTTATTTAGTCCTTCTCATAACACAAGAACTAGGGGTCACCAAATGAAATTAATAGGCAACAGGTTTAAAATAAACAAAAGGCAGTAAACCTGTGGATCTCTTTGCCAGAGGATGTTCTGAAGGCCAAGACTAACAGGATTCAAAAAAAGAACTAGATAAGTTCAAGGAGAGTAGGTCCATCGATGCCTATTAGCTAGAATGGACAGGGATGCAAAACCATTCAAAACCAGAGCCTTGTAGCAAGTTTGCCACTACAACAAACTTCCCATCATCTTTCTGTTGAAGGGAAACTTCGGGTATTTTACTCCTGATAGTCCCTGATCACGCTGATATATGGGACTTGAAGCATTATTGGGTGGAGAGATTTCTGAAAACCAAATCTTGTAGCCTCAGAATTTCCCTCTGCCCTTAAGAATGCTCCAGGATAATATATAGCACAACATGTAATTCCTCATGGCAAAGTCAAATCAGTGCCATCAGGCAAAAGAAGGAAGGAGTTTTATTACAGACCCTTCCTACTGCCTAGAAAATCAGATGAGCTGTGGTAACCACATGCACATAAGGATACTTCCCCTGAATCACAGAATATCAGGGTTGGAAGGGACCTCAGGAGGTCATCTAGTCCAACCCCCTGCTCAAAGCAGGACCAATTCCCAACTAAATCATCCCAGCCAGGGCTTTGTCAAGCCTGACCTTAAAAACCTCTAAGGAAGGAGATTCCACCACCTCCCTAGGTAACCCATTCCAGTGCTTCACCACTCTCTGAGTGAAAAAGTTTTTCCTAATATCCAACCTAAACCTCCCCCACTGCAACTTGAGACCATTACTCCTTGTTCTGTCATCAGGTACCACTGAGAACAGTCTAGATCCATCCTCTTTGGAACCCCCTTTCAGGTAGTTGAAAGCAGCTATCAAATCCCACCTCATCCTTCTCTTCTGCAGACTAAACAATCCCAATTCCCTCAGCCTCTCCTCATAAGTCATGTGCTCCAGCCCCCTAATCATTTTTGTTGCCCTGCGCTGGACTCTTTCGAATTTTTCCACATCCTTCTTGTAGTGTGGAGCCCAAAACTGGACACAGTACTCCAGATGAGGCCTCACCAATGTCGAATAGAGGGGAAATGATCACATCCTTCGATCTGCCAGCAATGCCTCTACTTATACAGCCCAAAATCCCATTAGCCTTCTTGGCAACAAGGGCACACTGTTGACTCATATCCAGTTTCTCATCCACTGTAACCCCTAAGTCCTTTTCTGCAGAACTGCTTCCTAGCCATTCAGTCCCTAGTCTGTAACAGTGCCTGGGATTCTTCTGTCCTAAGTGCAGGACTCTAGACTTATCCTTGTTGAACCTCGTCAGATTTCTTTTGGCACAGGCCTCTAATTTGTCTACCTGCATCAAAGGTACTTAGATGTAATATGAGAACAGCACTGCAATACTAATTTTGTATCTTTCTTTTTTGAGCTGGAATCAAAGAGTGTTACTTGGCAGTGGTTCTGTCCTACCTATATAGGTTAGCAGTGCACAGAGTCTGCTTTTTAGACAATTGGTTGACCAAAGACAGCACAATAAAATTGGCCTAAGAATCAGTTGTGTTGCCAAAGGGGTGCTGGAATTCAAAATAAACTACACAAAGTACTATTTTATCCCCTACAGACAAATGGAGTACAAGGGTGCCCTGGTGGATTCAGTTCAAAGCCTTCCTGTCCCAAGACAGGATCCAGGGCATCATAATTCTAGCAGAAAGAATTTTTCAGTGTCAGTAGTGACTGCCTGGCCCATGTTATCAATTTAAATATGGAGATATACCTATCTCATAGAACTGGAAGGGACCCTGAAAGGTCACTGAGTCCAGCCCCTTGCCTTCACTAGCAGGACCAAGTACTGATTTTGCCCCATATCCCTAAGTGTCCCCCCTCAAGGACTGTGCTCACAACCCTGGGTTTAGGAGGCCAATGCTCAGACCACTGAGCTATCCCTCCCCCTTCCATTAGAATGCTTCCTAGACAATTTGAGAACAGGAAAAAAGTGTTCTTGGAACTGAAATCTTCTCTGCTACTGACACCTGACGAATAAGGTAGGAGTCTCACACTGAACTTTCACTATTGAAGAAAGCCCCCCAAACCTTTAAAGCTGGAAGACTTCCACCCTGTCTCACTCTGAAAACATGATACCAACTTGGAGTGAGCACGCTGTGAGAAGATATTTTCAAAGAAGAAGAATTACTACTAATAAAGTTTATCTTACTTTCAACTACTTCTCCCCCTCCCCCAAATATAGAATTTATCTGGCAATCCAACCTACCACATTTTTATCCTACAATGGGACTTAAAAAAAATAAAGGGAGAGAGAGAGAGGGAGATGGATGTGTTGCTTTTTTCAGCTGCAAATCCATGTTCTTCAAAAAGCACATAGGCAATTATATAATTTTCCTACTGAGTGGAGTGGAATGGGTAGGAGAGTAGGTAGATAAATGATATATCAAATGAGATTTAGGTAAGATTTTAGGAAAAACTTTCTAACTATAAAGACAAGTAAGTTTTGGAACGGGTAGTTTTTAAGAAAAGGTTAGACAAACACCAGTCAGGGATGATCTAGGTATACTTGGTCCTGCCTCAGCATGAGAGTATGAACTACATGATCTCTTGAGATCCCTCCAAGTCCTATATTTCTGATTCTCTGTTTATGGAAAGTTTTTAATATCAAGAGAGCAGTTATAAACTGGAGTTGGAGGTGACAGAAAATGAAAATGAAATAGTTCCAGGAGGAAAAATATAATCTGGCTGGAAAGGGATGGGCGGGGGAGGGGGGGGAGGTAGCAGCTTAGTAGTCCTCCACTTCTACCTCCTGAAGAACTTCTTGTAAGAACTTCTCTTATTTCTCTCCCAGTGGCAGTAATCATGATAGTTGTGTCTGTGTGCCTGTGCTCTGCTACTATCTGGCTGGATAATTCTTCAGAAAATAGCTCTCTGTGGTCTTTGTATCAACATCTTTGTGATGTTTAACCTATAGGTGCTTGTTTCAAATTTGGTTTGCTCTGGGGTTTCTCTACTAGAGACTCGGAGTGCTGAATGTATTGATGAACTCCTAGAGTTTCCCAGGTATAGAGTGCTGTGATGCTCTGACAGGGGATATTCTGGAGGGGAGTTTTAACAGCAGTGGATTGAGTGCCCACACCCATCAAAATTAGCAAGATAAATTAATTAAATCAGACTCCAAACCAAAAAAAGCCAAGTTACACAGTGCAGGATGGTTTTGGTGGTCCCAGCATAAACTAAGGATATAATGGGCATGCAGATCAATCTCCCCTCTCTCTGTTAGATGTAGTTCCCTCCAAAGGAGAGCTGAGACCCACTGGGGGCCAGTGTGAAGACGACTGTCTTGCCAGGGTTCACACTACAATTCATTTGTGGATGAATGGCTGGTTATAGTCTGCCAATCAGGCAACCGTCATACACACTTTTTTTTTTTTAAAGAAAATAATTATAGGTATCTGGTGGAATCCACCTTTAAACAGTTCATATCCTGTAAGGTAAGGTATATCGCTTTGATATAAGAACTGGAGAGTTCATTGTTTCCCGTTAATGTTCTCATGAACTCATTTTGCTATATAATTTTACTTTGATGCCAAGTGAATGTACTCTGATCTTAATGGACTATTTGAACTACAATTATATAGCTAAAATTTAAAATACACCCATAGTCTGAAAAATGCTCAGGACAGTTTGATGCATGGTCAAAAGTGGAGCTGAACTTTCATTTTAGCAAATCCTTCCATACCTGGTCCTGGATTCCCTGAAGTGCAAAAAATAGGAAGGGAGTAAGAAGAAAATGCAAGAGCTGAGACAGGATATGATTAAGATATGAGCAAAAACTTCAAAAAAGCAATCAAGGTAAGAATGAATCCTGTCAATGTTTCAGAGGTGAAATAGGCAGATATATAGACAAAAATGCATTACAGAACAGAAATTTTGGGGGTTCAGATGAAGATTTATAACAAGATTTTCTGCTTCTGGAGTAAAACTAGCATTGAGTTAAGGGAAGTATTAGCAGAGCCAGAGACATGAGACAAAGTTTATTACCTAGAAGTAGGAACTCCGAGTTTAAAACATTCAGTATTAGAAAATTGTAGGGGTAATTAAGAGCCAACAAAGAGAAGACAGGCAGATAAATGGGAGACAGAAGGACCAGAGAATGAGCTGAGGAAGATGAAAAGCAGAGTGTTAATGTATATAACAGTGATGCTCAAAGTTGAAGCTAGAAAAAGAAGTCTCAGAGAAAGGGAAAATGGCTCCTTCCTCCTTCCTCAAAAACAGTATAATCATTTTTATTTTTGCTAAATTGCTATGCCATTGGACTGGAACAATGGACTATGTATTCTAGAATCGTGCCTCTGGCAGTGACCTGTATCTAATACCTTCAGAGAAATGCAAAAATCCCACAATGCACAAGATATTGTACAATACCTTACTGTGGGAAAAATTTCTACCTAATCCCAACTGGTGGTCAGTTTATGCCTTAAAGTATGAGAACTGATGGCTCTTGTAAATATTTAATTTAGCTAGTGCAACTGCAGCTGCTATTTTTATTCATATAATTTTCTAATCTCTTTTTAAATTTTACTAAACTGTTTGATTTAATAAGAACCTACAGTTCTTCTTCGAGTGCTTGCTCATATCCATTCCAATTAGGTGTGCGCGCGCCGCGTGCACGTCCGTCGGAGACTTTTTACCCTAGCAACACTCGGTGGGCCAGCAGGTCGCCCCCTGGAGTGGCGCCGGTATGGCGCCTGATATATACTCCTGCTGGCCTGCCCGCTCCTCAGTTCCTTCTTACCGCCCGTGTCGGTCGTTGGAACTGTGGAGCACGGCTAGCCGTTCTCCACCTCCCTAGCATTTCACTCTTCTGCAGTCTAGTGTATATAGTTCAGTTATTATAGTGATAGTTGTAGTTATAAAGTTAAGTAAGTATAGTTGTAAATAGTTATACAGAGGATCGGGGGTTCGCCCCTTTTTCCTCCCCACGGTGCCGGGGCCCATGCCCGGTTCACCCGGCTTTAAGCCTTGTGCGGCCTGTCATCGGCCGATGCCAACAGGAGATCCGCACGACTCCTGCCTGAGGTGCCTAGGCGAGTCCCACCTTGTGGACAAGTGTCGGATCTGCAAGGCGTTCAAGCCCCGAATGAAGAAGGAGCGGGACAGTCGCCTGAAGCAGATCCTGATGGAGGCAGCACTGACTCCCCCACCGTCGGCACCGACTCCGGCACCGGGACCAAGTGTCGCCTCCGCTCCGGACCACCCGGCGCCGGCGAAGGCTCCAACTTCCTGCTCGGCACCGGCCCGGCACCCTAGCCGGCACCGCTCCCTCTCCCCGAGGAGCAAGAAGCACAGGGCTCCTGCGGTGCCTACAACTGCACCGCAGTCTGAGCGTGCCTCAAAACCTGACCGCCCGGCACCGTCATCCGCCGCGGCACCGAGCGTCTTCACACCGTCAACTCTGGCCCCTCAGAGACCGTTGAGTCCGGTGCCCTTCAGCTCCCCAGTGAGGACAGGGGTCGAGCTTGTCGCGCCCTCCACGCCAGAGACCTTCTCAGCGGCACGCGACATCATCTCATTGACAGAGCCCGAGCTGCCCCAATCCCCGGCACCGCCGGTGCGGGTTATCCAATCGCTGGGCAAGCCCGCCATGGTATGACTGCGTTTGCCGGGTACTACCGGGCATCGGTCCCGTTCCAAATCGAGGGACCACTCCCAGCGTCGCCGCTAGAGATCTAGACGCCGCTCGCAGTCCCGGGACCGCTACCTGCGGCACCGGTCGTACTCGCGGCACCGTTCAAGATCCCGGTTGCCGTCGTACTACTCTCGGCACCGGTCTAGATCGCGGCACCGACGTTCATACCGCAGCCGATCCCGGCATGGCAGTGGACGGCACCGGTCGACCTCCTGGCACCGAGCCGGTAGCAGGTCCCGGTCTAGATCACGGTACCGCCATGACTCCCGGTACCGTTCACCGGCACCGCGCAGCAACGTCGGGATACGCAGAGGCCTGCCACAGTCATCGGTGGCTCCTCCATGGCCTTCGAGGCACTCGTCCACTTCTTCCCATATGGACAGCGCCTCTTACGGGGATTCGGATGTGCACGCCCGCACGGACCAGGGTCCACCTCAATGATCCTTTTGGACGCCCTGGGCATACCACCAACCCAGGGTGAACCTTCGGGACAAGCTCGCTCCAACCCATCGGAGCGTCGTGCACCAGAGGCCACAATCAGTCGCCCCCCCCCCAGGTATGGAGGAAGACCCCATGGATACCCTGGGGCAGCAGGATGCCCGGGAAACGGAGGCCCCTCTGGACGAGGCTTCCGTGCAAGAACACTCCTCCCTGGGGTGTCTTCATCCTCGTCCCCGGATGAGGCGGTAGCGGGCACATCTTCATCAGGGCCCCCGCCGATCGATCTCCGGGCACATCAGGACCTGCTGAGGCGAGTGGCCCAGAACATAAACCTTCCTGTAGAGGAAGTCCCGGAAGTAGAGGACTCGGTAGTAAGCATCCTCTCGGCGGAGGCACCGACCAGGGTAGCCCTCCCCTTCATTAAGTCGATCCAGGCGAAGGCGGACACCATCTGGCAGTCTCCGGCCTCCATTCCACCCACTGCCCGCGGCATGGAAAGGAAGTATATGGTACCATCCAAGGGGTATGAGTACCTCTACGTACACCCCGCTCCCTGCTCCGTGGTGGTACAGTCAGTCAACAAGCGGGAACACCACGGCCAACAGGCTCCTGCACCAAAATCCAGGGAAGCCAGGCGCATGGACTTGCTGGGCCATAAAATTTATTCTGCTGGAGGCCTTCAGCTCCGTGTGGCGAACCAGCAGGCCCTCCTGAGCCGTTACAGCCACAACACCTGGGAGGCTGTCGGCAAATTTACGGAGCTGCTTCCCCAGGACTCACGCCAGGAATTTTCATCTCTCCTGGAAGAGGGCAGGAGGGTCGCCAGAACCTCGCTACAGGCGTCCTTAGATGCCGCAGATTCAGCAGCAAGGACTCTGGCGTCGGGCGTAGCCATGCACCGTATATTGTAGCTGCAGTCTTCCAGACTACCGCCGGAGCTACAATACACGATCCAGGACCTGCCATTCGACGGGCAGGGCCTCTTCTCTGAAAAGACGGATCCCAGGCTACAGAGCCTGAAGGATAACCGGGTCATCATGCGTTCACTGGGAATGCACACGCCCCAGACTCAGAGAAGGCCATTCCGCCCCTACCATCAGCGCACTTACCCCCCGCCTCGCCCCAGACAAGATTTCAATCGGAGGCGAGGACGGCCAAATCATAGACAGCAGTCAGGTCCTCAAAGAGGTAACACGTCTGGGTCCGAAAAGCCACCACAGGGACCCAAGGCGAACTTTTGAAGGTGCGCCCGAGAGCAGCTTACCAATCCCCTCTCTGGATCCACTTCATTTCCTCAACCGCCTCCGCCACTTCCTACCGTCATGGTCCCAGCTGACTTCAGATCGTTGGGTCCTGAGCACGGTGCAGTTTGGTTACCATCCTCAGTTTGTTTCTCCACCTCCCTCCCATCCTCCCTCCTCGTCCCTCTTCAGGGACCCCTCTCACGAGCAACTTATCGTCCAGGAGGTTCACAAGCTCCTGTCCATTGGGGCTATAGAGGAGGTGCCAAGGGAGCTAAGGGGCAAGGGGTTTTATTCCCGGTACTTCTTAATCCCCAAGTCAAAAGGGGGCCTACGACCCATCCTGGACCTGCGAGGCCTGAACAAATTCATCAAAAAGTTCAAGTTCCGCATGATAACCTTAGGAACCATCATCCCTTCCCTGGATCCCGGAGATTGGTACGCCGCTCTCGACATGAAGGATGCATACTTCCACATTGCGATCTTCCCCCCGCACAGACGGTATCTCCGCTTTGTGGTGAATCAGGACCACTACCAGTTCACGGTCCTCCCCTTTGGGCTCTCCTCGGCCCCCCGGGTATTCACCAAGTGTATGGCGGTCATCGCTGCTGCCCTGCGACGTCATCGTATCCATGTCTTCTCTTACCTCGACGACTGGCTCATTCGAGGCACGTCGGAAGCGCAGGTGACCGGGCACATTACCATCATCACGGAGCTGTTTGCGAGCCTAGACCTGACCATCAATCCGGGCAAATCCACTCTGGTGCCTACGCGGAGCATAGAATTCATAGGGGCAGTGCTGGACTCCAACCTCGCGACGGCCAGCCTCCCCCGGCACCGATTCCAAGCCATAGTGTCCACGGTCACAAGCCTGCGGGCCTTCCCGACCACATCTACTCGAACGTGCCTCGCTCTCCTGGGGCACATGGCCGCATGCACCTTCGTCACCAGACATGCAAGACTCCGCATGCGCCCGTTGCAGACCTGGCTCGTGTCGGTCTATCGACCAGGCAGGGATGCCATAGACAGAATCGTAACGATTCCACCGAATGTTCTAGGCTCCCTAGACTGGTGGACAATGCCCTCCCAAGTGTGTGCGGGCCTACCGTTTCACGCCCCACAGCCCTCAGTGTCCCTGACAACGGACGCATCATCGCTGGGCTGGGGTGCGCACCTGGGGACCCTGCGTACACAGGGTCTGTGGTCACAGAGAGAGTTGACTCTTCACATCAATGTGCGGGAGCTACGGGCAGTTCGCCTCGCATGCCAGACATTCCAACGCCATTTGCACGGTCGTTGTGTCGCGGTATTCATGGACAACACAACGGCCATGTATTACATCAACAAGCAGGGCGGGACCCGGTCCTCCCCGCTGTGTCAGGAAGCAATACGTCTGTGGGACTTTTGCATAGCCCACTCTATTCATCTAGTGGCCTCCTTTCTCCCGGGAGTGCGGAACACCCTGGCGGATCACCTGAGCAGATCCTTTCTGTCCCACGAATGGTCCATCCGTCCGGACGTCCTCTATGTCATTTTCCAGAGGTGAGGGTTTCCCCAGATAGACCTGTTCACCTCCAGATCGAACAGGAAATGCCAGGTGTTCTGCTCTCTACAAGGTCGCTCCCCGGGCTCCCTGTCGGACGCGTTCCTCATACCGTGGATGGGTCGTCTTTGCTACGCCTTTCCACCCTTCCCTCTCGTCCATCGAGTCCTCATCAAGGTCCGGAGAGACAAGGCCCGCCTCATCCTGATCGCTCCGGCGTGGCCGTGGCAGCCTTGGTACACCGTGCTGCTCGATCTGTCCCTGGCGAATCCAATTGCCCTACCTCTTTGGCCGGACCTGATCACGCAGGACTTCGGCAGGATGCGCCATCCGGATCTACCGTCCCTCCATCTATCTGCATGGCTCCTGGCTGGTTAAGCCAGTCCGAGTTGCGCTGTTCCGTTGCAGTACAACAAGTGTTGTTGGGCAGCAGGAAGCCTTCCATGCGTTCAACCTACCTAGCGAAATGGAAACGCTTCTGCTCCTGGTGCAGTCAGCACGGCCACGACCCACTCGCCGTGCTAGTCCCCACCATCTTGGACTACGTGTGGTCTCTCAAGCAGCAGGGCTTGGCGATCTCCTCTCTACGCGTCAACCTCGCGGCTATATCCACCTTCCACCCAGGCGAGGCTGGCAAGTCCGTATTTTCTCACCCAATGGTGTCAAGATTTATCAAGGGCCTGGAGCGACTCTACCCTCAGGTCAAACGGCCTACCCTTACTTGGGACCTGAACCTGGTTCTAACCAGGCTCATGGCGCCCCCCTTCGAGCCCTTAGCCACATGCTCACTGCTGTACCTATCCTGGAAGGTGGCCTTCCTAGACGCTATTACGTCGGCCTGGCGAGTCTCGGAGCTTCGGGCTCTGACCGTGGACCCTCCGTATACGGTGTTCCATAAGGACAAGGTACAGCTGCGACCGCACCCAGCATTCCTCCCTAAGGTCGTCTCCGCTTTCCATATTAACCAAGACATCTTCCTGCCAGTCTTTTACCCAAAGCCGCATTCATCCCGAAGAGAGCAACAGCTCCACTCCTTGGATGTCCGAAGGGCTCTCGCGTTCTACATTGAGAGAACTAAACCTTTCTGGCGTTCACCACAATTGTTTGTGGCAGTAGCGGAATGCATGAGAGGCATGGCAATCTCCTCCCAGCGTATCGCTTCCTGGGTCACGTCCTGCATCAGGACCTGTTACGACTTGGCCAGTGTGCCAACGGGACCCCTTACCGCCCATTCTACCAGGGCTCAGGCTTCCTCGGCCGCATTTTTGGCTCATGTCCCCATACAGGAAATCTGCCGTGTGGCCACATGGTCTTCTGTGCACACCTTCGCATCACACTATGCGCTGGTACAGCAAGCTAGAGACGATGCCGCTTTTGGCGCAGCGGTTTTACAGTCCGCAACATCTCACTCCGACCCCACCGCCTAGGTAAGGCTTGGTAATCACCTAATTGGAATGGATATGAGCAAGCACTCAAAGAAGAAAAGACGGTTACTCACCTTTGTAACTGTTGTTCTTCGAGATGTGTTGCTCATATCCATTCCACACCCGCCCTCCTTCCCCACTGTCGGAGTAGCCGGCAAGAAGGAACTGAGGAGCGGGCGGGCCAGCAGGGGTATATATCAGGCGCCATACCGGCGCCACTCCAGGGGGCGACCTGCTGGCCCACCGAGTGTTGCTAGGGTAAAAAGTCTCCGACGAACATGCACACGGCGCGCACACACCTAATTGGAATGGATATGAGCAACACATCTCGAAGAACAACAGTTACAAAGGTGAGTAACCGTCTTTTTCCAGAGCAACCTTAACCCTGCTTTTTAACACATACTCATTACATGATTAAGTCTCTTTGAAGGAATAATATAGAAAAAATGTTTCTTTTACATCCTTTTCTACACTATACACTATCTGCCAACCAGTATGTCAAATTGACTGAAGTTATATGATAATGTAATGAAAGACACTATTGTAAATGCACATGGAAAAGGAAACAAAATAACTAGTTGATGCGGGAAACCATCTCAGAATTTCCTAATTTTTGTGAAAATACAATCTTACTATTACAATAATGTAGCTTTATTGATCTTAATTTATTTGCTTTTTTTTAAAATTATGGTAAAAAGAAAACATACAATGTATTTCAATAAGTATTTAATAAAAACCATGCTTATTTCAATTTATGTTCTTCAAAAATGACTGAATGAATTTTCATTAAAATCCAATAAAAAAAAAACCTGATAAGAAACATGAGGAAATTCAGCTAGGTAAGTTATTTCTTCAGAGAGTTATAAACCATTCTTCTAAATGTAAAGTCAACTAGAATTACTGGCTGTTATGAGAATGATCACAGACTACTAATATATTCATTTTATGATTTTTGAAGACTTACAGACAGAATCTTGACAGAGTTAATTTTTGTACATTTTTGTAATTGAAGGGTTGGTTCCTAAGATGCTGGGGTCCTGGTTGACTGTTTAGAAATCTGGGTTGGTAAATAAGATCAGATTTCTCAAAGAAAAAACTCCCAAATGATATAACTGTCTGATCAACAACATATTATAGATAGACAGATTTCCAACAAACTCATAATCTAAATGGAAGGGGAAACTTATACAACTGTTCAAACTTAGAATACAAAGACCTCGAAGGTGACAAAAATACTCAGTTAAAGCTAATGCAGTTTAGCTTGATGCATCATTCATACTGGAACCATCAAAAGTAAACTGATTAAACCTGTAAGACTCTGGCCTATTCCAGTGATGTTCTCATCCATCTGGTGATCTAACACTTGTGTTCTAGAGCTGTATTCAAGTAATTGTGTTTTGAAAGGATATGACAATGAATGCATATTTTTAAATCAGTGATGTGCCTCCTGTGTAATGTTTCTAAACTTCAAGGATTAACAAAAGACAAAATTATATAAGATTGTTATTGGCATTTTAACTGCTGAGAATATCTTCATAAGAACAAGGAAAACTTTCATTTCTAACAGAGATGGGCTCCTATAAGAAAAATTCCAGATTGTAGGTGATAATGATAAGTTTGAAAATACCTCAGGATCTATTAGCAATATCTCATCAGAGGACCTAATTCTTCCCATCATACTTTCTATCTTGTTTTTCCCCTCTTTAGCTCTTCTGTTCTATGAAGGGTAAGATGATTTTATAAGTTATGTTTAAAGAAAGGAATGTGATGTCTCAGTTTTAGAAATGTGACCTGTGTGCTTATGATGAGTTCTTTCAGTAAACTGATCCATTTTTTCAGTGTATGCATTTTAACAAACTCCAGCAAACATGAAATTAAATAATATATAGAAACTGATTATACAATTATCTATTCCTGTGAATATTCAATTCATAGCACTGTGTGTGCTGACTGTAAATAAATTAATATACTGTGCATGCTCTGCATGCCACTTTAAAATGCTCATAACTGCAGACCAAATATCTTCAAACAATGCAAAGCACACATCTTCTTTCAGAACTACATAGATGACAGATTAGAAGTTTAACTCAAACCCATTTGTGATAGAGCCAAGTGAAAAAAAGAGCATCTAAAAATGTCTTAAGCACTGAGAAACTTTCCTCCTGCAACACTAGCTCTGATAACTCAATACAGTTAAAATGATTTTCACACAAGTTTCCACAGAAATGTATTTCTATGCTGAGATCAAATATGAAAAATTTCAGTTCCAAAGGTATTTTTTGGGAAAGGTCAAAGCAATTAAAAACAGGGGTGTAGAATGGACGTATCAACTATAATAATACTATTGGGACATTCAAATTAGAACACTCCCCTCTGGCCCCACTCCATGTAGTAACTAGACATAGTGAAAGGATTAAGGGTAGCAAAGGGGAGAATACAGTACCCATAATAAAGGGTTGAGGGGAGGAACCAGCACTCCACCCCATCCAAGTTGAAGAAAGATTATCCTATATGAAATAGAAATATATAGTTTACTATTAATTAGGTATCTGTAGTGACCGAAACACTTGGTGTTACACTTTATAATTTAGCAGTATGTGATACTGTCAATTTTCTTTTAAGTCTAGAATGCTCTTGAAAAATAAGGTGTTCAAGCCTAATATCATTTCCCTGGTAAGTGGATCTCAGAAATATCTATTGAATTTTAGGAGTATATTTAAGACATCAATTACTGTTATTTAATTTTACATGTTGAGAAATTGGACTGGAAATTTGAAATACAGTAAATGTTTAAAGCCATCAGCCAGAAATGTGCATAAAACATGCAAAACTGAAAGAAAATTGTCTTCGGCCTGCTACTACTTTTCTAATGCAGAAATCAAGCACGGCACGACATGCTTTATTCATTGAAGCTACAAACACATGCGTTATTATTACCTAAACCAATTAGACAAAGCAACATATATTTGATTTTCTACATCTAAAATAGCATACAAATTCAGAACTAGTGCAAGAGCATTATGTTACAAAGAGTTATAAGAAGCTTAACATAAAAGCAATGGGTATATTCAAATCTTAGTTTGCAAGTAGTTATCATCATTAATCTACATGCATTGAGATGTGAACATAACCCTAAATCTGTGACTGAGATTTAATTTAAATGAAAGCAATTCTTTACTTTGCCTTCCAGCATCTGGGTGGAGTTAGGTTGTTTTTGAAGTTCATTGTTTTCAAGTATTAAACACTGCTCAGAATACAATGCAACAATCCTATTTCAGATGGTCTTATTCTGGTGAAACTCATTCCTGTGCACGGGGCTAGCACAGTCTATGGAACACTTAAGACCTATATTTACCTAAATGGCTCATAGGCCTTGTGCCAGGCCTCTGAACAAGGAATAATATTTGCAACATAGAATAACCAAGTTAATCTATAACTATATCATATAAAATATTAGTGAACAATGAGATGTATACATTAGAACCAACAGCACGGATTAGATTCATTCGGATTTTACTGACTTGGTAAAAGGTTGAAAAAGCACTTTTGTTGAAATTTTCACTCTCCCCCAATTCACTAAAACAGAAGACAGGACATCTAAACTAGATTTCTGATATCAGATTTTTCTTTAAATTGGCAGAGTTCCACTAGAATCAATGGGACCACACCAATTTACTCCAGCTGAGAACCTGACTCCTGATTTTTGAGAATTTAACAGTCTCTTATTTACAGAGGCTTTGTGGAATAAATTTCATTCCTTTCCAGAAAATACTCTGCATCTTTTTGAAGGTGGTAAAAAATCTTAAAACTAAAAAGACACTTGCTGAATCAAAAATCAGCCAGTTTTGCCACAGTTCATTGTAGGTATAAGCAATGCAAGAAAGCAAAGAGGTTTAATTTCTCCCCTCAAATTTACTATTTCCTGCAAGCAGACAAAAGAAACACTGCAGTACTTGACCCAGCTCTTAGCCTATTACATTTTGCTAATTTACCAATTCACAAATTTATAATTTTAAGGACTTTGCTAAATTAAGACATGGTCATCTGAAACTGAAATTCATGAATCTAGTCATGTTTTAGTTAATAGTTTTTTCTTGTGAAGTCTGAAGTAAAGATATCTAATGTGATGGATACAATTTGAGAACCTCACTTCTAACAATTTGAATTTGATTTCATGATACTAGTGTGGAGTTAACGTATATCTAAATACAATTTAGACAGTACATTGCAAACTGTCTATTTTATTAGATTAGATCTGGTTTTAACATTATCAGAAAGCTGCTTCCTCTTATGTTTCCATGAAGTGGAAAAATCATTCTCTTAAAATTAAATAGATTTCAGTAACATGCACATTGAGCTAGCTTGTATTCAGCAGCTACAAGGAACAGAAAATAGTAGACAAAGGAAACACTGAGTAAAAAGAGACCATTTCTTGTGTGAGATGGAGAACAGTGATTCTAACTTACTCAAAATAGGAACTAAATATAATGTGTATAATGTAGTGTGTGTGTAGTACAGGATATTTCCTGGAGTCAGCAGAAAATAATTTATCGTAAAATAACTAATCTCATCAAGAAAAATAATCCAGAAAAATAATTCATATTTTTTCTCATGTGTCTGTCAGCCACTGACAGAAATAGATGTAAAACTACTAACTGGGCCAAATTCAACACTGGTGCGATCTAGTGAACTTCAACAGAGTTACAACAAAGCTGAATCTGGAGCTTTATTTTTAATGAAAATACAAAGAACTGAATTTGTAACAAGGAAGGTACTTTTTTAAACTGGTGCTGAATCAGATTCTTGTAGAAACCTTGTGGTATGTTTATCAGCACCAAATTGCACAAAATCCGCTCATCTTGAACTCATTTTTAGAAAATCCATTGAGTTAATATATTTATTTCTCTGATTATTTCTGGATCCTTAAAGAAAAACTCCTGAGATTGGCTAGAAAGTAAAGTAACTGGAATGAACACAACTAAAGTATGATATTGCATATGGATTTAGGTGAGCTGATAAAGCCTTTTGCTTATCTTTTAGATACTCAGTAGATAAGAGGATAGTACAGCCTTTCTGCATGGATTTGTCATTCCTTATTCTGCATGCACTGTTTCTTTTTAGGCATGCATTATTTCAGGTTCTTTCATTTTGTCTTACCCTCATCCCTTCAAATCGCGACAAGGCTCTCAGAGGTCTCAAAGCTCTTAGTGTCCTAAGGGACTTAATGGCACCAAGTTCCGAGTAACCTAATGCATTCGCTGTTAAGCTAACCAAGGAGACCTACATAAAAAACAAAAAAGCAAAAATTACTAATTTTGTACATACCACTATATATCCCATAGATGTGTGTTACAGCCTTCTCAAGTGGAATCTAAGTTGGAGCACTTTCTTCAGAAATCTTTCTTCAGAAATACTTCTGTAGCCTGGAGAAAATCTTTTCAATTAAGGAAAGAAGTAGGAGAAAAAGGAAGGGGTAGTATAAAAGAATTAAAGGAGAAATAGGGGAATAATGCCATAAGATACCCATTGGTGAATACTGGCTGATACAAGAAAGCATATATATTTTGTATTCTCATATCTTGTTTGCGATACACTAAGATTGGAAGGAAAACAAAAATTCTCACACACAAAAAGCCCTATAGCAGAAATTAAAGTGAATCTACACTGTTTGTCAGTCTAGATATAGATCTTACTCTTACACATTAAAATTTTGATAACATTCTTAGAACCATTATAGTGTTGATAATGGCCATTTGATTGTATTTGAGAGCCACAGTCAATAGGGAAATGATAGAAATCTGTTCAGAATTTACAATATTATTGATCAACAGCTGATGAAGCAAGAATGAGCCTCCGTAAATTGGTATGAAAGATCAGCCCCACAGCTAATTCACTTCTTTTCACTGACCATTCATTCTTCCTGACTTGCTCACTTTCCATGCTCTATAGGTTGACATGATCATGGCTTAACATGCTCTAAAGTAGAGTGAAGAGATGCTAAAAGAGTACTTGAACAATGCTTGAATAAAGCTCTCAGAAATAATAATTATTTAAAGAAGTCCAGTCAAGCAACAGATTGAGGAAAGAGATCTTTATTACATATGTTGAAAATCCAGTTTTATCTTCCAATGCTTTAGAGTTGTCTGTAGTAGCCTTGCCCAGCTTGCACTCCCAAGCCCTGGGAGAGGAGACGGAAATTATGTTCTGACTGACAGGATCTGCAATACTGAGGTGGCTGCAGCACTGGGAGAGAGTCCAAGGAGCAGTGCAGAGTCCTGGTCCTGTGCGGGGAGCCTGCCACTTGCCCAGTATGGCAGTGAGAGAGAGGAGCTGCCAACCATGAGCAGTGCCAGATTGTTGAGGACTGGTTCCTGTGTTCTACTGGGTGCATGTAACAGGCCCCCGAAGTGCTGGAGGCAGTAGGAGGTGGTGAGCACCAGGGGAGTGGGGTGCGGCCCCCATGAGGGCAATCGTGGTCCCTCTTTACAATGCTGGGTGCCTGCGATGGCAATGGTAGATTTGTTTGTTCCTGACTGGAAGATATCAACTGATTGGGGAACATTTTGGGGTCGAGATTTGAAGTGCCTAGGATAAGATCATAGCAAAAGGTTATAGCCTGAAAAAGAGTGATATGAGGGCAGAAGGAGCTGGGCTGAATTACCTAAATTTGCTAGCAATGGTTAAAACCCATCAGTAAGCCCACAAATCTTGGTGATGTGGTGCCTCTGCCTCCACCATAAGTGCTCCCATCCATCCCCTCACTCACTCTAAAATTATGGATTTGATATCCCCCTTTCTAGCAAAGAGGATGGATTTGTGGAGGGTCAGATACTATCTTGTAAGGAACTGGAGATTCATGACCACCATATGGTCTGAGCCCTTCAGGGTCTTTGTTCTAACTCTTATACAAAGACTGATGTGGAGGTTGCCCAAATCAAGGCCTGATCAGTTTCCCCAGAATAATGGATGTAGATGAACTTTTTAACTCTCTTTTGAAATCTACCACTACATTGTCGGATCTTTTTTATGCGGCTGCAGAATCAAATGCAAACTTTTCATCACACGCTGCCCCTGGTCGTGAACAATGTATAAGACTGGGAAAGCTTATTGGTAAAATGTTTACCAACATTTCTGAAATCAAAAAATCTTAATTGATTTCAAGGTCATGCTGGGGGGGCGTATGGCAGATACAGCAAGAGTTTAAATACACTAAAGAAAACTGTTTAACAGTTTGTGTGTTTTCAGTAGCTACAAAGCTGAATAGCGGGCTTGATCTCTGTAGCGGGGTGGTTACCCGTTCCAGCCCTGACAGGGTTAAAACCAGCCCTGGAAGAGGGCTGGAGGGCTGGGAGAACAACCCAGGCTGAGTGGGAAGCAGGCTAAGCTGGGGCCATGCCTCAATTAGGGCCCAGATGGCCCTCTAAAGGCTTGAGCCAGGAGCTCAAGCAAACAATCTCTCTTTGTGTTCAGAGAGAGGAGGGCGTGGCTGCAAGGAGCTTAACCAAGTGCCTAGAGTGGAGCAGGGCTGGGGAAAGGCCAAGGGAGCCGGGGAGCTCCGGCCTAGGAAAGCCTCAGGCTGAAAGCCTAGGGTAAGGCCAAGAGGGCACTTGGGTTGCAGGAGGCAGCACATGGATAGGCAAGGCAGAGACCAGCAGGAGGTGCCGCAGCGGTGAGTCCCACATTGCTACAATCTCCCTCCTGCACATAATCAGTGCAGTGGTTCTGAGGCAGGAGTTTTGGGTAATGGTATTGAAATAGTATTTTATTCCTGTATCCCCTTCTGCCATACCCCTTTCTAAGCATGTGTCCTGTGAGCCCGTGCTCATGGTTCTAGATATTCATTCTTGCCCGGATAAAAGTCTTCCTTCTCAGATCAACTCTCAACACAATCTGGCACAAAGTCACTATCATCACAAATCATTTTTATAAGGTCAGAAATAGAATATTGTGCCCATTTGTTCACCACCTTGAATTGTGCAACACAAAAAATCCCCTTAAGAGTCTCCTGAGTCTGCAGTATTTGGAGCACAATAACTAAACAGAAAATCCTCTTACGAATGTTAAGCAAAGATATCTAGCATCAGTCCACTCTGTTAAGAATACCTAACAGGCCCAGATTTGAAGGAACCAATATCCTTGAAGTACCTTATATCTTAGGATGACTGTATGCAGTAACCACCGTCACTGCAAGGCATCATCAATTAGCACATGCATGGTCCTAAAACAGCCCAGTTGGATGGTCACTAGTTCATGAGTTATTGTTACACATATGCTCATGGGGTACAATATCCCAAAAATGCATCATCAGTTAGCATATGCAAATTAAATTTATGTAAAAAAAATCCCAGCTTGTTTAGCGAGGAAGACATACTTACCGCTATTAGAATACAAGATACTCTCACTAGAAGCAAACGTACATAGAACTAAATACCCAGGATAACAGTGCCCCACATACAAAATGTTTTCAATCTAATTTTTTTTTCTGAACTGTGTGTATGTGACAATTGTAGGTGACAATGCCCTAAAACAGCATAGTTGGAGGGCCACTAGTTCATGAGGAATTGCAACATATATGATTGCAGGATGAGGGCTAGTGTACTTCAATGTATTAAATTAACCTATTAATATTTAATGCTGTAAATAACACAGGATCAATAAATAAAGGATTGATCTCTCCTGTACCATGATCCATCATAACATAACACAGCTTAACACAGCAGGATTGGAAAGTTAGCCAACCCTTGAAAGGAAGAGTGAACTCATCTTGACTAATTTCAAACACAGACATCATGAGTTCAATAATGGATTTGGACTGAAGGGCTTATTGAAGTTGCTGCACCTGTACTACAGGTGTAGTCTTTGTTCCCTATATAGCCGCTCTGTAGCTACATGCTGGCACTTGTGCAATGCAAGCTCAAATATTGAATGTTTTTATTTTTAGGAGGGCATGTTAACATCTTTTCTGTTCTGTTACACTGAAATCAGTGCAGAACTCCCATTTACTTCAATGGAGCTAGGACTTCACCCACAATGATCATAATCAACTTTATTAAAAATATAACGTTGTGCAGGTTCAAAAAAATTGCCAAAGCAGGGTGGGAGGTAGAATATTGCCTTCTATGTTGCAGCAGTATGGCTTCAGTGTTCTCCAGTATCTCATTTTACTCTGAGTAAAGAATGCATCAAGAAGGCTTTCATTTTCCCACAGCACTAATAAAGGATTTTGGACAAATTCAAGAGGAGATCTAAGATTTCACAATCTATTACATTGTAAGATGTAGCTTCTTCATATGTTGTAACCTGCATGCCCAAACAACTTAGCAGCTGTGCACATCCTAAGCAATTACTTCACAGCCCTTGGAATTTGGTGGATGTGTTATCATCGTCTAAAGGTTTTGATGCTACTCAATGGTCAGAAGGTGTGTTAAAGAGCATTTCAGACTGCACTTTCCTTTCCCCTATGATGTATACACATTATAGATGACTGAATCATTAGTTTGCACTCAGAATAAACTGATGCTATGAAATGGTCATGTAAGAGCAACTATATCAAATACAAATTGAAATATTATTAAAATATTAACAACAACAAATGCAAATTCTAGCCAATCAACTTGCAAAACATCAAAAAGTAGGAAAAAGTATAAAGACAGAAGCAAAATACAACTAAATAATAAAAAGAACTGGTTACTTACCTAACCTTACATTAGCTGTGGCTCTTCAAGGCATGTTGTCCATATATATGCTAGGCTACTTGCACATTCTTTCCTTGTGTTTGAGATCAGAATCTTTTGCCCAGCAGTATCCTGGGGCTGTACATTCACTGTGAGTGTCCTCATGTCCTGTGCTGAGGGGCATACAAGGGAAACAGCCCCAACTACCACTCTGTTCCTTCACCAGTACAGAATCCAGAGGTTAAAGGTATTAATACCATTAATTCCATGGTAGTATGGAAGGAAGGTGGGTTATGGAATACATATTGACAGCATACCTCAAAGAACCACAGTTAGTATAAGGTAAGTAACTGTTTCTTTTTCTTTGAGTGTTTGTGCATATATATTCTACTCTTGGTGACTCACAAGCAATGATGTGATATAAGGAAGGAAGATACACTGCGGGTATCTAAACTGGATAGCTCATAACAGGATTTAAGGCAGGAAGACATCATTTAGAAAGTCTCTGGGTTGATATGGCCTGGGCCTTTAATCTGTCTGCAAATGCAACAAAGAGTCTTGGGGAAACTCGCAATGGCTTGGTTCTATGCAGTTAGACTGATAATGCCCAAAGGACATCCAGACTGTCTTGTCTGGCCTATTTCTGATTAGAATGTTGTTTTGGGATGAAAACTGGTAAATGGATCATTTGGTTCATGTGAAAGACTGTTGCCACCTTAGATAAGAAGTTGGGATGGGGCCTAAGGGTAACCATGTCCCTATGGAACACCGAATATGGAGGGTCTGCCATAAGAACCAAATATTGGATGAGTGAACAAGTTACTCAGAGCTGGTGAATGGGACCTGGTACCTCTTACCTGTCTCCTTAAAGGTCAGTGTTACTGATGCTAGGGTCCACCAGATAAGCTTTACTGACTCTAATAAGGCTTCATTAATAGGTAATGCCAGACAACCACGTAAAGAGGTATACGTATGTTTAAATGTCTTTGGAACTCTCCTCTACCATCATCACTGGGATTTCTAGAGGAACAGCTATACATCTGAGCAACTCTTGAAAGTTCCTGTACTCATCTAGGTGACATAGTACTGTACAGATGGAACAACTGCCTCATCCAGGGATGAGGAAGATATAGCAGCTGGTATGGTTTGTTTCTCCATTTGAGCGTGCTTCTCATAAGACAGTTCTAGTGATTCAGGCTAATGAATTGCCACCTGAGACAAGTATCTGGGGGGCGCAGGGGAGGAAGTTGTCACCCTGGGAAGCTGTACCGATGAAGGTTGTCTCATATGGTATGAGCTCCAAAGGGTCCAATAGGGCCAGGATTATTATATAGATAAGGACCTGGGGGGCTAGGGAGGAGGCTGCTAAGAAATATGCCTGTTTAGATAACCCCTATATGACTGGGCTATATAGGAAGCTCTCGATCCTGTTTCTGATTCATAAGGGGCTCTTGTGGAATATATCGGGGATCCGTCACCATTTTTGCTGGGAATCACACAAGGAGAAGGAACATTTCTTATCCAGAAGAGGGGTTACCCTATCTGGGGTATCTGAATGCATCACAGCACAGTGTTAGCTGGTGCTGCAGGGGCACTTGGTACCACAATAGCAGTCACAGTTAGTTTCATGGGGGGAATATTCAGCATGACAGAAATCAGTGGAGACCCATAGGGCATGTCTACACTGCCCTTCAGTTTGGACTAAGGGAGTGTGAATAGCAGTGTGCACCAAAGTCCTGAGCTGCAACTCCCCCACATGGACACTGAAAACAGGACAGTGTAGACATGCCCACAGATTCACAAATTGTAAAGGAACCACTATGATAATCTATTCTGAACTTCTATATAATACTCGCCATGGATTTCTCTGAATTAATTCCTCAGTCTCCTCCATCATTTGCAGATATTCTGGTACAGCAAAGATCTAGTACAGAGAGTGATGATGCCATAAACCTTGGTGTGGAAGTGGGCATCACTGGGGCGGATGGTGCCAAAATGAATAGTCCCAAACTAGCCAGCTTCAAGATGAGCAATACTGTAAAAACTGATGCCAAAGGGATTCATGCCAAAATGAGCAGTGCTGGGACAGAAATTGGTACCATGGTCTTAGTACTCAACCCAATCAATCTTGATCCTTGAGGCTGTGCCAAGGATGCTGTACTGTGTTCCCTCAGTGCTCCAGTACATGATTCGGGCAATGAAGACCCTCTCAAATGGAAGTGAGGAGGTGATTTGTTTTTGCTTGGATTTCCAATGTGGATATATCCTTATGTTTCTAGAGAAGCAATGCTCCTTTTTTCTCTGAGGATCACTCAGTCCTACCTCAATCAGTAGTCATGGCAGTCTTAGAAGATGGGGTTCAGGAGACAGCTGCTGACCCACAATGGTCTAAACTACCTGCATGAAGCAGTCTAACAAGAATTGCTTAAGGTGCTCTTCTTTTCCCTCCTGTGTCCCTTTGGAATAGTACTTACAAATAGAGCATTTACTGGGGATATGACTATTCCTGAGGTAGAAAAGGCATTTAGTGCAGTCATCATTCTGAGGGATAGCTCTTAAATCCTGGGAATTTAGGCTCAGACATGGCTAAGTCATGGTACTGAGAAAATTCTTCTCTTGTCAAAAATAAAACAAAATAGCTCGCTATGAAAAAATTACCAATGGGCAAGCTATCCTAGCAAATAAAACCTACACACTCTATCATATACAAATATTTACACAAAATTTTAGGAAAAAGATGCAAGAGTTTGTGGACGCTGTGGAGTTCTATTCTGCAGCCATGGGCAGTAAAAAGTAACCGAGTGACAGAAGCTGCTGCTTCATCTTTTATGCCATTGGTGAGATGCACAAGGACATTTAGGGCAAGTCTATCCTACCGCACTACACCGGCGAAGCTGCACAGATGCAGCTGCACCACTGTAGCATGTCTTTTGAAGATGTGCTGTACTGATGGAAGAGCACTGTCCAGCTGGCATAATTACTCCACCTCCACAAGAGGCAGAACCTATGTCAGCGAGAGAGCATCTCCCACTGACATAGTGTGGTGTGGATAATGCTTAGGTCAATGTAACATACAATGCTTGGGGGGAGGTGTTTTTTTCACACCCCTGAATGACATACGTTACATCGACTTAAGCGGTAGAGTAGACCAGCCCTTGGGGCGCATGCACAGTCCCAACTGACTTTACTGGCCAGCTGATTCCGATCTGGGTCACATGGAACATACATGCACTAGCAGTGGAATATATCTGGAGAGCATTTGAAGAACTACAGGATTCTGGTCAAATTTTGAGTTCCTACATGACTTTTAAAGAATTTTTGCCTACAGTACTTTGCTTATTAAATATAAATTATTTTGGCATGGCTAATATCAAGAGTATAAATATTATGTTAATGAGTTCTATAAAAAGGAGACAGTAAAAGAAATATAAAAGAATACTTAGAAAATATATCACATACATCAACAATTAGGAAGTCCAGCCAGCACCAAGCATTAGTGAAGTATGTTTGATAGCCATATGCCACCCACTTGAGCAGCATTTCCAGAATGAAGATGTAAGTGAAAACCTTGTCAGCATATTCCAGCATGGTCTTGATAGTCTTGCGCTGCTCTACATATATGTCTTCAAAAGCCTAAAAACAAAAATATTCAAATGTGTTTAGTGTTCAGTAATATTATAGTGTGTAGTTTAGGTTGCAAAGATAAAGAAAATAAAAAAAACCCTGAAATATTCTCTCCCTAAAAACAAAGTCGAGGGGCCTGAGCTTTCTCCTACTTTTCTTTCTCAGATGAAAAACAGGGTTGTGTACTGAGGAACTGTGGAACTGTATTTGTCCATAAGTAAATCATACAGAATGCAGCCTATTAGGTTTTATTTTTATCTGTTGATTGATTTAACTATGGTATTTATATGGGCCTGATTACTATAGTGTTTGATTGCCTCACGATCATTAATGAATTTATCTCCACAATACCCCTATGAGGTAGGGAAATATTATTATCTATTATCTCCATTTTCCAGATAGGGAAATGTAGACACAAAAAGACTATGGGCTAGATTTTTTAAGATATTTAGCATGTAGTGGGTTTTCAAAAGCACTATGAGCACCTAACGCTCATGGGTGTTAGGCAAGCTTGGACTCTAGTATCCTGCAAGGTAGAAGTCCCAGAGCTCGGACTCCAGCCTGAGTCTGGAAGTCTACGTAGCAATAAAACAGCCCCACAGCCTGAGCCCTGCAAGCCTGAGTCAACTTGCACGGATCAGCCACAGGTGTCTAGTTGCTATGTAGACATACTTTAAGTGACTTGGCCACAGTCACAAAGAAAGTTATGGCAGAGCAAGAAATTCAACCCAGATCTCCTAAGTCTCTGACTGGCACCCTACTCACCGGATCATCTTCTGAAAATAAATAACTTAGGTGGTTTGTGAGTGATTCATACTTCAGTAAGTTTCACAAGCATAAGGTGACAGTATTATGTGAAATTATGTGAATTTTTTCCAAACATGGTGATGGAAATTTATCTTAGCCAGTCATCCTGCCAACATGTCCTTCTCTTTCAAGTTCTTCCCAGTGACCTCCTTTCTCCATTCATTAAGATACTGATCCAAAACTCACTGAAGTAAATAGGAGCCTATTGACTTCAGTGTGCTTTTAATCAAGTCCCAGAGGCAAAAATACCACTTTTTTATATCATGTTCAGTATAAAATTGTTTATTAATTGCTATATTGGTATTAAATAAAACAAAAGCTGGATGGTATTTATAGGCTTTTAGTTCATGCCAGACAAAAACCTTGGATTTTGTTTTATTTGAAACCAACATAACAAATAACATGCTTTAGAGAACTGTATCTAAATGACTGGCCAAATACATTGCAAAGCATGACTGCTTAGACTCCTCAAGTGAATATGGATTGAGGTTTGGTTTTACAGAAATTCAGCTTTTCTGCTCCTCCTTACTTATGAGGAGCATTCAGGATATTTTTATGGCATTTTTGCGGCGTGCTTCATTTATTGTTACTATTTTATATTAATGACATTTTCTCTTTATTTTGTTCTCACTTATTTGGTAAGTTTCCACAAGGTGTTTGGTAGTTTGTATTTTTAGAGACATTCCTGTGGCTATTCAGTCTACATGAGTGGGAGTCTATGATTCCTTTGGAGAAAAAAGCACTCATGAGAATTCTTGTTCTTAGAAGGCAGTAATTAGAAAAGATCCACATTGACTGATATCATCACAGTATTAAGATGTGTGTGTATGGTAGAAGTAAGGGGGATGCTTAGACTGTACAGGCTAGATTGGATTGTCCAAGAAGAGCAGGGAGTTGCACTCACTTTGTACCACCTGGAGGCAGATTTTCTGCAACAAACACCCCTGAGTTACACTGGTAGATGCTGATACAAACTGGGGGTGAAACAAGCCCAAATAAATCATACATTGATTATGTTTCTCTTTTTCCATATATTGCAACCCGATGGTCGGCCAGCCCACCTGTCTCAGTAATACCTCCTTGAATTCCCTAGTCCAAACACTGAATGATGACTGTGCCTATGTGGCTATTCTGTGGAAAGAGGATTCCTTTTGCTCCCTTTTCACATTCAAAGCATTAACACTAGAGTGACCATCATTTGGCTCTCACTGTTTAAAGATAACACACTTGTTTTTTTATCTGCAGGGGAAAATATGCTAAAAACTGTGTTTGATAAACCACATTTTAAAGTATTTTCCCACAGAAACATTACACTTATTTCAGGTTTCACTCACCAGAGCACCACTACTAAGGAGAATCATAAAGACAATGAAAGTCTCAAACCAGTTGTGTTCAACTATCTTGAAGCAGGTTTTCCTAAGATTCCACCATTGTTTTCCTCTCCCCTCTTCTAGGCTGACTTGACAGCACTTAAACCTTCGTACACAGCCTGAAAAGCAACATACATTTTGAGAAGGCAAAATAGAGAAGTGATGCTTAAGGAGATAATGTCTGATTATTTATTTGACTAGTGGTGCAGCCATTATATTTCCATGTACTTTATGGCTATAAGAAAATCTAAACTCTGATAAATACACATTCAAAGCCTATTTTTCAAGCAGTAAAATCAAATGCAGTTAATAAGACAATTGGTATTTAAAATCAAATGAAAGAATGGGAAAGTATTCCTAGCTTGCTGAGAGCTGACTGTGCTCAGTACTATACAAACAAATGAAGACATGGTCCCTCCCAGAAATAATTTAGAAGCCAAATTAAATACAGTTAGTACAAATATACAGTCAAATTTCAAGCAGGTTTATATTTTTTAATGCACTTATGTGTGGACATAAGTTATTGTAATACATTTTTACATTCGGTAGCACCCAGATGTCCTAGTGAGGATTAGGGATAAATGTAAGACACGATCCATGCCCTGAAAAGCTCACAACGTGGTCTGGGGAGCTAATTCTGATAAGGTACTGGAGGAAGTTCATTTTAAGGAAGGACTGAAAGAAGACAGGGACGATGAGCAGCTTACAAGAAGAAGCAGAGGAGTTCCAGCTATATGAGATGGCATGGAAGAAGTTACAGTGATGAAAGTGGAAGAAAGATAAAAATGGTTCTTTCATATGTTGCCTTAAGAGATCTTTACATAGTAGGAGGAGGATTAGGAGGAAATTAAAGCAAAGATGTAGGCAAGAACAGATTTATTCAGTGTCTTGAAGATGACAAGTCTGAACTGGAAAAAAAAACAGAGAGAAAGCAGTAAAAGTAGTGGAAGAGGATAGTCAGAGAGGTGGAACAGAATGTATTTTGAGCACAATCTAGTAAGACTAGCTAGGACATAAGAGGCCAAAGAAAAGTCTGCAGTAGTTGAGGTAAGAAATTAGCAGGGAATAGACAAGGATTTTAGTGGTGCTGATGAAAAGAAGAAAAAAGATTGATTTTAGAGATTCTGTAAAGAAGGAAATGACAACTTTCCTGAATAAAGGCCATAACAACTTTCATCCTCTGGTCTCCAAATCAAGACTACGGTTTCTGCAGTTTGTAAGAAAAGATTTGAAAGAAGTCTATTGATGGTAAAATCCTGTACAAACCCACCACATTTAAATACTGAATTCAGGAACTGAATTTCTTTTTTAAAAATCCATGAAAAGTTCTTAAATCAGATAATAACTGTATACTTGTGGTGTTTATTGCAAATGAGCCAAATCAAAAATTCCTACTCCCTGAAATGGAGTGTAGGGAGGATGGAGGTTTATCTCCTCTTTGCCATAACTTTAAAAAAAACTCTTGACTAAAATTAATAAACAGAATTCAGAAATGCATCATTAATTCCATACATGTGCAATATGATTCAAGATTACCAAGTTAGGGCCAGATTCTGCCACCTTAATCATGCTAAGAGATACCTTACTACATGAGAAGTTTCACTGAAATCAATGTTACAGATTCCAATAAGGTACTATTACAGTGTGCATAAGGGTAGAAGGTTGGGCCCCTAATTTGGCCAAATAACCATAAAATCATCAAGTTGCTAGAAAAATAAAAACCTACAAACTTCCAGCAATATCTGCACAGTTATTTATTCAACAAATTAATTATATTTGCAGTTTCACCCTATTTGTATATGTCACAAAGTTGCCTTTCAATTTGGCCGTACCACTACCTCTCTTCCAAAGAGAGGTCATTGACTGGTATAAGCAGGGAATTACAAGTTAGGAATGAAGTAGAGAGTAAGAGCTATGTCACTAAATCTTGCACATCAACTATTTGTCCTGGGTTAAGTAGACCCTGTTAGTCTCTCATTTTCACAAGCATTAAACTCACTCACACATTTTAAAAGTTGAATAAAGTGTTTAAAATGTGTTCACAATCCTTATAGTTCTGTTTATGTTCTTAGAAAAGTATGTTTTACAGGGAAAACATTCATCAGTTGTGAAAAAAATCCTTTTACGGTGCAGTTAATCTCTTGTAACCTACTGTGATAACATCTTTTTTTGTTTTTTTCTCTTGTACATCACTTCATCTGAAAGGAATCTTAAACTTAAAGCGGAAAAAAAGAAAATGGATTGCTCTGCAGGCATTTTGCATGACTAGCTACTTCTTGTCAAAGCTACAATGAACAGCAACTGAAAAACCTTTGTAAGCATTATCCTTTATTATAGAAGAGCTCATAAGATCAAATGTAATCATCAAATATAAAATGTCTCAGGTTATGTGTATCTATGAAATATAACTGTACCATCTAGAAAATTATCTTAATTTTACAAATTTTGATGAAGATTAGCATAGATGGTTTTATTTAAAGGTGGGAGTGAATATTTTTTGTGGTTAAACCACAGGAGTGAAAATCAAAAATAAGGGTAGAAGGTCTAGTCTAAACACTGCCACTGATTTTCTATGTGATCTTGTATAAGTAATTTAGTCTTAGATTTTCAAAAGTGATATCTGTATTATGGGTACCCAACTTTAGACAGGTAAGGCCTTATTCTCAGTGCTGATGAGCACATGCAACTCCCACTGAGTTTCCAGATTTTCTCCTCTTATTCATTAATCTTTCTGGCCTCGAAATTTTACAACTGTCAGCTTTTAAAACTAAAATGGGCCAAATGATGACACGGATAGGTACAACTCAACTGACTGCAACGGAGTTGCATCCCCTTATGTGAGTGTTGATTTTTACCCAGTAATCACACAATGGGCTGAAACAGAAAGCACTAAATGGATTCCATTAATCTTCACTCATCTGGTGATCCAAAACCTTTTAGCAACTTTGAGGTCACACAAAACATAGGATTCCTCAGGAAGTATCAGAGTTCCCCTCCATGATGGACCAGTCTGTGGTGAGCTGGTGCAGGAATGGTTGTCCTCTACTCAGCGCCAATAACAACTTAAGGTATTGTGTCCTGTCAGTGATGTAACATCTGTAGTCCCTGAGATATGAGCTAGCCACTAATTTTCCACCTTTGACAAGAGTTCTTTGCAGTTATGATGCATTTTAGCCTAGAAGCTTACTCTAAATTGGAGCAGAGTGCCAAGAAGTAAAGGAATTCTGGTGAAGTCAGATTGAAGAGAGAAGCTTATCACTACGCATAAACTGATGGTACCTCTTGCCTGGGATCCAGTTTTCTCACAAGGAATGAGTTTAATGGTGAATTTGTATTTAAGGGTCTATATCCAATTGTGGCCTCTTTTTGACTTGAGTGGATTGTCAAATTTCAGAACCTGGGGGATGTTCCAGTTGGAAGCAGAAATAGTGTCTGGTATTCTTTCTGATGCAATCTTGTTTATTTACAAGGAACATACGAAGTCTTTTTTTCTCTGAATATGGAAGGAACCAATAACAAAAGGAGTAGTTTCTTAGTTTATAGCTTGTTAGCCAAGAGATCCAAAAAGCGCTCGCTCTCTCTAGTCTTGCAGGCTATTTCTTGGCTTTCTTGATTTTTGTCTCTTCCTCTGTCTTTTCTTGTCTGTTCTCAGGTTGTGTGCGTTCTCTCACATCTTGATCTCCCTGCCCCCTCTGCATCCCTAATCACAATACTCAGCAGAATCCTCCACCCATATGGTGCTAGCTTCTGGGCAGAGTCTCTTAGGCCTTGTTTTAGATGCGTCCCCTTAACTGTCTCTTACAATTATCTTAAATGAAGACTGTGTTTCACACATCAGTTTGAACAAAGGTTTTGACTCTGCCCTTAACAAGGCTGCACCCAGTTTATAGCACTATTTACTTCAAGGCCTATAAAGTGTCCAGTGGAGTTGAGCATGAACGGCCAATGAGTGGAATGGGGGACCACACTGGACTGTTTTTTCTGCCAGGTAGCAGGTGAAGAGATTTTCTTCTCCCTTTGACAATTTGTTTAAATAAAGGCTTAGCCAGCATTTAAACCAAGATGGAGTTTTGTGAAGTTTTTAATTTACCAGTGACAGTTTTCAATTTTTAAATACTACACTAGTTGGAGCTAATTCAGAACCCTCAGAAAAATAAACAGATTTCTTCTGTTTTTGGGAATAATGGCAATTTGCTTATATAATATAATTTTCCTCAATTCTTTGTTAACTGAAAATCATTATAAAGCCACATCAGCAGTATTATCTTCAGTGTATATTATGTACTGAACATACCATTGCTAAAATTCACGATTATTTAGTATTAAAGTTTGACAAAATAGCAAATATTTCAAGCCATAAATATTATTAGACAGTGTAAGTAAATATTTCATTTTACTTTATATTTTTAACAGTACAGATTATATTTTGCTTCACTCACTTTCTGTAAAACAGGCCTCTGGCTCAGCAGCTTCTTCGGGTTCAGCTTCATGTTGCTCTTCTTCAGGATGTCCAATATCAACTGTGCTACCTTCAGATGAGCTGGACAAATTTAGCTTCTGTTAAGTAACCCCCCCCCCCCAAAGATTTAATCAGTGTATTTAAGGTAAATATTAATGCTCACAGACATAGCAAAAATTAATAGTACGTGTCTACTCTTTTACATTTTTGAATGTTTTAGTGCTCAATTTAGATAAGTAATTGATACATTTGTGCTCATTTTAGGTGACACTTCAGTACTCTATGTGTCCTTTTAATACAAAGTTAAACCAGGCATTTTATTAATTATTATTGTTTCTGGAAAGCATTATAGAAATGTAGGCCTATATTCCCGGGCCTGAGTGAACTATGGTTTTAAATTGAGCTTGGTTGTTAGCATGAGTGATCAAAAAGAAGGAGATCATGAGAAAGAAGGGTTGTTTGTATTAAATTTGTAGTGTCCCTTCAAATACCAGCATTATTTTCTTTAAGCTTTGGGTTGAAGTAATACAAATAAAGAAAACATGGTTTAATGGGGTCCAGGCACAGTAAATAATTGGTTAGATAGATTTGTTTAATTTATGATAAAGAAATGCTTAGTCCAGTAGTTAGTTAGGACTGCTTGTTTTAACTGGGGCAGAGAACTGGGTTTAGCTCTAAACTGCCTCATCTGGCTTTAGCTAAGGTCTGATAACCTGCCATGACATCACTTGTTTATTATAGTGGATAAAGGGGAAGGTTTTTGGAGTTTCTTTGTCAGAGCTGTTCCTTACCCTTCTGGAGTCACACCATAATGTGAAGGTATCTCCTGAGCCTGATTTTGTTGTATTTGGCCAATGCTTATAACTGTATTTGGTCTAGAATATAAAATATAAGTGTGTATATGCTTGTATTTTGGATGTAATCAATATCAAGTGGCCTTTAACTAATAAAGGAATAGTTGTGGGTAGCTAAGTTGTGGTAAACCTTAGTAAACTTTTTAGGGAAATTATTTCCAATAGGCATCATCAAGACTTACTTAAGGAAATTAATGGTACACATACATGCACACACACACTCTGGTGTGTATGTTGCTGTACTGCTAACCAGTGCAGGGCATATAAGAAGTATTTGTATAACAGCACTATGCAAAAGGTTTGTAACCAACTGGTTTTATGTTTCACAGAACAATGAACCCAAAGCTTGCTTATGTTTGTAAACTTGAGGACCAAGCACAGGTTGAAAGTCAAGAAGTACTGAGGAGTTTTGCCACGGACATCTTGTATGACTTTGTTGAAGTCAGGTCAGCTGAAATTTTAATATTTGGGTACCCATTTTGGGACACTATAAAGGACTGGATTTTCACAAAGTGGTAAGCAGCTACTCTTTGAAAATCAAGCTTTTCGGTATTATCTCTGAAATCATAAGGGCTTGAAGCCTTGAAAAAAAGAAAAAGCTGAGATTCTGGAGCAATATCCGCAGCTGCAGCATTGTGGAATACATTGAATTCTGGATATAATAGATGCTTATTGTAGAAAATTAAGATGGAAAAGAGAAAACAGTTAATGAGAAATATGTAGTATGCCTCATTCTGTCATAAAGTAGTTGCAATTAACAGGAGTAAATTCTCAGACAAGAGAAGCAACTTTTAATGAAAACATAAAATGAACTGAAAGTCATGATACAAATTCTGACATCTACAAGCATAGACCAGACTTGGATGAAGAATACAATATTATGATAGCATTTTAGTTGACAAACAATCCTGTCATGTTTCACCTGCTAGGGGAACTCAGTAGTCTAACCCAATCTTCTGAGATATGTAAAACTCCAAGTTTTGTTTGATGATAATTGTGAAAGTTTAGCTATTATGGAGGAGGAACTAACATGCTATTTTAAGACAAAACAATGTAATAAAACCGCATGCTGTGTATGATAGGTTAATGCTATAAATGAAATAGCAACATTCTGAAACTGAAAAAAGTAATGATGAAGACTTAGACACATGCCTAACCTTCTAATCTGACATGGTGTGAGTAGTCCTATTGACTTCAATGGAAAGACTCACAGGGCATGAAGTTAAATATGTGTATAAATCTTTAAAGGATCGTGGCCTAAGCTTTTATATATTAAATGCTCATTTCAATAGAAGAGATGTGACATCTGTTGCTATACTTCCAACTACTGGTGAAGAAAAATGTTTGAGGGCAGCATTATTGATCTATTTCTGTATTCTGTTGACATTTGCAGCTGATAGAGGCATTTGCAATGCTCTTAATTTTTAAAACTTTTTTCTAAATTTTATTTTGCATTCATAAAAGTAGAAAACACCTAATTAAAGAGACTGAAACTTCTTTATTGTTCTTCACTATATGGGACTACCTGCCTAGTAAAATACAATTCAATATGAGCAACGGTTGAAGCTCATCTCTAGCTTGGTCTATGAAAAAAGACTAATCAATTTTACTTTTTTATGTAGTCAGTTTCTAGTTACCGTCACTTCCTAGCATTATAAATAGTCTTGGAAGGATTAGATTTGTATTGGCAAATGTCAGTAAACATTGATTTCACTGTACACACACAAATCAATGGAAAAATATTTCCATTGATAAATAACCAAAAATTACAAATAGGCAAAGAAAGAAAAAATCATAGACTCATAGAAATTTAGGGCTGGAAGGCACCTTGGTAAGTCATCAAGTCCAGCCCCCTCCACTGTGGCAGGAGCAAGTAAACCTAGATCATCACTGACAGGTGTTTGTCCAACTTGTTTTTAAAAGCTTCCAGTGAAGGGGATTCCACGATTTAACTTGAAAGCCTATTCCAGAGCTTAACTACCCTTATCATTAGAAAGTTTTTCTTAATATCTAACGTAAACCTCCCTGGCTACAGATTAATCCCATTGCTTCTTGTCCTACCTTCAGTGAACATGGAGAAAAATTGATCCGTGACCTCTTTATAACAGCCTTTACCATATTGAAAAACTTATCAGGTCCCCCTTCAGTCTTCTCTTCTCAAGACTGAACATGCCCAGCTTTTTGAGACTTTCCTCATACATCAGTTTTTCTAAACCTTTTATTATTTTTGTTGCTCTCCTCTGGACTCTTTCCAATTTGTCCACAATCTTTCTAAATTATGGTGCCCAGAATTGGACACAGTATTCCAAGCTGGGACTTCACCACTGTTGAGTAAAAGCAGGGCAATTAACTGCTGTGTCTTACATATAACACTTTTGTTAATACATCGAGAATCATATTAGCCTTTTTTGCAGCTGCATCACACTGATGACTCATATGCAGTTTTTGGTCCACTATAACTCCCAGATCCTTTTCAGCAGTACTATCACCTAGACAATTATACCTCATTTTGTAGTTGTGCATTTAACTTTTCCTTCCTAACTGAAGTACTTTTCACTTGTCTTTATTGAATTTCAGACCAATTCTCCAATTTGTCAAGGTCCTTTGGAAGGCAGGTTAAATTCAAAAGGGCTTGCAACCCATCCCAGCTTGGTGTTATCTGCAAATTTTATAAGCATCTCTCTCCTCCATTGTCCAAATCATTAATGAAGATATTGAATATTACTAGACCCAGGACTGAGCCCTGCAGGACATCACTAGATATGCTCTCCCAATTTGACAGCAAACCATTAATAACTACTCTTTCAGTACAGTCTTCCAATCAGTTGTGCGCCCACCTTATAGTAAATTCATCTAGACCATGTTTCCCTAGTTTGCTTATGAGAATGTCATGTGTAACTGTGTCAAAAGCCTTATTAAAACCAAGGTTTATCATGTCTACTGCTTCCTCCCTATCCATTAGGTCAGTAATCCTATCAAAAAAGAAAATCAGGTTGGTTTGGCATGGATTTGTTCTTGACAAATCCATGCTGACTATTCCTTGTAACCCTATTGTCCTACAGGTGCTTACAAATTGATCATTTAATAATTTGCTCCGGTATCTTTCCAGGTATTGAAATTAGACTAACTGGTTTATAATTCCCTGGGTTGTCGTCCTCCTTTTTATAAAATGCTGCTTGAACTTAGAGTCAACACTCAGCGATTTAAACTTTTGAATAGGCTTGTTACAAATGGACTAGCGAATGAATAGTAAAAACAGGTCTGATTTGTTGATTTGAGGATATTTACTTTATATATTTTGACAAGTGATGATGATTTGTGTTTGAATGGTTTATAAATCTTTACCTCTGCATCTCAAATCTGCTGTTATTAAATAATTGTTATTGTTTGACCTCCCCATAATTTCCTGCAACTATGAAAATTTAAATTAATAAAAATTGAAAAAATGCTTAAAAATAAATATTGGTATTATTGACTGAAAATTCTAAAAAAAAAAAAAAAAGAATTCTGTCAAGTTAAACTATAAAGAGTGCAAAGGACAGCTTGCTTTAGCCAAAGATGGGGGGAAAAGATATATGAACAGTCCTTAGCTTAATTCTAGTGAGTAGCAGTATAGGCCTTCTTTATAGGAAAAGTAATACATTTCCAGGTTTCTCCTTGCTTTCTTCCCCCATCTTGGAAGCCAAATTGTCATTTCTACTCTTGCCTCCCAAAGAATTCCCTTCCTGTCATGTACCAATCTTCCTCTTCTGTCTCTGTTCACCCACCCGAATAATTAACCTTTTCCCTTGATGTCCACCCAAAGATCCCACTAATTTTCCATTCTAGAGATTCCTTGTCTCACACTTTCCCATTGTCTCTCTCCCAAATCTTACCTTTTTATCCCTCCAAAGTTCCTCCTCAATCCCCAGTATCTCCACCTTCCCCCAGGCTCCTCCTGTCTCCTCCTCACCTAGGTCCTACTTTCCTCAGTTGTACTCCCCTAGCTTTATCTCTTCATAGCCAGCCCCATCCCCCCTACCCATACCTGTCCTTCCCATGGCTGTCACTCCCCATGCTTTTCTCTAAGTGGCACCAGTCCCCCACATAGATATCCTTCCTCCACACAGACATTTATCTTGTGCCTGTCTCCATCAAACATGGTCTTCCCTTTTGTGTGCGACTCCCTCTTATAGCTGTCTGCTTGCCACAAAAGAGAAGGAAAAAATGGTGTTGCTCCTTCCTGGTCCCACACCCTTCCTGCTGTGCAGACCCTCAGAGTTGGTACGGGGAAGGGAAAGGATCGAGGGATGGAGGCAGGAGGAGTCACAGCTGCTGCCTCCTGTCTGCTCAGCAGTAGAACATGTGCCCCTGGCTGGAAGGAGGCTGAAACTGTATCTGCCTCTGTCTATTGAACCTACTGGCTAAGGCACAGTTTAAATTCTTCTGCCTAAAACAAAGAAACCGAGATTTGCAAAACCAAGAAGGAACATGACATTAATCTCACTGATCCCCTGCATAGTTCTAGGGGATTTCCAATATTTGAGCTACTCTAAAGGCCAGAAACCACTGATAAGGCATAGACCACCACTTTTAGCTACAGGAGTATAGAGATAAAGGTAACTTTAATTGCAGGTATCAGAGAGGTAGCCGTGTTAGTCTGGATCTGTAAAAAGCGACAAAGAGTCCTGTGGCAGCTTATAGACTAACAGAAGTATTGGAGCATAAGCTTTCGTGGGTGAATACATCTGACGAAGTGGGTATTCACCCACGAAAGCTTATGCGCCAATACTTCTGTTAGTCTATAAGGTGCCACAGGACTCTTTGTCGCTTTTTAATTGAAGGGTGGCACAGAAAGAAAAATTTGATATCCAGAAAATTCTGGATCCGCCCTAGAGCTCACATACCTGAGAGGGGAAAGAAAGTGGATGCAAAAGTATCATTCAGTCATGCTGGCAAGGAGGGAAGCCCCTTCATACATGATGAGGCAAAGTTCTGTGCCCTGTTGCCTCCCTATGTCAGTTCTCAAGAAGGGAAAATTTAGCACCACAATTCAATATTATTCCTGCATCATACACATCCCTCAGCAGCACATCCTGGGAGGTAGCTTCCTTTCATCTTGTATAAGAGGAAAGTTAATGCAATTGTGTTGAACTGTGTCAGCAAACATGAACTGCTCTGAGAGACTTGCCAAAAAAGAGACTAGAGAATCCTGGAATGTGCGGCCATGCATTCAAGGAGATGCTGCTGAAATACCTGGAAATGCCCTGAGTTGTTAAGGCACTGAATTCCTGAAGGCATCTCTGCTCATCTTACAGTGCAAAGCAACCAGAGGTCATTGGTTGGAAGAATGTGTCTTTGAGGCACCAACACACCAGGAAAAACTTGTGTGCTGGGACATCAGCGTTCCATTAGCAAAACCCTCAAACTGGCCTACAGTGCCTCAGAGGGCCATAATCTTTAAGTTGGAGAAGTTTCCTGAATGACTTTTACCGGAGGCACAAGATCCAGGAGTGAGAATCCTGCACAGATGATACCTATAGAAAATGTAATTTATTTTCCTTTTCTGGGATAGATCGTGCAAACAGTTACTACCAAGTCTAGTGTTTACTACCATGTTTGCAGAAACAGGCCTTATGCCCTGATCCTGTAAACCCATATGCACTTGCTTAATTTTATAACAGAGAATAATCCCATTGAAATCAACTGAGCTAATCAGGGTAATAAAGGAAAGCACATACATAACTGTTTACTGGATTGGGACCTTAGCTTAAAAGCCCTCTGGTGTCAGAGTGTATGTATCTCTTCGCTGAGATGAGGAAGCAGGAAGCAAGGAGCCAACACACTCCTGATGTTCTGTCTCATTCATGTTGTTACTATCAGAAAGGATTATATAGAGAACTATAAAAGACAAAGACTCCAGTTGCTTGTTGAACTTTGCATTATTTACTGTACTTTATATAGTTTTCACAATTCTTCTTTTTGTGTTATACTGTTGTACAAATCCAGGATTTATCAGTTTCACAGATCAAAAGTAGTTTGAATGTCATTCCATAGCCTTTCAAGGTTGTTCATTTTCACTTATGACAGTCTGCTTGCTTTCAAGTTAGCTAAGAAGATAAACTAATGAGAAAGGTATCAGATCTCATGCTTTAGCCATAAATCAAATATCTGTGGGTTCAGTAAGGAAATGCTCCTCCTGCGACCTCTTATATTGCATCTAGGTACATTGTGCAGAGGCATGTGTGATGCTGGGAGGAATAGTTTTACTTAAATTTGGCCACTATTTAAATTGTTCCATCTTTTACAATTGTTTAACAAAAATGGTAGATGGTTATTAATACCTCAAGTATTAACTGTGAAATGGTGACAATATTGTCACCAGTAGAGATTGTTGGGGCAGTACCAGGGACTGCTCTAAACTGCTTTATGGGATAGAGTTTCAAAGACTATCGTACAAACAAAATCTTGGTGGGCTGGACTGTCTAAGATAACTTAAGGAATACCTTCATGTTCTTTAGGTCAGCAATTTGTGATCTCTGGTTCAGATGATTGGCTATGGACACCCTCTCCTGTAAGATTATGGATGAAATCCTGATCCATTGAAATGAATGACAAAACTCCCATTGACATCAGTATGGCCAGAATTCAATCCTATGTGTTTTCTCATTTGTTTACTTATCGTAGTTTGTTTATTTATTTATTAAAAATGATGACATTTGGGTCAAAATGGCTGAGCAAATCCAGGCTGTTGTGTTTGACTATATTGCAATTCTAGTATTCGATTCTCTACTTTGTAAAAAATATTTATGGTATCTTGTGTTCTTCCATTGGCTTTATTTTTCAGTTTTAACAACTAAATGGTTTTGTAGTACATCAGATAACCTGAACTTAAACACCATTTTATTAGACTCTTGGTCTACAAAAGCTGATCATTCAGAAAGCTAAAAAGAACATTTTCCATGCAAGATGTATCTATTCTTTGGGCCCAGTTCATCCCTGCACTAGTTCATGCTGAAAGAAAAACAGAAAAATTATCACAATATTAAAAAATAAGTATATAAGCAGTATTTAAATACCTCTTTGCTTTCTTCCAGATCCGACTCACTGCTAAACTCTTCTGTATTTAAATTTTCAAAATCTGATTCTCCAACAGCAATCGGTACTGTTACAGTGAGGCTTGGGTTGTTTATGAACGACATGTAATCACTTTCATCAATGATATATTTTTCCACGCTGCTGCCTGTGCCTATGCCACTAGTTCCATTGCCATCTTTAAGATAATCAAGGTCTTTATTTATTTCCACTGTTAGATGATTAGAAATGCAGCTGTCTTTTTTGTTTAGTTCTTCAAGTGGCTTGATTTCATTTAAAGCTTTTTGTTTTTTAACCAAGGATTTTTGGATGAATTCACGAACTTTTCTTTTCACATAATCTATTCCCTTCTCAATTCTTGCTACAGCAATCTGGAGATTATTCATTTCATTATCATCATCGGTGGCAGCAAGGTTGTCTGCACTAAATGAGCTCAGTAGCAAGGCCAAAAATAGGTTCAGAACCTGGAACAGGATAGAAAATAAATTCTTAGATTTATCTAAGTGGAAATAATTTCTTGCTAGAATACTTTCTAAAGCTATGTGAAGCATGTGTCTAAAGGACCAAAGTTTCAAACAAACAAACAAACCCAAACAACCCAAGAACTGTGTTTTTACAATGAATGGAGTGTTATATCTTTAATAAACTTACACTAAAACACTTGCATTAGAAAAAGGTGTGTGACAAAGTGGGTATTCACCCACAAAAGCTTATACTCCAATACATCTGTTAGTCTATAACAGGGGTCGGCAACCTTTCAGCAGTGGTGTGCCGAGTCTTCATTTATTCACTCTGATTTAAGGTTTTGCGTGCCAGTAATACATTTTAACCTTTTTAGAAGGTCTCTTTCTATAAGTCTATAATATATAACTAAACTATTGTTGTATGTAAAGTAAATAAGGTTTTTAAAATGTTGAAGAAGCTTCATTTAAAATTAAATAAAAATGTAGAGCCCCCTAGAGCAGTGGGCAGGACCCAGGCAGTGTGAGTGCTGCTGAAAATCAGCTCGCGTGCACCTTCGGCACGAGTGCCATAGGTTGCCTACCCCTGGTCTATAAGGTGCCACAGGACTCTTTGTTGCTTTTTACAGATCTAGACTAACACAGCTACCCCTCTGATTCTTTATAATTCATGATAATTTGAAGAGCAAATCATATAGTAAAAAAAAATGATACACAAATATTATTATGACAAATGAAAGAACTAAATATGGTTTGCTATGATTCATAGAGTCATATTATTCACTAATCACAAATAGTCAGACAACTGGCAAGTATTTGAGAAAATGCTTTTGAATCCCAAAAGTTTACAAATATTGGCACAAAAAAAATGTTATTCAAAAATTCAGACAGGAAGTTTGTTGTTCTTCATTATCCTTTTTAAGAAGTTTCACTTCTCCAATCAGAGAACAGAAACTATACCATGTGTTTTACGTGACCAGACACACATAATAAATAAGTTTATAAAAAATGCACAGGCTGAACATTATTTGAAGCACACTATATTTGCAAATTGTAAAAACAAAACTTAAGAGAGTGACTAAAGTTCACTCTATAATTATATATCATGAGTTTGATACTGAGAGGTGTGGAGTATTCTGTTTCCAATCCAGCAAAGCACTTAAGCTTAATTTTAAGCATATGAGTAGTTCAATTGAAATCATATGCTTAAGTGCTTTATTGAGATGGGGCCAGAATTCTCATGTTTTTCCTCCAGAATAAATCTTTGAAGCATTTTGATTACGTACCACTAGATTTCCAATCACCATGACCATCATGAAGACAGTAAGGCACATAGCTTGGCCTGCAACCTCCATACAGTCCCACATAGTCTCTATCCATTCTCCACACAACACTCGGAATACAATCAAGAAAGAGTGGAAGAAGTCTTGCATGTGCCAGCGTGGAAGTACACAGTCACTTGCAATTTTGCAGACACATTCCTTGTAGTTTTTACCAAACAGCTGCATACCAACCACAGCAAAAATGAAGACAATGATGGCCAGCACCAACGTCAAATTTCCCAAAGCCCCCACTGAGTTACCAATAATCTTTATAAGCATATTCAGTGTTGGCCAAGATTTTGCCAATTTGAAAACTCGTAACTGAAAAAAAGAATAAAAAGGCATTGTTAGCACTGATTTTAACGGAGACACAAAAGTGTTTTACAAATTAATTTGTGAAAAAGGTATTGCTGTCAATGATGAAAATGCTGCAGATTTTTACAACTTGGTACCCCAAGAGCATAGTCTTGGATCAAGGATGTAGAAGCCCAGAGACACACCTCATGCAACTTAAAATCTAAGGTTCAGTGTTACCCTCAGATGCCACAGAACTTCAAGACTACCTACCTACCTGTGTGTACATAAAGAAGAGATTTATTCTGATAATATCAGTAGGAGCACAATAAAGATATTCAGTAAGTCCATTTGTTTCTTCACTGTAGAATACTTGAAGTAAGTATTTGCAATAAAAATTTGGAAATAGGCCCCACTCCTAACACTGGAATGCATAAGTATGGATTCCTGCAGAGTCCCCATTAAAGACAACAGGACACTGCACAGCCAGGGATACATACAAGTGGATCACATTTTTGGATCAGGGTCATAATGACCTTAAGGTATCTTGTTAAGACACAAAAGTTGAATTAAAATATTATTAGTGCAACAAAGCCTATAACTGTAAATTGCAATAATATTTTGTTTTATTAATATATTTACCAATCTGAATGATCGGAGAACTGATAGACCTTCCACATTTGCAAGACCAAGTTCAACCAAACTAAGTGTTACAATAAAACTATCAAAAATATTCCAGCCTTCTTGGAAATAATAATAAGGATCCTTGGCAATTATCTTCAGAAACATTTCTGCTGCAAAGATCCCAGTGAAGACCTAAAATCAAAAGGCAATTTATTATTCAGTTGGAAAATTTAATATTACCAGTATTTGTGCAGATTTTACATTCCAGCTACATATCTTCAAATGAGCATAATTTAGAATGGCTATTCACAAAAATTCTTAAATTCAAATCCTTAAAATAATCAAAGGAAGGTCAAATGATTTTATTTGATACTTTATTATTAGTGTTTAAAATTTGTTGCTTTAAAAAGACTGATCATAGTGACATCTTATACACAGCTTCCGATAGAAACTTCATCACAGAACAAGTACGGAATCTTTTCATTTGATTTAATTTTACAGGAAACAAATTACTTAAGCTTCTGGTTTATAACACAATTTTAAAACTATTTAGGGTGACCATACATCCCATTTTGGCTGAGACAGTACCTTTTTTAAACCCTCTCCCAGCCGTCCTGACTTTACTGGCAAATCTGGATATTTGTCTCGTTTGCTCTTGATGACCAGTTGGCAAGAGCAAACAGGACAAATGCCTAGTTTTGCCAAAAAAATGGGGTGTGACCCCAGCAGGACATGGAGGAATGTGTGGGAGGGAGAGGCGGCAATGCCAACTCTGCATGGGAGGCAGGGCTCGGGGGAGTGCCTCATGCCGGCCACGCATGAGTGGGCAGCAGGGGGTCTTGGGTCAGCCCTGCATGCATGGGGGCAGAGAGGCCTCAGCTGGCCCCGTGTGGTGTCGCACTTTCCCTTCAGGAAAATATGGTCACCCTAACTGTTAGAATGCCAAGCTCTTTTTTCCACAGCACAAGCAATGCTCCTAATTTTATTTTCACATTATGCAATAGAATGCTTTCCAAGAAATTACATGCTACTCTTCCTAGAACACTATTGTTGAGATATTAATGACACTATAAAGATATGCTCTCATACAGCCTAATTTCACAAGATCTAGCAGGATCAACAATTTACATCAGGTGGAGATCTGCCCATTAGATTGTTAACAGGATTATGATGGCATCTAATATTATAGGTAGTTTAGACATAGTAACTTCATTTCCAATTAAGCTTTTGTATATAGAGAGAATAGATATGTCATGAATGATCAATAACTACTGAGTCCTTCTGGCCCTCAACAATTAGAAAAGCTATCCATCTCTATTTATTCCAGAAAGGACCAACCTAGGAAGAAAATACAATAAAAAATGGTTCACATCATGTGAGACACTTTTTTTTTATAAGGCAGAGCAAGGGTGGGGCCTCTGGGGAGGGAGCAAAGTTGGGCAGGAAGAATGGATCTAGGAGGAGGGGGAAGAGGTGGAGCAAGGGCAGGGCCTCGGAGGAAGGAGTGGAGCAAGGGCGGGGCCTTGGGTGGAATGGGGATGAAGCACCCCCATGGAAAAATAAAAGTCAGCGCCTATGCTTAAAAGTGCCTTAAAGATAAGTTGGAAATGTGATACATATCTCAGGCACTAAAGAACTGAGAATTGATGATCATAAGTAAATGTAATAAGAAATCGTGGTAATTTACATTGTTTCTTGCTATAACTGCTGAGCCCCAACTCTAGACTGTGATAATTGCTTACAAGACTGTATTATGTGTGTCTACACTTGAGTGGTGAACTACTGATTGTATATTAATGGGGTTTTAAGTAATTAATAAATTGCTAGTTAGTTAAAATTAAGCAAGTGTCTTGATTTGAAAAATACTGTTCAAGTTAAAAGTTGACTTGAAAAGAATCCAGCATTAAAAAAAATTAAGTTTACACTCCTTGGATGCAAGGAAAAAGAGACATCCTATTAAAATTCCATTCTATATTGACTAACCAAGTTTGTTAGATTTCAGCTTTAAAATCTAACTGGCACCTTGGCAAATTCATAAACATTGTCCCCCTTTCACATTTACACTTTGCAATGATATATACCAGTGGCCCCCAACCTTTTTGTGGTCAGTAGCACATTCATATGTTCAGAAGAGTGTGGCGGGCGCCAACAATTTTTCAAGGCTTATTTTGTATTTGTACATTAAATAATACGAAAAACATCATATTTAATATTCTTCCCACTCTGGGTTGAAATAATACATACGTTGTCTCTTATTTGAACCATTCATTTTGGAGCAAAATGTTAAAAAATACTAAATTGCAAAGCACAAGAAAACAAAAGTATCAGTGCAGGAAGAATACTCACATATAGGGCCGGCTCCAGGCACCAGCGGAGCAAGCAGGTGCCTGTGTCAGCACATGCTACGGGGCAGCATTCAGTCCATTCTGCAGAGGTGGAGCACTGTGAGCGTTTTTTTTATTTGTTTTTTTTGGGGAGGCAGCAGTTCTGGGCAGTGCAGCGAGAAACCTGAGAGAAGCACGCAGCCTGCAACCCCGGAGTACTCTGTCCCCAGCAGGCGGGGGGCCCTGGCATCTCTCCCCTGCTGGGCACTAGGCGGGCCCTGCGTCTGCTGGGGACAGAGAACACCGGCGCCTGCAGCCCCGGAGTTCTCTGTGCCTGGCAGGCGCGGGGCTGCGGCTTCTCTTCTTGAAGCTGGAGAGAAGCCATGGCCCTGTGCCTGCTGGGGACAGAGAGCACCAGCGCCCGCAGCCCTGGAGTTCTCTGTTCCCAGCAACCGCAGGGTTGTGGCTTCTTTCCCCTGCTGAGCACTAGGTGGGCACACATAAATGCCCTGGCGGGTGCCATGGCACCCACGGGCACTGCGTTGGGGACCACTGATATATACTATATCAAATCATATGATGTCAGTGAGGTGAGAGTAACTTACAGGATTTACCGGTACTGCCAGAGTCCTGAGGGGGGCGTGGCCTCATCCAGAAGAGGCATGGCCTCAACCGGAAGAGGTGGTGCCTCTCAAGATTTAAAGGCCTTGGGGCACCGGCTGTGGCTGGGAGCCCCAGGGCTTTTAAATCAACCCAGGGTTGCAGAGGTGGCTGGGAGTCCCAAGGGCTCAGGGGCAAATTAAAGGCCCCAGCGGTCTGGCTGCCGCGGAGCTCTGGGCCCTTTAAATCCCGGCCCCAGCCCAGCTGCCAGAGCCACAGGCATGATTTAAAGGGCTCTGGGCTCCCTGCAGCCGCGGGAGCTCTTAGCCCTTTAAATCCGGCCCCAGCCTGGTTGCCAGAGCCGCGAGTGGGATTTAAAGGGCCCTGGGCTGCCCGCAGTGGCAGGGAGCGCTGAGCCCTTTAAATCCAGCCCCAGCCTGGCTGCTGGAGCCGCGGGTGGGATTCAAAGGGCTCTGGGCTGCCCGCAGCCATGGGAGCTCTGAGCCCTTTAAATCCCTGCCGCGGAAGCTGGTGCGGTCCGGCATGACGTACTGGCTCTTGCCGGTACGCCGTACTGTACCATACCACTTACTTTCACCTCTGGATGTAGAATACTTTCACCAACCAAGGTTAGGAGATATTTCCTTGGATGGGAAACAAACTATACAATTCTAGAACAACCCATTTTATGGTTTATCATGTGATTGTCATATAAAATATCCTGTTCTTAATACATAGTATATTATTTGAAGTATAGAGAATCAGGTTTTTTGTCTGCCTGCTAATTCTGCATCATCTAATCTTACAGCTATTTACATGTTCTAAAATATATTTCCTTCACATTGCAATAAATATAAATGATATTAAAGAAGCGCATGACATGAAATCTATTCTTGAAATAAAACAAAGTAGAACTCTATGTTCCAGCATTTAAATACATTTATATAATCCAACCTCTTAATTTAAAAGCTTTAGAGCTGCAGAGAACCAACTTACAAACTTTTTAATTTATCTTTATCTTAATTTATTTTCTATATACTAACCATAGCATTGCCAGATTACTAACCAATCTCATGGTCATTTACAATCAGAAAACCTACTGAGATGCAATATTTTAGGAAACTACATTTCCATACTGAAAATTGTTGTTTGCGTGTGTTTTGACATAATTTCTGGAAGTACCACCTTTCAATAGATGTGCCCGAAGAAACTACAGAAAACCATATTTGTATATATTGACATGAAGAAGATGAAATTCAAACATGTCAAAGAGGTTTGAATAGATTAAATCTGAGATGATTCAATAGATTTGCCAAGTGATGTATTAAACAAAGGATTACTTTATACTGTTAATCTATATGTCTTGAGAAAGGATTGAAGGTGGGAGCTCCAAAAATTTAGTGAAATACAGACCTAACTAAAGGACTACTAAATCAGTTAAAAAAAAATACAGAAGAAATTCCTGCCTAAATCTATAATACAGATATATCTCCTTCAAAACCAAACCAATAAGCAAAATATAAAAGTCACAAGAGAAACTGAAAGACTTACCAGGTTTCCAACAGAAAGTACATTATTGAATTCGTCAGTCATTGGATAATGTTCCATGGCCATAAATAGTGTATTTAAAACAATGCAAATAGTTATAGCAAGATCGACAAATGGGTCCATCACAACTAAACTGACAATATGTTTTACTTTTAACCAATGTGGACTGCAGTCCCAGATCAAGAAGATGTTTGCAAATTTGTACCAGCATGGTGGGCATTTCTGTCTTGATTCTTCAAGTTCTAAGGAAAAATGTGTAAAAAAAATAAATGTAAAATATCCGCATGCCATACTACACAGTGTCAAAGACCTCTTCAAAATCCTCTAGCCACATTTTCAGAGAATGGTTTAGCACAGCAGTTCTCAACCAGAGAGAGCCATGAGCAGATTACAAGGAATCCACCAAGCAGGGTCAGTGTTAGATTCTCTGAGACCCAGGGTAGAAAGCCAAAGCCCCATCATGCAGGGCTGAAGCCTGTGTCCCTGAACCCCACCAGTCAGGGCTCAACCCAAAGCCTAGACCAGGGATCGGCAACCTTTCAGAAGTGTTCTGACCTTAAAGTCTATGAGTCTTCATTTATTCACTTTAATTTAAGTTTTCGCGTGTCAGTAATACATTTTAATGTTTTTTAGAAAGTCTCTCTCTACAAGTGTATATATTATATCACTAAACTATTGTCGTAGGTAAAGTAAACAAGGTTTTAAAAATGTTTAAGAAGCTTCATTTAAAATTAAATTTAAAGGCTGATCTTACTCCGCCGGCCTCCTCAGCCCGCTGCTGGCCTGGGGTTCTATTCACCTAGGCTGGCAGCGGGCTGAGCAGGGCCTGCAGCTGGGACCCCAGCTGGCAAGGGGCCAGCAGCCAAAACACCAGACCAGCAGCAGGCTGAGCAGGACTGGCAACCGAGACCCCAGACTGGCAGTAAGGGGCTCAGCTCGCCACCAGTCTGGGGTTCCATCCACTGGCTCCTGCCAGTCAGGGTCCTGGCCCCGCTCAGCCCGTTGCTGCTCTGAGGTCCCAGCCCTGCCCACACAGAGTGGGTACCTACCTTCTCCCTGATTTTAGCCCATTCTCTTCCTCTCGCTCTGCACTGAGCTGAGGGTGGGAGTGCACTGAGCTCGGGGAGAGCTGGGGGTGAAGAAACAGGCTGGGAGTTGGGTGTAGGGTCTGGCCAGGAGCTAGAATGAGAGAGGAGGCTCAGGGTTGGGGCAGGAGGTTTGGGTGTGGAGTGCTTACCTGGGCAGCTCCCATTTGGTGTGAAGGGTGCAGGTGGGAATGTGGTGGGGGGTGCAGGAGCTTCCATTTGGTGCTCAGGTGGGGGTGGGGATGTGGAGGGTGCAAGAGTCAGGGCATGGGGTGTGGTGGGCTAGGTATGTGTGCAGGAGTCAGGGCAGGAGGATGGGGGGTGAGGAGGGTGTGGGAGTCAGGGCAGAGAGCTTGGGGCATGTGAGGGGGGTGCAGGAGTCAGGGTATGGAGTGTGGAGAAGCTGGGTATGTGGGGGGTTGCCGGAGTCAGGGCTGGGGTCGTGGAGGGTGCAGGGGTCAGGGCAGGTGTCTGGGTATGTGTGAGGGGGGTGCAGCGGTCAGAGTAGGGGCATGGAGGGTATGGGGGGTGCAGGGCTCAGGGCAGAGGACTGGGGGGGTTCAGGAGTCAGGGCAGGGGGGCTGGGCTGGAGTCGTGGGGATGCTCCCGGCCCCCTGCCCTGAGCAGCTCACAGCAGGGGGCTAGAGGGGATATGCCCTGATTCCACCCTCTTTCCCCAAAGCTTCATTCCTGCCTCTTCTCCTGAGCAGCGAGCACGCTGCAGCTGCCGTTTGGGCTCTGCTTCTCCCTCTCCCTCTCCCCCTCTCTCGAGGGCCATCAGCTGTTCCACTGCGGGGAGAGAGAGGAGGAGGGGCAGGAACCCAGCACCCCAGGGGGGAAGAGGGAGCTAGGCTGCCGGTGGAGGCTGCCTTGCAGAAGCAGCCAGCAGGACCAAGTTTCTGCATCCTGCCCCCACAAGAGACAGCAGTAGGCACAGAAGAGCAGGCTGGGTCAAGCAGCATTTTTAATGGCACACTGCTGCCTGCTGGGGTCCTGGCCACCGGCCCCGCCCAGCCCTCTGCCGGCCTGGGTTCCATAGCAGGCTGAGCAGGGCTGACGGCTGGGACCCCAGCGGGCAGCAGTGTACCATTAAAAATCGGCTTGCGTGCCGTCTTTGGCACACTTCCCATAGGCTGCCAACCCTGGCCTAGGCTATTTAGCTTCATACGGCCCTTGTGGCTTGGAGCCCCAGGAAATTGCCATGCTTGCTTCCCCCTAATGCTGGCCCTGGCTTTTATATACAGAAAAACAGTTCTTCTTCGAGTGATTGCTCACATCCATTCCAGTTAGGTGTGCGCGCCGCGCGTGCACGTTCGTCGGAAACTTTTTACCCTAGCAACTCCAGTGGGCCGGCAGGTCGCCCCCTGGAGTGGCGCCGCCATGGCGCTCAATATATATCCCTGCCGGCCCACCCGCTCCTCAGTTCCTTCTTACCGCCGTGTCGGTCGTTGGAACTGTGGAGCGCGGCATAGCTGTCCTCCACGTCCCTAGCTCTCCTTGTTATCTCTCGTTATCTCTCGTATTGTTATAGTTGTTAGTTAGATTGTTAAGTATAGATAGTAGTAATTAAGTGTAAATAGGTTGTAAATAGTTGTTCGCCGGGGGCTTAGCCCTTCCCGGCACCCGGCACCGGGCTCATGCCTGGTTCGCCGGGCTTCAAGCAGTGTGCGGCCTGCAAGAAGCCTATGCCCACCAGCGACCCCCACGACGCGTGCCTGAAGTGCCTGGGGGAATCGCACAGATCGGACAAGTGCCGCATCTGCAAGGCTTTTAAGCCAAGAACAAAAAAGGAGAGAGATCAAAGACTCCGGACTCTCCTTATGGAGGCGGCACTTGACCCGGCGGCTTCGCAGGCCGTGATCTCGGCGCCGGCACCGGATCGCACCGGCACCGAAAAGACTCCCCGGCACCGACCTTCTCCGGCACCGGGGACAGAACCAAGACCGTCGAAGTCTGCTACTCCGGCCAGGCAGACCCGACTGGAGCGCCCGGCCTCAACATCGGCCGCGGCGCCGCCGGCACCGTCGACTCCGGGCCCGGCGGGTCCGTCGAGTCCGGTGCCGCCAAGCTCCCCCATGAGATCTGGGGTTGAGATATGGGTCCCATCCACACTGGAGACCTTCGCCTCGGCTCGGGACCTCATTGCCTTAACTGAGCCTACTCAGCTGCCACCCCTGGTACCTCCGGTGCGGGTCGCGTCTAGAGGCAAGCCCATGATGTCGGCACCGTCTCGGGACTCGCGCTCACGGTCCAGGTCCCGACGTCACGGCAGATCGAGATCTCATCGCCGCTCGCAGTCCCGGCACCGCTCTCCTCGGCGGTACCGGTCGCACTCGCGGCACCGGTCGACCTCAAGGCGGTCGCGGTCGGACTCCAGCCGCCGATACCGGCACCGTGACTCCAGGAGCCAGTCCCGCCGTCACTCGCCGCACCGGTCGACCTCCCGGCACCGAGCTGGTGGCAGGTCCCGGTCCCGGTTGACCTCCCGGCACCGAGCTGGTGGCAGGTCCCGGTCCCGATCCCGGCACCGAAGCGGCGGCCGGTACCGGTCCAGATCCCGGCACCGAGACAGAACCCGGTCCCGGTCCCGGCACCGTTTTGACTCCCGGTACCGATCCCCGGCACCGAGAAGATCGTCCCTGCCGACCCGCGCAGACCCTTACCAACCAGGGTCTGCCCCGCCGTGGCCTTCTAGGCAGCCGTCGGTCTCCTCCCAAACGGATAGCGGGTATGCGCTGGGCACCGACCGGCAGGCGGCGCTATTTCACGACCCGCCACAACACGACCAAGGCCCGCAGCAATGGGGGTTTTGGACACCCTGGGCATACCATCAAGCCCAGGGGCCCCAACAGCTTCCTGCTAGGCCTGCGACGGCGGAGCACAGGGTGCCGGAAGCCTCATTGTCTCGCCCCCCTCCCTCCCCGGATGGGGAGGAAGGGTCCAAGCAGCAAGACTCCGCTCTGGCTCCTGAGACAGAGGCGAGGGCCGAGGGAGACCCTCCATTAGACACTCTCTTGCCAGGGGTCTCCTCATCCTCCTCCCCTGATGAAGCGGTGGCTGGTACCTCCTCCAGTAGCCCCCCCGCGCTGGATCTCAGGGCACACCAAGACCTCCTCAGGCGAGTAGCTCAGAATCTGAGCCTACAAGCCGAGGAGGTCTCGGAAATAGAGGATCCGATTGTTACCATCCTCTCATCGGATGCTCCCACCAGGGTCGCCCTACCCTTCATAAGGACCATCCAGGCCAACGCCAATACCATCTGGCAGTCTCTGGCCTCCATCCTCCCTACGGCGAGGGGCGTCGAGAGGAAGTACATGGCCCCCTCTAAAGGCTATGAGTACCTCCATATACACCCGACACCGTGTTCCCTGGTGGTACAATCAGTAAATGACAAAGAGCGTCATGGGCAGGAAGCTCCAGCCCCCAAATCCAGGGAGGCCAGGTGAATGGACCTCCTCGGCCGTAAAGTATACTCGGCTGGGGCGCTGCAGCTCAGGGTTTCAAACCAGCAAGCCCTGCTCAGCAGGTACGCTTTCAACTCCTGGGTGGCAGCAGACAAATTTAAGGAGCTGCTGCCGCAAGACGCCCGCCAGGAATTTGCAGCCATCTTAGATGAGGGCAAGAAGGTTGCACGTACATCTTTGCAAGCTTCTTTGGACGCTGCAGACTCGGCTGCCCGCACCCTCGCGTCGGGAGTAACGATGCGCCGCATCTCCTGGCTGCAGGTCTCTGGCCTTCCTCCGGAGCTCCAGCATACCATCCAGGACCTCCCATTCGAAGGCCAGGGCCTGTTTTCCGAAAAGACAGACCCCAGACTTAAGAGTCTGAAGGACAATCGGGTCATTATGCGCTCCCTCGGGATGCACACACCGGGAACGCAACGCAGACCCTTCCGGCCACAGCAACAACAGCAGCGCAGGCCATATTCCCAGTTCCGCCAACGGCAGGACCTTAACAGGCGCCGTGGCAGGAATGGAAGGCGCAGGCATTCGGGGAACCAAGGGGGGCAGAACCAAGGCTCCTCTAAGCCCCCGCCTGGACCCAAGCCTTCATTTTGAAGGTGCGCCCGAGGGCGCAGTAACAGTTTCCCCCATGGATCCTTCCCCCCCGTTTTCCAACCGCCTTTCGTTTTTCCTCCCGGCGTGGACCCAAATAACATCGGACCGCTGGGTCTTACGCACGGTGCAGACGGGATACCGCCTGCAGTTTGTATCATTTCCTCCTTCCCGCCCCCCTTCCTCGTCCCTCTTCAGGGACCCCTCTCACGAGCAATTCCTTCGGCAGGAGGTACAGACGCTCCTCAGCAAAGGAGCTATAGAGGCGGTTCCGGAAAACGAGAAAGGCAAGGGGTTTTATTCCCGTTATTTTCTGATCCCCAAGGCCAAGGGAGGCCTCAGGCCTATCCTCGACCTGCGAGAGCTCAACAAATACCTGGTGAAGTTGAAGTTCCGCATGGTATCCCTGGGGACCATTATCCCATCCCTGGATCCGGGAGACTGGTACGCCGCCCTCGACATGCAGGACGCGTATTTTCACATTGCCATTTGGCCACACCACAGACGTTTCCTTCGCTTCGTGGTGGGCCCCCTTCATTACCAATTTGCGGTCCTCCCATTTGGCCTTTCTACGGCCCCGAGGGTGTTTACAAAATGCATGGCAGTTGTTGTGGCACATCTTCGACGCAGTCGTATCCACGTGTTCCCTTATCTAGACGATTGGTTGATTCGGGGCACGTCGGAACGGCAAGTCTGCAGCCATGTCCGCGTGATCACCGGCATGTTTGCTACTTTGGGCCTCTTGATAAACATGGACAAGTCCACCCTGATCCCCACGCAGAGGGTGGAATTCATCGGGGCCGTCCTGGACGTCATTGTGGCCAGGGCTTTGCTGCCGTTGCAGAGGTTCCAGGCATTGTCGGCGATCGTTCAACGACTGCGGGCAGCCCCCTTGACATCAGTGCAGACATGTCTAGCCCTGTTAGGCCACATGGCGGCTTGCACCTTTGTGACCGGTTATGCTCGGCTCCGTATGAGGCCCCTCCAGTTGTGGCTCATCGATCATTACCGGCTGGCAAGACAGCCGCTAGACATGCTGATCACGATCCCCCAAGCGGTGTTAGATTCTCTCGGCTGGTGGCTAGACCAGTCCGTGCTATGTGCGGGGCTCCCTTTCCACCCACCTCAGCCCTCGGTGTCCCTGACAACGGATGCCTCAGATCTAGGCTGGGGGGCCCACCTGGGGACCCTGAGAACGCAGGGCCTGTGGTCTCAGAAGGAGGTGGGGTTGCACATCAACATGCGGGAGTTGAGAGCGGTCCGCCTCGCTTGTCAAACGTTCTGCCATCAGCTTCAAGGTCGTTGTGTCGCGGTGTTTACCGACAACACGACGACCATGTACTATATCAACAAGCAAGGCGGCACCAGATCCTCTCCCCTGTGTCACGAGGCGATGCGACTCTGGGACTTTTGTGTAGCCCACTCCATTCACCTCACGGCTTCCTTCCTACCCGGAGTACGGAACACACTGGCGGATCGCTTGAGCAGATCCTTCCTGTCGCACGAGTGGTCCCTTCGCCCGGACGTCGCCCTCTCCATCTTCCGGAGGTGGGGTTATCCCCGTGTGGACCTCTTCGCGTCCGGGGGGAACAAGAAGTGCCAAGCGTTCTGCTCCTTTCAGGGCAGGGAGCCCGGGTCGATAGCGGATGCCTTCCTTATTCCGTGGTCGACCCACTTGTACTACGCGTTTCCCCCGTTCCCTCTGGTCCACAGGGTCCTTCTGAAGGTGCGCAGGGACAGGGCTCGCGTGATCATGGTAGCCCCGGCATGGCCCAGGCAACATTGGTACCCCATGCTGCTGGACCTGACCATAGCCGACCCAGTTCCCCTGCCCCTTCACCCGGACCTGATTACCCAGGAGCACGGGACCCTCTGTCACCCGGACCTGCAGTCGCTGCACCTAGCGGCGTGGCTCCTGCGTGGCTGACCAGTTCTGAGCTGCGCTGCTCCACACCGGTGAGGGAGGTGCTTTTGGGCAGCAGGAAGCCTTCCACGAGAGCGACATATTCGGCCAAGTGGAAGCGTTTCTCCTGTTGGTGCGTGGAGAGAAATCTCCGCCCTATGGAAGTTTCGGTGGCCGATATCTTAGACTACGTTTGGTCCCTCAAACAGCAAGGTCTGGCGATATCGTCGTTGCGAGTCCACCTGGCAGCTATCTCCACCTTTCACCCGGGTGCGGATGGTCGCTCTATTTTTTCTCACCCGACGGTGTCTAGATTCCTTAAGGGACTGGAACGTTTATACCCTAACGTCCGTCTCCCTGCTCCAACCTGGGAACTTAACCTGGTGTTGTCCCGGCTCATGGGACCCCCCTTTGAGCCGTTAGCTACTTGCTCCCTGCTTTACCTCTCTTGGAAGACTGCCTTTCTAGTAGCTATCACCTCAGCTAGGCGGGTGTCGGAACTCCGGGCTCTTGTGGTAGACCCCCCGTATACAGTCTTCCACAAAGATAAGGTGCAGCTGAGGCCACACCCTGCCTTTCTTCCCAAGGTAGTCTCGTCCTTCCACATCAGCCAAGAGATATTCCTTCCGGTTTTTTCCCGAAACCTCACTCCTCAGGCAGGGAGCAGCAGCTCCACTCGCTTGATGTCCGTAGGGCTCTCACGTTCTACGTGGAGAGGACCAAGCCCTTCCGCAAATCCCCCCAGCTTTTCGTGGCGGTAGCGGACCGCATGAAGGGGCTTCCTATCTCCTCCCAGAGGTTATCCTCATGGGTAACGTCCTGTATCAGGACCTGCTATGACTTGGCCCACGTCCCTACGGGCCGTGTGACTGCGCATTCTACCAGGGCGCAGGCGTCGTCGCTGGCTTTCCTCGCCCATGTGCCCATCCAGGAAATCTGTCGGGCAGCGACCTGGTCATCGGTCCACACCTTTGCTTCCCACTACGCCCTGGTCCAGCAGTCAAGAGAGGATGCGGCCTTCGGATCTGCAGTGCTCCATGCCGCGACTTCTCACTCCGACCCCACCGCCTAGGTATGGCTTGGGATTCACCTAACTGGAATGGATGTGAGCAATCACTCGAAGAAGAAAAGACGGTTACTCACCTTTGTAACTGTTGTTCTTCGAGATGTGTTGCTCACATCCATTCCACACCCGCCCTCCTTCCCCACTGTCGGAGTAGCCGGCAAGAAGGAACTGAGGAGCGGGTGGGCCGGCAGGGATATATATTGAGCGCCATGGCGGCGCCACTCCAGGGGGCGACCTGCCGGCCCACTGGAGTTGCTAGGGTAAAAAGTTTCCGACGAACGTGCACGCACGGCGCGCACACCTAACTGGAATGGATGTGAGCAACACATCTCGAAGAACAACAGTTACAAAGGTGACTTTTTTTGTGAGACTGGTGGGCCGTAGATTTTTTACAGCATGCTGGGGGGGGGGGCCTCAAAAAGAAAAAGATTGAGACTTCCTGATACAGTAGGTGTGCCCATTAAATATTTATCTATTTGAAAACAAGTTATTATTTGAGCACAGAAACACACACTTATGCAGCCATTTTGTGCACAGTGATATGGATTTTTGCAGCTATGATGAGCTTTATAATAGCAAAATCAATGCATTGTGACCACATGACCTGGAATAGTCAAAAAACAATGACACAAAAGTCTCACTAAGTAACATGAGACAAACACATCAATTGGGAGTTCTTTTAGTCTATCTAGAAATATTTCCTGAGAGCATAGGTGCAGGAAGTAGAGGTGCGGCGGAGTGGGGGGTGCTGGCCCTGTGTCCTACTCCCCTGCCGCTGGCTCTGCACCTTGGGCCCTGTTCCCAACCCTCGGCCTGGGACTCCACTCCCGGGTCCTGTGCCTGGGGTTTGGGTCCTGGCTGCCGGCCCCACATCCAGGACCCCATTCCCAGCGCCCCGCCATGCACTCCGCTCCCTAACCCCACACCTGGGTCTCAGGTTCTGGCTGCTGGCCCCACTCCCCAGCCACTGGCCCCATATCTGGAGCCCCATGCCTGGCCCCCTGCTTTCAGGGCTCCACTCCCAGGCCTCCATGCAAGGCCCCATGCCCACCCCCAGCTGGTGCCACAGCCTTGGCTCAGCCTTGCCACAGCTGGACAGAGGTATGGTGCCACATACCTCTGTCCAGCTCACCTGCCTCCCGGAGACACAGCTCTGCTCCCAGCCTCAGCTTGGAGGGATGGGGCACGGACAGGAGTATGGGGGCTGGCTTTCAGCACCCCCACTACTAAAAATGTTCCAGCGCCACTGGTACAGAGGGACAATATCAGGTTAAAATATACATACCTAAAATTATTGTTTTAGTTTCAAATGAAAGTTTCAGAAGTTCACTGAAAATACACTAAAGTCAATATTTAATATTAAATTCAATATTTTACACACCTTCCATAGTATTTGTGAGTATGCTAGCTATACTCATTGCTCTGTCTCTTTGAGCAGGGTCTTCCAGAAAATCCATGGAAACATGAAAGGAACTGGATCTTCTCTTTCTCGTTTCTGTTTCAGTAGTCATGCCCTGCAAATAGAATAATAATAGATAGGATCATCATCTTGAGTGATATAATAAGCAAATACTATATATACTGAATTTCTAAATTTGAAGGAATACATGCTTCATGCAATTTAATTTTTTATTTAATTTATCATGCAAGACTTTTCTTATTTCGTGTATTAACCTAGCATTTTCAAAATATATTAAAGAAACTTTCTTGACTGAATCACTCATTCTCCAGTACAGTCAGTTACTAGAAATCCTCAGTTTAATACATAACATATGAAATTTGTGGGAGAGAAGTGTGAAACTCAATAATTATTCAACGATCTAAATCTCAGTAGCAGTTATGAGAAGTGAGTCAAACACATTGAAAACCACTATATTATTGCAAAATGTTTTCAATTTGCAGATGTTTACTACTTCTTATAAAACATCTCGTTGTAAAATTACAATGTATCCATCCAGTCCAAACAGCAACAAATAAAAATAGTCTGATTTAGTCATGCTTCCACATGCTGGTATATTCCCAAGTACTCTAAGTGGACAACCTTGAAATAAGATAACCAAATACTTTTAGAGATATTCTGCTATCTGTATATACACATAAATTACAGCACATATGTGCACACAGACATTTTTGTTTTTGAAGCTGGGTGCATGAATGTGGTGCCTCAAGTAACTGTTTAGTTTATTTTCTATACTAGAGACCTACATATATATGATAGTGCTGAATGTATACTGTTATTATATTGCAATGAGCTGATAAAGCCCAATGTTATCAAAATTATCTACAACAAATTCAGGGTCATATTGACTAAATTCATATGGTAACATTTATTATATACTCTTTCTATTCATATAGTAAGTTGAAATCTTATCCAATGAGGCCAGACAGAGCTTTTTAATAGCTACAATAAGTCTACTATATTTTAAGGGTATATAATAGACAAATACTTGCATATTAATTGGATATTTTTTCTCGTTAACTCTGAGAATTTTTGCAGGTAAATACTTAAATTTCAAACTTATTTTGTTAGTATATTAAAGGTATTACAAGATGCAGGAACATTCATAGCTGGCCAGCCAGGATCATTCCCAAGGAATTTCTTTCTGTAGAAAATACAGGCTGGTGCAGTAAGAAAAGGCCACCATGCCTGAGCTATTTAAATCTTCCTTACATTGTCATCAGTAGCTGGTTTATCTATTATCACCTCTGGCAGAAGTTGTCCAACAGGCGACGTAGGAACAGATGGTCCACCAACCAGGGAAACTATTCCATTGCAATCTACAGTGCTATGCATCTTCCCATTCGCTGGAAACATCGCCAGCACCCTGGATGACCTACTGGCCTGACTAATGTTACTGTTACGCCTTTCACCATGTCTCCGTGGCACAAAAAGAGAATCTCTTCTGCTATCATTATCTTCAAAAGTGCTATGTTCATCATCAGCAAAGTCATTTTCTGATCCTATATCCCTTGCTCGACCTCTGAAGCTGAAAAGACTCGTTTTGCTGTTGCGTCTTGGGGAAAACAAGGAGCCACGAATGCTCAGCAAAGACTGTAGGAAAATAAAAGAATATAATGATTAGCTGAAACCCTTAAACCCTATATATTTGTTTTTTTATAAAAATGGAGTTAACATGTTGTAGAAGTTTTTTTCATAAATAAAACTAATAATCTTTTCCAGGAACCAAATTTTGCTTTCAGATTTTCATATGCATTAATTTCACTGAACTCTCTTTGTAAATTTAAAAGCCACTATTCATGAATTAATACAACAAATACTGAACCTGAGCCACCTCAGCTCCTGTTGAAGCCAATGAGATATGTGAATAAGGATCAATAGCAAGATAACTGGTATAAAATGAGAATAGAACAGACATAAACATAGCATCCTCTACATAATTAAGCAAGACCTGGAAACATTAGTGAAGTACAAATAAAATCCATGGATATACTTCTGGATGAGTTCTATAAAATGTAATAAGAATGAAACCAATGGGGTTCTACAGCAATTATTCTAAAACCATCATATAATATTGAACAGAGAATATATTTTTATAGAATTTTTAAACCAACTTATGGAATTCTATTACATATTATAGTCTGATTTACAAATTCTATAGAAAAGCTATCTGCATTAAATTCTATATGGATTTTTTCAATAAGTTATCTATATCAGTTAGGTAAAATTCTCTTGAAACACCGGCAACAGTAAAATTAGTTGGAATTAAATAAAAGTTTGGTGTCTTCCTTCTTCATGTAGTAAAATCACTGTTATACCTATGATACTGCAACAGTTTTTTCTGAAAGCCCATGATGCTCCCAATACACTTTTCAACTAGCAACACTTTACACAATACCTGGTGGGGGGACGAATACTTTTTTTCATATGTCAGCCTGTTCCCTTCAATGGAAAATCGGAAAGTTTTCTTTCTGATGCTGCCTTCTGATTCAGATTTTTGAAATTCATCTTCATCTTTCTCCTCTCCTCCATATTGTTCTTTCTGCTTTGTCTTCTTCCTTCTGTTCCTCCTCTCTTTAGCACTCTTTGAACTCAACTTTGACACGTCAGAAGAACTTTCTGAGAGTCCCCCTATTCCACCTTCTGCACTGGGATCTCTTGACCCAGCAGAGGCTGTTGCTACTGCTACTGCTGCTGCCTGCCATATCACAATAAATACTTCTATTATTAGATCTACCAATGAAAAGCACTATAAAAGCTACATATCATCATTATTACTAGCCAGCACTCTAAAACATCAAACTTTTTAATTTCACTTCTAGAGAACTTTCCAGTCCAGTCTTTGGCTGATGCATCCTTTGCACATTGAGACTTTCAGGTAGCTGTACTCGCCTCAAACATTTTCTCTCACCTCTTTTCTGTATCCTTACTGTTTGCTAAAGTCACAGAGTGTTTCCTATGGCATAGCAGATACCCGTTGTCTAAATATGTGCAGTTTCTGACCATATCCATCTCCTCACCCTTCACATATTGCTTCTCTTCTTAAATTATAAGGTTTCCGAGGCATTTACTCTGCTGACTACATTATACATGCTATATCAGGGGTTGGCAACCTTTCATAAGTGGTGTGCCTAGTCCTCATTTATTCACTCAGATTTAAGATTTCACGTGCCAGTAACACATTTTAATGTTTTTAGAAGGTCTCGTCTATAAGTCTATAATATATAACTCAACTATTGTTGTATGTAAAGTAAATAAGGTATTTAAAATGTTTAAGAAGCTTCATGCAGAGCCCTCAGGACTGGTGCCCCGGATCCTGGCAGTGAGAGTGCCACTGAAAATCAGCTCGCGTGCCACCTTCGGCACCTGTGCCATAGGTGGCCTACCCCTGTGCTATGGAATACAAATCCTCAATAAAAAACAAACAAATAGTGTATACATTCTTTTGAAGTCTCCTCTGGATCACAAAGCTGGGTTGCTAACAGCAAAATGTTTTTATTTCCAGCAATGAAAACCTCTGAGCCGGCTCTGTTCTTGAAGCCAGAGTGGGCCTACCCATTGTTATAGGGAATACTTAATAACACAGAATTCTAAACCCATTCTAAATCTGATGACCAATATCTATAGAAAACTCATTTGGATGCACTAATACAAGATTATCAGTTAAATTGTTTATCATATTGTAAATACATAGAATCACAGTTATACCTGAGCTGCTTCTTGTTGCTTTCTCAGCTGTTCAAGCATTTGCTGAAATTCTGCCTCTTTCTGTTCTGCTTCTTCCATATTTGCTTGATTCTGCTCTTCATAGGCCATAGCAACAACAGCCAGAATCAAGTTAATCAGATAGAAAGAGCCCAGGAAAATCACCAGAACAAAAAATATCATGTATGTTTTGCCAGCAGCACGTAGTGTCTGGAAGTAATAATAAATACAGCTTTATTAACTTTTTAATGTTACTGTGTGAATTAGTCACCTACTTTTCATTTTGTAGGACTCCATCATCATTAGATTATATGACAGATGTAACAGAATTGATATTAAACTCTTTGTATAATTTGATAGTATAAAAATACTTAGTCTTTGTTCTCACCAGCTGATAAAGGTTTTCCCAGTAGTCCTGAGTCATCAGTCGAAACAGTGACAAGAATGCCCAGCTGAACGTGTCAAAACTTGTGTAGCCATAGTTGGGATTTCTACCTGCTTTCACACATATATATCCTTCTGGACATTGACTACAAAAGGAGAGATATTAGGCGTTATCTTTTACAATTATTCTAATATCAGCGGATACTAGGTCCTGATAGAAGTTTGGGATTTTGAAGTACTGTTTTTGGTCAGTTCATCAGATAGGAACTCCTATCAGTTGGACAGAGCTCTGCTCTACAAAATTACATTTAAAGACAGCTGAAAAATTGTGTATAACATTAAAATGCAAATAGAAAATGCCCTTCACAGAACTGTGTTTCTTAGCAACACTTGCATATTGCCTTAATACCAAACTGTCAACTATTTAGTCTCAAACTCTAAAACACAATGTAAATTCTTGATTAATAGTATTTTCACCTTCAAATGTCTGTCTCCATATTCTTCACTCACCCTTGCAATAGCCTGATATTCTTCAGCAATCAGCACATATGCAGCTGGGACTGTTGAGGAATTTATGCCTCCCTAACTGGTACTTCTGTTACTTCTCAACCAGCCAGAAGCATGTGTTACTATTGAGTGTCTTTGAATTGGCTACCAGTGAAGAATAAACTGACTTGTCCTGACCAGATCAGTGAGCTATGATTGGGAACTCAAGTCCAGGATCAGACATCTAAAATCAAATCCCAATGGCACATATTTCATTGAGCTGGTCAGTCAAATTATTCCAGGATATATATCTGAATATGCTGCATCCTATTTCTACATAGTACAGTAAAATGTCATGAAACATATCCTTACCCTGCATCTGAGCCATTTCCACAAAGCAGAGCATCATTTTGCCCTTCCAGAACGTAAAAATGACCTGTTTAGAAAATAATTTTGATAAAATTGTAAGAATATACTACATAAATCTTCCACCACTACATACTGAACTCATTTGAACAATGTTGAATAAACCCAGTCCTTTACTTTACATGAGTAATTCTACCACAGACAACATGAAGAGTTTTATGAAACATTTTTATGATGGTGGATAGTTTTTGACTGCTTTGATTTTACCTCAGAGGAGTTAAGGGGCTGATTCTCAGAAGTAAGAACTGCACATCTGAGCTCCAAAATTCCAAAATAATACATTTGACTAAAACAAAGTAAACTGATACATTATTACTACTGCTTTATTATTCAGAATGAAATAAAATTATGTTCACAATTCAACTATAAACCAGCTTAAATGATTTCTTCAACATGAACATGAAATCAAAGTGACAATATAAATTGTCAGAAAAATGATATCTTTAATTTATACTATCAATGTGTCAAATAGCATCAAGAACCCTGATAGCTGCTGTTAGAGCTGAATGAATTGTACATTTTTCCTTTCAAATGTGCAATGAAACATTTAACATTTTGTGGAACTTTATTTTGTATGTATTTGTTTTAGTACATAGAATTTACCCTATTTTAAAAGATTTTGGCTAGTCTGATTTAATGAGACATTATTTTTTTGACTAGCATTACCGAAGCCTCAACTGTTGCACCTATAAATAACTGTAGCTGTTAGAGGCAACTAGTCATTAGAGACTAATAAGTTTAAGATCAACCAATAATTCCACAGCTGTCAGACACTCTAAACAATGTAGGTATGTTTTCATTGTAGAGTTAGCCTAGGTGACCAGCACACAGGTCTGAGCACCAGGGTCAGCCTAGCCCAGGCATGAGCAGCCACAATGCAAAGCCATACTCAAGTTACTGTGTCCTCACAGGTGCTATACTCACCTGTATGTGTCATATCCCATGGTTCTTTATGCTACAGAAAGCTGAGCTGCTTTATGATTCTTACCCAATGAATGCGGGAGAACTTGTCTGTCCTTTTGGGCACACAAGGGGAATTGATGGAAGGCACTGAAGGACTATCAGCACTTAAGTGATTTAGCCTGCATCCTCAGTGAAAAGTGGGTGAGTTAACAGCCTGAAAGAACACAGAACCTGAGCTCTAACACATACCCCAACTATCTCAGCTAGGCTAGACTGAAAGTACCACTAAAATCAGGTGAGAGGTTGGGGCAATACCTGGGTGTGACAAATAATATGGACACTTGGAAGAGCCAAATACTATTGTATCATCTTTATACATGTTATATGTATTTTTATGCGCTAGGGGTTGTATTCTTGCTCCATGGGAAGAATTAACGGATCTAAAGTAGCTGTTACCACTCAAGAAAGAGAGCTTGTAGTCATTGTGGATAGTTCTCTGAAAACATCCACTCAATATGTAGCAGCAGTCAAAAAACCTACCAGAATGTTAGGAATCATTAGGAAAGGGATAATTAATAAGACAGAAAATATCATAATGGCACTATATAAATCCATGGAATGCCCACACTTTGAATACTGCATGCAGTTCTGGTTGCCCCATCTCAAAAAAAGATATATTAGAATTCGAAAAGGTACAGAGAAGGTCAATAAAAATGATTAACAGCTTCAACATGTGGAGAGATTAAAAAGATGGACTGTTCAGCTTGGAAAAGAGCTAACTAAGGGGGATATAGGAGAGATCTATAAAATCATGAATGGTGTGGAGAAAGTGATTAAGAGGCAGCAAGTTTAAAACAATCACAAGGAAGTACTTCTTCACACAATACGGTCAACCTGTGGAATTCGCTGCCAGGTGATGATTTGAAGGCCAAAACTATAACTGGATTCAAAAAAGAATTAGATTAAGTTCATGAAGAATAGGTCCACCAATGGCTATTAGCCAAGATGGTCAGTGATATAACTCCACGCTCTGGGTGTCACTAGCCTCTGACTGCCTGAAGCTGAGGGTGGACAACAGAGGAGGGATCACAAGATGATCATCCTGTTCTGTTTATTCTCTCTGAAGCACCTGGCACTGGCCACTATCTAAAGAGAGGATACTGGGCTAGATGTACCATTGGTCTGACCCAATATCTCCATTCACATGTTCTCATGGGGAAGCTGCAGTTTCTTGGGGTAGAATTAATGAAAATTACTGGAGTATCATTAATGAAAATCCCTTTGAAAGTAACAAATTCTGGAGAAGCCTCTTCCCAAGGGAAACTGCATGTAAGGTTTGACCTGGTTAAAAAGACCTACCAAACAAAGAATTGAAAACTGTATAAAGTGACCATCTTGATGTGGAGAGAAAGAGGTCACTTTCATCTGATCCAAGAACTGACATGAGACTGTGACCAGAGGGACAGTCTCTGCAAGAGGACCTGAAGTACTTTAAATCTGCTAGGACCTGCGTGTGGAAGATGGATGATACTTGGTAAGCTAGGCATGCATAATATCTGTTTATTGTTTTCAAGATATGTCTTTTCTGTAATGCTTTTGCTCAGAATAAATAATACTTTGCTTTATGAAGGCTGGCTGGCCTTTATGAAGGCTGGTTAACCCTGTCACTGGCCCTGAAAGAACAGGATGTCAGGTTCTGAACTAAAGTCAGACCTGCTTAAGTGATCACAGTGAACTGCAGGAGGAATTGCAGCCGAAATCACCAGTCAAGAAGGAGAGAGTTGGAGGACTCCACTCCAAGACAGGTGATGTAGGGTGCCTTCAAGGAGGCCATAAAGTGGTCTCAGGTGCAGTCACCTCAGGAATTGTAACGCTGGATAACAGCCTAAGCTAAATCTGCAGTGAACACTTACTCTGTGCAGTGTGTCTGATGGACACAAGAGCGCAGTACCACCTGCTGTAGCAAAGTGTTTCCTGATAGGACAAGAACTGCAACAGTACATCTGTTGCTACTGGAAAAATGTTTGCTCTGCAGCACATAGACTGAAGGCAGAAGAAAATGGTAACAGAGAACAGTTTCTAGCAGGCTAATTCAGAGTACTGGTCACATTGCACATGCTCAGTGCAGCCACAGTCCTTCACTGCTACTTTGTTTCTTCTTCTTTTTCAGGCTCAGCAATAAGTAAAAGGTGTATGTTTGTGACTTCTGACCTGATAGTGTGGCTGTCAGTTAGGAAGTAGGTAGTGAGCCTAGGAAAGGGTTTTCTGAGTCTGGAGGGCTGTACATGTGTATGTGCGAGGAGGGAAGGCTGTATTAATGACCATCAATTGTCAGGAACTTGTTTTTATGTCTTATCCAAAAAGTGGGCACCTCCAGAAATTCTGAAGATGTTGTCCATCTGGGCTGAAAGGTTAATAATAGTCATACAGGCACTAAGGATTTGGGTATGGCTCACTCAAAGAGGAAAATAAGAACAGAATTAGTTTTTAAAGAAACAAAAAGAGAAGATTAAAAGGAAAAAGAGAAATGGCAAAAACAAGGAAAAAAAGACACAAAGAGGAAAATTTCAGTACAGTGAAGTTGGGATGAGAAAGACAGATGATGCAAAGTGGGGAGAACACAAATGTAGGTGAGAAAGGAGAGAAGACACAAATATAAGGGGTAGCCAAAATTAACATAATGCCTTAAAAACTAAAGCAAACTAAGTGTATAGCACAATTCAAAACTTCAGTTCATAATGAAGCCCTATTGCACCCATATACTGAGATTTTGGAGGACTGATCCTAAATGTTTGATTTCCTTCTCCAAAGAGTTGAAGGGACACTTGTCAGGGTTGATGCTTGCTGAAAAATCACATTTTATAGAATGTTCTCTTGGCACTGAAAAACTACCAACAACTTAGAAAAAAAACATGCAGCTGTATTAAATCTGCTGCTCTGAAGCCTGGTGACTCATCCTACTCAAACCCAGGATGCTGGTATTTTTGTGATTTCAGAGATGCATGTGATGTATCTCATTTGTCCCGTCACGCCCATACTTTTCTTGCCTGCTCTATTTTAAGAGCTGGGAAGATAATGAAATTGACACGCATCCCATTGTGGTCATGTGGGCACGCATTCTGCAATAAGAGATTCAAATATACAGCCTCATAAAAAGCTTGAGTAAATAGGAACTGTGTGTGAAGTAAAGGGATGGAACTAGACTGAGACCACTTTTCACAAAGCCATTGAGTAGGCACAGTTCAGTAAAGTTTTCTTTTCTAACCAATCTGTATGCTTACCACTTGTATACATTTCTTCAATTTTAAGACAATTTACTGATCTTACAGATACCAAAAAATTGAAAAACACTAGTTTTTCACATCAGCCTGGGAATGAGTTTAGAAATCACGTTTAAAATTTGTTTATAAAAAGTCTCACAAAAACAGTTACTAGCTTTGTGTGTACACAACCAAATTATGTTGGAACTATGTTTAAATATCATACAGCCAAACTGGTTAGAAATAGGTTTTTGTTGGAATCATACTTATGGAGAGTTTTAACAATCTACATTTGGTCCTCCGTAGATGGGGCTAAACAAACTTACTGAATCAAATGGAACAAAGAGATTGACTGGAATCTGAACCCTTCCAGCCAGTCAATGCACCAAGGTAATACTACGTTCAAGGAGACTACTTATAAGAGTATAGTTGACAAGATTTAGCTCTGTATATCAATTTTCTCTCAAATAAAGTAAATGAGAGTTGCGTGGATAAGTGAGTTTATTAGGGTGAACCTTAATTGTTCATTACTTCTGATTGTTTAAAATTGTGACCATAATATATTACATTAACTTACAACTTAGACTATTTGATTCATATGTGAGTATGTGTATGACAAACACAGAATAACATTATTAAGGTTGCAAAGTCAAGCACTCAAAAATTAGGAAATGCCAGAATTAAGGTTGTCTATACAGTGCACTGTGTGTGCATTGTGATATAGTCTTTAATTACATGATCACATACTATTTTTACCACAATTCCCATGCTGCACTCAGTGCACAAAATGGTTGGTGCTCACTTGAGAAGATATTTAATATTTTGTTTTCTCCTCATTGCTTAATGTGTGCACCCAGACCTTATTTACTGTATACTATTCAAACTGCACTAGATGGAATTATTAATTTCCTCATGGGCTTTTCTACAGTGCTTATCGTTATAGTATCTAAGTGCTTCACAAATGTTAATGAATTTATTATCACAATGCCCCAGTGAGATGAGTGGTTATTATTATCCCCATTTTAGAAATAGGGAACTGAGACACAGAGAGATTAAGGTCAGAAGTATGAACTAATTTTGGGTGCCCAATTTGACACACGTAGGACCTGATTAGTATTATATGTTGAAGTATAGCTCCCCATTGACTTCACTTGCAGCTGTGAGTACTCAGCACTCCTGCAAATTAGACTTCACAGTCTTGGGTCAGACACCCAGAAATTGAGGAATGCACAAAAAAAGCAGTAAGTATCCTTTTCTTCTTCGAGTGCTCGTCCCTACATATATTCCACATGTGGGTGACTGGCAAGCAATACTCAAATGTGGGCAGGAGCAATGATGCAGGATTACAGATGCTTATAACACTGCAGATCCAAAGGTGTCAGCAGAAGAAGCTTGGGCCAATGTGTAATACTTTGCAAAAGTGTGGCAGAACTCCAGGTTTCCACCTTACAAATGTCCAGCAGAGGAACTTCTTGAAGACATGCAACTGAGTTTCACCTGCGCTCTAGTAGAATGGACCCTTACTTCATCCAGGGGGAGAGAGATGCGCCATCCGATAAAGCCAATGGATGATACATCCAAAAATCCACTTAGAGAGTCTTTGAGAAGATATTTCTTGACCCAGAGCTTGCTCTGCTACAGCAACAAATAGCCCTAGGGATTTCTCAAAGAATTTTATCTTTTGCAAATAGAATGCCAGTGTTTGTCTGACACTGAGAGAAGGAAGTTTCCTCTCTTCACTGAAAGCATGAGGCCTTGGGAAGAAAACCAGTAAGTGAATCCATTGATTTATGTGGAATTCAGCAACTTCCTTTGGGATGAATTTTGGATGAAGGAGAAAGGATCTTTGTGGAATGCAGTATATATTGGGTACCTGTAGCGAGGCGGTGTGGCTCCCCTCTTCCCCAGGGAGGGTTGAGCCCCGTCAGTCACCCTCCAGGGCGGAACCACTGGGAGGAAGTCCCGCCCCTCAAAGGGTCAGGCTGCGACCTGGAAGGATAAAAGCCAGGCCCCAGCCCTCAGTCAGGGCTTGGCCGCCGGCAGGAGCAGACGTGCCCGCTGACCCTCATCACCGGGAAGCCGCTGAGGCCCGAGGCCGGTACAACGAGGAGCTGCCGGAGCAGCCCCGCAGTCACTACGATGAGGAGCTGCCCAGCAGTCGCTACGATGAGGAGCTGCCGGAGCTACCCCGTCCTTACTACGGCCCCGAGGAGTCGCCAGACCAGACCTGGCCCGCCATCCTGGAGGTATTCCCGGACCTACCGCCTTGCCCTGACTGGGAGGAACCCATGGTGCTGGACGCCCCAGTGGACCAGGTAGGAACCAGGGGGGGAGGCTGGAAGTAGCCCAGGGGCAGCTGACTACAGTCAGGCTGCAGAAGGCCCTGCGCCTATGTCAGTGTGTTTCGGTCAGGACTCCCCCCCACTGACCGCCACTAGCGGCGTCAGCCGCTACTAGGGCCCCGGGCTGGAACGCAGAGGAGTGGGTGGGCCTGCGTTCCCCCTGCCACCCGTAATCGGGTGGCAGACTCCCCCTCTATTGGCTTTGCCACTGCTCTGCCCTGCCTCAAAGGGCCAGAGCCAATAAACTGCTACTGTGCTTGTTGGTGTCCCGCCTGACCCAAGGGCTGGGCCCCTATTGACTTTACCACTGCTCTGCCCTGCCCCAAAGGGTCAGAGCCGAGAAACTACTGCTGCATTTGTTGGTGCCCCGCCTGACCCAAGGGCCGGGCCCCCATTATTTAACTGTGTCGCTGTTCGGTCCCACACACAGGGCCCGAACCGCCAGAGCAGACTGTGGTCCCGAGGGCAGAGGCCCTCTGACGACGAGACGAGGCCGGTGTGGCTCCCCTCCTCCCCAGGGAGGGTTGAGCCCTGGCACCCCCTCATCCACAGTACCCCAGGAGGGACCCCAACTCACCCATCCTCCTGACCTGCATAATTGTGACCAAGAAGCCAACTTTCATAGATAGGTCAGATATGGAGGACACACCCAATGGTTCAAAAGGAAGCTTCGTACGTGTTGAAAGTACAAGACTGAGGTCTCACTGCAGCATTGGCTTCACTACTGGTGGAAGAAAGGTCCTGGTCAAAACTTTTTGGGATCTGGTTGATACTGAGTTAGTAAAGATATGCACTGACTGTTGCTAAGTGAACTCACAGTGAGCTAATTGAGAGACCTGACAACTTGAGGGTAAGGAGAAAATCTAAAATAGCAGGAATACCTGCGCTCACTGATGATATCTGGTTCTATTGTGCCCATGTAGAGAAACCCTCCAGTGGCTAGGTAACATTTTCTGGTAGAATCTTTCCTGTTGTTATTAAGAGTAAGTTGTACAGCCCCAACATGAACACTCTAGGTCTGATGTTCTAGGTCTGATATCCATCCAAATACGAAGCCGTGAGTGAAGAGAATCCAGGTTGGGATGCCTGAACCTGCTGCTTTCTTGAGTTTGCAGGTCTGGGAAAGACTGAATGCTGACAGGCTGATGGACTGACATTCGTAGGAAGTCTGAAAAGCAGAACTGTCTGGACCAAATGGGTATGATAAGAATGAGTCATTCTTTGTTGTGACGAATCTTCCATAGAATCCTGGATAGTAGCGGGATGGGAGGGAAGGCATACCTCAAGTGGCCTATCCAGGATAATATGGGACATCACCGTAAAGTCCTGACTTTGTGCTGCTCTAGAAAAATATACATTGAACTTCTTGTTCATCTGGAACACAAACAGGTCCCAAGATGGTGTTTTCCATTGTGTGAAGATGATCAGTATTGAATTGTGTAATTCCCATTTGTGATTGGTCAAGAAATGTCTGTTGAGGCTGTCTGACAGCAAGTTCTGGACACCTAGGAAGTACATTGCAGATACTGTGATGAAGTTCTGGATCCACTAGTTCCATAAGTTGAATGGGTGAATGCATACTAGAAGGGATTTTGCCCCTGCCTGTTTGTTTATATAGGAGAGGGTCGCTGTGTTGTCTGACATTTCTCAGATATATCAAGATCGTATAAGTTGAAGGAATTCATTGCTGGCTGGCCTGACTGCTCTTAGTTCCCATGTACCTTGTGCTATGTGACCATCCAAGGGGGACCATCCAAGGATAAGTCTGGCATGTTGAGTGTGGGAGGTAGGAAAGGGACTCCAATACATATATGTCTGGGTTCATCCACCAGGTGAACAAAGCCCTGACATTGACAGGGGTTGTCTCTATAGAGTTCATGGTGTGCCTGTCTGGCGTATACACTGAGCAGAGCCAGGCTTTCTGACAACAGAGCTGTAGCCTGACAAATGGGTTACACAGGTAACGTGTTCTAACATGGAAAGACAGGCCTGGAACGTTGTTTCAGGTCTGTGAGATGACTTGGGTTATTAGACTGCTCATGGCATGGTATCTGTACACAGGGAAGAAGGCCCTTGCTGTGGCTGAGTCCATGGTCACCACTATAAAGTATATGATATGCGGGTGAATCAGGGTAAACTTTTCCACATTTTGCAGATTCCAAGGATACCAGGAGATGGAATAATGACAAGGTTGCTGATAGTACTTTTAGGCAAGAACTGTTAGAAGTCAGTGACCATTTTTTCTTAGCTGTGCTGTCACCACTGGAAAGACCTTCATGAAGACTCTGGGTCTGCTGCCAGACCGAACAGGCATACCCTGAACTAGTAATGTTCCTGATTTATCAGAAAACTATAAAAACCACTAACAAACTAAATACAATTATATTTACAGAGATGAAGACAATTTTGACGGGAGGAGGATTCTGACTTAGACCATGTGATGGTAAGAAGGAACTGGAGAGATGGTCACATTGCAGAACACAAGGGAAACCAAGATGCAGGTATGGATCAATGGACACTACTTGCAAGATTTTTTCAGCTTCAAGCGAATGAATACCCCATGCGTGGAATACACAGAGGGACCAAGCACTTTACTTTTCACTGAGCTCTAATAATCAATTATGAATTCCAGAACTCATCAAGTCACTTGTTGTTATACATATTTTTTCTAACCTTCTAGGAAACAAATCTAACACTCTGGTAATTCTAATCATTTCAAACTGGCCCAGAAGACCTGCTTTGATATTCAAATCAATTGGCTGTGTGATTTTCCTTCCTAGTAGCATTCCTTTATGCTAGATTTACTGAGAAAAGCCATACATTTAGTGGCTTTGCTATTGAAAGTGAAATAACGAAAAGAGAAGATATTCAGAATTGCTAAGGTCAGCAGTGCTCACATCAAGGATACATTCTTCTTCAAAGGTGTATTCAAGGACATGGATATCAGCTAGCATTTAAAAATAAAAGATGGGGGTTTGATTTCTTTTTCACACAGCGTAGCTCCACTGTCCTCAACACTGTGATTTACTCTGGTGTAAGTGAGAAGAGAATACAACTGATAGCTCCCATGGAAAGTGTCCAGAGATTTTAGAATACTTATATAGGGCTCAATCATGACTTTGCCATGAGCAGCATGTACGCACAGGCCAGCATGTTATTGCATTGCCTCAAGAGTGGCTCAGAAAACAGACTGTCTCAGAGAGTCCCCTCCTCATTACCACTTGCTCACTTCTTGCTCATCTGCATAAGAAAAAATAGCTCTGAGCAGGCAGCTTCCCTTCTGTGCCGATACCCACCATGTGGGTAGCTGGCGCAGGGAAATATGGGGCACCTTTCGCCTCTTTCCCTTATTAACTGTTCCTGAACCTCAGTGTAAATACACTGAAGACCAGATGGCAACTTCAATTCTGCAGTCATTTCCCTAGATCACTAGAATTTTCTCTCTCATCCTAGCATAACCTGATTCCTCAAAGGCTTCAGATCATCTATATCAGCCAACATGAAATCTCACAGTTCAGATTTATAATTAAATAGATTATAAGGCCAGAAGGGACCAATGTGACCATCTAGTCTGAGCTCCTGAATAACACAGGACATAGAACTTGCCCAAACTAATTCCTGCTTGGATTAGAGCAAGTGTTTCAGAAAGACAGCCAATCTAGAATCTAAAATTTCCAGTGATGGAATCGGTACCATAACCATTGGTAAGTTGTTCCAATGGTTAATTAGCCTCACTGTTAAAATATGTGCACTTCATTTCCAGTCTAAATTTGCCTAGCTTCATCTTCCAGCCATTAGATCTTCTTTACTTTTGTTTGCTAAATTAAAGGGTCCTTTATTATCAAATTTCTGTTCCTCGTGTAGATACATATAAATGGTCATCAAATCACCCCTTAACCTTCTCTTTGAGGAGCTAAAGAAATTGAGCTCCCTTCAGTCTTTCAGTATAAGGCGTGTTTTCCAAACCTTTAATCATCCTTATGGCTTGTCTCTGAATCCTCTCCAATTTATCAACACCCTTCTTGAACTGTTGACACCAGAACTGTATTCCAGTAGCAGCTGCACCAGTGGCAAATACAGAAGAAACATGACCTCCCTACTTCTACTTGATATTCCCCTGTTTATTCAGGTGAGCTACTGTTGAGCTGATTATCTCCCAGAATCACCAAGTCTCTCAGAGTTACTACTTCCCAGGATAGAGTATCTCATTCTGCAAGTATGGCCTACATTTTTGCTTCCTAGAATCATGACTTTATATTTGGCAGTGTTGAAACACATATTGTTTGCTTGTGCCCAGCTTATCAAGCAATCCAGATCACTTTGTATCAGTGATCTATTCTTTTCAATATTTATCACTCCTCTGATCTTTGTGTCATCTGCAAACTTGACCAGTGATGATTTTATATTTTTTTCCAGGTCATTGATAAAAATGTTACATATCGCAGAACTAAGAACTGCTCCCTGCCGGTCCCTATTATAAATATACCAACTCAATTATGATTCCCCAGCTACAACTGCATTTTGAGACCTGTTAGTTTTTAACCCACTGAATGTTTGCAATGGCAATTGTATATAATTTCAATTTCTTAATCAAAAGATCACGCAATAGCAAGTAAAATACCTTACAGAAGTTTGAGTGTATTACATCAATACCATTACATTTATCAACCAAATTTGTAATCAAATATTTAAAAAGATATCAGGTTAGTTTGACAAAATCCATATTCCATAAATCCATGTTGACTGGCATTAAGTATATTACCCTCCTTTAATTCTTTATTAATCAACTCCTGCATTGGCCACTCCATTACTTTGCCCAGGATCAATGACTGGCTGACAGATTTATAATAAGACCTGGGTCATCTTGTATACCTTTTGTTAAATATTGGACTAACATTAACTTTAGTTTGATTGTCAGTTATGGAAAGATCCTCTTGAGGCTATGGACAATTATTCCTTTGAATTTTTATTTAAGAGCTAAAATCACAACTGAAACCAGGATACTGTTAGTATTTTACAGCTTTGAAAGAACTATTTCTTGAAAGAAAGTTAAGGGGGGGCGGAAATCCATTTCATACCACAGTGCCTGACTGAGATCTCCATTGTACTGTCAAGACAAGCCATTCATTAATCTGAGACTGGTGGATGTGACATTTAGAGAAAAGAAAATAGAAAAAAAAACTACCTTTTTTCCCTCTCAAATTAATAGTCATAGTATGCGATTTTAAAAACTGCTGAGCACTAGCTTCACTCTTTTCCCCTTAAAATCCATGATAAAATTCCCATTGACTTCCATGGAAGCTGAGGTATGCCACCATTGAGCACTTCTGTAACTTCTACTTGTACTGCCCAGCTTAACATGGAATTGTAGTGATAGTTACTGATGTTTGTATTTAGAAAACAGCATCTTTTCATAAATATTGAATTGTGTTCTCTCATTGTGCTTATTTTCTGTGAGAAAGATAAAAATGTCAGCTATCATTAGAATTTTTAATTAAAATTCAAAAGCAGGCAAAAGAATGCCATTCAGTTTTTGAAGTTCTAGAAAATGTCCACTTGTTACCCTTTTGACAAATCTAGTCCTATTGAATCAGTAACTCTTTTGATAACTTTGGGTCAGACTGCTAACTTTGGGTTAACTCTGATAACTTTGGGATCAACATCAACACAATTTTACTTGCATCTATTTTCTGAAAAAATTAAATTACAAACAATTTAAGATTTAAATCAGTAATTCTTACGTTCATCCTCAATGTAGCCCTTCCAGTCAAACGGAGTCACTGTTATATTAACAAATGTACCATTTTCACCTATTGTGCTGTTAAAGTATGAAGTAATATTTGTTTCCAGAGTAAAATTGTCTGGAGGCCACTGCAAGCATTTATGCCTCAAGTTGCCCATGAACAGCTGCAGCCCTATGAGTGCAAATACACTCAGGCAAAACACAGTCAGAATCATGACATCTGAGAGCTTCTTCACAGACTGAATTAGGGCTCCCACAATAGTCTTCAAGCCTGCAGACAGAAAGGGATTTTTATTATGATGCTCATCACATATTTAAAACATAAAAGTAACAATTTATACCGATAAAGTTAAAAATTTCATGCAGAAGCCCAAATAAATGGCTGTAATGTGCGTGAAATAACATTTTATGAAGAGTTTTATCTCTTGTGAAGATGAATAAATACTGAAAGTTTATGTTCATTTGAAATTGTGAATGTAAATGAATTGCACATATTCCAAAACACTTGTTTTAATGCCAAAACAAGTGATTTTGTTATTCATGTTTTACATGAATCTCATGTAAAGAAAAATCTTTCTTTTTCACCATTTGCCAATGGTAAATTTTACTATTTGCCAATGCCTCCTGTCCCAAACCTTTGCTAGTATCAGTTTTATAACATACTGCATTGTTAACAACAATAGTAAAGAGTTTGTTAAACAGCAAATGGGATCAGATTAAAGTTATAAAACTGGAGAGGGTTTGGAAAATAATAGAACTTTAAGATAATAAATCCCCCATGCGATGCCCATGCTATTCTTTATTATCTTATTCCTTTATCTTCATTAGTAAATCAGTGTTTCAAACAATTTTAGTTTTCACAGTCACAAATATCCATAGAAAATACTACATTACATCATACTGGTAAAATACATATGGGTAAGAAAACCTCAGGATTACTGATTTTTTTGTTGAATATGGAGAAGAAAGCTTGACATCATAAGATGCAAACCACACAGGCTGTAAATTGCAATGTCTCATGCAAGAATTTGTTAAACTCAAAGGCTGATTTCAAAAGGAAAAAAGCTAATGTTAAAATGCAAAGAATCATAGATTTCAATTAATTCTATTATCTTATGATTCCTGTTTTGTTTTGGTTTTTTTGGCAAGCAACAAGGCTTGTGTTAAAATAACGTGAATTGAGCTTCAGTGGAATGAAATTCAGCCTCCGTGTTTAACCTAGCTCTCACCTGGAATGACTGATATTGTTTTCAATGCTCGGAGAACTCTGAATGTTCTCAACGCTGAGACATTGCCCAGGTCCACAAACTCTGTCACATATCTGTAATAGGGGAGTTCACACACAAACACAATGACAGGATAAAAAGGAACAGTTGGGAGGTACAAGGGACCTAACACCTTACACCAGTTACTTCTTACCTGGGATTACAGAAATAGTTTTCAAAGCTCTCAATACTCTGAAAGTTCGAAGAGCTGAAACATTGCCTAGGTTTACAAATTCTGTTACATACCTGTAGGATTAAATCACAGTTATTCAGAATTTAGGCAGAGTTTATGCTACTTATGAGGGTCTTTCATCAAGACCTCTTTGGTGATTTTAGCTAATAAATTAAAAAGCAACAGTCAGCTGTTTACCTTTCACTGCAGTTTGCCTTGCATTAATTTGCCTTCATGGCCTTCAGTTAAATGTAAATGTCTCTGAAGCAAACCACAGTGATTTTACTTTGAAAGCACACAATTTATCTAGACTAGACTGGAAAATTGGAGCATACAGTGAAAGGGGTTCCTTTTATTCTGGTTAGAGAAAAATGCAGAACATCAAATTAGCTTCTATAAACTAACTGTACTAGTGGCTTCTGCAGTATATATGCTTACATTGGAAGATGACTACTACAATATTCATAACCTGCAAGTCATTTTTAGACACAGAAAATACATACTCCCAATAAGTTAGCTTGGAAATTTTTTTGGGTCTTCACTGACACTAATTTCATGGCCTTTTATGTTCTTCAATTAAAAAACAAAACAAAACTTACGCAAATGTAATGACAGTGAAATCAAGCCAGTTCCATGGGTCTCGAAGGAAAGTAAAATCTTCTAAACAGAAGCCCCTTGCAAAAATTTTTATAAGTGATTCAAATGTATATATTCCAGTGAAGGTATACCTGGAAAAAGTATCCAAAAATTAATAGAGACAAATACTAATTCTTTATAACAGTTTTATTTTCTTGTTGCTAAAAGTCTTAGGAATCAAATTAAAGATTCAGTTAATTTAAAAAATTGAGAATAAATAAAGTAAATAAATAATGTCTTAAAATACACTATTCACCATTATAAGTATCCTTATATTCTAGTACATTATTTGTGAAATACTTTTGACTTGCCAAGGGTGACTAGAGTGTATAAGCAGGTGCTCTTTTTTAGCAATTGTATAAATCTAAAGAAATAAAACATTAGTTTTTTACAACAAAATTCTATAATAGATGAAATTATAACTAAGGCCCATTTGGTCTATTATTGTTGTCCAACAACACTGTAAGATCAAGTTTTTTTATATTGTCTGGGTCACTAACTTCTAAAACCTCTAATATTAACACTGAACAATAGCATGTGCTTAAAGTCCCATTTCAGTAGGACTACTTATGTGCTTTCCTGAGTTGGCATCTATAACTAGGTGGCTCTTGTTTTACTACTAATGCAGCAGTATAATCAAATTAACAGTATTGTCCAGAAGGCATAAAAACACTCTCAAGATGCTACATCATGAAGATGAGGAAAAATCTTCATGTAGATTCAAAGGGCAATACTATCTATGAACATTTGCCTCATCTTTTTCTGTAGTCAATTTTTTTCTTTCTAAGAGCGGAAGATTTAAACCACAATAAATAGTTTTCTTTAGAGAAAAAAAAAACAGTAGTAGTGTCACATACTGACTCCTATCAATGTCCTTCACTGCAAATAAAATAATGGTTCCTAGAAAAATTCATTTCAGATCTATGGATATATTTAAAGAATATAGGTTTAACTTACTCTACATTCTTTGTCCATTCCGGAGGGCTTTTCATGGTCATAAACACACAGTTGGTCAAAATAGTGCACATAATAAGCATGCTGAACAATGTACGTTACAGTCAAGGAACATACAACAGCAAATTACAATAGCACATCAATAATACATTTTAATTTCAACCAAATTCTGACACATACAAAAATCGCATTGATTTAAGTGACAATTCCAGATTTTAATACAGTATTAACCCAGCAGTTTTCTCATTAGTAAATTAAACTTTATTAGCACTAAATTAACTTGTGGTGTAAGCAGAAGCAACTCATTTTTTTCCACAGTGTCCCTATCCAGTGCTTTGTGCACACTAAAAACAGTAACAAATCGTAACAATATTAAGCAATGAAATCTCCTCATCCCCACAGCTTGTTGACAGTAATAAATAGCAACTTCTTCCCCATCCCATTTGAATCCACTGGAATCTTCTCTAACAATTCAATAGCTTGAGTGAAAAGACAGGTCTTGCAGGATGCTCAGAAAATCAGAGAACCTAGTTCTCTTGGACCAAGGGAGGCAGCAAGTTCCAAAGTTGAGGATTCCTCACTGAGAAGAAGTTACCTGTAGCTCCTTTGTGGTGAAATTAGGAGGCCGTCAGCTTGTGCATCTCCACTGATCTGAACTGTCATAGTATTACATGAGCATAAAGAGTGTCTATAAGGGACCTAGAATCCTGGATAACTGTAGCAAGACTCACATCTAAAGGAAAAAGGTCTCAACAGTCTCACTGAGCACAAATAAGAATGGTATTTAATTATTGCTGCTACTAGTAGCAGCTGAGGATACAACACATCAGGTAGAAAACCTATGTAACAAATGGTCAGGCAGAAAATATACATAACAAATGGTGAATAAACTCTGTTTGTTTATTCCACCAAATAAGCCGAAATAGCCAACGTCTAGTATTCCATTTACTCCCACAATCAAATAAGCATTATCAAAGCACTGCCATCCACTTGATGAAGACATTGTACTCTCTGTTTCCTCACCAACTCTCCTAGAATTTGATTTTGAACTAGAAGAGGGCAGCAGAATGTAAACTGAACCCTGACAGAGAAAGAGCACGTCAGGGAATATGAGCTCCTGTGGAACACCAACAGAAAGAGAGATCACCCCACTGGGGCAGATGAGCAAATGCCCAATATTATTCTCTGTGACCTCTCAGACAGACAACCATCAGGAGCCAGTAAGAAAGAACTGTCACGGAAGTATGTCTTATTCTACCCATACTATAGTTCAATACTGTCTCATGGTCAATGGTAAGGAAAGCCACTGAAAGACTGGTATGAATCAGCATGGCAACCTGATTCTCATCCCAGTCGTCAACCAGAACAACTAGTGTAGCATCCCTACTATAGTAAGGCCTACAACTCAAACTGATTGGGGTTAAGGAAACCTGAGTATGCTACATGACTGCAGCTGCCTCACTACAACAAGCTCAGCAATGTTACAAAAAGAGAAGATTTGACTGAGGCAACAAGTGTTTGCAGAATTAGTGATTCTATGTAGTGTTGTAAGTTTTTCACTTCCATTGATACTAAACATTCAGCATATTTATCCAAGTGTTTAACAAAAAGTGAAACACTAAAATAAACAACAAACAGGAAAGTGATGTAAAATTACCACATGATGGCACCATAAGCTACAAAATGCTAGACTTTGTGCCAAACTTACTCTGGAAAATGTTTTACCTTTATTCATCTTTTATAAAAGATATGTTCCTACAAAACAGTTCATCAAAGGAGCTAATGTAGGGTGACCAGACATCCTATATTATTGGGATCATCCTGATATTAGGGGCTTTGTCTTATATAGGCAACTGTAGCCTCTAGCTGCCCCCCCTCCGCCTTAAAAAAGTGTCCCTATTTTTCACACTTGCCATCTGGTCACCCTAAGCTAATAATAGATATATCCGTTTGTAAGTATAAAACACTTTACAAATAAATTTGTATCCAAAAAGCCCAAATATGCTTTGCAATTTAAAATTAAATTACATGCTAATTTTTTTTGCCGTTGAACACCTTTTTAGGCTCTGAACACAGACTAAACTTCACTCTGTAGTTGCAAAGGGGAATATGAAAAGTACTATCTTAATGCACTAGATTGGTGTACATTGGTACTGCTGTTAGTAGTGCCTGACCATTTTCCCTGAGGTGATCAAAATCAGTAAAGAATGACCATACCTTTCAGAGTAAACATTCACGGCATGCATAGGAACTTAATTGCCCAGCTCCCATTGACATCAGTGAGTCTCAATATTATTGACTGGCTAACTTCATTAATTTTGAAGGTTATATTATCAAGCAAGCTCAGCATAGCATAACTGTTATTCTGTGACTCAGAATATCAAATGTAGCTACCATTGGAATACCCCTCACACACACTGTTCAGACAGATGCCAGGAATTCCAGTTAACATGCTCAGGAAACCCCTTTGATGTCTTTTTGTGGAGGTAGTCTCTTTGGTAGTCTCAAAGGGCTTGTGAATGCTAGACTTCAGGCGCCAATGTATCAATATATTTAAAACATAGTATGGGGCAGATAATTAAGTGTATAATACTATTAATGCTAATTATACATTCCTTGTTATGTACAGAATAAAATATTCTATTTTAGCAATATTTAGGAACCTCATTCAAATCTATTGAATACTTAATTTCTATTTTCATCAGATCAGTGATGTTAAACTGGTTTTAAAAGAAATAAAATGGTCAGGATAGCACTACTATATTTATATAGTTAGAGATAGGCTATATGAACTTAGTGATTACAATAAAAATAAAAAAAATACATTAAAAGAATGTGAAGATTGCAAAGTCAGGCACTCAAAAATTAGATAATGCCAGAGCTAAGGCTGCTTGTGCAACTCCTTTAGTGCACAGGACAGACTGTGCTCTGGGTATGAAGGAGAACTTCGCAGTGATGGAGGCTGTTGTCTGTAAGATCACATACCTTACAATTTATGCAACAAAGGAGCCAGCGGCCCTGATTCATTCCAAGAGCACACTCCAGGGGATCATCTCTTGACTGAAGAAGCTGAATAGCATGCTACAGATTTGGCATCTATCTTTGCCTCAGCAACAGAGTTTCTATGTGATTCTCAGCAAGTCACATAAACCAGAAATTTCATAGGTAGTATTAAGTGTTTCATATTTTCTGGGTACCTAACATGAGACACCTAGGGGCTGATTTGCAGAAGTGCTAAGTATTCAAAATTGCAACTGAAGTCAATGGTAACCCCATTCTGAACGAAAGTGCCATAAAATGCTCAGTATTCTCAAAAAACCCCCAGGCATTAGACTTCTCAAACTGGGCAATCAAAACTGACACCTTTGATGATTCTAAATTTAATCTTTGTGCCTCAATTCCCCATGTGTAAAATGGGGATAACAATACCACCACTCACAAGGGTGTTGTCAGATGAAATTCAATAATATTTGTAAAGAACTAAGGTGCTACACAATGAGAGCACGACAGAAAACACCCTCAGGAAGAAATTAGTAATTCTGTATTCACTGCAGGGCTTGGATGGCACTATATTGTGCATGCAGGCACAAACTCAATGATGCAGATAAAAAATATTGAAGAGCTACCCATTCAGTGAGCACCATTTATCCTGAGCATTGAATGAAAAAATAGCTTGTGATCATGTAATTAAAGACTATACCATAACGTATATACACAAGGGGGTCTCATTAAGGTTGTACAGACATTTCCAGACATTCTTTAAATGCAGTGTGCGTGTGTGACATATATGGATGAATTTATCAATTCCATCACATATGATGGATTCCACCATGTGGAACCATACTGCCCTGACCATGAGACATCAGTAGGGTTGGGCTCTTTAGATCCATATAGCACAGCCTTCTACCACTTGTGCTCAGAGATTAACTGGCAGCAAAGGCGGTTGTGTTCTATGTGGACCTGTCATTAGAGGGGGATAGACACACATTTTGCCAATAATTTCCCAGCTATTTTCTCACATCAAAGGAATGTTGAGACTGAGGACTCCTGGGTTCAGTTTCAGGATCTGTAGAGGAGTGTTTCTAGTGGTTACAGATCTTTCTGCTCCTGACCCTTCCCATCCTCTCCCTGTCCTCTTCTGCTCCAATGCCCCCTCCCCTACTATTATCCTACCAGATTCCATCAGTCCACTCCTACCCCTATGCCCCTCTGCTCCTATTCCCCCATCGCAGCACCTGCCTCTATCCCCTCACTATTCTCATTCCTTCTGCTCCTGCCTGTCTCCCTCCCCTCTGCTTTTTCCTCCCCGCCCCCTCCCATCTTCTGTATCCTTTTTCAGCTGTTCCCCCTCCCTTCCAGGCTTCTGCCCCTGCTCCTCTTCCTCTCCCCTCCATCCCAGTTCCTCACCTCTCAAGCATTAAAATGAATCAGCTTCCTCCTTCTCCTTCTTCCTAGGAGAGGGAGCAGCGAGAGCATAGGAGACAGAGCCCCTCTACTCTCAGTTCCTGTGCCTGGTGCCACAGCAGCCACCAGCAGTGGAGAGAATTAATTTCAGGGAAAGTCCTGCAGTCCCAGAGTGGAGCATGCTCAGTCATTTGGTGTGGATGGCACATGCACAATCTGGTCATGTGTAGAGCCATATGGGGATGGCCCAAGTTCAGTGAAGACAATCTTCAGAGAATTTAGCCGTCAAACTCTACCAAATATTGACTGAGTATGTGCAAACTGTGACTTTTCAGAGACTTATAACTTGGCAAATTTGAGCAGTTTTTCACAGAGACAGCAAATGGCACATTCCTGATGCAAAGACCAGCTCACAGCCAAGTTTTATGACCCTCTCCCAACCATGGAGGTGCTAGACCTTCTCAATGCAACAGTTGTAAGATTTTTTCCCAAAATGGATGGAACAACATATTTTTTCCCAAATCTCATTCTTAGAAATGGGTAATCCGTCTGAAATGTTCCAAAAATATTCACCCTGAGGCAGGCACATTGCATGGAAATTTTCAGCCTGAACAGTTTAAGTCTGGTAAAGTTATAAACAACTGAAAACAGAGTCTTATAATGAAAAGTATCAGACAACATTAGCTACATGCATCACTACCTGTGCTGCTTTTAATATATTGCATAAGTGAGCCCAGAGAACCTACTATCTAATCCTTATGGCTCACATAAAGTAACCCTAGCAGTGAGTCATACCAGTAGTTGTCACCTTTGTATATATTTAAAGGCATAAGTGACATAAGCAGACCATAAAAGAAATAATCCAATCCAGCACAAGGAGATCTCCACCTAAAGGAGGTAAATTACTTGCTCTCAAGAGCCCAGGTACTGTATGTAATAAAAATATCAGAATTTTATATACAAGCCTACTTCCTTTTTGGTTGTTGTGCATAACAGTTACTCTTTGCACATAGGTATATAAAATATATGTGATCTGAAATTATTTCTGTGATTATAGGTTTAGGAGAAACAATTGAAAAGGTACTCAGAAATTCTCCCACCTCTAAAATTCACTAACAGACAAAACATCCCCTCCCATTAATCATCCCCTATCATCTTCCCAACATTGGCCAATAATATTGCAATGAACATCGAATCACAGATTTATACAAATAGGGGCTTGTTTACATGGCAGCAAGATCTGGACTATGGGAGTGAGAATTTTAGAGCATGCCAACATGCTTCACTCTAACTGCTCTGTGTAGACTCTGTTGGCATGAACTAAAAGGTATTTAGTTTGCATTGAAAGAGTCTCAGACTACATTAATGAGAACTATACAGGGCAGTTAGAGCACGTTAGTGCGATTTACAATTCACATCTCCATACACTGCAATGTGCTGCTGTGTAGACAAGCCCTATGAAACACTCCAAAATATTTTGTTAAACAAAGCACTATAAGCCTGATCCAGCACCCATTAAGGCTCCCATTGACTTCCATGTAAATTAGATCAGGTGCTTAAACCCCAATCCTGCAAACACTTAAGCAGGTGTGAAACTTTACTCATGCAAAGACAGGGAGGGATAGCTCAGTGGTTTGAGCATTGGCCTGTTAAACCCAGCATTGTGAGTTCAGCCCTTGAGGGGGGTCATTCTAGGGACCTGGGGCAAAAATCTATCTGGGGATTGGGCCTTCCTAGAGCAGGGGGTTGGACTAGATGACCTTCTGAGGTCCCTTCCAACCCTGATATTCTATGATTGCAGGGGCAGAAATAGCTCAGTGGTTTGAGCACAGGCCTGCTAAACCCAGGGTTGTGAGCTCAAGCCTTGAGGAGGCCACCTAAGGATCTGGGGCAAAAATCAGTACTTGGTCCTGCTAGTTAAGGCAGGGGGGCTGGACTCAATAACCCTTCAGGGTCCCTTCCAGTTCTAGGAGATAGGTATGTCTCCATTAATAATTATTACTTAAGTAATCCCATTGAGTTTGCTACTCATGTGTGTAAAGTGGCACACACAGCTCAAGTGTTTGCAGAACTGAGGGCTTATTTGGAATTTGGAGACAAGGTTTATTTTTGGCAGCTTTTAAAAAATCAAAGTTCTTTGTGTACTAGTAATTCACTCTACAGAAGAGGGTCAGTAACATATACTGCACTTGAATGTCAAAATTATACAGGACCCATCCTGTTGTAAAAATGCTATAGATTTTAATAATTAAATTAACAGGATTCCAGAGAAATTACTCTAAAAACCTACAGAATCAAGATTATGCTATCCCTTTTAAAGGTTTTTTGAATTATTCCATAGATTTCTATTGAAAGAATATCATCTTTAAAATTCCAAGGATAATTACAAAAAATTATAGGAAGGTTGTAATTTTCTATTAAATTCTACAGAATTTTGCTATAAAATTTATATTGTAAAATAAAATTTGAAAAAACCTGCAAGGATTTTATTTTTTATAATGAAACAAACAATTGTGCAATGTTATTTTTAAAGAGAAACATTTTGAACCAACCACTTGAAAAGGATATGAATGTACCAAAATTTTAATAGCTATTTTTCTAAGAGGATTGAAAGGAGTTAAAATGTACAGGGCAGAGGTGGCACTGAATCGGAAGATTGCCTTCCCTTTATTCAATACTATAAAAGTCTGAAAAAAGAAAGAAAGAGCAGTTTAAAGGTTTGCATTCTGCATTAACTTTTTAAAATCAATTTTTTTTAAATAATAGACAAAGTCTTACATTACATTTCTACAGATAATTCAGAGAAAATCATATTTCTACATCCTAATTTTGGAAAGAAAACATATTCCCATGACCTACCTGCAATACAGGATAACATTTTCTGTAAGGATACCACATTTGGTCTTAAAAAGATAGGGGTTTCGTTAAATACACATTTACACACTTTTCTCTGTCACCTGTACATAAAGTAAGGTGCAGAAGTGGTGAATTAAAAAAATTACTGACTATTTTATAGTCTGATTATAACTAAATGTTTCCTTTTTCCCTAAATACCAGAATCCTTCTTTCTTCATTGCCTCATCACAGCGCACGCACACACTAAATCATGGGCCAGATAATAGGAGGGGACTTTTTACTTGAAAATCTCTGCAAAGGATCCATCATTGACATTAACACCAACTGTTCGACTCAAGGGGAGAAGTGGTGGTTGTTACCTATGGAAAGCTGCCCCAAACCTAGAAGATCCGCTGCTGTGTCTCTGGCCCCTAGCAATATACCCCTCCCTACTCTCGTTCCTGAGTGGTGCCCTCTATTGGAGCTGCACCCATCCTGCCTGCTTCTCTCGGCCTGCCCCTACTCCATGTCTCCCACTCTATGTGGGCCCAAAAACATACATGTCTGGGAAAGGTGTGTACCACAGAGGCATCTGATCCCCGCTTCTGCATGGAAAAAAGGAGACTGGGTGTGGAGAACCCCTTCAGATACGGAGCTAAGGACAATGGGGAACAATCTGGGCTGTGTTTTCACCTTACAGTTCCGATAATAGATTTCAGATATTGATGGTCCTCAAACTGCAGCAACAGATGGTATAGGCATGGATGAAAATTTTTGAAATAGCCAAAGAGGAACACATTTATTTGGCACAAGGTTTTAAAGCCTGAGTTAAGAGATTACCGGAAACATTTATAATCCATAAATATATTGAGGGGTGGTTTCTAATGTCTTTGCTAAACAGCAAAAAAACACTTACTATGGACTCACGACCTCCAGATTGTCATGTATCCAAATGATGTCCCTGTGTGTTAGATTCTGTATTTGTAGCTATGAGCTAGCTGACATATACGTAAATATATATTTAAATCACACACTCTGCTGACTTGGCATGTAAGGAGAATACACCAGCCGCATTTAGTTAACTCACATCCTCTTTGGAATCTTTCTCAATCTTTGAACACAGGCATATTACTGATACTGTTAAAAATAACACTATCTTGCCAAAGCCAAAGTTCTGAGTGGAAGCTGCTGGTACTCCTCAAGTGCATGTATTGTTCCACTTTTTGAGGACATGCATATGCAGCTCCAGATCAGAATCAAGGCCCCATCATTTCAAAAAATGTCCATTTTCCCCCTTCACTCATGACTCATTTATTTCCTCAGTGAAAGAAACATTGTGATTTACCATTAATATCCTCAAAATAGGTATACTGATCCTGTGATTTATAAGCCAAGACAAAAATTTGATTTCTGTCGCTCTCTTCTTGTCCCTCTGCTGCAGCAGGAGACCCACCTCTCAGCCTCCAATGAGACACCTCCCTAGACATCCTGACAGCTGCTGGAAAAGCCACCTCAAGACTCTGAGCTGAAGGCTGCCTCTGTCATGCAGTGACAACACTGTGCAGATTCTCTGATTCAGGTCTCAGTTTCGGCTGAAAACACTACCTCACTGCGGCTTCCTAGCCTAAAATGGGATTTCTAGTAAGAGAGAAGTGAGATGAGACTACATTTCCGAAGAACTCGGACACTACCACTCTTCCTCCTCTTCTTTGCCACAACAACTAGGCTATAAGCCAGAAAACTAGCCAGTCCTTAACAGTGTAAAACCATTAGGGCCAGATTTTGTTGTTTGTACACAGGCCTACCTTGGGGGCCATGTGGAGCCTCACAACCCCACAAGGATCATCAGCAGGTTGCACTGTGCACCTTAAGGTAGTGCAGGGTGCACTTTTCTCCATGTCTAGTGGCGGGGCCTGAGCTCTTTTCCTTGCTGAAGTTGGTTTGCACACCTGAGCACTAATAGGGAGTCGCTTCTGTACCCAGAGTGCAGAGACTGTGATTTTCTCTTACACAGAAATGGGGACACAAGATGGAAAGGGTTTTTAAGCCGTCATTTTTACCTATCTGCATAAGAGCCAAGGACAATACAGCCCTTTAGAATTAGCCAGCTTCACAAAGGTTAATAAATACTGCTATCTGAACATGGACAACAGATATGGGTATTCGCCTATGTACTCTATTCTACTTTGATATGAGTTTCTTTTGCAGGTGTAGGACTGCTGGAAATTAAGCTATATGCAATAAAAATGTAATTTATTATATAATCAGATGTCTGTGTATGACTAGCCACTCTAAGGTCAAACAGAGGCTGTCAAACTTGTGTCTTCAGAGTCCAATTTTAGATTATCCAATATTAAAATGTTATCTTTTGTGGTAAATTTTGAATATAAGATCATTTAGAAAGAGTAAAAAACCATCGGACCCAGCATGCCTGCCCATTTTGTTTATCTTGATCCAATTTTTCTGTTTTTTTCACTATTTTCCTAAATCCTTGCTTTCTCTATATATTAATGGACTTGAGCGATGAATTTGTCTCTAGATCAATTTGCATATTTAAATTTGATATAAATTTTAGTTGTGACTATATTCCTGTATTATTCTGTGCCAAATTATATGAAAGCTCAAATGCTATCCTTTGCAAAACTGTTTTTTTTAATAAAATTTTAAAACACTGCAGAGGAAACTTTGAAGCACTGTGGAATATGTTCTGAACTGCGATGAAGGCAAGAATATAATGCAACCAAGTATGGGCAGCATGGTGTTAGAAGGGTAATGACAGTGTGGAAAATATTACCCCGTGAGACAGAGACAGAGAAGGTAATAGGAACCTTGAGACAAAGGAGGATTGGTGGAGGCTGGGAGTGTCAGAGCATGGGTGAACAGGCAAATGCATGAGAAGGATACAAAGAATGCTATGTGAGGGACAGCTGATGGCAGGGAACTGGAATAGTTGGATATACTAACAGGAGCCAAGCTTTGGTGTGAGAAAGTATATCTGTCAGCCAGACCAGGAAGGAGATGAGTGCTGGACAGTAAGGATAGAAAGATAAGAGAGATAAGTGTTGGGGGGGGAGAAGCTACAGAGATAGTCAGGAAAGAGCTATTCTTTAATATGGGTCAATATAAACGTATGTGTGTGGCACAATGAGAGCACTGCAAAACTTTTACATCAGGGCAATCATGGACAAGCTAATAGGATGAAACTAATAAGAGCACTACATTCAGCACTAAGGCAGCAATTCCACCTTTAATTCACCTAATTTTGCCCTGCTATTGAAAACATCTCAGAACATTGTGTATAAGTGACAATACTTAGGGACAACTGGTGCGTGTTTATGACAGAGTAGTTGAGTGATGGGGTAGACAAAGCCCATACTGGACTGGAAGGAGTTAAAGGACAGTCCTGGGCCCAGGTACTCCAGCCCAGCAGAACATGCTCCAGATGGAGAAGGGGTTGAAAAGGGAGCAACCCAGCTCGGAAGGGGGCGGAGGTCAGACCTACACCCTGAAGGCTCCTGACAAGGGCACCAGAGAAGCCTACCAGAGGGAATAAGACTATATGCTGAGCCAAGTTGGAGCTGATGATTTGGTTAGCTTTTCTTTTCACCGTATCTGGGACTGAAAGCAAGGAGAGCAAAGCAGTGGTAGGAAGTGACCCAAGGAGGATAACGCAAGGGGTACCTTAGAGGGCCAGACACTGTTGACCCTCCTAGGTTTCTGGGTCAGAACCAGGTGGCATGGGTGAGCCTGGGCTCCACTACCACTATAGGAGGGACTCAAACCACCGATTCAACTCACTGCACCTCTGATTAAAGGAGGACCAGGACTGTAAGATCAGCTCTCTGGGAGGAATACTAGGAGTGCTAACCACTAGGCAACCTAACCCACCAAGAACTCTATTAAGGTAGTCTTAACTCTTTGTTACCTGCTTTGTCAGTTTATATCAGATTGTGATATTATGTCAACCCTCAAAACAATGTTTTCTGCTAAGTTTAAAATGCTGTTCCAACTTGCAGAATGGCTCTGTAAGTAGGAAAAATTATCTGTGCTTAGCTGAAAATTTCCTTTCTTTGTGAAGTGAAGTTCATAGGTCTGCTATAATGGGTACATCCATCTGCTTGCAGTTTGGAGGCAGAATTAGATCAGCATCTGGCAGCAGGGGAATCTCCTGCTCCTTGAAGTGCCATACAACTGAAATAACTCCCACAGCCAGGATAATTTTAATCTACTTTCCTAATTACAGACTGTGTTAAATATATTTTAAGGAAAAAGCATAATAATGTCTCTTACTTCAGTGTGTGGTAAATTCCATCTAATGACAACAAACCTCAACAATTTCCATCTCTCTTCTGGATGATGCATATGTTTCCTGGGTGGGCCAGATCTATAGACCTTATTACTCTAAGAAGGGAAATTTTCAGGTAAGGATGAATAAATTCTCCCATTTTCCTTCATGCTAAGGTCCAGAGATTTGCTACAATGGAATTTTCCTACTAGTATGCCTCCACAGCAGGAAGCAGGATCAGCCTGTAAATGTGGACAACCAAAACAAGGTACATAATTATCACTTCCATCTTCCCAAACTTCTGCCAAGAGAAAGGAAAGAGTGTTGGCTAAGCCTGGATGAACAAGATGCAGAATTCTGTTAATTTCTATATTGATGGCCATGTGTTGTCTAACAAATTTTAATATAGGATACTAGACTACTTTGCCCTGAGATTCTCTGTGCTCCTAAACACTGGACTTTGATGCTTCACCAAAGGAGGAATATTTCTTGAATATATTTGGAGAAAGACTGCTATGACAGTTGTAAGAACTACCTCTCTGAATTAACAGTACAATAACGGGTTTCATTAGAGAAAGCTCCCAACTTCAAAAAAAAAACAAAACCCTCATCTGATTGGTGATAGTAGCCCTCAGAAGACCTAATCATGAACAGGTATAACAATACCTCCTGCAGGGGGTTCAATCTGGGTAGTGCTGTGAAGAACAGAATGAGGTTCTAATATTGTTCTTTGTGACCTTGTGGGTTTGGAATACGATCAAGACTGTAACAAAGCATTTAAGATGGGGATTTGTACAATGCTTCCTTTTCTTGAACATGTTGAAACCACTGGACTACAGAGACCTGACCCTTTTTTGACCATAATAAAGCCATTCTGGAGGAATAGTTTAACATGGTAGTTGAACTATGGACTTTGCAGCAATCAATGGAATGAGTTCTATTTGGTGGCTTCTCTTTTGGGGCCCATAAATGAAATAATCACTTCATCCAAATATTCATTTTAATCTGGTTTGGTCCGACGTGGAGGGTTGATTTTGCAATTACAGATCTCCTCAGTGAGACAAATATCTGAAGATGCTTAGGCAAGCCTGAAAGCCGTAGTCTCTTCAGTTAGAAATGCATAAACAATATCACTGCTTCTCTCTTACGTATTATTGTGTGGAAAAGGTGGGAAGTCATATAGTAGAGCCCTTGCCCAACTTCATTAGATACTCCCCACCATGCATTCCAGGTCCTGACACAGAGGCCACAGGGCACTTTATTTACTGTTTCCAGATGCAAAAAGGTCAATTACTAGCCCAACAAATTGATGTACAAGTAAGATATTTCTTTGTGTTGTGGCCATTCTGCTCATCCAAATTCTGCTGTGTAAGTCTTGGTATACCTCTCCTCCTTGGTGGACAGAGACAGCAAACTTTTCTCCACCCAGGACAAGATAATTTCTCTCTGGAATAGGGCTGACCATGCTCTCCCTAGTGATTATGAAAATGCTATCAAGATATGTTGACTGTCGAACGGGTCTGTTTTCCATGGAAGGAGCAGTTCTCATAGACCTCAGTGAATCACTGTATTCCAGTGGGTTGATGCTGTGCTCTCTCCTTCTGGTATTCATTTCCTGAATTGTGTCAGGAAGATCCCTTCAAAATTAAATTCTGATTCTCTGCATTCACCAGTTGTGGGAGCAGAGATTATACAATTAGAGCTAGATCTCTGCCAACAGATGAGATAGGGTAAGATACAGAGGACATCCCTGGAATTACTGAATCATATGAACTTTGGATCCTCGAAGCTCTGTATGTGATCAGAACTCCCAATAGGCTCTAATAAGAATTGGATTTTTGTTTTTGTGACATCACAGTTATCTTCATCTCAAGTTAACATTCTTCTGAAATAAGACCTTGTGCCTAATAATATGACTCCTCAGCTCAGATCTGTTACTGATTTCTCTAACATTGTGCATCTGTGTTTGTCCTGAATCCAAGATAGTCCAGGAACTACATCACTCTGTGTGTTTCCTTCATTTTTCTGTACAGAGCCCTGATCAGAAAAATTGTCCAAAACAAGGTAAGCTAATTTCCTTCTCTAAAGCCAGTATTACAGCTACCATGGTCCTCAAAGGAAGCCCTAGGAGTAATGCAAGATCAAATGGTAATGATTGATTGAGGATGGTAAGATGGGTATTCTTTGAAGACAAGCTCCTTTAGGAACTTATTTATATGTTTCAGACTGAGCCCTGCTCTGCTTCTCTGAAGCTAGAAATAGAACGGGGAGTGGGTTAATGCTCTGATCTGAAATAGATGATGTCTACTTCAGATTCATGTCATGGCTTTTCCATGGGATGCAGAAACTGGGTTGGAACAAAACTGTTCCTGAAATTCTCACACAGTGCAGGGTATCGCCTTTGGGCAACATCCACTGACCTCATTTGATCAAAGCTAGAAGAAGCCCTTTTGGTCTCAAATTGAAAGAATGTGGAACGATTCAGGGTTTTCAGTCCAAATATGGCTGGCTGGGAAACCTGCAGATAGCTCTGAATCAGTAGAACTTGTTCTACCTACCACTTGCAAAAAGATATTTTCTCTTGCTGTACTTCACAAACTGCTTCAACTTGCTATATGACCTGTACTCTTTTCTATAGCAGCTGATAGGAGTCAGGATTGCAAGTCAATTTTTCTAATGACTCTGAATAGCCTCAGCTTTCCATAAAGTTTCCCATTGTATCACTAAAATAGCAAGAACCACAGACCCATACACCTGCAAGAGACAGATTTGACCAATTCCCCTACCCCCCCTCCAACCTCCCCACACACTCTTCTTTCCTGGGAGAACCCTTTAGACCATGTGATTTTTCAGGTGAGAGTGTCCACACTTGCAGTCTCTCACTCCTGTTAGCATTGCTTGTGAAAGCATCCCAGGGCACTTAGGGTGTCAGACAATTATTCATATAGGTTGGGTGGTTTGGTTTTGTTGGTCTGAAGCTTTCATGCCCAAGGGACAGGGCTAAGACAACGCCAACCTAGACTTGGATGCCTGTGAAGGGCCTGTATAGTGAGGAGGCTACTCTTTAGATAAAAATATTCCCCCCATTAGAAACACCAAACCCCTAAATACCAGAGAAAATAGCCATGTTCGTCTCCAGTAGTGATACCAGGTTAACTGATGCACAGTTAAGAATTTTCTGGGCTTATAAAATGGATGCTGGGGTGGGAGGCTAGTATAGAAATAAATAAATGATGGGCTAAGAGGCTCCTTACTGCCTGAATATTAGGGCTTGGGGACACACAGTCACAGCTGGAAACAGCAGCCCAGTAGCTAGGGCACAGTGTCCTGCAACAGCAGCTAAGGGATGGTAGACCAATACTTTCCCAATCTTTTAGGCGTTGCAGGAAATTTATCCCTCTATTACTCTTTCCCAAGGTGCACAAGGAGGTATATATATAGCTACTGATGCTTCCTGACTTACACAGCGTTCTGTTTTGGAAAGCCTTGCGTAACTCAAATTTTGCTTAAGTTGGAAACTCCGACCATTGCACAAAAAACTCCCCTCCCCACCAAACAAAAAAAACCCTCCTATTTCTAGCTTATGGAACTTTTTCCGTAAGTGCAGATTTGCGTAAGTCAGGTCTCGCGTAACCCAAGAAGCATCTGTATAGCTTGCCTACAGTAGCTGCAGACCTCTTTCACAATACTCAGCACATTCTGGCCTGAAAGAGTGTTTCCTCTTGGGGTTGTTTATGTTTGTCTATTTAGTTTTTAAAAATTTATTTTACTATTTGATTCCCTAACTTTAATTAAGACGGCTGGCCTTCCTCCCTGAAAGAGGATGTATTTGTGGAGGTCTGGGTATGCATGACTAGAGGAATCAGTGCATGTCTATGGCCTGGAGTTTTCTGCATGGATTTGCCATGCTGCACTCTGTGAAGGTGAGCAGGGGAACCAGGTTCTGAGCATTATCTGCCCTCCTGCACTCAATGAAAAGGAGAAGGGATGATATTATTCTTTTATTTCCCAAAAATACTGCTTCAGACCAGAGGAGCAAAATTGGGCTCAGAGACCGTTCCAAAATGTATTTCTGGTGGCTACCAATCTCCCTGTCCTTAAAGATGCTGGTCTTATTTGTCTCCCTCTCCCATATAAGACTCTTCTGGGTCTCTCAAAGACAGGCTCTCTAGATGTTCCACCCATCTCTATTGCTGGCATTTACATGGGCCAGAGAGGTCTCTGTTTCTCTGGGAGGTCTCAGTGTAGGATATAAGTTGGAATTTCAGGAGGACCAGGAGCTTTTATAGAGGTGACACTGGGGCAGGAAGCTAGACCTGAAGGCTCCTTACTGTGCACTCTGCTATTGGCTGTGTCCATGCTGCGTCTTTGTGCCCTCCACCGCAGGCAGAGGTATGGCTGCTGGTGTGGGCTATGCAAATTCAGCCATGGTCATCCATTTGGTGCGTTGCCCTTTAGTGTCACTTCCCTTATGGAGATGGGGAAACAGGGGCTACTGGCCCTGAATTAGGGTTGCCAGGTGTCCAGGTTTCAACCGGAATGCCCAGTTGAAAAGGAACCCTGCTGGCTCTGGTCAGCACCACTGACCAGGCTGTTAAAAGTCTGGTCAGCCGTGCAGTGGGGTTACCTGCCTGCCCTGGCTCTGTGTGGCTCTCAGAAATAGCCGGCCTGTCCCTGCAACCCCCAGGTTCCGGGGCGGCCAGAGAGGCTCCCTGCACTGTCTCTGCCCTGAGCGCCGGCTCCACAGCTCCCATTGGCTGGGAACCTGCTTGATTGCCAGAGCTTACAATGAATTGTGGGGCAGTCAGGAATATCACTTTACTTGGAGATTTTACATAGAAATCAATGAGACAAAATGCATAAAGAACCCTACATTTAAAAAAGTAAAATATGTGATTTCTGTAGAGGTAGGGCAGCAATTTAAAGAAAATTTCTCTCAATCTAAAACAGTGTGAATGGCACAGATTGGCTCTTTCAGTGGCATCAAAAATTGTCCTGAAGTAAAAATATTGTTCTGACACCATATTTCCATTTTCTTTTTCTCTAGTCAAAATAGAATTGTAATATAAAATTTAGTAAGCTAAGTCACACTTAAAATACTGCACTTTGAGAAAAGTTAAAAATCACTCTTTAAAATTACATATCTTGGTATTTATATGCTCCCCATCACCAAAGTCTCTAATATTTACAGTGATAAATTGGAAACATCACAAATCATCAACTGATACTGTAGCTAACGTCTTTTAGAAAGCTTCACATTGCTGGGGATAAAGCTGCTGCCTCTATACTGAATGCTGAGGCAGTGTAACAGAGAAATCCTGCAAGGACTCTGGAATATTTTAAGGCTAGCCGTATGTGCAAACTCCAACAGAAATGTCCTAATTGCTGTCTTTAGGTCTCATTCTGGTATTTTTTGCTTACTTGTGTGTTTCTTGAGCTATCATACATCTCCTATATAGTTCAAAAAGCAAATATACTGCTAGGTCTTTTCTATCAAAGCAGGTGCAGAATACCAAATAAGGTAATGATTGTATGTAACTGCCAGTTTCAAATCTGCAATAACCTAGAGAAATACCTGCTCATACAAGCACCCAATTTAATAGGTCTGTAATCTGCTCTTTTTAAGTATATAGCAGATATGTTTGTCTACATGTTAAAAATTAGGGCTGTCGATTAATCACAGTTAACTCACTTGATTAAAAATAATAATTGCAATTAATCAGTTTTAATTGTGCTGTTAAACAATAGAATACCAACTGAAATTTATTAAAATATTTTGGATGTTTCTACATTTTCACATATAGTGTATTCTGTGTTATAATTAAAATCAAAGTATATATTATTTTGGATTACAAATATTTGCACTGTAAAAATGATAATCAAAAGAAATAATATTTTTCAATTCACCTCGTACAAGTACTGAAGTGCAATCTCTTTGTCAGGAAAGTGAAACTTACAAATGTAGATTTTTTTTTTGGTTACCTAAGTGCACTCAAAAACAAAAGAATATAAAACTTCAGCGCCTACAAGTCCACTCAGTCCTACTTCAGTCAATCGCTAAGAGAAACTAGTTTGTCTACATTTACAGGAGATAGTGCTGCCCTCTTCCTATGTACAATGTCACCAGAAAGTGAGGACAGGTATTTGCATGGCACTTTTGTAGACAGCACTGCAAGGTATTTACGTCCCAGATAGAATGCTTCGGCCACCATTCCAGAGGACATGCTTTCATGATGATGACGCTTGTTAAAAAATGCTTTAATTAAATTTGTGACTGAACTCTTTGGGGGAGACTGTATGTCTCCTGCTCTGTTTTATCTGCATTCTGCCATATATGTCATGTTATAGCAGTCTCGGATGATGACCCAGGACATGTTGTTCATTTTAAGAATACTTTCATTGCAGATTTCGCAAAATGCAAAGAAGGTACCAATGTGAGATTTTTAAAGATACCTACAGCACTCGACCCAAGGTTTAAGAATCTGAGGTGCCTTCCAAAATCTGAGAGGGATGAGGTGTGGAGCATGCTTTCAGAAGTCTTAGAAGAGCAACAGTCCAATGCAGAAGCTACAGAACCCGAACCACTCGAAAAGAAAGTCAACCTTCTGCTAGTGGCATCTGACTCCGATACTAAAAACGAACATGCATTGGTCAGCACTGCTTTGGATTGTTACTGAGCAGAACCTGTCATCAGCATGGACACATGTCCCTTGGAATGGTGGCTGAAACATGAAGGGACATATGAATCTTTAGTGCATCTGGCATGGTAAATATTTTGCAACACTAGCTGCAACAGTGCAATCAGAATGCCTGTTCTCACTTTCAGGTGACATTGTAAACAAGAAGCGAGCAGCATTATCACCTGCAAATGTAAACAAACTTGTCTGAGCGATTGGTTGAACAAGAAGTAGGATTAAGTGAACTTGCAGGCTCTAAAATTTTACATTGTTTTATTTTTGAATGCAGTTTTTTGGTGCATAATTCTACATTTGTAAGTTCAACTTTCATGATAAAGAGATTGCACTACAGTACTTGTCTTAGATGAATTGAAAAATACCATTTCTTTTGATTTTTTTACACTGCAAATACTTGTAATCAAAAATAAATAAAGTGAGCATTGTACACTTTGTATTCTGTTTTGTAATTGAAATAAATATTTTTGAAAATGTAGAAAACATCCAAAACATTTACATAAATGGTATTCTATTATTAACAATGCAATTAATCACGATTAATTTTTTTAATTGCTTAACAGCTCTATTAAAAATATTAATAGAAAATATTTATGTGTATTGTATTATGCACAGCAGCCTCACAATAGCTTGGTGTCAGCTATTTTTCAGGTTCAGTATAAATGCTCCGCCATTTACAAAGAGATAACAGAATAATATACAAATTACTAGGGGCTCAATCCTGCATCAGCGAACCCAATAATATTTTGCCACAGATTTCAGTGGGAGCAAGTTATTTTCAATGCAAGCCTAGATTTTCATTTTATTTATTTTAGGCTACGTAATGTGGTACTTGGATGTAAACAATACATTCAGGGATTATATTGCATTTGTAACAAAAATAACTGATTTAATAATAAAAGCAACATTAATCTCCACAAAATCATAGAATTGTATATGTATGCAGTCCCAAGCTCATCATGCAAATTAAGATGCTCACAGTACCATGAGTCCATGGTGATGAGCGTGGTCCAAATACATGGGTTAGATTGAGACAGTTTTTTAGCATTTAGTTGTTAAGCGTTCTTCTATTTACTAACTTTTTGGGAGAGGGAAATACATGTAAGTTGTTGACTATGAATACTTCCTCCACTTGTTACATATCCTGTTCCTTTCTATGATGCTCAGCTAAAACTATCCTCACACCCTTTGTTGAACAGTGGAATACCATTTGCATACATATGGTATGTTACATAACAGAGCTCTCTTGTACATTTTATGTAAATTACACATTATGTACATGATGAAAAAATCCAAGTATTACTTTATGAAAGTGACAATGAAACATGCTTGATAATAAAAACTTACTTTTTTATTAATGTAATATGGGTCCAGATCCTCCAAGGGCTCGGACACCATTCCTGGAGGTATGTCACCATAAATAAATGGAAGTGACTTTCCTGCCTCCAAGTCACTATTTGGTTTTGGGCCATTTTCATCATCTTTATGGTCTTGTTTTGAATACTTAGTCTTTGCTGCAGCAATGCGTTGTTCAATAGCTGCAAGAGACTCTCTAGTGAAGTAGTGGAAGCTGTCGGGTCCTGGTGGTACAAGCACTGACTGCTCCATCTTTTCATCCTGCTCATTTTAATTACCATTTATTCTCCTGCATAAGAAAGTGCTAAAAAGAAAACAGAAAAGATGAACATGTTAGATCAAGGGAAAATATTTAGTAATTTATTTTGCTTATGCCAGCATCAGTACATGCAAATATAAAATACTAAAAACAATTTATGTGAAATTCAATTCAGTGTTTAAAATAGAAGTTTGATCGTTTTCAAAGGCATCTATTTCATTCTTGATAAGCCAACTATATATAAGCCGAAATAATTTCTCAGTTCTAGAATTTGTTTAATCAATTTTTACCCAAAGTATTTTATTGGAAGGTTTGCTGATACAGTCTTATTGCTACTGATATTTTATTAATTATGAAAAAGTGGTCCCAGTGCAGAATCTTCAGGGAACATATTGTTAATTATAAAAGGCCCAATTCAGCAACTCTTACTCATACTGAAAAGTAATTACTCACTTGCATATTCACAAGTAGACTTATTGAAGTCAATGGAAGAAAGAGCTGCAGAATCAGGAACTAAACAAATAAAAATTGGCTCCATGTATTGCAGATAGGAGCTCTGCATTACCAAAATATATGGTTCCTAAGGTTACTTGTGCATCACTTACTCTCTTTACAGTTAACAAAAGCAATAGTTTCTTCATATTTCTCTTTCATTTACACAATTGTTCTGTATACTAGCATTTTCCTTCAGTAAAGATGTTTACAAGTGAAGAATTAACAAAGTATTTTTAACAAATATAGTAAGCAGCTTAAAAATAAGCATGGGCACAGAAAAATGAGTGCACAATAAAACTGCAGATCCTGCATATTTTATGCTGCTGAACAATCTTCTGATTTTAGCAGGTACATTGTTTAAATGTGTGTTTGGGCAAGCAGTAGAGCACATCTGCAGTCTCCATCCATTGGTTGGCAGGGCTGTGTGGAAATGATGAGGCAGCCTCCGAGGAAGGTTGGAGGATCACTGCCGGACCTAATACATTTTTGACAGAAGCAAGAGATGAGGAATGGCAGAAATGTGAGAAAGCAAGAGATGATGAGGAGGAAGTGATAAGCAGCACTGAGAAAGGAGACTGAAAAAGCATGAGTTGCAGAAAAGAAGAGAAACAGAAAGGGGGAAAGAAATATTGGCAGAAAAAAATTAGGGGCACAGGAGAGAGGAAAATTAATGAATTAGAAGAGAAAATGAAGGAGGGAAAATTAAATGAAAAAGTTGAAAACCTGGAAGAAAGTAGTACAAAAATAGGAATAGAGATAAAAGCAATGAAAAATGCCAAAAGAAAGGCAGACAGGAGAAGTGAGGGATACAAGTCAGGGGTTGGAGGCGCAGGAACGGTAGAGAAATACAGAAGGGGTGGAAATCTCTAGCAAGAAAAAAAATTAATAAAAAGAAATAGAAACTGAAAGAGAAGTAAGATGAGACTAAAGGAAGAAAGAAAAGCATATAATGGAAATGGAAACCAGTAACAGATATTATATACATGTAAACTTAAGCAGATGGCCCATAGAAGTAAAGGCACTATAAGTACAAACATTTTAAAATCACACTAGTATGTACAGTGGTGTCTCTGTTCAGTGGTGAAGATGGAAGAAGGAAAGTAGAGTGATGAGGAGATTCCATAGCTGCACAATTTGCATTTATTTTCCCTCATTTCTGAGACAGTTTTTTTAAAAACATATTTGATCCGGACATGCAGGAGAATGAAACACAGACAGAGGGATGGATTTCAAAGTGGAAAGCTGAAACTTTATTAAACTATGAACTTTAATGGATGGAGCTAAACCCTCACAAAATACCAGATATTTACTTGAGTCAAGGGATGTGTTAAATGATCTCATACCAAATAGCCAATATTTAGGGTTGGACTCTTCAGCATAGCCCCAATGATTTAACCCACCTCTGAATCTTCTCACTCTGCCCCTAGGAGGAGAATGAGGGTACACATGAAGAGTATTTTAGTCTGTGAAGACTTAAGGCCCTCCCTTCTTCCGCAAGGCTAAGAGGGTCCATGCCTGACATTTCTTGGGTCTCAGTCATGTTTACCTCTGAAAGATGACCCTTGTGTCTCTCACCCACAATTGCAATGAAATTACAAAATCATTACTTTTAAACACTATTCTTACTCATTAACCTTAAACTGAGCTTCCAGAATACTTCATGAGAGGTAGAAAATCCCACCAAACACCTTGTCAATACTTTTCTGAGGGAGGAACTCCTACCTGACCCCTAAACCTAGCAATCAGTCAGACCCACAGAATCTTATTCAAATTATATCTCCATTATAAGGTAGAGAGGGCAGGGCGGAAGAATGGCTGCTAGGTAGTCTGAGGGCTTCCCATATAGCTGGGTAGGTATTGGGTGGGGATGCATGAGAATCAAACTCTCCCTTCTCCCCATAGCCAATGGGTAGCAGAGAAAGGTGTAGAAATCTCTCCTTCTTCCCTGCTCCAACTCACCCAGGGATAATCTCCTGAGGGGTGATGGGGAGAAGGCTCTCTAGCAGCTGAACCTGCCATTCCTTTTCCCTTCCTCTCAGGACCCCAGGGGTTACTTTTCCCCTGCCAGTGTAATCATTTATACATACACCCATTGAGATGGGGGAGAAGGCCTAAAAGGGTTAAAATGCGCACTATATAATTACAATAAGCAACACTTTAGATTAGATAGATAAGCACATTTTCAAAGCACTCCCCACATTGTGTTTAGAAAACTTCCTGTGTTTTCCAAGAGCGCAAAACTGGTGTTCAAGCTCCTGCAAAGCACCCAGAAGAGGCCCTTTGAAACTTCCTTTCTATACAGACAGCTGGTGCAGTCCCTTTTCTTTACACAGCTCCATGTTTCTAATTCTTCAGAGGTGCACAGGGGGCAGACTTAGCACGGGTTCAGTTGCAGCCACAGAAATTGTGAAACCAAAGGTGCAAAACAGTTCTCCCAGCCCACTGTGGAGTGGAAGGGAGGCCCTGATGTGAGGGGGAGAAGGGAGAGGAGATGAGATCTGGAGAGCAAGCTTGTCCCTCATTCACCCTGCAGTGTTGGATCCTGTCCTAGGGCACTGGTCCTGTCTCTGCGCTCTGGGAATTGAGATGTGGTGCCGGCCCAGCTGCTTCTCAGTGATAGCTGGGACAAACCTGCGTGGCTCTGCAACTCCATGTGCTAGGTTGCAACTCCCAGAGTAGGGAGCCAGGCCCAGCCCCGTAGGGCAGCAGCTGCCACTGTGGGGTGCATGTGGGGCAGGCTCAATCTCAAGACCCACTTCCTGGGCCCTGTCTGCCCCTCCCCTGCGATTAGGGTTGTGGTACTAGGGCAGAGGGTACTGCTGCTGAACTGGGAGCCTACATCTGCTCCTGGAGGTGCAGTTTTAGGTAAAACTTAAAAATGAACGAAAGATGGAATTACCCAAGTGTATAATGCTGCCCTGGCCTCAAAACATTAACAAAAAATATAACACTTCTCTCATCAGAAATGACAAGAGAAATCTTTTCTATTTACATCAGTTTGAGAAGATCTTCTCAGCTGAGTGGGAGAGAAAAAGTTCTCTTTATTGTATTTCTGAATTTATTCTTAAGTACCAGTAAAATGAAAATACATTAACTCCTCGCTTAACGTTGTAGTTATGTTCCTGAAAAATACAACTTTGAGCAAAACGATGCTAAGTGAATCCAATTTCCCCATAAAAATCAATGTAAATGGGGGGGGGGTTAGGTTCCAGGCAATTTTTTTCCACCAAAAACCTGTATATTCTATAGATATACATACACACAGTATACGTTTTAAACAATTTAATACTGTTCACAGTTATGACGATTGTGAAGCTTGGTTGAGGTGGTGAAGTTAGAGGGTGGAAGAGGGCTGAATGCCTTACTGTTGAATGATGAACTAGCACTCAGCTGAGCCCTCAAGGGTTAACACATTGCAGTTAATGTAGCCTCTCACACAAGGCAGCACAAACACGAGTGAGGGGAGATAGCATAGCAGACAGAGACAGACACATATTGTCTGTGGGGAAGAGAGAGAGAGATGCACACTGCCCCTTTAAGTAAGCTGACCCACTCTTAAGTGCATTGTCTTTTTAAGTGGATCAGGAAGTTGAGACAGCAGCTGCTGCCCCAGGCTCTCTGTGGATGTCCCCTTCCTGTTTTATATGGAGAAGCGGTAAGTGGGATGCAGGAGCAGGGGGGCAGGGGACACCCTGACATTAGCCCTCCCGCCCCCCCGTACAACAAGCAGGAGTCTCTGGGAGCAGCTCCAAGGCAGAGGGCAGGAGCAGCAGATGGCAGTTGGGGGAGGGATAGCTGCAACTGCTAGCCTGCTGGGCAGCTGCAGTACAGGGAACTTAGGGGAGTGGGAGGCTGATAGGGGGAGCTGATAGGGGGCTGCCAGTCCACCCTGGTTCCAAGCCCCCACCAGCTAGCTCCAACAGGTTGCTCTTCCTGCAAGCAGTGGACAAGGCAGGCGGCTGCCAAACGACCTTAGAAGGGAGCATTGTGCAACTTTAAACGGGCATGTTCCCTAATTGATCAGCAACGTAACAACAGTAACCGGCACGACTTTAAGTGAGGAGTTACTGTACTCTCTGGGGAAAAGAGGAATGATGCACAGACAGATGAAGATGAAAAGATCTAAGATCCACCAATACATATACCCCACAAATGAAGGAAATTGCCTTTGTAGGATCAACCTTATCCTAACAGACTATTCCAAACGAAGACAAAGGAGTTTGATTACTCAAGGGCAATGAGTAAATGCCCAACTATTACATTGTCTCCCACTCACCCATGCAAACACCTATTTAGTGTTTTGCTGCTTTAAGTGACCACCTGTTATACCTGAATGTTACTGCCAGCCCTGATCCCATCTTAGTGGTCCAAAAGAAGATAAAATATCCCCAAGGTCCCTACCAATGTATCTTTTAGATCTCAAACTTTGTGACTAGTTCAGCCCTGTGAAAATAAGTACAATCAATCATTCAGGCAGAGTGAAAGCCATCATTTGGCAGTCAGTATTCTATCAACTGAAGAGGCCTCCACTAACATTACCCGTAGTGCTTACCACCGAGGAAGAGATGTAAAAGCAGAGCTCCTGAAGCTCTCTGCTCCCCTGGAGGTTCTCTTCTCCCTCTCAGAAATGAAACCCACCCACTGAAGGTTACCGTGAAGGGAGCACATTACATTTAAACAATAGATAAGAAAAGCCTAGGTATATAAAATACCGTTGCCTGCTCTGGCTGGCTTTTAGAACAGAGAACGCAGTGCGCACTGCTACAGCGATCACAGACTATTTAAAGGAATATTACCATTTCTGCAAGTTTATAAAAATGGTAAATGGAATGACCCAGGAAATTATAGGCCTGTAAGCCTGACATCAGTCCCAGGCAAGATAAAAGGAGTGGCAGCCTGGTCAGCACTACCATTGGATCCCTGCTTCAGTTTCCCAGAGTTTTAATAAGTCCAATGAGGCTTGAATATTGATCAGAGCCCCTTCAGGGGTCTAATTTATTCCACCCCAAAGGCAGAACATCCTATGAATAGGCCTTCCTCTCAGTATTTCTAGCAGGATTGGGCAGAGGCTGAGTCAACCTGAGTCTGTCAAACCTCAGTTATGTCCAAGATTGCTTAATGGTGAGGCCTTCATGACCCAGAACCCTTCCCTGGAGTCAGGGACTTGTTGTCACTAGCTGGGGGATCATGCCTCTTGGGTCAAGGTACCTACAGTTGCCAAACCACAATGACCTTGTCTCAGGACAGCACATAATTTCTCTTTTTTTCCAGGGCTTCTGCAGTTGCCTGATGAAGTCCTTCATAGGAGCCAGATTTCCCTGAGACTTACATTCATAGTCCCTTCCTTTCCAAAACTCTTCCACCCAGGAGCATTCTTCCTTGGGTTCCTTTGCTAGTGAGCCTCCTCTAGGATTGCCAACTTTCTAATTGCACAAAGCCAAACACTCTTCCCCGAGACCCAGCCCCTGCCCTGCCCCTTCTCACTCCATTCCCACTCCCTCGGTCTTCCCCACTCTCACTCTTTCACTAGGCTGGGGCAGTGGGTTGAGGTGCAGGAGGGCTCCAGCTGGGGGTGCAGGCTCTGGGGATGAGTAGTTTGGGGTGCAGGAGGGGGCTCTGGGCTGGATCTGAGGGGTTCAGAGTGTGGGAGTGGGCTCAGGGTGGGGGTTGGGGTGCTGGAGGGGGTGTGGGCTCCAGCTGGGGGTGTGGGCTCTGGGGTGGGGTTAGGGATGAGGGATTTGGGGTGTAGCAAGGGGCTCCAGGCTGGGGCAGATGGTTAGGGTACAGGAGTGAGCGCGGCTCCAGCCAGGCAGTGCTTACCTCAGGCGGCTCCCGATCCATGGCACAGCGGGGCTAAGGCAGGCTCCCAGCGGCTCTTGAAAGCAGCCAGAATATCTGGCTCCTAGGCGCAGGAGTGGCCAGAAGGCTCTGCGCTGCCCATGTCTGCAGGCGCTGCCCCCACGGCTCTTATTGGTTGTGATTCCTGGCCAATGGGAACTGTGGAGCTGGCACTCGGGGTGGGGACAGCACATGGAATTTCCCTGATTGCCCCTGTGCCTAGGGGCTGTAGGGACATGCTGGCTGCTTCCAGGAGCCGCAGGGAGCTTTTTAACAACCCAGTCAGTGGTACTCAGTGGAGCCACCAAGATCCCTTTTCGACCAGACGTTCCAGTTGAAAACTGGACGCCTGGCAACCCTAGACCCCTCACCAGATTCCTGGAAGCTTTCCCTGTAGGAGTTCTCTTTCTATATTCTGGGAACTGTTCCTCTCCCCAAAAGCCTCCTTTTATCTTGCCCAGGTACTTCCCTGTCTAATTAACTGCCTCCCGGTCCCCCAATGAGCTAACTAATCCTAGGTAAACCTGAGTTGTCTCATTACCCTTATATGTCTCTTTCCTATCCTTCTCCTTTTTCCTTCTGTCTAAGAAGAATCTGGTTTAGCTGGCCAAGACTGTATATTTTGCACCACTGCTATAAATCTGTGACCGGGCAGAGGAAACTAAAAGCAGTGCCCTAAACATCCCAATGCTGGTACTCCCAGTCCTGGAGTGGCTAAGACCGTGCATTATGTCTATGTTTCTCCAGCAGTGAGGTTGCAAGCAAGAGTCAACACCAGAGACAGAAACTGCATTTTCTCTTTGCTATTCTTCTCTCTCCAGTTTTGTTTGTAACTTTTTTTTCTTCTAGGAAATGAGATCAACAACAAAGATTTAACAACAACAACAGCTCCAGCTCATGTCAAGTAACTTCTCTTTCCCCCAAAAGGGCAGTTATTACCATCTAAGCACCTATCAAACAAAGGGTTTTTCTTCTAAAAGCAATTTCTAGATAGTGGGGAAAGGAACAAAGGATGTTACTACCATACTTTACATTTCCAATCCTTCAATTGTTTTTCCTTCCTTTATCTTTAACAAAAGGTTAAAAATATGTTTAATTATTTGTAACTCCATGGTACTCACCAGACTGAGGTCTCTGTGTACCAAAAAGCTGAACAGTGACTGGGTTATGTTAACACTTTTGGCCCATATATTCCATCTAAATTAATATAACTGCTGGCAGATAGGAATAAAAATACTTGAGATACAAGATGCAAGTGATCTGAAAGAGATTGTCTGAACTAGTCACTAGGTGCAGCAACAAAAATTGTGCTATTACTTGCTCTGTTTCTCTCTGGTCTCACATTGCAATTCTAATGCCTGAGTTGTAGTGGTACAGTGTATTTTAAACAACCTGTTTTTCCTCATGATTCCATCTCAAATCCCAGCACTGGATCTGGGGATGACCCTGTAGAACTGATAAATGAAATTGTTTTCAATTGTTCACTTTATTAATGTAACTTCTGTTCACCATTCACTACACTTGCCTATACTGTAACTTCTGTTTCATAATGTAATTCAAACCCCATTTTAAAACACTCACTCCATTTTGTAAAAGCTTCCTCCAACCTTCATTTTTGCAAACCCTGCTGTAATCTTATTAGTTTAGTTTAGATGTGTGAATGAGGTATGTATGAGTGATGGAATCAACCTCCAGCCCCAGCCTGTCCTGATGACATAAAGTTCAAATACCAACGGCTGAAGACCTAGACGACAGCCCTAAACAAAGTAAGAAGCATCCACCCTAAAAAGAAAAGGACAACAGAACAACAGAAGGAAGATCAAAGCCAGGTCCAAGGCTGAAAGTCACGCCTGCAATTGATGGCTGATCAATCTAAACCCAGAGGCAGCGTGACACAGCAAGACCTATAGACTTTGAATCCAAACCAAAAGCCTATAGAAAAAGAAGGGTGAGATGAGAGACTCGGGGTAACATTCTGCTGCCAACATGGAAGGACATCAGTGCCTGCCCAACAGAGATCCAGCTTGTCCTTGTGCCCAGCTTTCCTGGCCAGTTAGCTGCCACAAGCTACGAACCCAAGCTGCAAAATCAAGCCATGAACTTAAGCTATCTTCAGGACTGGTAACTATGCAGCAGCTGCAGAACACCTGATGAACATGGGTGTGTGTGTGTGAATGTGTGTATGTATAGGGAATAGGTATAATGTGTGTGTATAAGAGTTAAGATATTAGTTATTAGTCATAAATTGTTATCATAATAAATGTGGCATCTTTGTCTTGTCCCCTTTAATAAGATCCTGCTGGGTTTTTTTTTTACTGGTCTAATATAATTGGTATAACAACCCCTAAGGGTATTCTTGTGGATGCTGCTCTTCTATTGGCACAGGCATATCAAGCACAGCTTGGGGGAGAGGGGGCGGGAGGAGAGAGGAAATTATGCTGCTTATTTAGGTTGCCAACAATGTTCAGATATTGGAAGTGATGGTGGCTTAATACTTGCATCCTGCTGTCTTCTCTCTTTATACTTCTATGGTATCACCACAGTATCTGGGTTTGAGACTCAGGAATCCTAGGACCAGACCTAGACTTTGCTATTAGTGCTCTGTGTTATATTGGTGCATCTGTGGTTCCCTGTATATGCATCTCTCTTTAAGAGAAATTGAAAAGAGTGCTGTAGACATTTTACATGAATACTTCAATACATGTGTTCCTTTGCACTGCTACTGGCAAATTTAATACTTGCTGAACTCTTCTTTACATTAGACAGCCTAACAATTTGCCATATTTTGGGAGGTCAGAAAATGAGTTTTCTTTTCCCAAGGATAAAGAACAAAAACGATATTGAATCAAAAGAAATATAAAATATTTAAGAATACATCAACACTGAAGTTAAACAAGAAGAGAACACAAAATGAAATTGTATGACTTTCACTGCATGGTGAATCTTCTCTGAATTTCAAAAAGCGTTTCCCAAATGCCTGCACACAGTCCCTCCCGTTCCCTTGTCCTCTCCAACAGTCTGAAGCTGATGACTGCAGGGAGATTCAGGCAACAGAAATCTGTTGCAGTAAGCAGAATTTAATCTTCGCCCTTCACTTCGCCCTTGCCCTGTGACACACATTATGTTTTTGCTCTTGGCAAAAACAAACAAATCAGATCTGTTAAAACTCATATCCTTGTATGTTGGAAAGCCATCACAGTAAATACACAGGAGTATTACTATTCTGAATTTATAAAGATCTTTTCATCAGTGGAACTTACAAAGCTTTACACAAAGGTAGGTTAGCACTTAGGGTGACTGGATAGTAAATGTGAAAAATTGGGACAGGGTCAGGTGATAGGCACCTGTATAAGACAAAGCCTCAAATATTGGGACATTCCCTTTAAAATTGATCTGGTCTCTATAACAGAGATTCTCAAACTGGGGATTGTGAACCCTCAAGGTATTGTGAGGTAATTATGTGGGGAGTTGCGAGCCTTCACCCTCAAACTCTGGCTTCACCTCCATCATTTATAGTAGCGTTAAATATTTAACAAGTGTTTTTAATGTATAAGGGGGATTGCACTCAGAGGCTTGCTGTGTGAAAGGGGTCACCAATACAAAAGTTTGAGAACCACTGCCCTATAAGCACTATCATCTCCATGTTTACAAATCAGTAAACTGAGGGACAGAGAGGTGATTTGGTGACATTCATCATCAATTAAGTGACAGAACAGGGAATAGTGCCTAAGTCTCCTAGTTCCAACCCATGCTACCACAAAATACCTAAATCAATTTGCTTTACCTGCAAAAATTTTCAGAGATGTTGTAGTACAACCCTCTATGGACCAATGACTCTCTACCAGAATATTTATTGCTGAGGACAAAGGAGGTTTTTGAGAGAAACACTAGGAATATAGCCAAGCCCCCCCAAAAGCATAATCTGACGTTCACGTAGGGCATTGTTTTTGAATTAGCAATAAAGTTAAATTCCAGGAAGGACACTAAAGCAGGGCCTTTCTGCTCCGTTGAAGATAGGAGGAGGAACTCATAGCATCTATTAGGAAAAAAATGATCAAATTAAAGACATTCTGCAGGGTAGATCAAGGTTTCCAGTTTGTGTGGTAGAGTCCCCATGTGAGACAGGTCTGGGGGGGATGAACCTCTGCCCTTCTACTGAACTGAATTTGTTCAGTCATCTGCAATCAGTTACCCTTGGATACTATTAGCATCCTATAAACCACTGTGCTGATTTCCAGAGTGCATCATCTTAATTACCGTGGAAACCAAAACAAAGCCCTCCAATGTGTACCTGAGGAGAGTCAGCTGCAAATGGCTGAATGTGGAGTAACAGTAGGGAAAAAAGGTTAGGAACCCCTGGCAGTGGGGGAGCCTTCTACAGTCTGCCTTTGGTCTCCATTATCCTCTCCCATTCAGGAAGAAAATAGAAATGTATCAGCCTTGCAAACCAAATGAATGTTGAGAGAACGAGAAATCAACCTGTAATCAATCATTATTAAGAAGAATCACCTCCGGGCACAAAGTATGTTTTGTGCAGATACTACCGCGTTCTGGGCCTCTCCTGAGCAGAGGATGCTTATCTCACCATGGTCATCTGTAATGCACCCTCAGTACAGTATCAAGAGGTTTTTCCTAGTAATTTCTGTTGATCCTCTTATTGTCTCCACAAAGCTACAGAGGTATTCCAAATCAGGGATTACTGTCAAAATCACTTCTGTGTTTATACTAAAACCTAGATTCTAGGTCCTCTGCCTCTTTGTTCAGTCAACAAAAAAAAAAAAATCAGGATGCTTTTTGTTCATAGCTCTTAGGAATACATGAAAAATATTTTTATAATAAATGAGTTACTATAAAATATATTATCTCTACCAAAATGTAGATTATGTGCTTTGCTTACTATTAAAAATAAATAACCTAATTCTGCTTTCTGTTACACTGGTTTAAATCCACTGACGGCAACAGTTATTCCTAATTTACACAGCTATGAGTGCAGAATCAGGCCTAAAGTGACAGTAACAAATAGGTTCCATAGATAGCAGAGAGAATACATTAGGGGGATAAACCACAAGGTGTTTGCAGTATCGCCCCACCCTAGCAATTACATTTAATGGGGCAGAATTGCTGGACGGCTGTTAGACTGAAGGAGTTCCACAATGCACTGTTTTTCTGCAGTACTCCTTTTGCAGCAAGTGACACTAATGGAGAGAAGCTGTGCTTGAGAGCTGTTCAGAGAAGTACTGCTTTATTTCATTTCATTTCATAAAAGCGAGGATGTCCTTCCATTGGGAATTTATACTACTATTTAAAATTAATTTTCTTAAACAATGGCTGCAAACTGCCCCCCACATTTACCCAAGCAAACCTAACAGCAATCTTCTTTTGACTAAAAACAAATAGAATGAAAGAAAGATACTCAGAGTAAATTATATAATGCTAATGTTGTTTTTCAAGATTCAATGATAAATTAAATTTACATTAAATTAAAAGGTAAGACAAGAAGTTACTTTGTTGGAGCATTACTGTGGCTGGAAAATGGTAAGTAAAAACAAACAATGACAGGGTTGGTTTGATCCATACTCGAGAACAATATTAAAAATGATAGTACTATTACATCCACAGGAGCTTCTATGCTTCTGAAAATTGCTAAATAGTGACCTAAGTGGGGCAGTTAACCCCACAGCCACTGACTTAGCTCTTAGACTCACAGACTTTAAGATCAGAAGGGACCATCATGATCAGCTATCCTGATGTCCTTCACATTGTAGGCCACAGAATCTCACCCACCCACTCCTGTAATAGACCCCTAAGCTCTGGCTGAGTTACTGAAGTAATCAAATCATGATTTAAAGACTTCAAGTTACAGAGAATTCACCATTTACTCTAATTTAAACTTGCAAGAGACCCATGTCCCATGCTGCAGAGGAAGGCAACCTCTTCCCCCCTGCCCCTAGTCTCTGCAAATATGACCTGGGGGAAAATTCATTCCCAATCCCAAATATGGTGATCAGTTAGATCTTGAGCATGTAGGCAAGACCCACCAGACAGACATCTAGGAAAGAGTCTGCTGTAGTAACTCTTGCTACCCATAGCTGGCCAGTGAGAAGTGCTAGCATCCAGCATCAGAAGTGTATCGCCAGCAGCCTTAAAGGGACACAGCCAACATTACTTTAAAAAAAATGTAAATTTCCAACAGACAAAGCTGCTAGGTTTTGTACAGCTCCATGACCTATGTTTCTCAACAGTGAAAAGTCACTGATTTCCTTCATAGGGTTTCAGTAAGTAGAGGGAGCTGGTGTGGGGGACAGCAGGAGCTTATTAACCACACCCTTCAGAAGAGGAAGGAGGCACTTGGAGAAAAGCAGCAGTAATCAATGGAATTAAGGGAGTTATTGGTTGGAAGGGAGCCCAGGAGGTGGGGGAGGGGGGCGCATTTACTGGAGGGAACCTAGGGGATTGCTATGGGGTGGGAAGCTGCCTGTGGGGTTGTGGGTGGGAGAGCATGGAGCAGCCTGGGGGTGTTGTTCCTGCTGGATGGGGAGCCTGCAGCAAGTGGGAGAGGGTGAAAGAGTTGGGGGATATTTTCAGTTCTGCCCCTGTTATTCAGACTCCCCCAGCTCAGAGAATTTCTAATGCTTTCTCCCCATTATCTATATTATATATAGTATGTAGGTACTGCTTTTCTCTCCATTAGTTTCTCTGGGGCACTGAGGCTGCTGCTGCTTTGAGATCAACTAACTCTTAACAGTTTCCCAGGGAGGCTGTTTGCTAACTCTCCTATGTGGGCGGGGGGAAGGGAGAACCTCTGTCAGTGGGGAAATCCCTTCTGATTGGCTGCCCTTTCCCCATTTTCCCACCTCTTGGGGAAGGACAGATGATCAGAGCTGCTGAACATGCCAAGTGATAGTATGGTTCCTCAGTAATGCCTTGTTTGCAGCTCTTCCTTCTACCCCCTGGCCTGGGAAGGAGAAGAGAGGAGGCTACCAGTGGTGCCCTGAAGTGTAAGGTTCTGCTCTAATAGGGGAAAGCCACCAGGAATCCCCAGCTGTGCAGGCTACAAAGGGTGGCGGAAACTTCTAAAGGCGTAGAGGTAAATAGATGAAAAGCTAGTGGAGAGAGAGAGAGGAGAGAGAAAGTTTGAAGGAGGTAATGGTTAAGGAGCCAGGGCTGGGGAATCAAGAAGCAAGGGCGAAAGAGTGGATGTAGAAGGGTTCAGCAGGGGTTCGTCCTCCTCCAGGGCAGCAGGGAACCAGATTATTGGATTATTTCAGGGAACTAGTCAGGCGGCAGGGTTTCACGCCGCAGCAACAGTAGAGATCAACAACCAGCTCTATTCCGCAGACCCAGGCCCTATTTCAGGGCGGGGCAGTCGAGAGTCTGTGGCTCAGGCCCTTATGCAGGGGCTGAGCAAACAATTTTAACCTAGGCCCTAGCCCTGGGTCAGGGCAGGGCAGTAGAGAGTCTATGGCTCAGGCCCTTATGCAAGGGCTGAGCAAACAAATGAATTTAGGAGGCCCAGACCCTGGCTCCAAAGGGCCTGGGAGAGGGGGAGACTGCCACCCGCACATTGGGTGGCAGGGGGAAACAGGCCCTCCCACTCCACTGCATCCCAGCCTGAGGCCCTAACAGCAGCAGAAGGCCTGCTGCTGTGTCAGTGGGGATCCTGGTCACAACGCACTGATATCGGCTCTGGGTGTGCTGCAGCCAAACTAGGGTCGGCTGCCCCCGGGCTACTTCCTACCTCCCCCTCTAGAGGTACCTGCGTCTGGACAGTGTCCTCCACAGAATCAAGCACCATGGGCTCCTCGGGGTATTCGGTGAACGGTAGGCTTGGCAGCTCCTCTGAGTAGCTTGCCACAGGCAGGCTTAACAGCTTCCCCGGGGTCTGGCCAGTCCTCAGGTTGATCGCAGACTGCAGGAGTCTCCCCACCAGGAGCTAGGCCACAGGCATCTGGCTTCTCCAGCAGCCAGGCCTCTAGCAAGCTTTGGGGTTGGCCTTTTGTACTTCCTGTCCTGCACCCTGACCTCTGGGGGGCAGGTGCATGCTCCACTGGCTCCGCCCACTTTGGCATCCAGAGGGGCTCATCCCTCTCTGGGCGGAGGGGAACCAGACTGCCTCGCTACAGTGGATGATACAGAACTAAATGCTGGGGAAGAGTAAGAGAATTAATTGGAGGTGGGAGAGTGGGAAGAATTAAATTATTGTGTACAGGGAGGTCAGATCATGAAATACTGTACTGGGGTAGATTATATGGGTGGGGGGAGGAGGCAGTATTGAGAGAATGAAATGTGCCAGCATGCAGTGATGGTGGAGTTTTACCAGGGTGGGATACAGACTAATGTAGGAGGGGGTGTCATGAGTCAGTGCCTACATGGATGTGCCAGAAAATCTCAGAATAGAGAGAGTCTTCTGACAGGGGGTATACTGCAGCCACAAATCTGCTTTGTACTCTGTGTAGTACCTTTATCCACCCTGGCTTCTTGTGTAAATCCTCTGTGCACAGACCAGTTACATGGATGGTGCTCTGATAATCAGGATTTGGCCAACAGGATCAATGAGGACACAAATATTGTATTCAGGGTACACACACACATTTATTAAGTATTTTTCAAGACAGTCGTAATTGTGTTGAAATCTGTTCTGAATATTGGATATTTAAAACAGCTAGTGTCATATGGTGGTGGACATTGTCCCTAATGTGAACAGCCCCTACCTGCTCCCTATGTCACTGCCACTATCTCAACACAAGTCCTAAACTTCCCTTCTGAGCCCAATCCTGTCTATCCTACTTACACCATTCCTTTGCTGCTTACCTTCAGTAACCACAGTTTTGCTCCAGATAACCCATGCCTGATCCTTCTCATTGACCCACTCTTTCCTACTCTCTTACTCACTGCAGGAAACTCCACACCCAAAGAAGATATCAAGGATGGGGGAAGAATAAAGGTTCTGTATTTGCGGAACACAAAAGACTGAGGTGTAAGTCCCCCAAAAGGTTGTTCCCACCCTTTTTCTATTAGTGATGGTATTTTGTTTATTATTTCTTAATATACGGAATATGATTTTTTCTAAATAATTGATAATACATTGAAAATAGTTTGTAATAATTTGAAGAGTAAAACATTTTTCTAGTTTCATAATTAGAATGCATCTGCTCCACTATATATTGTTTTAATTCTTTACACAGTTTTTCGAATAGAAACATTAAAAGTGTCTCAAAATGACTATGGTACACCTCTACCCCGATATAACACGACCCAATATAAGGCAGGTTCGCATACAAGGCAGTAAAGCTCTGACATGCTGCTCTGAGCAGTGTGTTAAGGGTGCCCGGCCAGGCCAGGGCCAAGGGGCTCGATAAGGGACAGAGGGTCTCGGGGGTGGTCATTGCTCCCCATCCCCAGGGTCTGGGGGACAGGAGCTGTGGAAGGGCACTTTTGGGGCCCCCACAGTCCCAGAGTCGCCTGGGGGATTAGTGGGGGGCCAGGGGCAGCCAGCTTTGCTTCCCTCGCCCTGGCCCCAGCTGTGTCGCTCAGGGGAGGGGATTTGGGGGAAGGGATCCCCCTGCACTCACCAGCAGAGGCAGAAGCTGAGCAGCCTGGCTCCACTCCGCCAGCTCCCAGCCGTAGCACTTCGCTTCCTGCCATAGGTGAGTACGGAGGGGGTCCTTTCCCCAATCTCTCCGCACTCACCTGCAGCGGGAAGCAGAGTAACGTGGCCCCAGGTGCTCTGCTTTCCTTTCCCCGGCTCCAGCCATGTCGCTGGGGGGTGACTGGGGAAAGGTCCTGCACTCACCTGCCTGGTGGGAAGTGGAGCGCCACGGCTGCGAGCTGGTGCAGTGGAGCTGGCTGCGGCTGGGCTGCTCTGCTTCCCGCCGCCGGTGAGTGCGGGAAGGCTGGGGAAAGGACACCCACCGCACTCACCGGCGGTGGGAAGCGAAGCGACGCATTCCCGGCCTGCTCCACTCTGCCCCAGTCGCCGCGCTCTGCTTCCCACCGCCGGTGAGTGCAGACGGCATCCTTTCCCCAGCCTTCCCGCACTCACCGGCAGCGGGAAGCAGAGCAGCCCAGCCCCAGCCAGCTCCCAGCAGCAGCACTCCACTTCCCGCCGCGGGTGAGTGCGGGGAGACATCCTTTCCCCAACCTCCCTGCACTCACTGGCAGCAGGAAACAGAGCATCCCGGCTGGGAGGTGGCGGAGTGGAGCGGGCTGGGGCCAGGCTGCTCCGCTTCCCGCCACTGCCGGTGAGTGCCTGTAAGGAGGCAGGCGGATGGGGTCGGAGCAGTCAGGGGTCAGGGGCGTGGGGGTGGGGTCCTGAGCGTGATTAGGGATGGGGTCTCTGGAGGAGGTGGTCAGGGAACAAAGAAAGGGGGGGCAAAGCAAGTTTGATATAATGCGGTCTCACCTATAACGCGGTTAGATTTTTTGTCTCCCAAGGACCACGTTATATCAGGGTAGAGGTGTATACTTTATCTGCCCCTCCGAATCCCCAACACTGGACATCCAATGTCACACCACTGCTACACAAAACCCTGCCCAGATACTAGAGTGGGTCAAAAAATGGAAAAACAATTTCATGATACATTTTGAAGTTGTTTTAGTCTCGCAGAATTCAAAAGATACGTATTGGGGAATTTGCAATTTCTCCCCAGCATTTTTCAGTCATTTATCATTTTTCATTTTTTCTGTTGGATTTTTTCTTTCTTTTTCTTCCTCTTTTCTATTTTTCCATTAATTTAAAAACAATATTGATTTTTTTTCAAAATGACTGGAAAAAATAAGGGAAATATGAAAAAGGGGAAAAAGGAAAGAAGGAAAGGAAAGGGGAAACAAAACCAAAAACTCAAATATATGAAAATATTTTTTTAAAAATAAGAGCTACAAACTTCAAAAAACAAGACATTTTTCATTAGCATTTTCAGTTTAGAAAAAAGGCCAAACACATTTTTGTTGTTAACTTTGTTAAAAACATTTTGATCTTTTCTTCCAGTTACACAGATGTAGCCTTGGGTGAATGTACTGCTGGCATTAAACCACCATTATACTGCTCACAATGAATTTAATCATGCATCCTGTTACATAGTATACGTCTATGGCTCTTAGCTACCAGAATAGGAGATCAGTTTCAATGAAAAGCATAAATGTGACCGTCAATAAGAATCTATGTCCTTAGTGCAATTGCATAAAAGTATACTTGATAGTTTATGTATTCCCAAATAGAAGTTTTAGGGGTATTTAAGTAAGCTTTAGTACCTTACATGAGCTAACTTCACCATGGGCTGAATTCTCCCCTTGGATGTCATTACACTCTCATGCACCCCAGAATATCAAATCCAAAACACACACACATACATACATACACACACATATAAAAAGAAGCAAGACATGCAGGTAGATTGTCAGTCAAAACATGTAATAACCATGAACTGGTTAGGTCAGCAAAAGTCTAATAGTGTGAATAGGAGGTATGTAGAAGCAATCCCTGAGTAGCTGCACCCCCCCCCTCTCACACACACACACACACACACACACACACACACACACCACCTTTTTCCTCTTCTGCAAAGAAACAGGAACACTGAGTTCAGGGAGCAGAACCCGGAAACAGGGATCATGGAGGTGTCATACACACCAGCCATCACAAGTTCCGTCTCTTCTCCCGAAAAGTTCAGCAGTACCTGGCTGGAGGCACCAAGTGATCCTGGGGCCATAGGTTAAACCTATACCTGATACAGCTCAAGGGGTAGATGCTCTCACTGTGGCACAACTTCTCCAGTTGGCCACATGACATCATTATACGCAGAAAGAACATCCTCTTCCCTATCTGTTCCCCTTTCAGTAGACAGTATATCTCGCTGGTTAACAACATGTTCTCCCTGTGATAAATGTAGTCACCACACTCTAGATTATGCCATGAGTATCAAAAATGCTTCCAGACCCTCAACTAACATACACTGTTTGTCCAGGGTAGAACACATGGAGTCTTGCATGGATACACTTGTTGAAACATGCATATCTCCTAGTCACATCGGTCAGCCTTGAGGACAGCGAAGGGGATGAAACTTTTCCATCAGCATAAAGTATTTGGTCCTCATAGGTCAGCTGAAGAGCTGATAGAATGGGGTTTCTCCAGTACTTCCATGAGATGTACTCTAAATATCATATAAAGCATAACTTAGTGCAGTAGGGAAAGGTGTATCTTGATCTTTCTCCTATATGTGAGTTACACACTTCGGTATGGTATGCAGCAGATTTATAACATATGATACCAATACTTGTCTGTAAACCCTCAAACTCTCTTATTACAAAAGGTGTCCCACTATGCAAAACAGGCTCTCTGGTAGTCCAACTTAGTAAATGAAGTGTTTATGCAAGAAATAAGTTCCTTGTGAAATTATAAATGCAAAGAGGTAAAGTGAATAGTCTATAGCAGTCAACAGTGTGTAGCCATGCAGTGCAATCAAGAGGCCAATAATATGCACCGCATTTCTCTGACATGGTCTGTCTATGACTACTGGTTTTAAAGTAGCCAGAGGAGCAGTAGTTCTATGCATTGTGCGGTCAGCATACCTTCACATGATGCTCAATGCAGCCCTTCATCTTTGTAACTCCCAAACTTCCTTCATGAGCCACAGGAGGACTGCTTATCACAACGCTGCTGGGATGATCACCCGGGCTCCTCTACATAAGAAATGTCAGGTAGCACATATCTTCACTCAAATAAGAAAACTTTGTCTATAGTCTATAAATTCCAAAAACTGGGCCCATCCAACCCACTTGTACAGCACATATTGCCTTGCACAGTTTAGCATCCTGAAGAATGGAGTCAAGCTAGGAAAATGAATGAACATAAACTGTTATGATCAGTGGGTAATTGTAGTGAAGCAGCAGCTTGTAGTTGTTCAGGCACTGGTTTCACACCAGTGGCCAACAGATAATGCCTTAGAAACTCTACAGGATCTTTTGTAAAACTGCCCTTAGCCACATTCAAGTTCTGCTTGGATCTTGTCCACAAGTGCAGGCAGTACATGACATGTAGGAGATGCAGAGGGCTTCACGTTTGAATTAAACTGCAGAATATGCATATCCTGTGATTAGAACACCATCACTATTAAATAAATCATGGCATCTCAGAACAATACTTTGGGTATCCCCTTCCATTCTAGCCAACATAATCGCACCTCAGGTGCCCTGTGCCAGTTCATGTATAATACCAATCTGTAAGAATAGGTCAGAGGACAATACTGGAACAGCATTCACAGCTGCACCTTTAACAACGTATAACTTTGTACACCAAGGCTGTGCCTTTGTAGAGCACAGCTCATACAGCTTCACCCACTGTCTGCCAGGCCTAAAAATTCCAAGCTGTTTTTTTTTTTAATAACCGCTGTAGTCAGGTAAAGATTGTGAACTAACCCTAAGGGAGGAATGATAGCTTCAACACCCATATCCACCATGCACTTCAGTGGTGTACCATTAATTTCCATGATACAGGATACCAGCTCCAGTGCTTTGCTACATGAGAAGATTGTACTAAAGGAAATATCAGCAAAAGGTGCTCTCATGCGGCTCTACATTCACAGTATGCACTTCAGCCCTCCCATCATTTTGAACAAGCTGTACGATAGCACACTAATGTCAAGTGTCCATCCTTCCCACAAGCCCAGTACATAGCAGTTCTAGCCAGGCAGGTGGGAGACTGGCCAAGTGACCTATACTACCACAGTGAAAACAGTGAGAAAACAGCAACTTCTGCTGCTGAGGCTGTGGAGTGGGAGCAGGCAGCATTGTATGACTTCAGGAGTCAGAAGTAGGAGGAGCAGCTGACAGTTTAAGTGCAGATGCAAAAATAGTGGCAGTCTGAGACATAGAAGCCCTTTCAACCTAAGCCCTCTCAAATGCCTCATTCTTAGCAACCACAGCATCAAAAGTTAGCGCTCTAGCGTCTTCAGCTAGTATCTTTTGCCCAGCCGGTCACTAGCTACACCAATCACAAAAATATCCCTGAGCAGGATCATCATAATGTTCCCAAATTCACAGTCCTGAGCCACTTGCCACAAATGACATGCAAACTCACATACAGTTTCATTGGGCTGCTAGTGAGCTTCAAACTAGATTTTTCTCTTTACAGAACAGAATTTTCAGTGCCAAAATACCAGTTGAGGCTCTGCACAGCTGCATCAAAGAAGGACTTGAGCTCCAGGAATCCATCATAAATATCAATGCCATCAGAGCCTAAGAAGTTCTACACCAAGGGTAACCTCACAGCATTAGAGATTTGCAAATAGTTCCGAAAATTCTGAATAAAGTATTGCTAGTCAACAGACGAAGCAAGTGTAGGCAGCATGGATTGCAGACTAGAAGCACTCATTGCCATAATGTTATGCTCTGATACACCCCAAGTGGCAATCCCCTAACACACAAAAAGGAAGCAACACATGCAGATAGGTGGTCAATCAAAACATGTAAATTCCATAAACCACTTACTTCAGCAACAATCTCAATAAAACATAATGACAACAGTCTGAACCACAGATGTGTAGCAGCAGGCCCCGAATAGCTGCACACACCCCATGCTATTTGCACACACATAGCCTTTCTCCCCAGCTAAAAAACAAAGAACAGGATCACTGAGTTCCGGGAGCAGTAATAGGAACAAGAAGGCAATGCATACACTAGTCATTATTGATGTGCATGTCTGCAAAAACTTTAAAGTGAGTGGGACTGGGAATATGCCAGTTTGTTAGCAGATTTCTTTCTCCACCCACCCAACATTAACCATGCAGATATGTTAGAGAGTCATGTCGTTGTAAAAAACAGTAATATATTCAGATTTATATTAAAATACAGAATTGTAAATACAGAAAATAGTTATGTTCTGCATGTTGATATACAGAAGGATGATGTAACCCATAAGTTCCATAGAGTCAATTATAAATAAGGCTGTGTTTTAGTCATGGGTATTTTTAGTAAAAGTCATGGACAGGTCACATGCAATAAACAAAAATTCATAGACTGTGACCTGTCCATGACTTTTACTATAGACTCCTAACTAAAACTTGGGCTGTGGGGCCATGGGCGCTGGGTAGGGGGGGTGGCCCAGGACCCCTACTGGTGCTGGGGGCAGATGAGGCTGCGGCTTGGCACCTGGGTCCCCCATTGGTGCTGGGGGGGGAGTTTGGGGCTGGGCTACAACACGTGGCCTGGGACTAGGGTTGCCAACCATCCTGGATTGGCCAGATGTCTCCCAAAATCAGCCTCAATCTCCCAGCGACTATTAAAAGCCATCTGGGAGATTTTAATAGGCTGCTAAAAGTCTGGTGGGCAGCGCAGCAGGGCTAAGACAGGCTCCCTGGCTCTGCGCGGCTGTTGGAAGCGACTCTCTGTCTCCTAGGTGCAGGGACAGCCAGGGGTCTCTGCATGCGGACCCCGCCCTGAGCACCGACTCCACAATGCCCATTGTCCAGGAACCGTGGGAGCTGCAGGGTTCATTGCCTGCAGGCAGGATCAGTGTGCAGAGTTGCCTGGCTGCCCTTCGGCCTAGGAGCCGAATATGCTTGCTGCTTCTGGGAGCTGCTCAAGGTAAGAGCCATCTAGTTGGATCCTGCACCCCAACCCCCTGCCCCAGACTTGAGCCCCCTCCAGCACCCAAACTCCCTCCCAGAGCCCGCATCCCCTCCCGCAGCCCAACCCCTGCCTGAGCCCTGACCCCACACCTGAACCCCATGCCCCAGCCCAGTGAAAGTGAGTGATGGAGGGAGGGGAATGGAGTGAGCAGGGGCAGAGACTCAGAGAAGTGGTGGGGAAGGGGCATGGCCTCGGGGAAGGGGTGGGGCAAGGATGTTTGGGTTTCTCTGATTAGACAGTTGGCAACCCTACCTGGGACCCCCGCTGGTGCTGGGGGGAGAAGAGGCCAGGCCACAGCGTGCGACCCTGGACCCTAACTGGTGCTGGAGGGAAGGGGGCTGGGCTACAACACGTGACCCTGGACCCCCACTTGTGCTGGGGGGGAGAGGCCCCAGGGTGGGGCAGGCTGTTGGGGTGTGGGGTGGTGCTTACTGGGGGGAGAACTCACTGGCTCCCACTGTCATGTCCCTGAAGCTCCAAGGGGGATGGCCGGCCAGGGAGGCTCCGCCTGCAACTCCCGCCACAAGTGCAGGTTCTGCAGATCCCATAGGCCAGGAAACACAGCCAATGGGAGCTGTAGAGGTGGTGCTTGCTGGTATGAGCAGCATGCGGATTTCCCTGGCCCCTCTGCCCAGGACCTGCAGAGACATGCCGGAGGGAGCCTGCCCCCCCGGTAAGCACTGCCCTGCACCCAAACCTCCTGCCCCAGCTCTGATCCCTCTCCCACACACCAGCTGCAGAAGTCATAGAATCATAGAAGATTAGGGTTGGAAGAGACTTCAGGAAGTCATCTAGTCCAAACCCCTGCTCAAAGCAGGACCAACTCCAACTAAATCATCCCAGCCAGGGCTTTGTCAAGCCGAGCCTTAAAAACCTCTAAGGATGGAGATTCCACCACCTCCCTAGGTAACCCATTTCAGCGCTTCAGCACAACTCCTAGTGAAACAGTTTTTCCTAATATCCAGCCTAGACCTCCCCCACTGCAACTGGACTCTCTCCAATTTGTTCACATCCTGTCTGTTGTGGGGGGCCCAAAACTGGACATAATACTCCAGATATGGCCTCCTCAGTGCCGAATAGAGGGGAATTAATCACTTCCCTCAATCTGCTGGCAACACTCCTACTAATGCAGCCTAATATTTCTTTTGGCCCAATCCTCTAATTTGTCTAGGTTATTCTGGACCCTATCCCTATCCTCCAATGTTATCTACCACTCCCCCCAGCTTAGTGTCATCCGCAAACTTGCTGGGGGTGCAATCCATCCCATCATCCAGATCATTAATGAAGATGTTAAAGAAAACCGGCCCCAGCACAGACCCCTGGGGCACTCCACTTGATACCAGCTGGCAACTAGACATCAAGCTGTTGATCACTACTCACTGAGGCCAACAATCCAGCCAGCTTTCCATCTACCATATAGTCCATTCATCCAATCCATACTTTTTTAACTTGCTGGCAAGAATACTGTGGGAGACCATATCAAAAGCTTTGCTAATGTCAAGATATATCGTGTCCACCGCCTTCCCCATCTCCACAGAGCCAGTTATCGCATCATAGAAGGCAATCAGGTTGGTCAGGCATGACTTGCCCTTGGTGAATCCATGTTGACTGTTCCTGATCACCGGCCTTTCCTTCAAGTGCTTCAAAATGGATTCTGTGACCTCCATGACAGACACGCAGCCTTAATTATGATGTATTGATTTTACTGCTTCGGCTGCTTATTAGCCAATCAAATTCAGAGTCAGGCTGGCAGGTTCCAGTAGTCCAGGATACACCTTTTGGGCATCCAAGATTTTTTATTATGGGGGTAGAGTGGACGGGTAAATACTCCCAGGTTCCCTTGTAAAAGGGTAGGGCTCCAACAAACGTATTACTAAGGCCCCAAACTTCTCTCATCGGGGCTGCTGTCACTCCTCCCACCATTTCTCTTTTCTAAAATTCCCCCTCATTTTTTCCCTCCTCTCAAATCTCTTCAAACCTACTCACTTCACTCAGTTATCTGAGGCAGGCACTTGCACACACAGCTAGCCATCCTCATCTCTTGCTACACTGATAACCACTCACACAGTTACACACAGTAAGCCAGTCATTCACACAGTCAGATGCACAAGGTGCCTGGAAGACTGAAGATGCTACTTTCCTGGGTATACAGAAAAAGAGTCCTGGACGTTGTCAGAACAATCACTCCAGTGGAATGTGAGAGACCAAGAGAACCTAAGAGTAGCTGTCTAAGCTCCCACTGGCAGCTGTTGGAAGCCTTGAGGAGAAGGTACTTCCTTGCCCAGGTAGCCTTGTTGCAGAAACAGAGCACAGGATAACAGTAGCCACAACCTACCAGGAAAGAGGCTGTTGAACTCAGGGAGACTGTTGTAGAGCTGCACTCCCTGTAGGGCTTTGAAGGATTCTCAATGTTTTCCCTGGTCTGTTGTCACAGGGAGCTGCAGTCTTCATAGGGGGACAGTCAGAGAAAAGAGGTAGGGGAACATTAATTCACTGATGCTGGTGAAGCACTGAGCTTCTAGGCTACATCTACTTTTGGCACTGGGGGTATGATTCCCAGCTCGTGTAGACATAGTTGCACTGGCGCTAATCAAGCCTATACACTAGAAGTTGTAAGGTAGCATGGGCAGTGGCAAGTGGAGGCATGGCTGCCCAAGTGCAAGCTCACCCATACCCCATGAGTACTTGGGGCAGCTAGCCCATGCTATCGTGGCTGCATTGCTATTTTTAGCACTCGACAATAGCCAGTGAGAGTATAAGTACTTAAGCAGGGAATCACACGTAGTTCCAAGTGTAGACGTAAACGTTGGATGAAGGTGCTAGTGTGTCAAATGGCAAAATCCTGCAACTGTCCAGCTGTTTCATGGTCCAGCCAAAGTCTCTTCAGCTTTTCTAACCATTTTATAATCTAACAATAACCTGTACTGACAATTTCCATTGTATGAGAGGAAAAGAAAAGCCTGTAAGGTCTTTCTGGAATATTCTTAGAAGCATTGAATTAGATTATGATTAGGGCTGTCAAGCGATTAAAAAAATTAATTGCGATTAATCACACTGTTAATAATAGAATACCATTTCTTTAAATATTTTTGGATGTTTTCTACACTTCTATCCCAATATAACTCAACCCGATATAACATGAATTCAAATATAACATAGTAAAGCAGCACTTCGGGGGGCGGTGCTGGCGGGGGGGTTGGCAGGGCTGCGCACTCCAGCTGATCAAAGTAAGTTCAATATAACACGGTTTCACCTATAATGCGGTAAGATTTTTGGCTCCCGAGGACAGCGTTATATCGGGGTAGAGGTGTATATTTATTTCACTTACTACAGAGAATATAAAGTGTACAGTCCTCACCTTATTTTTGATTACAAGTATTTGCACTGTAAAAAACCAAAAGAAATAGTATTCACCTAATACAAGTATTGTAGTGAAATCTCTTTATCATGGAAGTTGAACTTACAAATGTAGAATTATGTACAAAAATAACTGCTTTCAAAAATAAAACAATGTAAAATCTTAAAGCCTGCAAATCCTCTCAGTCCTACATCTTGTTCAGCCAGTCACTCAGACAAACAAGTTTGTTTAAATTTGCAGGAGATAATGCTGCCCTCTTCTTGTTTATGTCACCTGAAAGTGAGAACCATTCTCATGGCACTGTTATGGCCAGCGTCGCAAGATATTTATGTGCCAATGAACTAAAGATTTTTATGTCCCTTCATGCTTCAACCACCATTCCGGGGGACATGCGTCCATGTTGATGACAGGTTCTGCTTGATAACAATCCAAAGCAGTGCTGACCAACACATGTTCATTTTCATGATCTGAGTCAGATGCCACCAGCAGAAGGTTGATTTTCTTTTATGGTGGTTCAGGTTCTGTAGCTTCCACACTGAAGTGTTGCTCTTTTAAGACATCTGAAAACATGCTCCACATCTCATCCCTCTCAGATTTTGGAAAGCACTTCAGATTCTTAAACCTTGGGTCGAGTGCTGTAGGTATTTTTAGAAATCTCACAGTGGTACATTCTTTGCATTTTGTGAAATCTGCAGTGAAAGTGTTCTTAAAATGAACAACATGTGCTGGGTCATCATCCAAGACCACTATAACATGAAATATATGGCAAAGTGTGGGTAAAACACACCAGGGGACACACAATTCTCCCCCAAGGAGTTCAGTCACAAATTTAATTAACGCATTATTATTTTAATGAGTGGCATCAGCATAGAAGCATGTCCTCCAGAATGGTGGCCAAAGCATGACGGGGCATACAAATGTTTAGCATATCTGCACATAAATACCTTGCAATGCTGGCTACAAAAGTGCCATGTAAATGCCTGTTCTCACTCTCTGGTGACATTGTAAATAAGACAGCAGCATTATCTCCTGTAAATGTAAACAAACTTGTTTGTCTTAACGATTGGCTGAATAAGAAATAGAACTTAGTGGACTTGTAGGCTCTAAAGTTTTACATTGTTTTGTTCCTGAGTGTAGTTATATAGCAAAAAAAAAAATCTGCATTTGTAAGTTGCACTTTCACAACAAAGAGATTGCTGCAGTACTTGTATGAGGTGAATTGAAAAATACTATTTTGTTGTTTATCATGCTTACAGTGCAAATATTTGTAATCCAAAATAATATACACTTTGATTTCATTTACAACACAGAATACCATACATATGAAAATATTGAAAAACATCAAAACTATTTAATAAATTTCAGTTGGTATTTTATTGTTTAACAGTGCGATTAAAACTGTGATTAATTTTTTAAACACAATTAATTTGTTTTGAGTTAATTGCCTGGGTTAACTGAGATTACTCAACAGCCCTATTTATGATATTAAATGGTTATCTACAAGCAGCAGCAACAACAGCTGGTGCTTCTGCCACACCCTTTGGGCAATGCCTTATTGTAAAAAGCTCCAGATTTGCAAAGAATGAGCAGAGTCTGGGTACTGTTATATCAACAGAAACAGCCATTTGAAAGCTGCTGATGAAGACTGTTAGCCAACTGACTTTTTTTAAAGGAAAGATTTCCCTTTTTTTTCTTTTCAGATACTGGTGAGTTTCCAGTAATTTAATATGTTGTGTTATAATGCTACAATAACTGTGCAGGTTATAAATTTGATTTCTGTAAAGATCTGAATTTAAAGAAATAATCAATAACCCAGTCAGAGCTTAATGGAGCCTAGATTTACTGTAAGTGTAAAGTATGAAATGTGTTTTGTTTTATCTTTTTAAATGTATTTTGGTCCAGAAGAAAAATGAGAGGAAAATGTGCCCCATTAAGACTAGTTACTTGCAATTGCACTTTATGTTTTAAATGTGCAACATTACAGAATGTTACAAAATATCGAACTTAATTTTATGCAGAGGATAGAGGTAATAAAATATTTCTACAGACAATGTACATATTGAGTGGCAACAAAGTTGAAAAGCAGCAGTACTAAGGGAAGACTACAATATGCCAACATGTTGTTAAATAAAAATATTTGATGCAATATTCAAAAGATTGTGGAACATAAAATCCTTAATTGCAAAGATAAGAAGCAATAGTTATGTACTTGCAGATAATATATGTATTTCTCTACTAATTCTACAGCCTTTCAGAATCTGAATCAGTTTACTGAAGATGAGATCATTTACAGAAAAGCAGGATTATTTGACTTTGACAAATAATAGGATCTGTTGTGTGTGTGTTTAGAGAGACCCGTTTTTTAAGCTGTATTTTTAGGGATCATTTTAGAAAACAACACACCACAGCTTATGGTACAGAGCTACAAAAATAAAAAATCTTAAAATGAGATGTGTCTACAAAAATTATCTCGATACATGCTAAAGTAGTTTGCAATATAACTATGTTAAGGAGACTGGTAAAAACCAATAAAATTATTAAATAATTTTACAGGGCCCGTTCTTGCAATTTAATCCACACAGAAGATAACTGGGCTGTATGCAATGTGCCAGAGTCTGCCTATGTTGATCTAGTTGCAGGATCCAGGGGCAACACAATCTAGGACACAAAACCAGACAGAATCAGGAGACCAGAGTCATGTGACTGAGGACAAGTCACTATACTTTCTGTCTCTCAACTTTCCATTGACACAGTGGGGAATAATGATACTTTTAAAAAAAGTATTTTGAGATCTATGCGTGAAAAGCGCTGTGTAAGTATTCACATCATCGTCAAATATAATCATGTCTGTGCTAGTTCAGTGATTGTGTCTGCCCTTGCCATGGCATTGGCAGAGCGAGAGAGCAGTTGTTACCTGACCAGATAATACTTGGTCTAACTTGTCATTTTTATGTTGCAATATATTGTGTCTAATTGAGATGCAATATGTAGTGGCATTTGACATTGAATGTTTGTGCAGTAATAACAGCTTAACCAATTCCAAGGCAAATTAGAGGAATATCCATTGCTTTGCCATAATCTTAACTATGCTACCAGGAGTACTAGAGTGAAAGCCAGTTCTAGTTTGATCAGAGGAGAAAGAGAACTCCAACCACCAAAGCTTCCCAAGAAGGATATTGATTCGTAATACATCCGACCTATGCAACAACAGAATGAAGGAGGTATTATCCCAGCAGAATGAGCCTCATTGTGTGATCAGTGATTCTGAAGGTACAGCATCACTGTCCAGCCCCACCTGAAAACAGACAGGAGGCAATAGATGTGGTTTAGATAGGTCGGACCTTTATTCCCCTAACTATCCAGTAATGCGTGGCACTAAATTGTACAGTGCATCATCATTTCTTTAATTTTTCCCCTTACTTGGTGGGATTGCCTTTAGCTGTCCCCATTCCCAACCTGGTCCCAGCCAGCCCCTTGCTAAAACCCACCACCCAATTCTGTATATAAGGGTTAAGGGTGCTGGAAAGGAGGGAGGTTGACTCCCTGCTGTACCAGACATTAGGAGCCCCAATCCCCCTTCCCCAGCTTCTTTATGGGATGCTTTCCTCTAAATCCCCTTTCAAACCATTTTATCCAATCACCCCATCCTTTCCGTAAGGAGTACCTGCACTGGACAACTGCCATGTTGTTTAAATTACTGACCTCCTGTGGAGAAAGCAAAAAAATCCCACCTCGTCAAGGTCAACCTGGTGGTGAGGAAAAAATTCATTCCCAGTCCCCAAGGGAAAAGGGTCACTAGAAGTATAGGAGAATAAAAATATTGCTCGAGCATGCAGGAGTGTAATCAGGAAGGCCAAAGCACAATTGGAGTTGCAGCTAGCAAGGAAGGTGAAGGGTAACAAGAAGGGTTTCTACAGGTATGTTAGGAACAAGAAGGTGGTCAGGAAAAGTGTGGGACCCTTACTGAATGGAGGAGGCAACCTAGTGACAGATGATGCGGAAAAAGCTGAAGTACTCAATGCTTTTTTTGCCTCAGTCTTATCAGACAAGGTCAGCTCCCAGACTGCTGCACTGGGCAGCAGAGTCTGGGGAGGTGGTGAGCAGCCCTTTGAAAACTCATGGCTATCAGGGGAGGTCCCGGACAATTGGAAAAAGGCAAATATAGTGCCCATCTTTAAAAAAGGGAGGAAGGAGAATCTAGGGAACTACAGACTGGTCAGCCTCACCTCAGTTCCTGGAAAAGTCATGGAGCAAGTACTCAAGGAATCCATTTTGAAGCACTTGGATGAGAGGAAGGTGATCAGGAACAGTCAACATGGATTCACCAAGGGCAAGTCATGCCTGACCAACCTGATTGCCTTCTACGATGAGATGACTGGCTCTGTGGATATGAGGAAAGCAGTAGAGGTGATAGATCTTGACTTTAGCAAAGCTTTTGATATGGTCTCCCACAGTATTCTTGCCAGCAAATTAAAAAAGTATGCATTGGATAAAATGGACTATAAGGTGGACAGAAAGCTGGCTTGATCAATGGGATCAACGGGTAGTGATCAATGACTCGATGTCTAGTTGGCAGCTGGTATCAAGCGGAGAGCCTCGGGGGTTAGTCCTAGGGCCAGTTTTGTTCAATATCTTCATTAATGATCTAGATGATGGGGTTGGCTTGCACCCTCAGAAAGTTCATGGATGACACTAAACTGGGGAAAGAGGTTGATATGCCGGAGATTAGGGATAGAGTCCAGAGTGACTTAGACAAATTGGAAGATTGGGCCAAAAGAAATCTGATGAGGTTCAACAAAGACAAATGCAGAGTCCTGTACTTAGGCTGAGGACTGACTAGCTAAGGGGCAGTTTTGCAGAGAAGGACCTGGGAGTTACAGAGGATGAAAAGCTGGATGAGTCAACAGTGTGCCCTTGTGAAGAAGGCGAACATCATATTGGGCTACATTAGTAACAGCGTTGCCAGCAGATCGAGGGAAGTGATTATTCCCCTCTATTCGGCACTGGTGAGGTCACATCTGGAGTACTGTGTCAAGTTTCCCCCACCCCCACTACAGGCAGGATGTGGACAAATTGGAGAGAGTCCAGCAGAGGGCAATGAAAATGATCAAGGGGTTGGGGCACATGACTTACGAGGAGAGGCTGCGGGAACTGGGCTTATTTAGTCTGCAAAAGAGAAGAGTGAGGGGGGATTTGATAGCAGCCTTCCACTACCTGAAGGGGGGTTTCAAAGAGGATGGAGCTACGCTGTTCTCAGTGGTGGCAGATGACAGAACAAGGAGCAATGGTCTCAAGTTGCAGTGGGGGAGGTCTAGGTTGGATATTAGGAAAAAACTATTTCAGTAAGAGGGTGGTGAAGCACCCTAGGGAGGTGGCGAAATCTCCATCCTTAGAGGTTTTTAAGGCCCGGCTTGACAAAGCTCTGGTTGGGATGATTTAGTTGGGGTTGGTCCTGCTTTGAGCAGAGGCTTGGACTAGATGATCTCCTGAGGTCTCTTTCAACCCTAATCTTCTATGATATGCCCAGAGCGGATCATGAAGAAACCAAGTCTTATTCTGTGTAGGTGGAAGGGAGGCTGTTTCCAGCCCAGTTTCAGTGAGAGAGAGCTTCTCTGGAACTGTTTGAGGGATAAATATCACCACACCCTCCAGTCACCTTGAAGAGCAATGCCCCCACCCCCACCTGATCCAGTGACTTCCTGTTCTTCCTTTCTCCATCCATGTACATCTTCCAATCTCTCCCCCTCTGACATCAATTTCAGAGGGAGCTCTTATGGGTCAACAATCCCTTTTCTTCCAGCCAGCTGGTCAAAAGGACCCACTGTATACAGTTGCTTCTGAGAGCTGATTAATGCAGTCCTAGGAGCATTTTAGCTATCCCATTGATACATTCTCTTTTAGAGAGCACACATTTTCTTGTTCGACATCTCCACACGTACTGTAAGATTGTTTATATAGGCTTCACAAATGCTGTCCTAAAAGTCATATGCATCACAATGCAAAGTTTGTACAAACAAGCTTACAGTATATATATAAAGATGCCACCCAAAGGAATTTGTGCTTTTTAATAAAGAGTGTATCAGCATGCTAGATAGAATATGCAGTGATGAATGCGTCAGGAAATTACTCCATTATACAATGGTAGTGCTGTGCAGTCAGGAAAAAGCAAAACTTTTGAATGGGAACCATGAGCACTCTCAGAAAAGAACAAGGTAATTTCATAGATCATGGTACCGAAGCATGAAAGGCATTTTTTATTAAATATTTATATAGGAGAGTAGACTCATATAGGGCTTTACAATGTTCAAACACAGATAAGGCACACCAAACAGTTTAGAATTACTCAATTTATACTGATTAAGAATAAAGTTTATTTAAGAAAATTGTGCATGGGGATCACAGATCAAATAAATTCTAACTTGCCATTTCAAGAAGGAGCGAGTGAAGACTAGAACCACAGAGATGCTTTGCCAAAATTTTAGCCCTTCTGCTGGGTCCACTTGGCATAGAGACACTGAGCAAAGTGTGTCTGCTCTTTCTATGTTCAGAAAATGAGGGTGGAAGACAGACTGAAGGAGAAAGAAATGTGGGGTCCCTTTCTAGCCTCTTGTGGGTATTTTCTAATATTAAGATGTGACCAATCCACTTTTTCACTATTTGCAGAATAAACAGCAACATTCAAAAATGGATAAATATGAATAACTAAATCTTGCAGTATTCTCCCTTCCTTGAGGTATGGTGCTGTTTCAACCAATAAAGAGGGCCACAAGAACATGGATTGTTAGCTTCAGAAAGACTCATGGATTTTTTCCTTATTAAAATCTGAAATATTTTTGGATGATAACAACTGGATTATTTTCAACAGTTTACCATAAAATATTTTCACAGGACTGATTAGCTTGTAGAAACAGAAGGAAAGAAACTGAAGGAAAAACCCCTCCCATAAAAAGACCTTACAGATACAGGTGCTTTAGAATAATTACCAAACAAATCAGCCCAAGAATCTACTACAGGTTCAGAGAATCCAGACTTCAAAGAAGGAGAAGGTGCACTGCCTTCCCTGGGGGCTGCCACAGAATTCACAAAACAGAAATGAAGGGAATAAACTGGACTCTCTTCTTTTGCCTCAGGAAACACCTCACATACTTGAATTTTAGACTGGGGGGCTGGGGGGAAGGGCACTTATGTTGTTCTGCGGCTAGATATGATGTAAATTTGCATTTAACAAAAAATGGTTCATTGTGCATTTGTGTGTGTATGAATGTTTTACTTATGTGTACCTATATGGGGAATTTATATATTTGTAAACAGTCTTGAGTGGGAACTCCCTGTTTGTGGCAACTAATATCTCAGAGACCTTAAACAACCAACTCCACTTCTTGCCACATGACAAGTGCAGCGGTATTCAGCAGTAAACTGAATTAAGCCAGGTCACCAAGGCCTGATTATTCAATATCCAATATATGATACATTCATCTACTTTTAAAATGGTTAGTTTTGTCCATAAATTGAAGTTTTATCACAAATATCCAAATATTAAATATTCTTGTTTACAGAATATTGGGTGAAATCCTGATCCCACTGAAGTCAGTCAAAACTCCCATTGACTCCAGTAGTGCAGGACTAAGACCTATTCTCTGGTTTTGATGTATTTGATTCAGTTTGGGCCTTATGCTAATTTGTGGCTAGGCAGAAACTGTGGGCTGGATTCACTGGATCTGTATGTAATATATTATATATGCACATCAACAATTTTCTCCTAGCTGTAATGTGAAGGAAGGTACACAATTCAATAGATCCATAATGTACAAAAATCCAGTGTGGGAAGATATCATTTTTTAATCAATATTGAGGTATTAATAAAATTATAACTTAATTTTTTTAAGTTGATACCAACTTGTTTGCACCTTTACTGAATTTTCAAGATGAAGCTACAAGAATGTTATAGCCAGGATGCTTAGAAATATAATAGTACATATATTTAGCTAGTTATTTTTACAAAGTGTTAAAGCTAAGCATGGAAATTCCATATGGTTCTACTGCTCTCTCCCCTAAGGACAAGGAAACAAAGAAAACAAAACTTTATAAGCCTTTATGTTTTAGGAAGACACATGCGAAGAAAATGTTGGGTATATCATCACAGCAATAAAGTTGACTCTATCAGCATGGACCTTTTTACAAAAAATCTTGATCGTGTTCTTAAAAACTCTGGAGAAAAACATGTGCAGTTGAAGATGTTTTACAGTTCTGTTTATTTCTTAAATACTGAAATGACAAACACCTTTGGATTTAGAGGAAACCTTCACCCAATTCAGGAAGAAAAATAATTGTTCCAAAAATTGTCAAGAGTCACAACTTAAGCTAAAGACTTCCTAAAAGTTATTTAATTTTGAAAGACTGTTTTGAGAAATAAATCTTTTTATATAAAGAACAGGCATGTTTGTACTTTTTGAACACAGAATTTCATGTCCTGTCAAACTCTATAAAACTGAAACAATATCTCAGCAGGGAAGGGGTTGGAATGGGGGCAGAGAAGGGGCAGGGGCAGGACCTCATGGAAGGGATGGAGTGGGGGCGGGGCCAAGGGCAGCGGGGGAGGTGTCAGTAATGCAGCCCTCGGGCCAATGTACTAGTCCTCATGTGGCCCTCATGGCCATCTGACTTTGAGATCCCTGATCTAGACCATCCCTGACAAATGTTTTTCTAATCTGTTCTTAAAAACCTGCAACGACAGAGATTCCACAATCTCCCTAGGTAATTTGTTCCAGTGCTTAATTACCTTTACGGTTAGGAAGGTTTTTGTAATGTCCATCCTAAATCTCCCTTATTGAACTTTAAGCCCATTACTTCTCCTCCTGTCCTCAGTGAATAAGGAGAGCAACTGATCACCCTCCTCTTTCTAACAACTATTTACATATTTGAAGATGATTATGCCCCCCCTTCAGTTTCTCTTCTCCAGTGTTCTCTCTATACCATTATCCCAATAATTTATAAAGATATTGAATAGAACCAGACCCAGGAAAGATGCCACTCCATATGCCCTTCCAGCTTGACTGAACCATTGATAACTACTTTCTGAGTATAGTTTTCCAACCAGTTGTGCACTCACCTTATAGCAGGTTAGTCTAGGCTATATCTCCCTACTTGACTTATGTCACGTGAGACAGTATTAAAAGCCTTACTAAAGTTGAGAGATATCACGTCTACTGCTTCTCCTAACCACAGGGCTTGTTACTCTGTCAAAGAAAGCTATTAGGTTGGTTTTGACATGATTTGTTCTTGACAATTCCATATTGTCTATTACTTATCACCTGGACAGTTCAGTGGTGTGAGCATTGACCTGCTAAATCCAGGGTTGAGAGTTCAATCCTTAAGGGGGCCACTGAGGGATCAGGGCAAAATCAGTACTTGGTCCTGCTAGTGAAGGCAGCAGGCTGGACTCAATGACCTTTCAGCGTCCCTTCCAGCTCTATGAGATAGGTATATCTCCATATATTATCATAATCTTCTAGGTGCTTACAAATTGATTGTTTGATTATTTGTGCCATTATCTTTCCAGGTTCCAAAGTTAAGATGACTGGTCCAAAATTCTCTGGGCTGTCCTTATTTTCTTTTTATAGATCAGTACTTTATTTGCCTTTTTCCACTCCTCCGGGATCTCTTTCATCCTCCACATGTTCTCAGATATAATAACTAATGGCTCAGAGATCTCTTCAACCAGTTCCTTAAGTACTGTAGGATGTATTTCATCAGGCCCTGCTGATTCAAAGACATCTAACTTGTCTGAGTAATTTTAAATTCTTCTTTCCTTATTTTAGCCTCAGATCCCATTTACACTGTTAACTATGTTAGTCATCTAATCACTGCTAACCTCTTCAGTGAAAACTGAAACAAACAAGGCATTTAACTCTTCAGTCATTGCTGAGTTTTCTGTTATTGTCTTTCCTTCCTCACTGAGTAACAGACCTACCTTGTCCTTGATCGTTGTCCTGCTTCTTAGCCCAACTATAAACTGTTTAGGTTATTATTAATTACAAGACAGGCTTCTCTTGCCCTTAAATTATTTTGCCCATACATAAACAATTTTAAGTACCTAATGAGATACTAACATTAACAATAATTGTGGGAAATAATAAACTTTGATCTTAACTTACTAAGAGAAAAATGCCCCCTCATCCCCGAAGCAGTTCATTCTCGAACGTGTTAAATGCTGTGTTAAAAGCTCCCCACAGAGAGATGCGCAGAAGAGATTTTAATGGAAGTAACCAGTTTATTGTTTGTGTTTGGTCATTTGTGTTGTTTTGTTTAATGTTTTATTTTCCATGGTTAATAATTGTGATTATTTTGCTTGGGCTTAATCAAGGTGTGTCCTAAGGCTTATGAAGTGGCTAGTGGGAGTCACATCCCTGAGTTGGCAGTAAGAGAAAATTAGTAAGAGCTGGCCTACTATTTCTTGTTTCTCTAAACTAAATATTCATAGTAATTTTTAGAGTATAATAACTTGGTTTCCAAAAATTTAAAACTACCCCTTTCAAATGTCACACAATCCTTTCCATGATGTTTCTTTTCAAGTTAGGAATATCAACTGGTGAAATTGCAATATGCTTCTCATGAAATGCAGTTTGAGTTGTACACATGCTTGTGTTTCTCAGTTTTGTAGGTCATGATGCTTAAAGGATGGAATACTGGTGAGAGGAACATTTTTCTATTAGTTCATATGTAAATTATATCAAATATTTTAATGTATATATGTTGTCCATCAATTTATAGCTGCTTACTAAAGAGCTTGCATACCGTGTTTATACATTATTTGTAGTGTAGCCTATCTTTTCTTATGTATATACAGTGTAAGTAACACAGTGTTCACAATTTACTGTGTTCACAATGGGTGAAAAAAGAGTGAAGTGACACTTCAGGGTAATATAAGTGAAAAGAGTTCTTTAAAAAGAAAAATAGCTTTGTCCAGAATGGTTTTGTAATTGCATGAATTGAGAAGAGGTAGCACATATCAGAATAAAGCAAAGAAGAGACCAAAAATGAACAGAGCTGTTCAAACAGAGCAATTTAATGGATTATCATTTTCCATAAAGCTTCCCACTGTCATCTCTAAAGTTTACGCTGAATTTACACTGCTGTCATATTCCACTCAGCACATCAGTTTCCCTGTTTTTATCCAGGGTATGCAAAAAATTGACGAGGCAACAGCGCAGGTCAACTTGCCCCATGATCTGTTAGCATCCCTAGGGCCCGTTAGTCAGGTTCCAGTAACTGACACTCTACAGAAAATAGGATTGGGTGTGATTTCAATATTTAGGGTCATACTCAGATACCGTTATTCATACTGAATAGTACCTTTAGTGAAGTCAGTAATATGCTGAGGAGTAAGATGCTCCTTGGTGTGAGTAAGGGTATCTAAATCTGGCCCTATATAAATAGTTCTTATATACTGTTACTATACATAATAGTAAATGTTGAATCTCCACATTAATTTAGGAATTAAGGTTTGTATTGCAATATAATGAACCTTGTGCATGTTCATTAATGGTTAGTTCTGTGATCAGTGTTTCCCATTACAGAATCGGAATGCTTCCTACTTACCAGTGCCTCTGGAAGAAAAGTGAGATTCATAGCTCCTGCCAGCCATTACTATATAGATGAAGAGGCCATGACATGCCTTATACTGGAGCTTCACAAGGTATGATAGGCTATTGAGACAAATTTACTATTTGTTTGTTCTCTAGTTATCTAGTTTGACACTTGTGTTTCATAGATATTCTGATTGCTAGCATTTGTAAATGTAATATATAAAATAATAGATTTAGCACAGCTATCTGGAATATAGTATAACATACAGCATATGTTATCTGACTGCCAAATACAGGCCTGGGAAAAAAAATTCTCCTAAATTTAGGGATTTTTTGCCACCCTTTGGAACATTAAGCAGGTACAGCTTTTAGGATTAAATATGTGTATCTTCCATGGTTCCCTGTGATTGCAGATTAGAGAAGGCGTCCTGGCTCATTGTAGCCTTCTTTTTCTTCTCTGTTTCTGAGTTAAGCCAGCAAGGAATTCATAGAATCATAGAATATTAGGGTTGGAAGAGACCTCAGGAGGTCACCTAGTCCAATCCCCTGCTCAAAGCAGGACCAACCCCAACTAAATCATCCCAGTCAGGGCTTTGTCAAGCCAGGCCTTAAAAACTTCTAAGGATGGAGATTCCACAACCTCCCTAGGTAACCCATTCCAGTGCTTCACCACCCTCCTAGTGAAATAGTGATTCCTAATATCAAACCTAGATCTTCCCTATTGCAACTTGAGACCATTGCTTCTTGTTCTGTCATCTGCCACTACTGAGAACAGCCTAGCTCCATCCTCTTCGGAATTCACTTTCAGGTAGTTGAACACTGCTATCAAATCCCCCCTCACTCTTCTCTTCTGCAGACTAAATAACTTCAGTTCCCTCAGCCTCTCCTCATAAGTCATGTGCCCCAGCCCCTACTCATTTTCATTGCCCTCCGCTGGACTCTCTCCAATTTGTCCACATCCCTTTTGCAGTGGGGGGAGCAAAACTAGACACAATACTCTAGGTGTGGCCTCACCAGTGCCGAATAGAGGGGAATAATCACTTCCCTCGATCTGCTGGCAATGCTCCTACTAATACAGCCCAATATGCCATTGGCCTTCTTGGTAACAAGGGCACATTGCTGACTCATATCCAGCTTTTTGTCCACTGTAATCCTTAGGTCCACTGTAATCCCCAGGTCCTTTCCCCTCTAGTCGGTCCCCAGCCTGTAGCGGTGCATGGGATTCTTCCTTCCTAAGCGCAGGACTCTGCACTTGTCCTTGTTGAACCTCATCAGATTTCTTTTGGCCCAATCCTCCAATTTGTCTAGGTCACTCTGGACCCTATCCTCACCCTCCATCATATCTACCTCTCCCCCCAGCTTAGCGGGGAGAGAGGATTCATAAAGAATCTCTTCCACCATTATTTTTTCACATGAACACCAAGGTGGTGATATGCCTATTTCAGTCCTACTGCTGCTTGTGAGTCTTATTTGCTCAAGATAAGGCATATTCAAGGCCAGTCTTACATTTCTGAGAATGTGTGAGAACTGACTGGGGGCATCTGTTTGCAAACAAAGCAGCTAGTAAACAATTTATTCATTAAAAGAAACAACCCAGGTGTACAGAAAGGACTTCCTACTTCCACCTCCAATCCCCTTTGAAGTTAACTGAAATAAAATGATAGAATGATGGCAAAAGGTAATTTAAAAAAAAACCTGCATTTTGAATCTTCTCAGATACCACATTAAACCTTTATTAAAAGGAGAAGGATGGCAGGATGCAAAGTAGTCTCCATCAGACGCATAATTTAGTGGTGCATTTTGGAATTTTAATACCAAGTTTAGTGAGGAAAAGAAAGTCAATTTCACTTTCCAAACAGACTGCAAATGCATTTGCTGGAATTTGCTGACCCAAGAAAAATCTACCTCTGTAACATATGTCAGACCTCTCTCTAGGTCCTCACATTCAGGCTCTGTCTAAATCTTGACAATTCTTTCTGCATGAATCTCTAAGATATGGTCTTTCCTCTTTACCCACACAGCTAGAACTCTTGTCCAGGTTCTCATCTTGGATCTTGATTACTGCAACAGCTTTTTTTTCTGGCTTTGACAATTGCAATCTTGCCTTGTTCATATCCATTCAGAATGCTGCTGCAAATTCTTTTCCTAACCAGTTGCTTTGACCATGTTCTCTCTCTCTCTCTTTGTATCTCTCCACCAGCTCCCCCTGCTTCCTCATAAACAGAAGCTGCTTATCTTCAGTTTCAAGGCCCTTCATAGCCTATCTGCCCTCTACCTATCATCTCTCATTTGCAATCTCTCTGACTGGCCCATGATGCCAGCCTACACTGCCCATTTGTTAAATTTTCAAACAAGCAATTTTGTGCTTTCTCCCACATTGTCCATCACACTTGGGAGGAGTTCCCCATAAACATCTGCAAAGCTACCTCGTTATCCTCCTTCAAACTCTCCTTTTCAGGGGTACCTACAAAAAACTTGACAAGAGTTAAATTGCTAGTATAGAGACCACTGCCTATCACACTGACCAATACTGTCTCATTGTTTCCTTGTACTCCACCTGTCTGTATCCATATGGTCTCCCTTGTTTTATGCTTAGAATGGGGAAGGGACCTTCTTTTTTGTTCTGTTTGTGTACAGTCCTAGACCAATGAGGTCCTGGTCCATGACTAGGGCTCCTATGTGTTACAGTAATACTAACAGCAGCAATATGCAAACTCACTGGACAATGCAGACACTAGCATTACTTTTATTCTGCAATTTGTACAGAGCAGTCTGGAACTTGAGATGTGCACAACTTCCAAATTACACATTTCAGCTGTGGCTAACAGGGTAGAGACAGATAAGCACTAAAGATTTACAGCACATCCACAAGGCAAGAAATTTCTAAGAATGAATTTACTAAAACCTGTGACATGAAAATATGCTCCTCAAGAAAGTGCAATCTTATGCTCCATGCTTTAACTTGAACAACATTTAAATACCTCAAGGAGTATCCTTTCTATTTTCTGTCCCCTAAAGCAGCCTCACTTATGATAATTACCTCCTTAGGAAGGTATCTGAATTGGGAGCGTTATCCAGAATTATAGAGATGCGCTGATACTGCTTATTGCACTAGATTTCACCCTGAAGGAAAACACAATTTTCCATTCACAAGACATTATTCAGTCATCGTTTTTCACCATCCCTTCACACATAAAAGAAAACAGATGGCTTGTATGTGATGTCAGGAGAACCGTAGGAATTTATCTAAATAGAATAAAAAGACAATTTGCAAAAGTGCTGAGTATCCAGGAATCCCCACTAAGGTCAATGGGAGCTGTTGGTTACTCAGCACTTTTGAAAATTAGGTGATTTATTTAGGTGCCTAAATATGAACTTAGGCTCCTATTTTTTTAAAATAGCCAGTTTTATTCCTTTAGGCCTGAAACTACTATTGCCAAAATGGACCAGAACCTGAATATTAGATTCCTACTAAGGTAAGAATATAATATTTCCTTAAGAGATTAACATTGATGCTATGATATCCACATTGGCCTCCTGGGCTGGGAAGCCAGGGATATAGGCAGAAAATTTTTTTAAGACTGCAACTTGTTCAAATAATTAGTCTTACAAGACACTACAGATTGGGCATCCTTATCTGCAGGAGGCTGCTCTGTGCACGGATAGAGAAATACTTTACCAAAAATATTAAATGTAAAGTTTCCTTCTTCTACAATTGTCTATTGGTTCATATTTTCTCCTACCCTTTTTGTCTGGAGCTCAATGCTAGCCAATGTCCATTAGTCAGGATTGTCAGACATGCAGTCATGAGAAAGAGAATAGTTTATTACATGATGCTTTGCTTTCTCTTAATATGTCTGGTAATTCATCTCTCCCGGCTTTTGAGGAATATGTATTTCAGTTGCTCCCAGCAGAGCTATTAAGTTTTATTTAATGTTAGTTCAGGATTAGTCAACTTTACAGCTATTTAGAAACAGTCTCGAGGGGCAAGTCAGAAGGGCAAATCTGAGGTCACTGCCCATGTCTGACAGTCTTGAACGCAGCCTATGTAGCTGCAGGGCAGGATGTAACCCAGAAGTCATGGTTACCAGACATACTGTCTAAGAGATCATAGAATGTATATCACTAAACCGCAACTCCACTAGCAGAGGCACAGACTCAGTTGTTCGCTGCTGAGGCACTCTGCTTGGAAATAGCTTTGTGCAAAGGGACTCCCTCTCCGCCATCCCTCAACAGCAGCAGCACCACCATTACATAGCAGAAAAATGAAATTTACAAAAGGCTACTCAGTTTCTGTTTCTTCTCAGAAGCTTTTTCTGCATCAGTCAGTCATACCTCATCTCCAACACACACAGAAATTTCCCAAGAGTTAAAGGGATCAAAAAAGTCCCAAATTTAAGAATGAAATGCAGATGTCAACCAAAGAGCACTAGTTATCTGCAGTATAATGCAGTTTTCCCAGGGCCGGTGCAACCCATTAGGTGACTTAGGCGGTCGCCTAGGTCACTAGCATTTGGGGGTAGGATTTCAGGTCCTTCAGTGTCGACCGGATCTTCGGCCACCCCAGTCGTCATCGGCATTTAGGCGGAGGGACCTGGGGCAGAAGGGTGCGGGGAGGGCTGCCTGCAGCAAGTAAGTGGGGGCACGGCATGCAGGGGAACCGCTCCCCGCCCCAGCTCACCTCTGCTCCACCTTCTCCCCTAAGCACGCCGCCTCGCTCTGCTTCTCTCCCTCCCAGGCTTGCAGTGCCAAACCGCTAATTGGCGTCGCAAGCCTAGGAGGCAGGAGAAGTGGAGCGGTGACGGCGTGCTCAGGAAGGAGGTGGAGCAGAGGTGAACTGGGGAGGGGAGCTGCCACACAGCTCCCCAGGCCAGAGGGAGCTGCCGTGGGCGGGGCACCACAGGGCGGACGGCGGGAGCTGCTGCGGAGGGGGGCGGGGGGCTGCCACAGGGGGCACCTCAGGGCGGAGGGGGGGAGCTGCTGAGGGAGGGGCACCTCAGGGCAGAGGGGGGGTGGGGAGCTGCCATAGGGCTCGGGGTGGGGGGGGCATAAGGTGGAAGTTTCACCTAGGGCACGAAACATCCTTGCACCTGCCCTGAGTTTTCCCAGCATACATAATTTAATAAAGGACCTTACTGCCTAGATAGTTACTAGTTTCGAAAAAGAAGTACACGCCAGGTAGAAATCTCTCACATGATATATATGGAATTTGGATGTTTTCATGGATGACTAGGCCACTAGACTCCCAGCAATTTTTTAGGCCTGGTCTATACTACGAGTTTATCTCGAATTTAGCAGTGTTAAACCGAATTAACCCTGCACCCGCCGTGTGCACATAACGAGGCCCTTTACTTCGATATAGAGGTCTCTTAATATCGATATCTGTACTCCTTCCCAATGAGGGGAGTAGCACTGAAATCAGTATTGCCATTTCAAATTAGGGTTAGTGTAGCTGCAATTCGATGGTATTTGCCTCCGGGAGCTATCCCACAGTGCACCAGTGTGACCGTTCTGGACAGCAATCTGAACTTGGATGGATTGGCCAGCTAGACAGGAAAAGCCCCACGAACTTTTGAATTTCATTTCCTGTTTGCCCAGCGTAGAGCGCTGATCAGCACAGGTGACTATGCAGTCTCAGAATCAAAAAAGAGCTCCAGCATGGACCGTACAGGAGATACTGAATCTGATCTCTGTATGGGGAGATGAATCTGTTCTATCAGAACTCCGTTCCAATAGACGAAATGCCAAAACATTTGAAAAAAGTCTCCAAGGCTATGATGGACAGAGGCCACAACAGGGACTCAACACAGTGCTGAAACTTAAGGATCTGAGACAAGCGTACCAGAAAGCCAAAGAACGAAATGGAGGCTCACGGAGGGAGGGGCAACTGATGACTGTAGCTATCTCACAGTTCCCGCACTCTTCGAAAACCATTTGAATTCTTGGCTGAGCTCCCAAAGCCTGAAGGCAGGGCTGGCTCTAGGTTTTTTGCTGCCCCAAGCAAAAAAAAATTTGGCTGCCCCTTCGTCCCAGCCCTGGGCTCCCCCCCCTCCACACTCCCTGCCACCCTAGTGCTGGGCTTCCCCCTTTTTTCCCCCACCAGTGCCCTCCCCCCACCCCGCTGCCGCCCCAGCCCTGGGCTACCCCCTTGCCCGCCACCACTGCCCCCCAGACACACTTCCTGCCGCCCTAGCCCTGGGCTTTCCCCCCCATCACCTGCACCCTCCTTCCGCCACAGCCCGGGGTCACTGGTAACCTCGCTCCCAGGGCGGGTCATTCAGCAGGAATTTTGGATGTGCACAAAACACAGACAGGATTGGTTTTCATATGGTTACAGAGCTGCAATGAAGTGGAACAATTTTCAGCTTGTGTGATTGTGGGATATCTGGATGCATATTATAAGACTGTTCTCCATAAATGAAGAAAAGTTGAGGTGCCTTTATTATTTTTTTGTTCCACTCTTTCTTTCTATGGGGAATTTGCCAATGCAATATCACTGTCTTCCTTTTAAACAAAAACAAACAAACAAACAAACAAAACAAACAAAAAAGGCAGTGGCTGTTGAAAATAGCAATTCCAGTCCTAATAACCACTGGGAAGCATTTCTTGCTCAATTTTATCCTACTTTTTCTATAGCAAGTTACAGTGGATCAGTATATTTGATTTGGGAGAAATGAAGTAACAGGCGATCAAAAAAGCAAACAGGATGTTAGGAATCATTAAAAAGGGGATAGAGAATAAGACTGAGAAAATATTATTGCCCATATATAAATCCATGGTATATTATGTACAGATGTGGTCTCCACACCTCAAAAAAGATATACTGGCACTAGAAAAGGTTCAGAAAAGGGCAACTAAAATTATGAGGGGTTTGGAGAGGGTCCCATATGAGGAGAGATTAAAGAGGCTAGGACTCTTCAGCTTGGAAAAGAGGAGACTAAGGGGGGATATGATAGACGTGTATAAAATCATGAGTGATGTGAAGAAAGTGGATAAGGAAAAGTTATTTACTTATTCCCATAATACAAGAACTAGGGGCCACCAAGTGAAATTAATAGGCAGCAGGTTTAAAACAAATAAAAGGAAGTTCTTCTTCACGCAGCGCACAGTCAACTTGTGGAACTCCTTACCTGAGGAGGTTGTGAAGGCTAGGACTATAACAGCGTTTAAAAGAGAACTGAATAAATTCATGGTGGTGAAGTCCATAAATGGCAATTAGCCAGGATGAGTAAGGAATGGTGTCCCTAGCCTCTGTTTGTCAGAGGATGGAGATGGATGGCAGGAGAGAGATCACTTGATCATTGCCTGTTAGGTTCACTCCCTCTGGGGCACCTGGCATTGGCTACTGTCAGTAGACAGATACTGGGCTAGATGGACCTTTGGTCTGACCCAGTACGGTCGTTCTTATGTTCTTAACAGCTGCCCAAACTGAGCTTGAGCACTCCTGAATTTTGAGGTGTTCAAATCTGGAAGGCAGGTGCTCGGTGTGTGTGTGTGTGCGCGGGAGGGGGGGTTCTCAGCTCCCATGCCGCCCCTGCAAATGGGCTGCCCCAAGCAGGTGCTTGCTTTGCTGATGCCTAGAGCCGTCCCTGCCTGAAGGGTCAAAAACATTGTTGCAGGTGGTTCAGGGTATATGTCGTCGTCCCCCCCGCCTGACCCGTGAAAGCAAAGGGAAAAAATCCTCTCTCACCTTTTTTCAGTGTCACCGTATGTCCACTGGATGCTGCTGGCAGAGGCGGTGCTGCAGCGCTACACAGCAGCATCCTCTTCCCTTCCCTTGCCTTACGGATGGCAGATGGTGTAGTATGACTGATATCCGTCATCATCGTCCCATGAGTGCTCCTGGCTGGCCTCGGTGAGGTCGGCCGGGGGCGCTTGGCCAAAAATGGGAATGACTCCCAGGTCATTCTCTTCTTTAAGCTTTGTCTAATGGAGAGTCACTCCTGACTGGAATATCATAGCAGCTGGAGGCTGCCCTCCCCTCCCCCCTTTGATCTCTGCTTGCAGAGGCAATAAAGTCAGTGTTGTTTCTTATTCATGCATTCTTTATTACTTCATCACACAAATGGGGGGATAACTGCCAGGGTAGCCCAGGAGGGGTGGGAGAGAAGGGAAGCAACGGGTGGCATTGTTGCTGGGGCACCCCCTAGAATGGCATGCAGCTCATCATTTCTGCAAGATGTCTGGGGCTCTGACCCTAACGGCCGTTTGCCTCTCTGGTTCTTTAGTACGCTTGCCTGATATTCTAGGCAGGACTGACTCTCCATTAGACAAAACTTAAAGAAGAGAATGACCTGGGCAATCATTCCCATTTTTGTCTATGCGCCACCCACCGACCTCACTGAGGCTGGCCAGGAGCACCCATGACAGCAGCAGATGGTACAGTGTGACTAGTAACCATCATTGTCAACTTGCAAAGCAGCAGACGGTACAGTAGGGCTGGTAACCATCTTTGCTAACTTGCAAAAGGCAAGGGGATGCTGCTGTGTAATGCTGCAGTACCGCATCTGTAAGCCACATCCAGTAGACATACGGTGACAGTGAGAAAAGGCTGAACGGGCTCCATGGTTGCCATGCTATGGAGTCTGCCCGGGCAGGGAAAAAGGCACGAGATGATTGTCTGCCGTTGCTTTCACGGAGGGAGGATTGACTGACAACATTTACCCAGAATCACCCATGATTGCCCAGCCTATAGTGGAGAATGACCATACACATTTCCAGCACTATTCTATTCAGTCTGAGAATAAGATGAAGCTACATGAAGGGTAGGTTTCTAAATGACATCCCCATCTCACATTTAGAATTGTATACACTTTAACATTAAGGAAAAACTCTGAAAATCTCTTATGCAACCTTTGTCTCAGTGGAGTATTTTTAATGAAGCAATTATGGAGGCCTGTGAGTTCTCTATCCCTATGTCCATTGCTACGTATTTCAGGTGCTATGTTTAGACTTCTTCAGACTTCCTTTTCCAAAAATAAATTTATCAGCTTGACTCTCTTTGCTGCCAAAAGGTGCATTATCTTGAAATGGTAGGGCTCTGCTGTGCCCACTTCTGTTGAATCAGTTTCTGAATTATCATAGTACTCTCCACTAAAGATACAGTATCACTTTAAAACAGTCTTTAATGAAATGCAAGGTAGATTCCTCACACTGAGCTACATTTGAACTGATTTACCATATGTTCTTGTCTATCCTATTTATGTCCTCAGTATGCTTATCCTATAAGGCCTGTTTAATCTAAGAAATATTAAGAAAAATAAGCTAATCCTTTAGGACTAGCTTTTAGCTGTTTATAACTCTATTCACAGTGATGCAACATGTACCTTTATCAAATACACTAGGAATAAAATACAGAAAACATGGAATGGAGTAATTTAGTGTTTACTTTGTGAAAAATCCTAATAAAGGTAGTTCTCAGAAAGTGAATGTGTATTTGGGGTATTATATGGCTTCTAATACATATAATTTGCTTTAGCTGACAGATGTAACACACACCTATATACCCTGAAGGCGTGTTATGAAGATTAGTTAATGTAAGTAGAGTGCTTTAAAAACAAAAATTGCTAACAATGCTCAGCTTTCATATACTCTATTTACTGATATTTAATATTTCTTTTCTGCTTTCTCTTCCAGATCCATTACAGAAAGAACCACCCTACTTCATGTTTTCTAGAGAAGTCCCCTTCTTCACTGAGATTCCACGTCAGTACATACATTTATGGTAATTAGAAACAACCTAGTTTGACTATATCAAGTATTAAAGAAATTGGAAGAGCTTGCTCTGAAGCAAACGCCATTTATTCAGCGAGTAAGGAGAAAATGGTATCAAGGGAAGGCTGAGAGGATGGAAGCATTCTGTGCAAGTAAATTTGGAACACACTCAAATGTCATTGTTTTAAAATGCACTCAAATAACCAAACCTGTGAAAGCTTCCTTCACTTAGCTCATTTCTATTATAAGGTAGAATAGTTGCTTCTTACTTTTGTCATCTTAGACCAATACCACCATCAAAAACTCAGTCTAATAGAGTCACAAGCGCCTCTAGATATCCTCCTAAACTCCTCTCCACGACCTTCACTAGTATTCATCTGGTATCTGTTGTTTTTTACCAAGAGAAGTGCCTTCCAGTGCATTTGGAATTCTATTATAATGTGAATAACAACGGCTACTATTGGAAGTACAGTACAAGGGACTAGCAGCAGAAGGGTGATAGAAGGTGAACATTTAGACATAAAGATAAGACATGGAACACAGAGAGAAATTTTGGAGAAAGGGGTAATGCCTACAAAACAGACACTCAGTTGGAATTTGGGTTGCTGCCTCCAGCCAAATTAGAATAGGTGTTTCAAAATAACCTTGACAAATTGGAGATTTCGTCAGAATTCAACAAGTTGAAATTCACTAAAAACAAGTGCAAAGTACTTCATTTAGGAAGGAAAAATTAAAGGCACAACTATAAAATGGGGAATAACTGATGAGGTGGATAGTGTTGCTGAAAAAGATCTGCATGTAATAGTGAATCACAAATTGAATGAGAGTCAACAAAATGATGCACTTGCAAAAAGGTTAATATTCTGGGGTGTATTAACAGGAATGTTGTATACAAGACATGAGGGGTAACTTTCCCAGTCTATTCAGCACTGGTGAGGCCTCAGTTGAAGTACTGTGTCCAATTCTGAGTGTCACACTTTCGATAAATATGTGGACACACTGGAGAGAGTCCAGAGAGCAACAAAAATGATAAATGGTTAGAAAACCTGACCTATAAGGAAAAGTTACAAAGACTGGGTCTGTTCAATCTGGAGAAAAAGAAGACTGTTGGGGGAGGGGGAGAGGGACCAGATATTGGTCTTCAAATATATTTTCCATGTTTACTGAGTGTAGGACACGAAGTAAAGGGCTTACTCAGCAGCAGGGGAGATTTAGGTTAGATATTAAGAAAAACTTTCTGACTATAAAGGTAGTTAAACTCTGGACTAGCTTTCAAGGGAAGTACTGGAACCTCCATCACGGGAGGTTTTGAAGAAAAGGTTGGACAAACACCTGTCAGGGATGATCTAGGTTTACTTGGTCCTGCCTCAGTGCAGGGGGCTGGACTTGACTTCTTGAGGACCCTTTCAGGCCTACATGTCTGTGATTCTAAATGTAAATTACTGCTATTATTATTATTTTATTATTGGAGTTCATTAGCATAGAATGAGGGTACAAAAGGAATGACAGAGAGGTGAGATGTTAAAAGGCTGAACTGGGAGTGTGGATGGTTTGGGGGTAGTGATAGAATACAGAGAGAGGGTTAGGAAAGTCTGGAATTACAGGAAGTGCAAGTGGACAAAAGGAAGAGTCTGGGTGTGATGAGTATGGAACTAATAGAATGGAACTACAGAGAGATGGAGGAGAGAAAGGCAGGTGTCTAGAGGCAGAGAGCCTACAAATGTGTGGGGCTAAGCCTGGAATTTTCAAAGTAAGTTTGTGAGCAGAGAGAATAAGCAGAGAAGAGCCGTGTGAAAAAGATGAGCAACATAAGCCAAATAACTTCTCAACAACATGAAGGACAAACAGTCTCTATGACTCTGAACTTGAAAATGCTGTTACTGATGATGGAAATATTCTGTTCAGACATTAATAATGTAAGTAAAAGTTCCTTTCAGTAAATTAACAGTTGCCGCAGGAAAGCTTATCTTAACAGCAAGTGACACATAAGATTGAGAAAAAGACAACAGTCTAGGAGTTGCCATATTTTCTCTCCATGATGAACACTAATTTCAGTTGTTCAGTAATTTCATATAAAATGATCTTTTTCTGTGTTTGTTTGGTGCTGCTGTGTTCCATCCCAGTGGCGGCTGCTTTAAGTAGTGGTGAAGTGTGTATAATTACATATAAGAATGGCCATATTGGGTCAGACCAATGGTCCATCTAGCCCAATAGTCTGTCTTTTGACAGCAGCCAATGCCAGATGCTTCAAAGGGAATGAACAGAACAGGGCTATTATCAAGTGACCCATTCTCTGTCATCCAGTCCCAACTTCTGGCAGTCAGAGGCTTAGGACACCCATAACATGAGGTTGCATTCTTGACCATCTTGGCTAATAGCCATTGATGGACCTATCCTCCATGAACTTATATAATTTTTTTGAACCCAGTTATACTTTTAGCCTTCATAACATCCCCTGGCAATGAGTTCCAAAGACCGAGTAAGCATTGTGGGTTATGTTTGTTTTAAACCTATTGCCTATTAATTTCATTGGGTGACCTCTGGTTCTTGTGTTATGTAAAGGGGTATATAACACTTCCTTATTTGCTTTCTCCACACCATTCATGATTTGCTAGGCCTCTATCATATTAGTCATCTCTTTTCCAAGCAGAACAGTCCCAGTCTTTTTTCTCTCTCCTCATATGGAAGCTGTTCCATACCCTTAATCATTTTCGCTGCATTCTCTGTACCTCTTCCATTTGTAATATAACTTTTTTGAAATGTGATCATCAGAACTGCACGCAGTATTCAAGGTGTGGACATACCATGAATTTATATAATGGCCTTATGAAAGTTTTTGTCTTATTATCTATCCTTTTCGTAATGGTTCTTACATTCTGCTAGCTTTTTTGACTGCCACTGCATACAGAGTTGTCAGAGAACTATCCATAATTACTCCAAGAGCTCTTACTTGAGTGGTAACAGCTAATTTAGTCTCCATCACTTTGTATGTATTGTTGGGATATGGTTTCCAATGTTCTTTGCTTTGCATTTATCAATCTTGAATTTCATCTGCCATTTTGTTGCCCAGTCACCCAGTTTTGTGAGATCCCTTTGTAACTCTTCACGGTTTGCTTTAGACTTAACTATCTTGAGTAATTTTTTATCACCCCAAACTTTCCACCTCACTGTACCCCTTTTTCCAGATCATTTATGTATATTTTGAACAGCAGTGGACCTAGGGGGACATTGCTATTTACCTCTTTCCATTCTGAAAACTGACCATTTATTCCTACCCATTTGTTTCCTAGTTTTTAACCTGTCACTGATCTATGAGGAGACCTTCTATTTTTTTCCACAATTGCTTACTTTGCCCAAGAGCCTTTGGTGAGGGACCATGTCAAAGGCTTTCAGAAAGTCCAAGTACACTATATCCACTGCATCATCCTTGTCCACAAGCTTGTTGACCCCTCTCACAGCATTCTGATAGAGTGGTGAGATCTTCTCCCACAAATCATGTTCTTCTATGTGTCTGATAGTTTCAATCAATTTACTTGGTACTGAAGTTAGGCTTTCTGGCTGTAACTGCCAGGATCACCTCAGGTTTTTAAGTGTCACATTAGCTATCCTCCAGTCACTTGATACAGTAGGCGATTTAAGTGGTAGGTTATTACATACCACAGTTAATAGTTCTGCAGTTTCACATTTGAGTTTCTTCAGAACTTTTGGTTGAATACCATCAGGTCCTGGTGACTTGTTACTATTTAATTTATCCATTTGTTCCAAAACTACCTGTAATTACATCTCAGTCTGGGACAATTTCTCAGATTTGTCACCTAAAAAGATTGACTCTAGTGTTGGAATCTCTCTCACGTCCTCTGCAGTGAAGACCAATGCAAAGAATTTATTTAGGTTCATAACAATGGCCTTCTCTTCCCTGAGTGCTCCTTTGGTACCTCAATCATCCAGTGGCCCGACTAATTGTTTGACAGGCTTCCTGTTTCTGATGTACTTAAAAAATTTCTGCTGTTAGTTTTTGCAACTTAGCCTTGCCATAATTTCTCCATTATGATTTCAGAGTTAAATTCCCTTAAAGACCCTATTTTAGAAATTTAACTTTGTGAAACTTTTTTTTTTAAAGAGAGAGAAACTTAACCTTTAAAGTGCAATTTTGTTCTGAAAACTGAAAATGGCATAATGGAATTGCATATCTAATATAGCTCAATAATTCCATATCAATTTTTCACAGTTTACAAGTGAAAAGATGTTTTTTTCTAACTGCTAGACCTGCAAAGTCAGCCTGAGATTGGAAAGTCAAGCTATGTTCTTTTCAGCAGTGATAACAATTCTGCAGGCCAAATTCTGCTCTCAGTCACTCACTGGAATCCCATTGTCTGCAACATATACATCAACTGTCTTCAATAGAGTAAATGAGGGCAGAATTTGCCCCTCCTACTGGCACTCAGTTAACAATTCTGTTCATGCTGCATGAGTCTACTTTCCCAGGGGTGTGTTGGCTCTGGAGGGCAAACAAGAGTAAAATGTAGTAAAAATTCACTTTTCCACTAGGGTAAGCACATCTGATTATAAATACACTGAGGAAAGATAGTCAAGAAAGAATATGCCACTTTTCATATTAAGTTTTGAAAGATCAAACTGTTCATCAAGACAAACAACAAGTAAACCTACATACTCTCCTAGTCTGAGATCAGTAAATTAAGGTAGCCAAAAATATAACAGACTAGGATCAGATAGACCAAAATATATCATCTACAGTTCAGCACCAGGAGCCAATTCAGTTCTAAGATTTATATTCATGTTCAGTTACACCATGTCTACACTATCACTTATGTCACCAAAACTTTTGTCAGTCAGGGGTGTGAAAAAACACCCCCCTGAGCCACATAGGTTTTGCCAGCATAAGCGCCTGTGTGCACACTGCTGTGTCAGTGAGAGATGCTCTCCCACTGACATAGATACTGTTGCTCATTGAGCTGGTTTTATGTCAACAAGAGAAGTTTCTCCCGTTCGCATAATGCAGCTAAACGAGCCATCTTCATGGGCATTTTGAGATTTGTAGATTTTGAGATTTCTAAGCCACCTCACTTTAAACACGAAAATAATTAGTTGAAAAATCTCTTTTATCTTTGCAGCTATTTAAATAGTTCACATTATGTTCTGTACCTTTAAAACAAATTTGGATCCATAGAATGTAAAATACACTAGCAGGTTCAAGGAGGTATAGTAAATTAATTTCATGCCAGGGTTCAGATGATAATTATAAAATCATTTGATCATCAGAACTGTTTTATGATGTCATCAGAACTGTTCATTTGTATACAGAGTCACAGAAGCATAGGGTTAGAAGGGAACGCAAAGGTAATCTAGTCTAACCCCATCAAGATGCAGGATTTGTTGGTCTAAACCTCTCTTGAGACCTCCTTCCAATTTGACATTATAATTAATAATTACTCAGTGTTTGCAGTTGTTTAACCAATTATGTATCCATTTAATGGTAGTTCCATCAAGCTTGCATTTCTCCGACACACTTATAAAAATATCATGTGGGATTGTGTCAAAAGCCTTGCTAAAGTCCAGGTATATTATGTTCTTTGCATTCCCCCATCTACCAAGGAAATCAAACTGATTTGGCATGATTTCTCTGTAAATTACTGTAGCCAACCATTATTTTTCATTTAAAATATAGTTATGGTGGAAAATCCTTCTCCCTCCCCCCCGAAAGTTTCCATAGAAAGATTTTTTTTTATACAAAAGAAACTTTATTTCAGTGGGGAAGTTAGCTATAGCTTTCCCCATCCCAACCCCTCCCCACATACTTTAAAACAATGGAAATTACCTTTCAATTACAAAACTAAAATCTAACTAACCAAAAGAACTGAGGCCATCGAAAGTTAAGGCTAACTGTCTGGGGGCTTGTCTACATCAGAAAGTTGCAGCGCTGGTGAGGGAGTTACAGCGCTGCAACTTAGGAGGTGTACACATCTGCAGGGCACCACCAGCGCTGCAACTCCCTGTTTGCAGCGCTGGCCGTACTCCCGTTTTGTCTCGGGTGTAGAGGATCCAGCGCTGGTGATCCAGCGCTGGTAATCAAGTATAGACACTTACCAGCGCTTTTCTTGACCTCCGTGGAATAAGCAGGTATCCCAGCATACCTGAGGAAGCCTCTGGTAATCAAGCTGGTCTCCTTCCCCGGCTTGCTCTCGCGTTCCCCGAACCCCGAGCAAGCAGGTCTCCTTCCCTGAGGTTTGCTGAGTGGTTCGGGGAACGCGAGAGCAAACCGGGAAAGGAGACCAGCTTCGCCGCGGTTTGCTCTCTCGTTCCCCGAACAAGCAGGTCTCCTTCCCTGCGGTTTGCAGGGTGGTTCGGGGAACGCGAGAGCAAACCGCGGCGAAGCTGGTCTCCTTTCCCGGTTTGCTCTCGCGTTCCCCGAACCCCCCCTTGAAGCCGCCCAACAGCGCTGCAGTGTGGCCACATCTAACACCACTTGCAGCGCTGGTTGCTGTAAGTGTGGCCACTCTGCAGCGCTGGCCCTATACAGCTGTACTAATACTGCTGTAACAACCAGCGCTGCAAAATTTTAGATGTAGACATGGCCTGGGACTTGCTCTTGTATGCCTAAATATTGCTGCAAATGTTGAAGTTAAGATCATCTGCTGTTGTGAAACTCCCGTGCTACACAACCTGGGCACAACAGAATAAACTAAACTAAAATTACAATGAATTCGCCTGTTTTTGTCCATTTAATCTCAGATTCTCAGTGTGATTTTTCCTGCAATTTTTTCTTTTGCACTACATTAACACGCTGATCAGTCATATATCAAACTGAAAATCCATATGAAAAGCAGCCACATTTGATAGTAACAATAGTCAATTCAGCTCACAAGTTTGACATCACACCTGTAAAATATGAGCATTTGGAAACAAACACAATTATTACTTTAAGATATCTAGTCTGACATTAAAATCAAAATGTCAGCCCATTTGGAAGTACTGCATAGTGAGCAACAAAAACTTTTTGCCAAAGAACAGGGAAAAGAAAATCCAAGAGACGTGAATCTGATGGCAGTCTTTTTAAGCACATACCTCCGACAAGTAGCAGAGAAGAAATCCATTTTAGAAAAGATGCTGAAAGACCTTTCTGTCCACCTGGCAAATTTCTTGTGCTGTTTAAAAAAGCAAGACGGTTCAGATTATGAACCGAGTCATATCTGCAATATTACCACTAGTGCCAAATAAATAGGTAAATAAAAGTAAATTTTGTCCACTGTGTATTCCATTAGAAAGAATTTTTCTTAGAAAGACAGCAACCCCCCACCAAAACTCAAAGTAAGATATTCGGCCTTTAAAGCAGAGCCTCTGTTTGAATATGGGAGGAAGGCTGTACACCCCTGCAACGCTGGGCTCTGGCAACCCTATTGCCTTTTTACTGTGCTTCTATATTAGACTCCAATTTGTGCTCTGCACTAATGAACAATAAGACCTCAAGTAGTTAGGTCTAACACTTCTAAATGACAATTAAGGAATTAAATTCCTTAATACAATAACAGGCAAACAAATACAAGAAGTGGCAAACAGCCAAAAAATAAGGCCGATAAAATCCATCCTCTAAAAAAAATGCTGGGTTGCCAAACAGACCTGACTGCAGCTTATGAAAGATTCTGTAAAATCCAAAATTGGATTTCCTGTTCTATCCCATGCTTAGTATTAACTACAGAACACGCAGGTATAGGATTTATTTATAAGTATACTTCTTTATTTTAACCCCTCCCCCCGCCCCACAAGATAACTGACATAAATGAACTAAGGTCCATGATTAAATGTTCTGCCAGCTTACCTGATAAAACAAGAGTTTCCAATGTATTACAAGAAAGAAAAGCATCCAGAAATAATGGTGATGAAATGCTCTCTAATGAAGTTGTTCATATTTCCAGTTCCAAAAGATTAACAAGTATTTAGAATTGCTGCATTCTCATTGGGAAAAAACAGAGACCTCTGCAGTATCCTCTCTCCTTCATCCTCAGCTTCCTGTTCTGAAGCTCGCTCTATGGTACCTAATAGAAAACAGCAAATAGCTTTGTGGGGGGTGGGGAAGAGAAAGGGAGAGCCTTCACCTTACGGGACAGCTCCATCTACTGGCAAAATGAAAGAACCAGCTGTAACCAGCAGATTTTTTTAAGTCTCTTTGGCCAGAAGAGCATCTTTTACAAGTCCGTGCATATCTGTTCTATAGATCCACACTCCTTCAGAGCAGAAACAAAGAGCAAGGATTAAACTAATAAGTTAATTGAGTTTGCCTGATTTTAAAAATGAACAAAATGAAACAAAATTGTTTTGTTGTTTAAATTTTCACTTAAGTTTTAAAAATTGGATACTGTTTATTCCTGAAACATAGGAACAAAGCAAATAAAACTAAAATCTCTTGGGAATGAATGATTTATTTATATCATAGAGTCACAGAGCTTAAGGGCAGAAGGTACCACCAGGTCATCTATTCTGACCTCCTCTTTTGGGGAATGATTTCTTTATATCAAAATTCATTGTTATGATTTATTATGATGACAGCAGAAATCCTTCAAGTATATGTTGCTATGCATCTCTCAACTGACTGCTATTTGTACTCTATCTCACCACTGCATTTGAATGGTGAATTTACCATTATTTAGCTATAGTATCATCAAAAACTTTAATATGACAGGATGTGATTGATATCCCATCTGTATATTATGCTGTCTTGTCAGTCAAATGTATTGCTACACACAACTATGATGTTAGGTCCATGTGTTACAAGGTTTTAGAATAACAATTGGGACACCAAATCTTTAAAAAAATGATGCATTTTGAAATTCAAACGGCTAAGTGACGGTACCTTCCAGCAGAGCAAACTCACAACTGCACTGGCTCCTAGCTTTATTTTTATTATCAAAGCTAAATCTGAGAGCATTACACACTTCTAGTTTTGTTTCTTGACAAAAAATGAACTGTTAAAAACTGGAATAACCATAGGCAAGTGCTTTTGAAAGTCATAGCTTTACCTAAGCTGGGGTGCAATGGGTGCAGAGCAACCAATGGTGTTAGGGAATGGGACAATGCAGGATGGGATCCTAGCAGTGAGCAGACAAGGAAAGGGTTCTGAGTGGAGGAAGAAAAGCTGAAAATAATAAAACATTTATTTCATTACGTAATATATGCATTTGGCAAGTGCAGATAAAAAACAAATAAGCAGCCATGTATAATGAGGCTGTCCTGTCCAATATTGTAGCTATAAAATGTTTGAATATGTAATTCATTGACTCTAAAGAGTCTGCAGATTATTGGAGCCAGCAGAATCATTTTACACACTGTCTTGATAGGGCATTTCATGTCTTATTTTATATACTAGCATCATGGGATTTTTATTATGGCTTAAATTCTGCTTGGACCCAAATCCTATGGGGAGCTGAGCTCTTTCAACTCCCATTGATGCAATGGGAGTTAAGATGCTCAGCACCTCATAGGAAGCATTCAGCACCTTCAGAATCAGGGCTTTATGATCCAGCTTTAAATATTTACTAATACTTCAATATTATGAGCATTTCTTCTAACAAGTACAATAAATCCATCCCTATAAACATCTAAACGTGCACTGCAAATGTTAACGTTATTATAATTATAATCCTTAAGATTCTAAATATTTAGTTTGGGGGGGAAAAAAACCAAACCAACGTTCCTATAGTTTTAAGCTGCTATAGGAACACAGGAGGAAAATTCTGTTTATGAAGTAGAAAAGAATAAAATCAATAGGAAAGAAACTGTATTTGAAGCTTCTGAGAAGGTATTACAAACTGTATAGGGAAAACACATTTTAAGAATACCTTGGCTGTACTCCTTTAACATTAATGTTACTTGCACTTTTGAACTGTGCTGCTCTACAAAAAGATGTATATGTATGCAAAAATGTTCAAAATCGTATCAAGAAAGGCTGTTGAAATTAAACCTCCTTTCAAGATGGATGCCAACATGACAAGATATTTAATTTCAATACCATTCTTTTAGATGGTCTACATTGTTTTTAAATTGTTTTTTTTTAATTGAGTATGAAAGGTCCCAGCCTGACAACATTGGAAACTGAAGCTTTCTGTGCACAGGACAAATACAAAATGGACAGAATCTGTGCAAGCTTTCTCCCTTGAATGTGCCTCAATCCTGTTGTAGAAAGACTGCATATTCACTCCGTGACCCTTCTGCTGCGATCACCAGTGAGATCACTGGTTGTGAGCTTGGCTTTTATGAGACGAACATTGGTCCACTAGTCATTCTATGTAGGCCAATGAACAGTTGTCCAACAGTTCAGGCTGGTCACAGGTACACAGATGGCATATGAATCCCAGATCCAAAGGTGGAAAGATCCATAATTCATTACCAGTCCCTTGAATCAAACGTGCACCTTAATTGCTAGGTTCTTATTTAGCTTTAACCATTTGCAGATTCATCTGAATGAGCTTTTTTATATGTTACAAAGCTCCGAAAGGTCCTTGAAAGAGCTGCAACAGATCAGTTGCTTGTGGTAAAAGGAACACATTTTGAGACAGAATCTCCCTCAAGAGCTGAAAGATCTGGCAAACACAGTCAGTATTACACAGTTGCCAGAAGTAGTGCTTTTCAGGGCCAGTATTTCTGAAAATGACAAAAATGCAAGGCAGTGGCAAGTACAGATTTTAGATAGGTGAAGTGGCAAAACTACCATCCCTGAAGTTTGTAAGTATAAACTGGGTTCTGTAAGCCTATGCTAAAAGGTATTCCTTTTATTACCTACATATAGCACTTTAAATGTTGTCATTTTCAAAATGGACTAAATAAGGAGACACTAGAATTCAGATAAATAAACGCAGGCCGTGCAACACAAAAAGATTCTTATATGAGGTCTTGAACTAGTTAGCATGCCTAACCTGCGTTCTATTTTAGTTCTGTACTTTTACTGACCCTAGCCTACTCTATATGGAACACTTTGAATTTTCCACAATTTAATCACAATTTTAGAAGCACTCATACTAATATACTGTAAAGGTGTTCAGTGTTTAATAGGTCTTGAAATGACTTTTTTTCCTCAGGTATCAGTAGTGGAATGTAACTGGGTTGAAGGTACCTAAAGGACCTTTTAAAAAGGATGCAGCATGCAAGACAAAAAATTTTTTAACTGCCTTATGAATTTCTTGTAGCTCCAGTTTTGTCAGAGACAGCATATACTGAGGTGCTGTAGTCTAGCCCCACCAAACTTCAGTAGCTTTTAATGACCGATGGAGTACTGTGGCTTTAACACAACTTGCCAATTTGTCCCGGAACTATTCTATGCCAAGCCATCAGACCTAGGATTTGAGAGGGTCAGAAGACTCTTCCATAAGCAAGTCATTATAAACAGTTACAGAGTTTCTACAGTGTAAATCCTTACTGTATATTTAATATTTGAAACCTATATATTCTGCCCCAGTTCAGAAAAAGTTTTATGGATTCCCTTCATCATATAAGCTTTTCCTACAAGAAGATAAGAGGGGAAGAAAGAGTTCGTACCACCTTATGTTGAACCACTTCTCTCAACAAGGAAGATACTATTTCTATCTAGTTAAAAATACATTTCAAACACCAGCAACTTTATGATACACAAGTTATTCATCATGACAAAAATTTTGCTCACTCCTCATTGCACACATGCTGAAAACCCTTCCCACCTATCATACAACATGAATAATCAGATTCCAAGGGCCTGTGTGGCAGAACTCATGCCAACATGCTACACCAGTGACAGCAAGTGTGCCTCATGACTCTTACTGAAACTCTGAGGCTGCAGTAACTCCCATGTTTCCTGTGCCTCTTCTCCACAAGCAACAATGGCTTGTGGCTTTGCACAATGGACGATCCACCAGCCAGCCCCCTTTCTGCTCCTCCCCCCGACTTGTTCTGACTAGAGGTCTGCTTGGACCTAATTTTAAAGCCCTGCCTGAACCTGACTAGATCACAGGCAAGCTGAACCTGACCCAGGCTTGTTTTCATACCAGACCCAAACCGAACACTTGTAGTCAGGTCCTTTTGAGAGTCTGGTTGCAAGGATCTAGCCTGGCCTGGCCTCCATTATTTCCCACCCTCGCTCCCATGGTCTGATCCCCCGTCTCAGTGCAGTGCCATGCACCGGAAGGAGTGCAAGTTTCCGCTTTCTGGGCTGCTACCCCCAAACCTGTGTCATCACTACTGCTGCTGCTTTGTCCTGGGAGAGGCTTCCTGCTCCCCAGACCTGTAATCCGTCTCCAGATTTGGGGAGAGTCCCCTGTGGTTGGAAAGAAGCAAACATTGCCTCAGAGCATAAATGGGTAAATTTACCATATTGCACTTGGAGACTGCCAGTGCAGTGCAGCTCCCTTTTTTGTGAACTGTGGCTTAATAGCCAGGTTTTGGTCCTTGTATGCCTTTCCGACTCAGCATCATCATTTACACTGTAAACTGGAAAAACTAATGTATAAATCTCAGGAAATTTCTAGAATTATGTTTCAGAAGGTGTGATGTTCAGCAATGGCAGGAAACCATGACACCAGTAATACTGAAAACTCTGTGTAATTGTTGGAGAAGGGGCTGAGAACAACAATTTTGTCAGGTATGACCACAGCATACATTTCAGATGCCAGTGCATTAAAAGATCTTCCCATATTCTTGTAGTCTTCTAATTTCTCTTTTGCTTACTTGATGTTCTGGGGATTAAAGCTATTCCAAGAGTTGCACTTTGTTTGAAAAATGGAGTGCAAGGAATCTACAAGGCAATCCGGGGCAAGAGAGAGAGAAGATCCAGATAACCTGGTAGGTTAGAGATAGAAATGACCCAACTGATAATATGAATAGTTCTGCAGTCACAGAAAAGCTATGGAGGCAAGTAGGGTTGGAAGAAATCATTCTTGCTGGATAACCAGAAACCGGAAAAAATCAGCCAGCTAATGTCCAGAGAAAATGGAATATTATATTCTTCTAACCAGTTACAGTGCAAAGGCTGAAAACCCTCTGAAAAAGAAAGAGAATTATTTTTGTCCTGGAGACAGAGCATCTCTACAATTTACCCAGGTGGGTCCCTAGGATGGCAAAGCAGCACTCGATAGATTTTGTGACATTCTGAATGTTTTCATGGAACTAAACACAAATGAAAAATGACAGTTCTGCATTTCAAAGGCTTGGGATTTTTAAAAGCCCAAGCCTGTCTGAAGTTTTTGAATTATAACACTACAGACCAATATGCATTTATATCTGAGGTGAGATACAGTCAAATTAAGCTGTTTACAGCTTTGCTTTAGCAACTTAATATTACGTTTGTAAATTCTAATTTAGTAAGTATATTCTGAATTTTTTTTGTCAGCACACACAATATATATATCTCAATTGCCCAGTTGTGATAGACTGATCCAATCTTGTCTTTATACAAATGATACTCGCGTATATTGTAAATTGTTTGACATCATAATTAAACTGTTGTCACAGATGTTTACGATAAATAAATTATTCCAAAATAATTGTAAATCACATCATCATCATCATGTTTGCAGTACATCTCTGGTGCTCAGGGCAGTGATGAAGCTCCTCCACTCCTGTATGTTTCTGGCAAGTCTTTCAATGATTCCTCAGCTGTGCCCCAGGTTTTTCAGCACATGCTATAGTGTTTTTTCTGTGCTCCTAATTTTTAGTGCAATTTTCAGAAGGTCCATAATGCAGCAGAAAACTGGTTTCATTGTGTGGAACTGGGATATAGGGTGCCCAGGGGGACCCTGATCTATACGGTATGAAGTGTAGAAAGGAGAGGGATACTGTGAAGCAGGGTTGTGGCCACTATGTCCATGAACTGAGCAATTCCTATGTCCCATGTCCTATGTCCATGAACTGAGCAATTCCACCAGGCCACAGAAACACATGAAAAGGGAACAGTGGCCATTAGTCCCTACCCCAATCCATACTCTGCAGTAGCTATTTTGGAGTAATTCCATATCACACATTGCAGTTTGGAGTTGTGGATTTCATTTTATATATGGCTGATCACATAGCCTGCAAGTGAGTTTCACACTCTCCCAGAATTTAACCCTTTGTATCTTAGTCATGTATTTGGGCCTTGGCAGGCTGAGAGATATTGTAACGGCACTGCAATCTACAACATCTGCAATGATGCACAAAGTAGAATAATGATAAAATTTCAAAAACCAGCGGCATATATTTAAAAAAAAGAAATCAATGACTTTGTGTAATTAAATAGCTTAGCCTGTTAACGTTCTTTGAACCAATACAAAAAATTATATTCACAATATTCTATCCCATGGCTCCTTTTTATGTACGCAGACACAATGCACTAATTCTTTTAGAATGGTGTAGGCAGAAACAAGCTTACAAACTTTCATCAGAGCAGTAAAGGCACATCATTATGTGGTGCCTTTCAGTTTTGATTTTAAAAAATCCATACACCAATATATGCTACAACTGTTTTAGTAGTTTGCTTTCAAGAAACAGCTGGATAGATTGAAGTGCCAGAATTTTCCTTTAAAACATTATACAACAGCACTATGCATAGTAAAAGAGGTGTTTTCATTATGCCAGACAGAAGTATTTTCTTGACTCTAACTTCTTCTTTCACAAAGTAATTAATAAAAGTTGTCAGCCTGGCACTTCTGCTAAATTATACCATATAGTACAACTTGATCATGTGTTATCACAAGAAAGATTTTCATTTAACAAATAGTAACTAGTGAGCTGAGATCATGATAAACAGACAGCTTGATTGATTGACAGCATTGTACCAGGGGAGACAGAGCTCTTAATAATTATGGAAGTTATCACTTTCAAGAACAGTGTTGCATTGAAACTATTAACTGATTATTTTCAAAAAAGTGAGGAATAATTATTTTGCAAAATTGGACAGAGCATGTTTAAAGGATTATCCCCATCAAAATTAGCTCTGGAAGAAATGTATTTATTTCATCTTATTTAGATACAAGAAAGAATCAAACAAAATTTTTCTCATCAACAAATATGCCACTGTTAAACTATAAAATCCTCTAAATTAGAGAATAATGTTCTTTAATACCACACCTTCTATGGTAGGAAAATCTATAATTCTTTACACATGTTTTTTTTTCAAATATGTTCAGATGCTCATTAACAGAGACAAATACTATAGTATGTACGTGAATAATTTTTAAAGTTCATGTATTAAACAGCCTCTTTTTCAAGATCCTAGTAGTAAGCTAATAGAACTTAATAAGTCAATACACCTGCTCACTGAAGCTCTCTCACATCCACTCATATTCAGTTTAAACAGTCTTTGGTTTTACAAATTACCACCTCCTCTAATTCAGTTGTGTCACTCTTTTACTTTACTGAACAGTGCTTAGTAGCTGTCCATGGTGCTATACACGTAATTGAGCTGTAGAATAAAGGACTCCTGATATACCAGAATACTTCCAAATTATTATATGTGCCTCATTAAATGGTAACTGTCCTAACAAGTGAGCCAGCCTTACTGAAATTCCCTACACGAGACTGCAGTATCAATGTTATGCTGTTACTTCCTAGGGCCTATTCTGCTGCATTCCATTAGTGATCATTCTATTCACCACCTGACAACCCTCACTGTAGGAATATACTCTATAGAAAGATCCATTCCGTATATTTTATGGTTCATTTTCCAACATGAGTATAAATTTAACAATTTTACTTGAGTTCCCCTGGTGCACCAAAAACCTAAAGCAAGTTTAGCCAGCATATATTGTCCTGACATTCTGCAGAGGGCTCACTAACTGTAGTTTTGTCTGCAGCATTCACCTCCAGTATATTACAGTTGTGTAAATTCATGCAGTCATACAATAAATGATAGCTGAATATCCTTCAGACTTTAACTGTTGTCTTTAAAAATAATCAAGTGAGGCAAGGAAATAAAATATAAAGCAGCTCTTTTGGGAAGGAAGCATATTTGTAATGTGAGGCAAAGGAAATGCAACAGCCAAGAATTGCAGTAAATCTCTCCGAGCTAATAGCTACATCTAATAATGCTTTCCCACAACACCTCCAAGCAAATGGATTTTGTTCATTGTTTAATCAGTCAAATCAACAATAATCCCCACATGGATAGATAAGATGTTTGTTAAGCAAACCCTAATTTATGATTTATTTATTTGCAAAGTGCCCTAAAGCTGGGATGGCTAGAAGAAAGATTACTCTGCTTATTCAAGCATGCTGACAGAGCTGGTTTTTACTAGCAATTTCTCTCTGCATCTCACAGCATGGCTGACAGTCATCTGCACAGAAAAACAGCATATTTACCACTAAATCATGCAAAAACATTTACCCAAGAAGATGTAGCAAAGGTCAGAATCCACTTCCATACCCCATGAAGCATTAAGCTGAAGGAGCAATCCCACTGGCTTGCTCAGGCCAGTAGTCTCTCTCTCCTACACTTGACCTAGACTGCCTTACATAATGAGGAATCAGTGCTGTATCCCCTGTGGTAGAGCAAAGCTGAATGTCATCACTGGAAAAAGCAGGCAGTACTGGCAGAAGACAGGCTGTTAGTTTGCATGGAGATCACGAAGTCTTTTTTTCCTGAGTATTCTGGGAGAAAAGGCAAGAATAGCTCAGAAAACCTGGTATCATTCCTCCCCTGGAATGAATGACTGGAAGGAATGAGGGTGTTACATATGATGCAGACCGCAAGTGCAAAGGCTGCATCTGTGCTCAATGCAAACCCCTAACACAATTTCTGTCACATTGTATCTAAAGGACTGCGTAGCTACAGCTAATAGGAGAGCAACAGCAAGGCAAGTAAAGAAGGAGAAGCACAGACTACTGCTGTATACAATTGTATCTAAACTAGTTATGGTGAGTAGAAGAAAAATAAGGAGAGTATTAGATAAACATGAAATACTGGAATTTCCAAAGGGAACATTATATTCCTCTAAATAAATATCTTAGTGCATGTATCTTAGTGAACTAGTTCCTGGAAGAAATGCCATTTGTGATCTGATTTACATAGTGTTACAGAAGAGAAGCTGCTGCATTACAAGGATTTTGATATTTTCAAACAAACTGTGTACTAAAAATATTTCTGGCTCTGATGATTTTCAGGTTACTTTTGGTAGCAAGGACTGATATGTTTTGAAGAGAAGCTTTTGAGAATTTCCTAGATTATTATTGTTTGTAATATACTAACATTTCCTTTGTGGGGGACACTAGGGGAAAAACAAGGAGGCTTAACCAGGAGCTTAATTGGAGGAAACCTAGAAACATTTCTTTTGGTCTGTATGGAATGTGGGTTTTATGGTTAACTAAAATTACTGTATGTGATGTAAATTATTTTTTATTTGATGTGTTGAACAGTAAAGAATCTTGAATACTTGGGGTGCAAATATAACACATAACCTCTTCCTACCCTGTGAATACCGTGCATGATTTATTTACTTGTCATAAACAGAAGCTTTCATTGATATGAGAAATTTTATGCTTTTCTGATTATATTTAAAACAATTGTAGTTTAATAACAAATAGAGAACATTATGGCACACCAGGGCAGTATAAATACTTAGGCAGTATTTACAACTGTTGTAGCAATTGAAGCATAAAAGAAAACATGAAATAATTAACCGTAGGTAAGACTGCAATTTACCCCAGTATTATGGATTTGGTGCTCTTCCTGATAACAAAATATCCATGATGTTTAGGTAAGTTGACATGATGGTAAATAATACAACCATTTTCTGACATGGCAATTCTCAGGAGCTAAGTTAAGACCTGGTCTTCACTGGAAAAAAGAAAAAAGCAAACTCAGCAACAATACAAAAGGTCAGGTCAGTGAACTCTCAGTGAAAGCTTTAATCCTTCTAAGCTACCCAGGAAAAATGTGTCTCTGAAGACTAAAAAATATGGAGATTTAGGCTGGGTTTACAAGTCTGCTCAGGCATGACAACTGAAATCTGCCCATTGTTAATATAGTTCAAACATGGTTCTAGTTATTGGGTCGAAAATGGGCCAATAATTATTTTTTTGAGTAAAAAAGTTGCCTGACTTCTTTTTTAAACTATTTTCATTATTCTTTCCCATTTTCTCAAGATCCACGTTATGGCTTTTTTCTTTAAAAAATTGCTGTGCTAAAATATATAATAGTGCAAGTGTCACTTTCTGTTGGAGAATTTCCATTTAGTTTTATACTCCACTGAGGGAACAGTTCTCTTCTGAGAATTATACAAAAGTCTGATGAATGACAGTGACACTTGGTATAAAGGGATAGACATCTATTGACCTAATAGACAGGAGGGTTTTTAGGTCTGAAGTCTTACTCGAAGGAAAAAAGAATCAGTGGAGGACAAATATATTTCATAATGACTGTACATTATTGTTACATTTGAAATCAATGTGCTGTTAAAATAGCTGCATTAAAATGGCTATCACATTATCAGTTGATAATAATCAAAAGTGTGCTGTATTGATTTATATTGATTTTTAACAGGAAACTCCTGCCCAAAGTCCCTAGACATTTTTATACAATTTAAAATATCGGCCAATAGTTTTGGTGTTTTAATTTAACAAGACTGCTCATTTAAAATAAAAGTGTATATTTACATATGTGACAGGCAGAGTGATAGAAATAATAGAAGTTAGAGACAGAAATTAATTCCATCCACTTCCATGCTAATTATCATCCACAGACAGAGGACAGAATAGATTTTAAACTAATAGTACACTTGATCATTTGTGTACGTGTACATACATATTTTGGAGGAGCTAGTAGTGACGCCTATATTTAGGATGCCTTACATTTTCCATTATAAAGGATTCTTGCACCTTTTCTTTGAAAAGGTCTCATACCTCTACTGTTTGCAGCAGCCTTTGATATGTGGCAGGGGGTTACCTTCAGACTAAAGAAGTGCTTTATCATTCCGTTAAATTTATTTTCCTTCTCTCACGTCCGTTTCTCAATAAAATTGGGCAGCAGCAAGACGCTCTGGGCTCATCACTTGGCCCCAGCAGTCCATTCCTGCCTCTCTAGGGGTAACCATATGGGACTGGAGTTCTTCCGACTTTCAGAGATGTGGGGTGAAAAAGCTGGATCCCCACTGCTGACCACTCCCCTGACCCAGTAATACATTCTCCCTGCTTTGAGATAACAGCTTTCTGCTATCAGTTGAAGTACTGAGTCCTGTAGCTCAAAGGGTAGCAGTCTTTTCTGCATTGCTGAAAGTTCAGGGTGCAAATCCTGCTCATGATGCAGGATAGAGTAGTTGCTACAGCTACATGTGACAGAATTAGTTTTTATCTTTTTCCTAAAAACAACCTAGGAAAGTACATACAAAAATATTATGTGAAAAGAATGCTATTTAGGTTGAAAGGTCAAACACTAAAAAATTAGAAAATGCCATTTTCCACAGTTGCCTGTGCAACGTTGGTTCAGCCCTCTTGTTTATAGTGATGCATTTTGACAGTGTTTTTAATTACATGATGATAACATTTTTTCCACATGACCTCACTGCCTTCAGTGCACAGAATGACCAGTGCACTAGCCATCCTTTTTTCATAAGGTCTTTGTTGAAACTGTAACATCTCAGTGAAACATTCCAGCTTAACACAACAGCACATTTTTATGTTCCACTAGCTCTACTTCTTTCCTTATAGTCTCTTTTTTCAAATTTGATCCTGTACTGATGTAACAAAGTTGTATTTGTCATATCTCTCAGCAACAGATTGTGACATCACAGACGTAGGATTATGACTTCATGGCAGGACCAAACAGGAGAAGAGACTGGGCTGTGTGGTGGAAATAAGCTTTTAATAAAACAAAATAAATAAAACAATAAGACCAAGAGAACCTCAGAAAAATATCCTGCATTCTTTGTCCTTTCAGTATGAAAGTTTTCTTTAATTCTGCAGTTGTATAAGGTTAGTAAATAGAACACTGCAATACAGATTTTCATTTATCATACAAACACAGAATATTCAGTAGGTGGCTGAATTAATTTAACAGACTTTGCATATTTCTTTCCTAAAAAGTCATCTTATATAATAAGATTTTGGGAGTATTATAAATACAAGATGTATGATCAGACATCACATATCACTTACAGATTTAAGATGTAAAAGGGAGCATTTTTCCAGCACCTTGCTTTCCTTTGCCTCCACTGATTTTATATGTCCCTTTACTCTGACTCGTGATTCTTTCCATTCCTTCCCTCACTCCTGACTGACACCTTAATGCTATACAGAAAAGGGAAAATGAGCTATACAATCAGGATAAGCCAGTGTAGGCAGGGAAAACTAGGTAACATGGATCAAAAAAAGTCTAAATGTGTTTACTCAAAGCTCCAACAAATGGTTGGGGGAGTCTAGAAACAGAGAATAAGAAAGCTAATAGACAGAGGGCCAAATCCTGGTCCCTATATAGTCCTAGTAAACTGATCACTTAGGAAACAGTTTGATTCAGCTTCCAGCTGGGCCAAGGATTAAGGGAACAGAAATATTGCTTACAGACTATTTCCCCACAACACATCCGCTCCAGGCCTTGTGCAAAGTGCAGATCAGCTGGACCCAAAGATCTAGGGCATAGACCATATGTCAGTTTGTAGTATGCTTTGTTCTTATCCAGCACTTTAAAGACACTGTGTAAGTAAACGATAATGTAATCCTTTGGGATGAAAGGCGCTATGTGAATGTAAGTTATTGTCAGGAAGAATGGAATCACAATCTGTAGATTCTGCCAAGGATATGTACAGATTGTAAGAACTCCTTACTTGTAATCTGAATAATGCAAGATGTGAAGGCTACTCACCCACTGCACGGCAAAACAATACGAATGAAAAAAAGTCAGAAAGAGCTGTAGAGTCAACACAGAACCAAGCTAGAAACTAAAAATACCAGGGAAGTCAGTGGAAGAAACAAAATCAATACTGATGGTCAAGGCAGCACAGTGGAAGACACAGTGTTCAAAATAAGTTGAATAGTCTTCCCCAAATATCTTATAACCTCTTTAAATCACTCACACCTTAAGCAAAACATAGCAGCAGCATAATTGGAGCTTGAGCATCTATATTTTAAAATTTGTTTTCATTTGGGGTTTTGTTTTTTAAGTTTCACTTATTTTAGCTGGGTAAATGTACATCACTTAAAAAAGTTTCATAAACTATTTTAATTTGTTCTGCTCTTTAAAGAAAGACCTCTGCAAACAAAAAAAGGAGCGGAAGGGCTTTTAGGTGATGACCCAAAGTTGGCTGTCTTGTTTATTATTATAAACTCAATGGACAAGTGAACACAGTGGCATGATCAAAAATTCTCAAGGAAGAGCATAACCTGCCATCGTAGTCCCTCTACTGCAGCCAAAACTAATGTTTTTAAGTTTCAAGTGGGTCATACAGATTTAATCAGTTAATGTATAGGATATTTGCCACAAGTTTGTATTTCATTTGTTTTTACTTTTTATAACTTCTCTCACTCTCCTGCACAGTCGTCTTTTCTGCAGCACATTATTTATAACACCTAGTAGTTTTGTGTCCCAAGAATACTTGGTATGAGATAGTTTGCAAAGCTAAATTGGCTTGTGGTGTGGCGGAATGATGCTGATCTACTATTGTCAAGTTAACAATATCCTGCATTGAGAAACAAAATGTTTCCTGACATCACTTGAAACTCACTGCATTACTGTCTCTTCTGAGTCAACCTTACTGCTAATATGAAGAGTGATGTGTAATTTTGGTAATGGTGAGAGAGTTAGTCAAATAAATAGCAACAGACCAAGTGTTAAATGACAAGTTTATTACATAAAAGTAGGGAACCACCTTCACTCTTTTTTATAGTTCACTGCCCACTAGAAAACTTCATACTTCAGTAAATATTAATAGGGCTTGGTTTTTGAAAGGTTCTTTCTTAAATCACATCACTGTGCACATAACTGTAGGACAAAGCAATTCCTTCTGCTGACCTTGCGGTGTGGTGGTGCAGAGGGTAGGCTCTCGCTCGGCAACACTACATGCCTAGATTCGAGATCTATGGCACCTGACCAGAAATGCTTCTGTACCTTTCTTCACTGCTGCCTATGTCTGACATGCCCTTCACTAACCCACCGTCCTCACTCCATTCAAATCTGCTGCATAAAAATGTACTTCTGCAGTCTTGTCTATGAGAAGGAAAGATTAAAAACTGTTAATGGAACCATCAAGATACATAGATGCCTGGCTGAGTAACCAAGTGACCTTAATATTATCCCCTTTCTCTTTTATTTATTTCATTTATTCACCCATTCATTGTTTATGACCTTCCGTTCTTGTGGTATATTGAATTTAGATGGTACACTGGCATGGGCAAGAACTGCATCTGAAGTAGTTTTTGTGAACTGGCTAGCACATTTCTAAAATAATAATAAATCACAATAAATGCTTTAAATGACATTGGTTTTGGAGGGTGAATGTCATAAGTGAGCTGTGAAAATATTACAGAAAGTGTAGAGAGAATATTTGAAACTGCTAGCAGTAAGTCATTTGATACCAAACAACGACATCAGAGAAGTGGTTCTGCAGCATCAGGCAACACAGATTTATGGTTCAGTATAATCGATGCATCATCAGTAGTAAAAGAAATAACGACTTCTTTCAAAAGCTCTTCTGTATAGCCCAGGGCATACATTTGTTATATTGATTCAACACAGATACTGAAATGCCTAACACAAAAGCTTAAATGTAAGAATTACTGCACAAACAAGTTCACAAGACTGGTCCTACCCCCTAGCAACACACAAATAAATACAAATTGTGCTCATAAAAAAGCATAAATTCATGACCCATAGTTTCTTTTTCTCTCTCTTCACTTGAAACAGGATCTGACTTTTTTTTAAATACACTACATTTAAGTCTAATCTAATTTCAAGTTCTTTAATTATCCATATACCTATTTCTTTTTCAAATTTACAAAATATCAGATTTACTTTTTTATGGACATAACAGTGTCACAACCCTAAAACCTTGCTCAAGTTGTCGGCCTGGCCAATTGTCGGTCAGGCCAGAGCCGTATGCAAACATGCAAGCATGTCATGAACAAAGAAGTAGTGTGTCGGGTGCACCCCCCCATGAGCCATATATGGACATGAAAGCCTGTCTCGGACAAAGAAGGCTGTGTGCCGAGTGCAGCCTCTGCTGACGTAAGGGGCTCCAGCCCGGAACCTGGAAGGTGAAGGAGCCTAGGAACCAATCCAATGCTGACACATGTAAAAAGGAAACCAATCCAAAATTGACACGAGTACGGACCCCCAAACAAAACTATGTCCCGTGCCAAAATCAGTAGGAGTCCCCGCGTGTTAGCTGAGAGGCCTGATCACCCTGTCAGCCAGGAGTCTCCTCCGGATTTTGCCGGCTCGTGTCGTGTCGAAATAAAACCACGTCCCGTAATTCGTTATGTACTCGGTGCCTATGCTGCTGGTCAGCTGTATTTGGAGTGTGGTACGTATTTTGTAACTTCTGCAAGCATTCTGCCTTTGCTAACTCCCCCTGCTCCTTGCCTCCTTTCTTTTGTTCCTTATTCTGTGTATAGAAGAAGTGGTTACTTTTATAGCCTATACTCCCTGCCTTTGCTTCTCCTTTTTTTGTATGAGGAAGTGTATGGTTTAAATAGATAATAGCTCTAGTTGATAAATTGTTTTTCCCTGGCCCAAGCTGTAACTTGTCCCCGTTACTAATTAAAGGAGAATAAACGTAGCCATTTAGTTTTTAAACCCAGTTCTGCCGTGTTCTGTTGTTCCACCCCCATTAAATAGCCATTCGAACCTTACATGTCCCGGTCAAGCAGATGCTATGGCTACTTTTTGTCTGCTTAGATATTTTAGAAAACTATTTAATCTGTTCAGTTATTTTTAAATGTTTGAATGGTTGTTCTGTGTCCTACAGTGTCTCTGGGATCTCTGATTTCAATTTCTAAGAGATGTGTGGTCAATTTAGGAGTAGTTTTCCCCTACAAGAAACACCACTCTATTCATCTCATTCCACCTTGACACTTTTGGAATTCCTAACATCTGCACTTGCTTTCCAGCTATACAGTCCAATAGTAATATTTTCCATTTGTATACTGGAGTACTTCTCATGCCAAAACTCTATACTGACTCTCTCATACTTTTATAAATTATATATACACACACTATATAGAGAGGCCCTGGAGGCCAAATTTAGGCTGCTAGGTAAGAGATTGAAGTCCAGGACCTCCATGGTAGGATACTCTGAAATGCTTCCAGTTCCACATGCAGGGCCACTTAGACAAGCAGAACTGCAGGGTCTCAATATGTGGATGAGACAATGGTGTAGGGAGGAGGGGTTTAGATATATTAGGAACTAGGGAAACTTTTGAGAAAGAGGGAGCCTATACAGGAAGCATGGGCTCCACCTAAACCAAAATGGAACCACATTGCTGGCACTTAACGTTAAAAAGGTCATAGAGCAGTTTTTAAACTAAGGGCTGGGGGAAAGCCGACCGGTGCGGAGGCGCACGTGGTTTGAACATCCCTTAGGGAAGGATCTATAAATGGAGATTCCCTATGTCCTAATAAGGAGAAGAGGATGGAAGATGATAAAATACAGGTAGAATTTGATGAGAAACAGTCAAAAGAAAAAAAGTCCCAAACAATTACATCATGTAATGGCAAACAGCTAAAAAGTGACAAGTTTTTAAAGTGCTTGTATACCAATGCTAGAAGTCTAAATAATAAAATGGACAAACTAGAGTGCCTCATTTTAAATGAAGATATCATAGGCATCAGAGAAACTTGATGGAATGAGAATAATCAATGGTACACACTAATACCAGTACAAATACTAATATCAATCCTAATACTAATATATACAAAATATATCGGAAGGACAGAACAGGCTGTGCTGGTGGGGGAGTGGCAGTATATGTGAAAGAAAGCGTAGAATCAAATGAAGTAAAAATCTTAAATGAACCAAACTGTACCACAGAATCTCTATAGATAGTAATTCCATGCTCTAATAAGAATAATATAGTAGTAGGGATATATTACCAACCACCTGACCAGGACGGTGATAGTGACTGAAATGCTCAGGGAGATTAGAGAGGCTATTAAAATAAAAAACTCGATAATAATGGGGGATTTCAACTATCGCCATATTGACTGGGTACATATCACCTCAGGATAGGATTCAGAGATAAACTTTCTTGACACCTTAAATGCTTCTTGGAGCAGCTAGTCCTGGAACCCACAAGAGGAGAGGCAATTCTTGGTTTAGTCCTTCTGATAGTTTCTGCAGCTTTGGCTAGAAGTAATTCCAGGCTTCCTCCACCTTAAGATCCCCAGTTCTTCAGTCCAGTCCACTTCCCTAACTAATTTTCTTAATTCTTTAAAGTTAGCCCTTTTGAAATCAAAACCCTAGTCACAGATCTATTTTTGTTTATCCTTCCATTTAATTTAAACTGAATTAGCTCATGATCACTTGAACCAAGGTTGTCCCCTACAACCATATCTTCTATGAGGTCATCACTACTCACCAAGACCAAATCTAAAATGGCATCCCCTCTTGTTGGTTCAGCAACTACTTGGTGAAGGAAATCCATCAGCTATCGCATCTAGGAACATCTGAGCCCTATTATTATTACTAGCACTTGTCCTCCAGTCTATATCTGGGAAGTTAAAGTCTCTCATGATCACACAATTCCCATTAGTATTTACTTCATTAAAAACATCTCTATCCATATCCAGATCAGTTCCCGGTGGTCTATAGCACACCCCAAGCACTATCTCAGGGGAGGCTTTAGTAGCTTTCTTCCCCAATGTGATTTTTGCCCAGACAGACTCTGTCTTATCCATTCCATCCCTTCTTATTTCTTTACAGTTAACCTCATCACTGATATACAATGCTACGCCACCACCTTTGCCTTTATTTCTGTCTTTCCTAAACAGCACATAGCCTTCAATACCTGTACTCCAGTCATGACTACTATTCCGCCATGTTTCTGTTATCCCTATAATATCCGGTTTCACTTCCTGCACCAGTAACTCTAGGTCCTCCATTTTGTTACCTAGGCTCTCAGGTCACTTGTGCAGCCCCATTTCTGAGGACCAAAGATGGCCCCTTGTATTTTGGAAATTTTATGCAATTGTTTCTATTAATAACATCCTAAATAATAAGTGGGGAGAAAGCTGTGCTAGTGGAATTTTGTAGCAAGGAGTGACAAAGAAAGAAAAAGAATGAAAATGGGAAGCAGAGGTGGAGAATGACGTATAAGAGGAAGGAAGAAAGGAAGGAAAGATGTCTATGGAAGGAAAACAAGGCAGAGGAAATTTTTTAATCCATGTGTGATGGACATTGAACTGCTCTGTTATGATTTATGAAAACTGTATGCTGATCTGGTTATTGAGTTGTTTATTGTATGAATATATTGACTTAGTTTAATAAGAGTTGTAAGTAAAACAAGCAAGAGAAACTCAAGATAAGCAATGCCTCAGCAAACATTGGAGGGTTGTTATGAGGTAACGATAGAGCCACTGGCTCTGAGGAGTCTGGCTTAGGGTTGCCAATTTTATTTGGAAGTATTCCTGGAGGTTTCATCGCATGACATAATCTTTAACTCAAGATTAATCTTTAACTCCTAGGAACTCCAGGACAATCCTGGAGGGTTGGCAACTCAGGTCTGGCTCCATCTCCTGCAGTGTTTACCAAACAGATTTTGACAAGCAAGGCCCAAATCCCAGAAACTCACAAAAACAAAAGAACGCTGGCTGATTAAAAGAGATTCTCTCTTTCCAAAGAAGACGTAGTTGTTGGGAAGCTGGTCGGGGAACTCCATGGGATGACTGAAGAAGTTAGGTCTGCCAAGGCTGCTATTAGAGGATGGTAAGTTTTAGGTAAAATAGACGTGTGTAGGCTGTTTTAAAATCCATTTTCTCTCGATGCTTTATTCATATTACTAAAATTAAAAAATACCTTAGTTTTAAGACACTATATTTACCACTGGTCACAGTAATAGTCCAAGATCAATAATGCAGGTTGTTGTCAGCAAATTGCAGCAAGGCTGGCTCAGACACTGGGTAGCAAGAGCAGTTCAATTTAATGAGGCAAATATGGAATATTGCAAGTATTACTGTATATCTAATGCTCTTAACTCTATAGCCAGATCTGAAATTAAGCATTCTTGATAGGATTTGAGCACTGTGAAATAAGGAAGTGAAATAGTGAGAGTGGATTCAAGTAAGCCTGGATTTTACTTTAGCTGCATCCATATAAATTAATTCTGAAGCACTATAAGGTTATGGCCACATTTAGTAGACTCAGTGCTGAAATAACAGTTCAGAATTTTTAAAAAAGTAATAATTTGTAAAATTAAGCCTAGGCATAGCCCGAATATATTGACAGAAATCTTTAAAAATCCAGTGATATTTATGCAACAAATGGCTTGGAGAAAGTAACTTCAGGCAGCATGCTCTGTCAACTATTAAATTCTGTTTGCCTACTAAGATTGTACATAACAGTTGGCTAAGATCTTCAGAAACATCCAGTGCTTGAACTTTCAAATTATTTGAATATATAATGTTTCAATCTTTATGTAATTAAGCATGCAGAGAATGAAACACATTTGATAGACTAAGTAGTTATTGTAGATATTATATATACATTCCCAGTGTGTGTGTATACACACATACACACATACTTATTACACAAAAGCTTACATAAAAAGACCATTAAGGTTGCAAAATCACTCAAAAATTAGTATATGCCACAATTAAGGTTGTCTATGCAACCATAATTCGGCCCCCTTGTGCATATGCACGATGTCTTTAATTACATGATCACGTATTTTTTCCACAAGCCCTGCCTCATTCAGTGCATAGGTGCTCAATGAAAGCGGCTGATAAAGGAGGTGCTGTTGTCATTATGAACAGGTCTGACTACCAAAAGGAGGCCACCAGACAACTCTCCAATCTCAAATTCTACAGGCCACTTCCCTCAGATCCCACTGAGGAATACACTAACAAACTGCACCATCTACTCAGACACTCCTTACACTAACACCGGAACAAATCAACATACCCTTAGAGCCCCGACCAGGGTTATTCTATCTACTACCCAAGATCCACAAACTCAGAAATCCTGGATGCCCCATCATCTCAGGCGTTGGCACTCTCATTGAAGGACTGTCTGGATATGTGGACTCTCTGCTCAGACCCTATGCCACCAGCACTCCCAACTATCTCCGTGACACCACTGATTTCTTGAGAAAACTACAATGCATTGGTGACCTTCCAGAAAACACCATCCTAGCCACCATGGATGTAGAGGCTCTCTACACAAACATCCCCCGCACAGATGGAATACAAGCTGTTAGGAACAGTATCCCTGATGATGCCACAGAACAACTGGTTGCTGAGCTCTGTACCTTTATCCTCACACACAACTATTTCAAATTTGATGACAATATATATCTCCAGATCAGTGGCACCGCTATGGGTACCCACATGGCCCCACAATATGCCAACATTTTTATGGCTGACCTGGAACAATGCTTCCTCAGCTCTCGTCCACTCATGCCCCTTCTCTATCTACGCTACATTGATGACATCTTTGTCATCTGGACCCATGGGAAGGAGACGCTGGAAAAATTCCACCACAATTTCAGCAGCTTCCACCCCACCATCAACCTCAGCCTGGACCAATCTACATGGGAGGTCCACTTCCTAGACACCACGATGCAAATAAGTGATGGTCACATTAACACCACCCTATACTGAAAACCTACCGACCGCTATGCCTACCTCCATGCCTCCAGCTTCCATCCCGGGCACACCACACGATCCATTGTCTACAGCCAAGCACTGAGGTACAACCGCATCTGCTCTAACCCCTCAGACAGAGAACAACACCTACAAAATCTCCACCAAGCATTCTCAAAACTACAATATCCGTACGAGGAAATAAGGAAACAGATCAACAGAGCCAGACGTGTACCCAGAAGCCTCCTACTGCAAGACAAACCCAAGAAAGAAACCAACAGGACTCCACTGGCCATCACATACAGTCCCCAGCTAAAACTCCTCCAACGTAGCATCAGGGATCTACAACCCATCCTGGACAATGATCCCACACTTTCACAGACCCTGGGTGGCAGGCCAGTCCTTGCCCACAGGCAACCTGCCAACCTGAAACATATTCTCACCGGTAACTGCACACCGCATCATAGTAACTCTAACTCAGGAACCAATCCATGCAACAAACCTCGATGCCAACTCTGCCCACATATCTACACCAGTGACACCATCACAGGACCTAACCAGATCAGCCACACCATCACCGGTTCATTTACCTGCATGTCCACCAATGTAATATACGCCATCATATGCCAGCAATGCCCCTCTGCTATGTACATCGGCCAAACTGGACAGTCTCTATGGAAAAGGATAAATGGACACAAATCAGATATTAGGAATGACAATATACAAAAATCTGTAGGAGAATACTTCAACCTCCCTGGCCTCACAATAGCAGATCTTAAGGTAGCCATGCTGCAGCAAAAAAACTTCAGGACTAGACTTCAAAGAGAAACTGCTGAGCTTCAGTTCATCTGCAAATTTGACACCATCAGCTCAGGATTAAACAAGGACTGTGAATGGCTTGCCAACTACAAAACCAGTTTCTCTTCCCTTGGTTTTCACACTTCAGCTGCTAGAAGAGGGCCTCATCCTCCCTGATTGAATAATCTCGTTATCTCTAGCCTGCTTCTTGCTTACATATATATATATATATCTACACACCTGCCTCTGGAAATTTCCACTACATGCATCCGACGAAGTGGGTATTCACCCACGAAAGTGCATGCTCCAAAACGTCTGTTAGTCTATAAGGTGCCACAGGACTCTTTGCTGCTTTTAATGAATGAGCAATTATTCAATATTTTGTTTTATCCTGATTGCTCAATGTATGGTTACATGCTTATTTCCTGCACACAATTCAAACCCAGCTCTAACACAGAATTATTAATTTCCTCATGGACTTTTCTATGACATTCATTATTATAATATCAGAGTGTTTCATAAACATTAATGAATTTATTTTCACACCCTGTGAGGTCAGGTGGAATTATCCTCATTTTTCAGATGGGAAACCAAGCCACAAAGATATTATGTTCACAAGTAGCCACTAATTTTGGGTTGGTAATATGAGACGAGTAGGACCTTATCTTTCAGAATACTTACCATTATATAGCATTTTATATGTTCAAAGCACAGATGTCATTGCCTTCAGCTGCAGCTGCTCAGGAGTGCTCAGGACTTCTGCAAATCAGATGCCAGAGTCTGAACTTAGACACCAGAAAATACCAAACACACTGCTAATCACCACCTGTGAAAAGTTTAAGTAATTTGCCCATCATCATATTCTGTGGAATTCTGTGGCAGAGGCAGGGATGGACACCAGTTTTCCAGGGTAGTAACTGACTTACCCATGAGATTATCTTTTCTCTTCCTACAGCCCTTGCCTCATTTGCTAACACCTTCCATCTTCTGCAACAAATGAGACAGAGGTCCTGCACACAGTTTCTCTCACTACATAACCCAGAGCACTAACCAAATGAGCTAGAGGACCTGTTGAAAAAAATAGTATGTGATCATGTAATTAACAACTGTATCATAATGCACGTGCATAAGGGGGCCAAAATTTAGGTTGCACAGAGAAGCTTAATTTGGCGTATCCTAACTTCTCAGTGCTTGACATTGCAATGTTAGTATTCTTTTAACATAGGAAATTACACACAAACCCCCTATGTTTTTAGAAAAGCAAGCTGAAAAAGCAGAAATTCCATCATGTGTAATCATACTGATACCCACATGGTTCATAAGCAGAGTTGGAACCTATAGACCTACTCTACAGACTTCTGCCACTTGAGCTAACTGAGTAACTAATAGCAACAGTAAATTGTCATCCTCTGTGTGGAACAGCACTATAGGGGGATGACTCATTCTGACAGCAGTTTTCACAGATATTTGCTGACAGCACAGGATGGTGAAATGCAGGAGCCTTGGTTTCAATTCCAGGTTGAGGAGGGGAGTGTGCTCTTCTGCCTCTGTTCCTCCCAAACCTGCCCCCCTTCTGTCCTGTCCCCTCTAGCCTGTTCTTGTTTGAGTCCTGTCTAATCCCTGCCCCTGGCTACTTGCCTAGCTAGTCCACCTCTTGAGCACCTCCATTCCAGTCCTAGTCTCCTACATGGGGTTATCTGTCCAAGTCTCTTTCTCAATCCCCAGGTCTCCTCATCACAATCTCAACCTGGGTTTCTTGCTCTAGTCTCCTTGCCAGATCCTAATTTCACACCACAGGTTCCTAACTTGATCTCAATGTCCACGTCCCGCTGCCCTTGCTCCCACTGCCCATCTCCTCTTTTCCCAGATCCAGTATCCTTCCCCCAAACCAGCTCCAAGACCCAGACTTTCCATCCCGGCTCATTGTCCCAACTTAATCCCTTTGCTGCCAACACTCCACCAAATCCAGGCTTATTGACCCCCACCACCTCCTATATTTGAGTCAGGCTGCTTCTTCCTCCATAGCATGCTGCCTGAGCACCATCAGAGGGAGCACTGAGAGCAAAGGAAAAGAGTCTCTTCTCCTATATCTGGTGCTGCATGCACTCTGCAGTAGCCAGGAGCAGCAATGTGCAAAGAAGTCACTTCAGGGAAACCAGCTCCAGGCTACAACATGCTCAGTGCAGATGGAATCTTCAGTGAATTTAGCTGCCAAACTCTAACGTTGGTACTGAGCATGTACAAACAAGATTTTTCAAAGGCTCATTCCTTGGCCAAATTTGGGCAGTTTTTTATTGGAAGGAAAAAAAGGCACATCCTTGACACAAAGACAATCTCCCTACCAAATTTCAAGTCCCTGCTCTCAAATACAGAGGTGCTAGAATGTCTCAACAAAACAGCTGTTTTAGCATGGGCAAAACAATTTATTTTCCCCTACCTTTGTTATTGGAAACTGTTGAACCAGTGTGGAACTTCAGAAACAAACAAAACAAACAAACTTCACCATGAGACTGACAGCATGGAACCTGAATGGATGAGGTTAAGTACATTAGAAGCTACTGAAAACAAGGTCTTATGATGGGAAGTACTGGGCAACTTTACATACAGGCAGTGCTACCAGTTCCACCTATAATGCACACATGCTTTGGTAATACAAGCTTGGACACAGATGATGTATGGAATCCAAGAAGGGGGAAGCTAAAACCACACGAAGATAAAAAATCCATGTTCCTTTTACAAAGGCCTAGTTCTCACAGGCAGCCAGGCTCTTCCCCTTTTCTTTAGGCATCAGCTATGTGGGGAGGACAGCGGGGAAGGGAGCTGGTAAAGCCTGTTCATAAAGGCCTTTACTTCAGAGGTTTGTGTCAAGTCAGAGCCACCAAACTTATAGACAGAAAAATAAAGTCTCTAGGGCTCAGGTCAGGCTAGTTATTTGGGTCCTGCAACCTGTAGCACCACCAGCAAGACTTCTAGTCCCTCTCTCTTACTCAGCTTCCTTTTCCTGTTTATATAGCCCAGCCCCAGGGGCAGGGAAGGGTGCTCCTGGATTGTGCCCTCCAGACTGTTCCTTAAAGAGATAGTACATCGCACCATGGGTATATGTAATTAGTATGCAGCATTCTACTCCAGAACATTTGATATCAAACTTTGAGATTTTTGATTTCTTGAACAAAATTAGACAACTAAGATGGAACTATGAAATTTGAATAGTTAATATTAATGAGACCATAGAACAAATATTTTTCTTAAATATTACTTATTAATCTACACAGACTGTTTACCAGAGAACTGATGTATTTTTGGAATGTAACTCTTTCCCACCCCCACTGAAAGTGTTTGAATGGGCCATGATAACCTTTCAGGCTAAAAAGATTTTATCTTTTTCAAAATCATAATTCTCTTCACCTTTGTGAAATTAATCATTTGTTTTGTACTTTCCTTGGAGACTTTTGGTTGAAAAATCATCTAAAATATCTTTGGTAATTATTTCACTCATTATTATTGAAAGCACAATGTCCTCTGGGTGAGAGTCACATTGTATCTTTGTGATCATTTCAATTCCCTCTTGGCTCTGTTCAATAAAAATCTAAGATCAATAGCTACTGGCCCACAATAGCTCTGCAGAGCTCCCTGCCTCTGCAGCTAAGAAGCTGCCACTGAATCAAGAATCCAAAGTGTAAATTCAAAGCAACCACAGAAGACTGCATTATGTTTTCCATTACCCACCAGGCATCCACAATCTATGGATCCTTCTTGCCTAATAGCTATCTATGACTAACATAACAGAATGCAATGGTATCGGGAGGGGCGGGGGAAGGTAGGGATGCTCCCCTAAATCATGATGAAGGAGTCTTTTGACAACATTCTATAGGCTTAGTTCATTTTGACTGACAGCTATGCCTCTTTTTTTGCTGTCAGAGAAGTGTAGCTCCCTCTCCTGTTCACTGGCCCAGTATGAGGTTGTTCAAGATAGGGGAAGCCTGCCTTGCGACTTTTTACACAGCTTTGGGAAACTGGGCTTGAGGCTCCTTTGTATGCCCTGCATTGTGTGTGTTCACCTCAGACCAGACCCACTCAGACAAACCTCCAGGAGCAAGGCGTCTGTCTGTAAAGAATATAGAACAAGATTACATTTCAGCAGCCTCCTCTCCACCTGCCTGCTATGTGATCCCAGCTCAGTCAGTGCCGAGACCTCTTCCTGGGAGAGCAGAGGGTACATTGTACAACACAACCCCCCTTACAGACATGTTCGGACTCCCACAATAACTAAACCCCCAAACGAGCAAGCCCACGTTCTCCTTTTGTGGCATTTAAACTCCCTCTCAGGGTGCTCTTTAAGCCCTTTTAGGTCCTATCTGTAAAGAACATAGAACAGGATTATAGTTCAGCAGCTTTCTCTCTGCCTGCCAACTACATGCTCCCAGCTTCCAGTCAGCGCTGAGAGCTCCTGCTGGGGAGGGGGGGGGGGCGGGGAAGACAGGGAGGCACAGGGCAGGTAGAAGGTACATCCTGCCAGGAACCAGGAAGTTCTCCCAAAATGCTGCAGTTTGTAGTCTACAACTTGTAGTTCCCAGGACTGCTGTTGAAGCACACTGGACCTTGGACTAGACCAGGAAAACTATCATTCTATGATTTTAGGCTCCTGTTGGATGATCTACAATACTCAGAATGCATTGTGTCACTGCTTGAGGTACTTGAGTCAAAGTAAATGTTCTGAAGAGTTATAGAATTTGTACTTGGTAGTTATGTGCAGTTTGGAGAAAGTGGAGCTACTTCATACCTCTGAACAGCCATACTTGCCTAGAGTAGTTTGTCTGGAATTTTTTATTAAAATTTTACCTCACCCTCTGGTTTTCTGCTGTACTGTAGTTGATCCAAAAGTACTATAATTCCTGACTTGCTAAAATTCTTAGGCTCCAAAAAATCCTGAACTTCCTTCTGAATTAATTTACATGTATGAAGCTAGTATTTCCTTCACTTCAGTGTTACCACCTACTGCTTATTATGACAGTGTTTTCCAGAACATTTAACTTTAAAACTTGCAACATGCTCATGGGCTTCTGATAGGCCAGAAGCTTTAGCACTTTTGAATCCACTTAATCTAACCAGCCCACTGGTTGTGGGTAACAAAATAAATTATCTAAATGCTTTCTCTTAAAACTGAGATGAACACTTTACTGTTTTTGTAAATATCATTCAATCAAGACAACTATGAGGGAATGAGCTGGATTCTATTCTGGCTCTCCTATCATCAAGAGAATCACTAACTACATGTCCATTGTATAATCATTGTATAATGGTGCTGATGCTTGAGCCCTAAAAACACAGCTTGACTTTCAAATTCTAAGTCACATGGAGAGAAAACATTTTAGTTGTCAACTGAATAAATGTATATGGAATCAGAGAGAAAAATCATGAAATCTCATAAGGCTGAGCTCTTCTGAAAATCAAGTCCTTTTAAAGTGCCTCCCATAAATAATCCAAGCCCCGGAGAAATCAAAATCACTAGTCACTTTTGTAAATGTAGGCCATAATAATGATAAATATCTTTAGTAACACATGTGGTGATTTAGATTTTCAAAGATCTGTGAAACATTAGCACAGATGTTTTTAAACCCCAAAAACATTCTGAGGCAGAGAATCCACAAAGTTTATATAGACAGTGCTCAGATACTGTTGTGATGGACATTAGCACAACCCCCCAAGATAGACAGAGGTTCTCAAACTGTGGTTGGTAGATTGGGTGTGTTCCACAATGCATTTGCAGAGATCTTGCTTGTTTCCAGCTTCAACTTTTCATTAAAAGATTGGTAGAAATACATAAAAGACTTTCCTAATTTTACATTTAAATGAAAGCAATTGCTGTAGTTACCCCACAGAATTCATACAATCGTGAATGGGAGGAACTGGAGGCCAGTACAATCACTGACTAAGAAGGAGAGGCAACCTATGAGACAGTCTGTAGTCCACACTATGTAAAAGTTTGAGACCACTGAATTAGAATGTCAGAGTTTTCTGGATGTTCAAAATGTGGGTTTTATTACCTACCTATGAGGGATAGCACTGCCTCTACTGCGTAGGCACATTTCAGGAAGATTCAGTTTCACTGCAACCACACAAGATGGCCTGAAACATCAAATCCTTAATAAAAAGGAGAAAGAAAGCTGTAACATTTGTTCTTTGGTGTTTTGAAAGATAGTCTTGACACATCAGGCATGGAGTCCAGTTTGCTATTATACATCAAAAATGGAAACAAGTGAGGTTGAGCAGTGATGGCACAATGTGTAAAAATATTAATTATAGGTAGCACTTCAGAAATTTGAAAATGTACGGTTCCATACAACACACATCAATCAACCAGTGGACAACTCTCTAACATTATAGGGGTGGTTTAATGGTGATGGCGGTTTTCAGTTCACCCAGTTTTTTGCTACAAACACTCACCTATCTTTATTATTGCTGTCATCATTAATGTTTAAGAATTCTCAGTAAATCTTTTCCAATATAATCTCTCTAATTGTGAGCAATTGCAGTAAATCTGGCTAGAGTGTCAGAGTGGTTTCTTCTCTCTGGTCTTCAGGACCTTAGTACAAAATTTGATAGCTTTCAAGAATCCTGGGGAACCTTGAATAAGAAATAAGAGGAGTTGGTGAGATCTGTCACATTCTATATAGCCATCTTTCATCCGACAGTTCTTGCACTCTGAACAGGGCAATGTAAAATCAGCAAAGAAATATAATGTTACATGCATTGAAATCCATATTACGCTAGTTTTTAGAGAATTTGAACAAAATCCAAGACCAGCTTTATTTATGTGGAGGACAGAGTGTGTTGGTTTTGTTTATCTTCTCAAGTAAGCACCTCAGGACAGGGAATGTGTCTTTGTGTCTTCTACCACGCCAAGTTTACTGTGAGCACTTAAGGATTAATACTAAATAATAAATAAATGTAATACTTGTGAGAGGTGCCAGATTGGCATTGATAGAGAACAATGCTGTCTATTTATATACAGAATGGATGCAGCATCAGTGCAGGCTTGCCTACTCTGCCCCACCTATTAATCATGTATTTTAAATGGGCCACCAAACAACTGTCAGATGGTAACAATTCTTAGTCACTAAAATCTTGGGAAAGAGTTGAACCTGTGGCCTCAAGCTGCAAAGCCTTTTTCTAGGTCTTTATCAAATCACCTGAGCCATCCAGCATTCTGTATCTGGCTCCTCTTATTAATTTGATTGGATTTTTTTTTGAAAATAGTATAATCTGATCACAGTCATTTTCTCTAACAATTGGGTGACCATCCTGGTTTATAATATTTTACTAATAACAGATTCATCCATTTGCTTTATGCCCCCGTATACATTTTCCTTACCCTTTGAATTACAGTAATTTGTGTGAATTTTAGCCCAATAATTGTCATCTTTGTTTTCTAGTTTACATGAAAAATTCTTTTCTGAGATATTGAGGTACATTCATCCTATTGTAAGTGATTGTGGCAGTGGCCATTTTAGAGGATAACTTATTCTCTTTTCAGAGTGCTCAGTTAAAAAAGCCTCCTTTTAAAGTGTGCTTGTAAGAAATAGTGTGGAAAGCAGGGGACACCTTCCTCAGCTGAGTTCCTTACATGTTATCATTGATTCTTGTTGTAGTAGAATTGGCAGCAATAGGATGATTCTGATGGGTGGTGACCTTATTGCCAGGAAAAAGGAGCTTGCCAATGGGATTTCATCCCAAATAAAATACTTGGGTTTACTCCAGTCAGAATCAAAACAGAAAACTCCAATTTGCTTTAGCTACTACAATGAGGCTTGTAGGTACCAAAGGTAACTGCAGCAACAAGGTAACTTCTGCAGTTACCAAAACCATATGACACTTCCAAAATCCCCACAGTTTAAGATCAGTCTTTTGTAACAATGGTTAGAGATTTTTTTTTTTACAGTCCAAATGCAAGCAAAATAGAATCAGAAAGCACGCAACTATTAGCCCCATCTAGGATTCCAAGGCAGCAACATTAACAACAAACCCTTTTTTCTCTCAAACTTTTTTAAAAAAAAGATTCCATACTAAAAGCAATATTAAGAGAACATTACGTTTGTATTACTAAGCACTCCACAGTTAGTAGTGGCCCCAATTACTGAAAAGATTCCACATGCAACCATAACTCTGTCCTCTTGAACAGACACAGTATGATACAATCTTTAATTATATGTGTCATGGTTTAGGGCTAGCTACACCCTGCAGTCCTCTCAGTGTAACACCTCCAGGTGATGGGTCTCTTGCCTTCATCTCTCTTGTGGAATCTTGCAATTCTCTCACTCTCTAGATTGGGTCATCAGTGTGCAGCACACAGTTTGCCAACTGCAATTATTTAGCAGGCCCAGCTGGATTCAGATACCCTGCAAGACTTCCTTTGGGACTTGCAACCAGTACCCAGGGGTGAAAGTAGAGGTAGGGACTTCCTGGTATAGGGCTGGGTTGGGGCTGGCTCTGGCCCCCAGAAGGGGCGGGGCCTCTGGTGGAAGGGGCAGGGAAAGGGGAGAGCAGAGCCAGCCCCAGTCCCAGTCCCAGCCTGTACCGGTAAGTGCTCTCCCCTGCCCCCGCCAGGGTAGCAGCAGCAGCCAGGGGCTCCAGCAGCAGGGCTCTGAGAGCTATTTAAAGGGCCCGGGGCTCCCCTGCCTCTACTGCCCTTTAAATAGCTGCTGGAGGCCTGGGGTAGTGGCGGTGGGGCTCTGGTGGCTATTTAAAGGGCCCAGGGCAATAGAGGCAGCGGGAGCCTTAGCCCTTTAAATAACCCTCATAGTCCCGCTGCTACTATCCCAGGGCTCCAGCTGCAATTTAAAGTGCCCGGGGCTCCAGCCACTGCTGGGGGCCCCAGACCTTTAAATTGCTGCCTGGGGAAGCCGAGCCGCCCCGGTACGGCGCACTGACTCTTGCCGGTATGCCCTACTGGAGCGTACCGGCTTACTTTCACCTCTGCCAGTACCTGAATATAGTGACATAACACAGCCTTTTCACAACGAAGTATTGTTTAATCTCATCAGAAGGAACAAAGCATAACAAGAAAAGGGTTTTTAACACAACTACCAGTTAACTTGCTTAACCGTCTTACCCAAAATTTAAGTAAGCCTTGCTTATTCAGACATCCCCCACGTTTCAGTCTAGGGGGACAGTGTGTACCCCTGCAGCTTCTGCCTCCCTCCTTGCCTATCCCCTCTATGAAGTGCATCTCTTTATTAATTCCCAAAATCCTTTGTTTCTCTTGAATCTGTTTAAACTGGTTTATGCACCCCAGCAGAGGGGGTCGGGGATAGACTTCCAAAACGTTGATTGTCTGCATTGACCTTTAATTATCAGTAAATGGGGGGCAATGGAAAGATTTGTCTGCTTTCCTGTCTATGTGCAGGTCCTCTCATGCCTGAATTAACCCCCTAACAATCTTATAGCAAACACCACAAACAAGCAGCTGGAATAGATACTGTTACTCCTGGGGGATTTCTGCGCCACTGCACAATGCAGAATTTTGCAGAAATTAACATTATGTGCACAGAATTTCCTGTCTCCCACAGTATATCTTCACTATGCGCATGCCATTTGGCTTTCTACAGAAAAACTGCAAAATCTACTGTACATGCACAATTTCTATTTTCAGCCATCATTTGATCAAAGCAAAACCAGATTTCACTGAATACTAAAAGATATTTCTCTTCCATAAAGGACTATGTCCATACCAAATTTCAACTTTCAAACCTCCAGCTATTTAGGATTAGATTGGATCAAAAAATCTTGTAAAAATATATTTATGTAAAAAAGTGTCTCTCTCTTAGCTCTCCTAGAACTCCAAAGTAGCTGAACTAGACTAAAAAACTCCAGACTAATTGATGACAGTTCCAGAAGGGCCTGAGTAATTAAATACAGCTAAAATAGAAATTAAATAACCTTATTGACAATAAGAGCGGCTACACCTGTGATAAGCAGCCACCAGTCTGAGGCACTAGCACACCTTTGCCTCAAAAGTAACCGATCCCTCAAATTATTAATGTTACACTCAGTGTGTGGCGCTCCTGTGCTTTTCCCTAGAGTGCCATTCAAAACATAGTCCAGAATGCCTGGCACAGAATTACATATTTTCAACATTTAACCTGAAATAATTAACAGTAATAAAATAACTGGTGTTATGTTCCCCATTATACCCTTATGTAACATTATGCCAGTTAACAAAGCTTTGTTGAAGTTTTTTTGCCCACTAAAATGTAGCAGTAGCAATTTCTACATTTGCCTAAAAACAAATCACTGCAGTTTTCTGTTCTTACCAATACATCTGATGGCACTACCAATGTTTATTGTTACAGTAAGACAGAGAGCTTCCTTGGGCAGATATATATGAAGAAGATATGGAACACACCCATCTTTGTCTCCTCAGGCCTATTGATTTCATGTTGCTGGTGTATGTCCATCTGCCCTCTGAGGAATCAGGTGTTTATTGAGTTTCTCAGTATTCTTTTAAGAGGTTTCAGCAGAAATCAGTGGATTACTGAGACCTTGATCCCCAAAAGGCTGTTGCCTTGTACAGTACCCGCAGCTGCTGCAGAGTATTCTGGCTGCCTAATATAAAGTTTTAAACCACTGCTTCTCAGGCATGGTGCACAGCTAATCCGCTCTGTCTCCTGTTCTGATGGCCAAACCTGAATATAATTTACTTAATGAGTTGAGGAAAATTAGCTGTTTCCATTTTGCTAGCATTTGTGGAGAGACAGGTAAGATCTAATTTTAAATCCTGCAATCTAATTCTTTGCCACACATTGGAAACTGGGCAGGGAGCCAAAAGATAATGCAGGGTGTCTCTATCCACTCACAGGAAACTACTGGTTTGACTTAACCATTTAAAGATTAGGAGAGGGATTTTTATGGCTTTATGAAATTAAGATACATAGATAATATATAGATATAGGCATGCATTAGGTTCTTAAATTATTTTCAGACACTCAGAAAGCTGTCCCACTCTTCCACCCCCTTTTTGAGGATATTTACATTGGAAACAGTTAGAGGTTATGCAAAGAAACAGGTTTACAAATGCTCCCTGTCAGATGTGAATACCTTTGAGACCAAGTGGATTTATATTCTCTTAAAAATCTGTATTTCTATACTTGAGTAGTTACACTGAGATTTTGGAGGAGAAGGGATTTCATGTCTTGTGTATGTGTGACAGGTAGTATATGTCACATGCTCTCAATCAGAATTTTAAGGCTGAGGTTACTTGATAGGCAACTCTCTTCCTTACCTAAAAAAGAAAACAGAAAGGAAAAGGGGGAAAAAAGGCGTTCAGCAACAGGAAGAAACCAGATGACTCTGCAGGCCCCCATTCAACCCTCTCCCTTAATATTTCTTTCTTTATGATTGCCAAGTCAAGTAGAGAACACTCTATCACAAATCACTTATTCTCACTTAGTGACACACAGCATTAGTGTATACATGTATTAATGGATTTAGTTGCTTTTATGTGATGAAAAAGGTTTATTTATATGTACACTAAATGTTGTCCTTTGAGATGTGTTGTGCACATATATGTTCCACTGCAGGAGTATAGGTGCCCAATGCCAGCAGTACCAGTAGGGGGTTCATGCATCCGTTGTCCTCGTGCAGTAAGATGAGAGTATAAAGGGGTACCCCCTAATCTATTCCTTCACACTTCCGGGAACTAATGCCCAAAATAGTGGACGAAGTGGGAGGGTCATGGAATGTGTATGTTCACAACACATCTTAAAGAACAACGATTACTATACAGGTAAATCACAGACTTTTCTCCTTGCAGATGTAATCGCTAACAACTCCTCCCACCACTGTTTTAATTGCCAGCAGCATCAGATATGTTGTTGTCAAAGGTTGAACCCATAAAGACAGCCCTATTAAATTCAGGTCCCATAAAGGTAGTTGATGAGACACAGGAAGGTACATGTGAATAAGTCCCTTTAAAAATCTGGATACAAAAGAGAAGCAAGAAGATAGAAAACCCATCTACTGGTGCATGTACTGCAGAGATGGATGTTAGATGGACTGTCACTAAACTAGAGAGACAAGACAGGTGAGGTAATATGTTTTATTGGACCAATTTCTGTTGGTGAGAGACTAGCTTTCAAGCTTACATGGAGCTCTTTCTCAAGTCTCACTGAACTGATAGAGAAAGCAGGATATTTCAGATGCAGCAGGTAATCTAGCATATGTCTAATCTCCCCAGGTTTTCAAAGTGCTTGAGCCCGAAATTGACCCAACTGAGTCCCCCAACCCCTGCTAGGAAAGGAATCCCTCTGCATATGTTCAAGGGTCCAACAACCAATCCAGAGACTGAAGCATTAGTCTGGAGACACAAATCAGCATGGAAGACACAGTGATTGAAGTCAGGCTTGCAGACAGCTGAAGTGAAGTGTTGCATGCTGAGTCATAAACATGCATGGGCCCAAGGGTCCCAATAGGTGTAGGCAGGGTCATAACTGGGGGGGGAGGGGGAAGGGGGATGAGCAGAGCAGCCACCCAGGGCACAAAGCCATGCAGGTGGAAAAACGGGACCAACAAGGCCCGATGTAGGTCTGGTGAAGGGCATGCTCTAACCGATGCCAACTGGTAATGTCTAAAAGGCTTAGATCTCCTTCTAGAGAAATTCCAAGGTCTTTGCTGTTAAAATTATTTCTTTTGCATTTGCGATTTGAACTGTTTCCTCTGTTACTGGGGTGTAGAGCCCCAATAATTGGAGAGTCACACAGGAGTCTCTAACATGTGCATGGCATCATCTTTTTTTTGAGAAAACAGTTTCGATCCTTCAACTGGTAGGCCTTGCATTGTGTTTTGTAGCTCCCTTGGGATGCCAGAGCTACAGCCAAGAGGAACATCTCATCAAGAGGGCTGTAGCCATGGAACATGAAGTGATGTTGGCCATGTCGTAACTGCCTCCAAGAACTACTCCTTGTATTCTTTGGGCAATATATCTGAACAATTCGTTAATAAAGTTATATTTGGACAACAATGCCTGATAATTCGAATATTCATAGTGATATAGGCCTTTCTGATGTGTAAGTATAGTCTCTTATACCCCTCGTCTTTCAGGGTAGCCTTAACATGAGACTGCCTTGAACGCTCATTGGCCACTGCGACCACTGGAGAGTCTTGGAAGGGGTTAGCAAATAAATAATCAAATTCCTGCTGGGTGATCTGGTAACATTTGACCACCCATTTGGCCAGGGGTGGAATGGAGACCATGTCTGCCAATGTGTCTTTGCAGGTTCCAGCAGGGCTTAATTAATTGGAGGGTAATCCTTCCCAAGCAGGAGTTTGCAAGATATCTAATACTTTGTTTAGTGTGTCTTACACAAGTTCTGCCTGCACCCCTAGACATATGACCACCCTCCACAGGAGGTTCTGAAATACTTTAAATCCTCATGGAGCGTTGATGCCAGCTCTGGAATGATGACCTTATCTAGAGAAGAGGAAGAAATATGGGGTGGGGGAACATCTAAGGGTTCCTTCCTGGACAACTCCTCTCCTGTGGGCTCCAACAAAGGAAGAAGAGACTGCAGGACAATCTACCCTAGTAGTCACTGGTACTGGAGAAGGCAGCCTCCTCCTACATTGTGTCTGTGATGGGGACCTAGATGCTCTTGAAGCAATCCAAGATGCCCAATAAGGCCATAGAGGGTAGTTTTTGTACTGCCCACGGTGGTTGGCACCATATTGGGTATCTTTCTAAAAATACTGTTCTTGATTTGTGGTCCGTGTGTTCCTAGAGTGTGACCGGTACGGAGCCCTGAAGATCTTGGAGGAGATATAAAAGTGTATCATGGTCAGAGTCTGAAGAGGAGGAGATACAGGTTGTGATGGGTTCCCTCTGGGGTGCCACCTGCCCTCTGACCCACCTGCCTGAGCTCCCTCTCTCACTGTGCTGCTGTGAAAAGCTGAAAAGCTCTCCAAGTTTGCACTTTCACCAGCATTCACACAAGTAGGGACACACCCAGCTGCAGTTACATATAGGTTCTCTAACCACCAACCTCCCAGTCTAGATTCCCAGAGCAGTACTGTCCTGTCCTGGTCAAAATCTGGCCAGTATTTGGGATTAATGTCCAGTCCGCCTCTCCCTCAATGTGAACAGGACCATGCACACTTGTAACCAATCTGAGATTTCCTCTCAACACCTTAGTCAAGTGTACACTGGTTTGGATTAAAACATAAAATAAGTTTATTAACTACAAAAAGATAGATTTTAGGTGATTATAGGTGATAGCAAACAGATCAAAGCAGATTACCTAGTAAATAAACAAAAATGCAAACTGAGCTTAACATACTAGATAGGTAGGATATAAATTAACAAATTCTCACCCTAAGTGATAAACAGGCTGGCAGATTCTTTAGGCACAAGCTGCCTTTGCTTTGCAGCTTGGGTTTCCCAGGTATTCACACAGGCTAGAAACCCTGTTAGCCTAGGACCATCACTTCACCCAGTTCAGTCTTTGTTTCTCAGGTGTTTCCAGGTGTTGTTGTAGGGAGAGTGAGGTACCATAATGATGTCATTTCCCCTTTTATGTCTTCTTCCCATGTGCTGGAAAGTTCTTTTGCTGTGACCTGGGTCAAACTGTTCCCATTGTGTAGTGCTATCTCTGAGAGTTTTCTGTTGTACACCGTTCCTGGGGTAATCCTTGTGCTTGTGTGCATTTCCTCAATAAGCCATTAACATTGTTTGGCCTTTTTACTGTTGTACCTGAATAGCTGCTTGTGGGTGTTTTCAACCTCACAACATGTTCCAGAAACACGTATATAACCAAACTTCATAACTTCACATACAATGATAGCACATACAATCCAATCAGTTATTAATGTCTAGTAGATCAAGATTTTTAGAATGATACCCCACAAAGCATACTTTGTACAAAACATATCCTAATTACATGACATTGGTGAATAAGGGGGTGCCAGGGTGTCATATAGATCTCCTCAGTAAATGGAAGTGCAGTTCCAATAGACCTACTGGAGGTCTTGGTGCCAGTATTAAAATGTGCTGCCCTAAAGATACCAACATTGACAATGTATTGGACGGAGCGGCTGGAAGCAGGTGAGGGATCAAAAGGCAGAAAGGTGAGTTGATGTCAACAGTGCCAGCAGAGCTGATGTTGGAGGCTGTAGGGACAATCCAGGTGGAACTGCCAGTGACATGGCAGCATGTGACTTTGACAGGACCAGTGTGATTAAGGCTAATGTGATTGAAGCTGGATGATGTAGTAAAGGAGCATCCAGAAGAGGGGGAGACAAAAGGTCCTGCCATTGCAAAGGCTACTTACAGCGTCAACAGTATGAAAATTGCAGGCAACTGTTTGTTCCCAATGACAGTGGTACTGGACTTGACTGTGCCAGGGCTAGGGATCTGCCTGTGAAGGCAATGGTCTCGATGGCCTTGCTGGAGCAAAAGTGGACATTGCCATCAAGTGCCAGTGTTTGCAACCAGAACTTGACGGGGCACTCAAGGACTTTTCAGAAGATTTCTTAGATGACTGAGACTTTGAAGGTCTGTCAGTCTCAGAGGAGACTGTGGGAGAGGATGAATAGTGCTTCTCATCCAATGTGGGGATAGAAGCCAGGACAGCTGGAGGGGTACTCCTTGTCTGCTCTCTTGTGGTCAGGGGCAGGTTCTGAAGAGCAATGTATTGCCTTTTTCCAGGGAATACACCTTGCTTCTTCATCCTTATTGGAAAGGTGGTACAAATAGGATGTTTGTCCCTCACATGTCTCTTGCCTAAGCAAATTAGGCAGCTTTTGTGCCTATCACTAACAGGTATCAGCCCTGCTCATGGCACACGGTTTGAATCCTGGGGACTTTTACATAGTAAAACCCCAGAATCAGAGAACTACCTACCTACCTAAACCATACTAACAATAAAACTAATGACAACTGTATACAAATGAGAGAAATGCTCATTTCTAAAGGCTGGCTAACCAAAGCTGAAGAGCACCAGAGAGCTCCAACTCTCGCCACAGGAGGTAAAAAGGGACTGAGAGGGAGGTATTAGCCGTGTCCCTTTATGCCCTTGGCTTAGCACACATGGATAGTGCAGCCACATTGGCTGCCTGCTGGTATTGCTGGCAAAAGTCTCTGATTTGAATGTATCGGGTGTGGAATGTGTATGTGCACAATCACTCGAAGGAGAATGAGTGAGGCTCTTGGTGAAATTCCAGATAAGAGCAGATAGATGCTTTACAGATGGCATGATTAAGGTTGATGGCTTAAAACGGGTAGGCAACCTATGGCATGGGTGCCGAAGGTGGCACACGAGCTGGTTTTCAGTGGCGCTCACACTGCTCAGGTCCTGGCCACCGGTCTGGGGGGCTCTGCATTTTAATTGAATTTTAAATGAAGCTTCTTAAACATTTTAAAATCCTTATTTACTTGACATACAACAATAGTTTAGTTATATATTATAGACTTGTAGAAAGAGACCTTCTAAAAATGTTAAAATGTATTACTGGCACGCGAAACCTTAAATCAGGGTGAATAAATGAAGACTCATCACACCATTTCTGAAAGGTTGCCGACCCCTGGCTTAAAATGTCCACAAAATGTGAAAAAGTCATCATCTGAGGGCTTTTTTTTTTTTTTTTTTTTTTTTTTTTTTTACACAAAATTAAATTATGGAGAAATCTTGCTTGGTAGAAAATTGGCTATAAAGACCATGAATTTTTATTTAATAAAACCTTAAAAAAAAAAAAAAGATGACCAACCAAGCCCATGTGGTTTTTGCTGTGTAAGTCAAATCTATGACAGACACACAGTCTCAGGGATGAGACATACTCACATCTTGCCACAACTGCATTCTTCAGAGGTCCTCATTCCTCATACTTCTTGGGATTGAGAGAGAGAAAAAAACAGCACACTTATGGGGATTTAATCACCCTAGTTCTCTAACCTCTCCGCTTTGGTAGTGTAGTTGGTAGTGTATCACTAATATGGTACTGTATTGCTAGGTCGGTGACACCTGTATCATCTCAGAAATCTCGTCAACATGAACGCACCAATTATTTTAGTCTGTTTCATTCTCTGCCATCCTTCAATAAACAATTTAAATAATTAAAACAAAATTACTTATTTCTTTTGTATTATACTGGGTTCAAGGTCACTAGAAGCCTAAGAAACGTGATGGGGGAGACTTGCCAGAATAAGTGGTCACCTACCTCTTCTGGCCACAAATTTGTCAGCTCAGGAAAATATTGTCTGGCATCCTCTCTACCCTTGTGCTCCCGGTTGCTTGCAGTGCAATCTTGACTGCCTCTTGAAATTATTTTTATTTGGAAATTTGTATAAAATTACCATAGTAAGCATTAACATTAAAAATGCAACTTGCTTCAAAACATTTTCTAAAAATCAATGTCAGTGTTAGATGTTTCATGATTATTTATGTAGCAACCACAGTCTGTGAGGAGATTTTTTCAAACTGATAAAAGACAAGCCCGCAATGTAACCAGGGTACAGCCTAAATATATAACAGGCAAGGGAGAGGATAGGACAGTGACTGTGCAATGGAACACAAGCATTCACACCAAAGTGCCATGATTTGAAAGTTTTATTTTTAAAAGTAAACATCCACTGGGGCATAGGGAATGCTTGAGGAGATATCCTTGGAGAGATGCCTTTTGAAGAGAAGCTTGAAGGAGGAGAAAGTGGAGCCATGACAGATTGTGTCTAAAAGGAGATTCCAGGAACATAGGGCAGCATGGGAAGATTCAATAATGGGAGTGGAATCATTGTCTTTACATTCTCCTCTGGAGTATTGTGATTATAGTTCAGATATGAGTCATACTGATATATCCAGCTTGTTAAAAGCATATTTCAAGCTGAAAAGCATCTGAAGACTGCAGGCTGCAAACTATTCGTTCTGTTTACCAGTAGGTGGTGCTAAAACCTGATTTAACTTTATGGCTAGCTGTCCAGATGCAGCAGTGGCCAGAAATACATTCTAGATCTCCAGCAGGCAACACATTTTCATATGCTCCTCCCAATAAGGAGCTGGCCACAGTGAGCCACACTTTGGTTACGTCAAGATTGGTCTACTACAGAATACAGAAACCACATAGAAGCGGCAACTTGTCTAAAGTTTAGTGGCTCATTTCCTAAGACAACCAAGTGGACAGAACCACACCACATTAGCATTCCACATGCTACTTTGCCTCTCACTGAGTACTGGATCCAATTCAGGATCCTAGTTCACATCTTCAAAGATCTCCATGTGCTATGGTTTGGCTTCCTGAAACAGAGCTTCTCCCTCTGCATCTCTTCAAGATTATTACTATAAGAAAAATGGTGGTAAGAGTACGCAGTACGAATGTTTGAAGTAATCATTCCCATTCTTTTCAATGCTCATGATTTATTAACTCTAAAGTATTTGGTTTGTAGTCTTCTAATAGTTATATTACTTACTTTACTGTAGCACCCTTAAATAACTTATTGAAGTTGTTTTACCTGGAAATACCATTTCTGGAATTAAACTCCCTCCCAGTGAGATATGTATGCTACCCTTCATTTAGGACCAGCATTTAGGACCATGGACTTAATGGCAAATATGGGGCTGATGGGTGGGAAGATAACTTCTTGTTTTTTTATTATACCCCTTTGTGCAAGGATATTGATACCACTCATTTCTGAAATTTGCCTTAGAGATTTCTTGCAGGACTTATTCTTCTGTCCTAGTACATTGGGAGCCAGGGTGACAGAGATGCTGCAACAGATTTAAGTGTTTTTTTTTTTCATGAAGATGAGGCTATACGAACAATGACCATCCTATGTGTTGCGGCTGTTTACCATCTCTTCAGTTCTGAAACTCAGTATGCAGATATAATGTTTTCAAATATTGGATATTCATAGGTAGTTATTATTCTGGAGTATCTAACTAGTTTGATGGTGTTTTCTTGTATTTAAGATGTGTAAATACAACTTAAAATTTTTCTTTTGAAAACCAGCACAAGGAAATCCAGTACACCCTAGCACCACACCAACATTATGTCAAATATGAATCATTTATTTTATGCCAACAATTTCACTTGTCATAAAGAGAAATGCATATTTCCTAATTTCTTCTTTATTTTTCATTCGTTACAATTCTTTTTTACCTCTCCATGTTCAATTATACCAAAGATTTTCTCAGGAAAACCAGTTTTACATAAATATTGTTCTTTCAATTTCAAGTTTACTCTTACTTTTTTGACCCCCCCATATTTTGGGAATTTTGGTGAATATCAGCACTCATGAAAATGAGGGCCTGCACACAGACAAGTTTCATAGGCCAGGCAGTCAGTCAGCAGTTTGTCAAGCTTCACAATCAGGTGCACCCAACACAAAAGTGGGATAAAATCTGTTTTTGTGACATGTATGCAACTGCTAAAGTAGAGACAAGTGTAAAAATATAATTCTTCACATACTCCATACTACTGTTTTTGTCTTGGGGGTCTCTTCTGTGTAGAGACTATTGCTTGTGATGTATAGTGTAGTGGTATAGTGATACAGCAGTTTTCAAATGGAGAACTGGATTGAATCCATCAAATAAAGTTCACTGGTGATCCACATGATTTGAACCCAGATTTCCAAAAATGAACACTTACCTGCTTTATTTAAGAGAAAACTTTCTCTCTCCCTTTGGAATAATGTAGTTTCCAGCAGAGTTTATTGGCTCTAAAAGAAACAGAGCACTGAAATCTAGAACTGTACAGCATTTTGGGTTTCAGGTAGATTTCAGTTTTCATTTTGGTACAGATTTTTTTGGATTTTGAATACTGACAAATTCCTACACAAATCTTGTGTGTGGGTGAGTGGGTGCGAGTGTTTCTCATAATGCAGACTTTTTGTTTTAGACTCCGATATCTAGTTCTTGCTCTAGAAATAAAAGACAACAAGGATATTGCAGAAAAGCTAATGATGTATTTGCATCAGCTTTCACCACAGAAGATCACTGGGAGATCCTACCTCGGTGAGGGTGCTGGAATACTTTGTATAGTGGGGGTGCTGAGAGCTATTGAACCAAACTGTAAACCCTGTATATGATGGAAACCACTTTAAGCTAGGGGGTGCTGCAGCACCCTAGCACCTCTAGTTCCAGCACCTATGTACTGCAGAGCTGCACTTAATAGTTAATAAAGATGATTCAGAGATTTAAGGTGTCAGAAATGCTATTGGAAGTGCTGACCCTCATTTGTGACTTGGACATAAGTCACCAGGACCAGAGGTTATTAATCCAAGAGTTCTGAAGGAATTCAAGAATTAAGCAAATAAGCTGTAAATATGTAATTTATCATTAAACTAAACTACTGCAGGTAGCCACTGCTGTACCTATTTTATAAAAGTCAGAATTGGTAAAGTTGTCCCAGGGGATTATAGCCTAGTGTGCCTTACTTAAATATCAGGTAAATGAGCTGAAAATTTTTTAAAAAGCCCTATAAAGTGCCTAGCTGAGCCTACATGTGGCTGGAGGCAGACAAGGAAAGGACATTAAATGTTTACCATTCAAGTTGCTCAAAGCAGAAGTCCAGATCACTCAGCTTCAGGATCTGCATAATAAAAGATGGACTTTTGTGGCAAGCTCAGGCCCTAAAATCCTCAGTATACCATTCCCCATCCTTGTTGCAATGCTTGATAAGGTATTTATATGGTATTTACACTAAGAGCAATAAAATTGGCTGAGATAATTTTACTTTTTACCACAATAGTGTTAGAGTATATTTTTGTCTAAAGCATTGCTTTATACTGGCACTCCAAGGCAGACAACTTCTCCATCAGTTTCTTTGGCTCTCCTCCAGGAACTTCTTCCCCCAAATGCTAAACTAAGAAGTTATCTTGCTAGGGTTGCTTTGGCTGCATCCCCATGAGAGGGCACGCTCATTTTTCTTCTCTCTCTCTCTCTAGCTCTTTAGAGAGAGAGATAGAGACAAATAAAAGACCATCTGCAATCTCATTGGCAATAAACAGGTTTGTGCCGTTGAACTGTCAATGTCACAACAGTTTATTCGGTCAATTTTTTATTAATCATCTATACTTGAGTATGGTCAGATCATGTTATTTCATCTAAACATGAAAGGCCAGATTCAACCCAGGGTCACTATCAACTCTGGTGGAGAGGTCCTGGTAAATAAAGTCTGCGAGGAATCATAGAATATCAGGGTTGGAATGGATCTCAGGGGGTCCTCTAGTCCAACCCCCTGCTTGAGGCAGAACCAATCCCCAAGGAGGATGATTGACTCAATTCCTCTTCCTCCTGGGAAAGCAGGTAAAGGGTTAAGAGTTGGAAAGGAAGGGGTAGTCATTTGGAAAAGTAACGCAAGGTAAAACACATTACTTTCTGCTGTAAAAAGTAATCAGATTACCCATCAAAATCATATTATACATAAGTAACCCTTCATGTTAATCTGTTACATATAATCAAATTACTTTTTAGAGTAATTTGTTATTGTAGTCCCTTTATGTTCCCAAGAGATCCATATATAAACATATTCAAACACACAAATTCAAAACATTAAAACAAAACATCCCCACTTTCCACCTACAGAAACATCGGGTTCCCTCTTCCACTGTTTATCACACATTCACAACCAGAGTTGCTATTCTCCCCTCAATGACCATCATCCTAAAGAATGTTGCGTGAAACTCTGGTCCCACTGAAGTCAATAGCAAAACTTCCATTAATTACACAGGGCCAGGGTTTCACACCATCTTTTTTCATGCTTAATGCTATTTAAAATCAAACAACCTATTGCTTCTAATACTGGCTGTAAATATTTTCTCATTTAACTTTCTGTAAAACAATATGATTAACTTGCTGTCTGCCTTGTTTTTCATTATCTCTTTCCCTTCACTTATCTTTTATCCTTGTCTTTCCCCCCTAATTAATTTTTCTGTTCTACCCTCCTGCCTCTAATCCCTCCCTCCATCCCTATCATTTCTTATCTTGCATTAGCTCCAAACCTCTCTGTCCCATTCTATTCCATTCCCTCCTCTTTGCCTCTCCTCCCACTATAGCCTCTCTTCTGAAGTCTTCCTGCCCTGGGTCCTTTGCTGTTTCTTCTTGCTCTTCCTCTCCTTATCTCCCAGGCAGCTCTTGCTTTCCTCCTCCTTCAACCCACCAGAATCTTTTCTTCCCCTGGTTTCTCCTCCTCTCACCACCAGGGGCGGCTCTAGGTATTTTGCTGCCCCAAGCACTGCAGGCAGACTGCCTTTGGCGGCTTGCCTGCGGAGTGTCCTCTGGTCCCACGGCTTTGGCGGACCTCCCACAGGCATGCCGCTGAAAGTAGCCTGCCTGCCGCCCTCGCGGTGACTGGCAGAGTGCCCCAAATGGCTTGCCGCCCCAAGCATGCTCTTGGCGTGCTGATGCCTGGAGCCGCCCCTGCCCATCACACTATCTGCAACTATCTTTCCTCTCATCTCTTCCATTCCGTTCCAAATGAGGGTCTCTCCCTCACAGGCCCCTAGGCTAGTTCCCCCCTTCCCCAACAATTTCCTTTCCCATTTCTGGGGTTCACTCTCCTCCCGCTTCTCTCCCTCCTCCTTCCCCCCCCAGAAACAGAACTCACAGATGTTACGATCTTTGGAGGAAGCTGGAGTAGTCCCACAGCCCTCCTGGAGGATCCTGACTGTGGGAAGTGGCTGCTTCTTGGTGTCTCCACTTCTTCCCCTCCCCATGGTCCCCACAGGAAGATAGTCAGAGAAGACGTGGGCAGCTACAGAGGGGTCTTCAGCTGTCTCCTTGCAGGAGGAGGCAGCTACGCAGCTCCCTCTTGGAGAAGTAGGGAGTGCAGAGTTTATAATCCCAACTCAGAGAAAGTTGGGGAAGAACATCCTCTGTTATCTCCCTGTATTAATGGGCCCAGTCAAAATCCCTTTCTGAAAATGCCCTGCTTTCAGCTTTCTCACAATTAGACCCTGTGGTTTCCACCTCAAGCACCCCAACTAGTGCATCTCCACTAGCAGGGTGTCTGCAGAAGACTTACAGTTCCTGAGGTGAGCCAGGATTCAAGTCACTTCAGGCTTTATTGACCAATGCCACCAGTTGGACCAAATAAAACAGTGGAAGACCAAATAACTCTGTTAGGCCGACTTTTATTTTTCTTTTTAAAAGAAAAGTGCAATAGGGATCAATAAAGTCATGACTGTAATCTCAGAATGGAGTCTGCTCCACAACACAGTTTTTAAACTGTATGAAGCTTGAAACTTAAATGACTTGATGCTGCCTTAACTACACTCCTAAGATTATTAACAAAAATGTAATCAAACCCTGAAAAAGTCTTATGGGAGTAGGAATAAAACTATTCCTTTCCATTCTCTGCATCACACAGGACCACATTAAAAGGATAGAGGCCCACTTATTCACCTTACAAATGCCAGTAAAGCACAAGCAAGCAGCTGGGTGTCTATCTGGCCATCTGTATAAATATTTACCTGGTTTCAGCCAAAGGTTTTAGATCTTGGCCCTGATTATACTTCTTCATGCATAAGCCTTTGCACACATTATAGGCACTACCAAAGTGCATTCTGTCACCCCTTTGGGAGACAGAGTACTGTAAATCTCATCAAACCGTATCTTCTCTTCACAAAACAGTCATTTTTATGGGAAATAGAAAATTCCTTATAATTGGTTATCTACTATTACCAAAAGATTTCATGTTCCCAAGATAATTTTACTTTTAATTTTAAGAAGACTATCTTCTTTCTTCATCCTTTAACAATTTTTCTAATTGCAGTGAAATCTATTGGCTAATGAGGTTACCTGTACCTCATTCACTGGTGCTATCACATGAGAAATGTAATTGATTCTGTTGATCCAATTACTATTTAGCTCTACTGCCTATAAAATCTGCTGCAATAAACTGATTCTTGGTCTTCTTGACTGATATTTAAAAGGCAGATCTTTTGCTTTCACTGCTCAGGTGCAGGAGAAAGAAAAGGAAGGATGTTGTGTTCTATTTTAGTGAGCCTATAATTAATACATCAAGGGCCAAACACATCTTGTATTGAAGTCAATGACAAAAGTCTGATTTCAGTAAGAGCAGAATTGAATCCTTAGACATATTGAAAAAGGAAAACTGCAGTGACTAATAGGGTGGGCATTACAATTAATTTTCAAATCATTTGTAAAAATACATCTCAAAATTTCAATGGCCCCATCCCGGTGAATATGGTTGAATCATTGAAGATGAAAAAGGCCCACTAGAAAATTTAAATAATCTTTTCAGCTTAGTTATAGTTCTCTTCATCTGATATTTCCAAACTGTTATTGGACTTGGCACCCAATCCTGCTCCCTTTGGAGCAGGGGCGACATTTGCTAGAGGGCAGGGGGACAGTTCCCCCCTAACACTTTTTATGGCTCCTTGCCAGCTAGCAATGTGGTGTCTTCCCCATTCCTGTGGGGGTCATAATGGGGTGGGCCAGGTGTTGGCACCCAGTTAATGCCCTGTCAGTGTTGCTCTCCTCTCCCCACCAGCTGGACAGAAAGTAGCAGTGGCAGGCTGCCTGGAGCTCAGCGTAGAGTGAACCAGGCCCCAATCCCTATCCCGGGCTGGCCATCAGTGAGACACCACTCAAAATGAGCCAGGCTCAAATTGCACCCTAGAATGTGGGTTGCAGCACCACTCAAATTTGGCCCGGACCCCCATCCATCAAGCCAGCTCGGAAGGGGCTCCTCTGGAGGGGCCTATTTAAAAAGTGGGGGGACAATGGCCCCTTGACTCACCGCTGCCTCTGGTTCCTGCCTGCCCTCCGGGATAACTCTGGCACACCACCTCCCTGCCCCTCTGCTGTCCCAGAGATGGGACTAGCTCACTAATCCCATGGCCAGCCGTGACCTGAGCAGGGAGGTGGAAGCAGGGATGCTGACACAATTTGACCCCTACTTTACCCCAGAATTGTTCTGAAATGGTGCCCCTGCTTTGAAGTTTTACCATTGGCTTCAATGGGAGCAGGATTGTTTGACGTGCAGGAAGCAGAGCTCAGCGAATTAAAAGCATTAGTGATCTGGACACTTTGGTTGTTTAAAGCCTACTGAAATCAATGAAAAGACTTACTAATTTCAATGCGCTCTGGATCAGGGCCTCTCAAAGTTGTACGATAGGTACTATTAATTATTATTTTTCTGCTGTTTGTATATTTGCACACATTTTCTGTACTATAATCTTACAACACTTCTGAAAGTCTTCTGAATCATTTTCACACTGAGTTGCCTTTTCTGCTTCTATGGGACTAAAATGCTTCCACTAGTGTGAGTACAGAATTATGATTTGGTAATATTTTACACCCACTTAGCATGGGCAGAATCAGGCACCAAAGCTCACACTTGGAATCTTGTGATCTCAGATGCTGCAAAGTCATCGAAATATGCCGTTGACTTTTTCGGTCTGATTAACAGAATATATGTTATCTTTTCTTCTTCACTTTCATGTTGGGATATACTTCAAGAACATATGCCAATATCTGTTAAAGGGTTATCGGACACTCGTTAGGAGTCGAGAATTGATGCTGTGAAGCCATTGCATTATCACCTTGAAGAATTGTGCAATGCTTTGTCATCTTTGCGAGAATATGTGCTCGAAAAGAAAGATGGCAATACAGCAACAGAAGCCGGTGCGCTTTTAGACCATGTTACTACGTGGCCTTTTGTTCTGACTGTGTACATGTGGTACGATATACTATTTCACGTCAATAAAACCAGCAAATTAATTCAGTCACCAGATGTGTCAATTGACGTACTGGCAGGCAGAAGTTGGTGCTACAATGAAGTTTTTGGAAGACTATTGAAATACAGGATATAACTCAGAGCATATGGGTATTGAGCAGGTGTTTCCAGAAATCAGGGTGCGACGTAAGAAGAGAATGTTTGATTATGAATGTGCTGATGATTCAAGTCGTCTTTCTGCTGAAGAAAAATTCAAATCGCAGTTCTTTCTTGTTCTCACTGATCAGGCCATATCTTCTGTTTCGTCGCGATTTGACCAACTCGTGGAGTGGTATAAGTTGTTTGGATTTCTGTACAATGCTAACAGCCTGAAGCAGTGTCATAGAGAAGATGAACTGGAGAATCACAGCAAAAATTTTGAAAGAAAAATGGGAGACATTGATGCCAACGAACTCATAATGGAATTGAATCGTTTTACTTATGTCATCGAGAAAGAGAGAGGACTTGTCATGGCAAACAATTTTTTAACGTACATATACAAGAACAGCCTTCAGGAGATATATCCGAATCTTTGCATTTGCATCAGAATTCTTCTGACCACACCAGTTACTGTCGCTGGTGCTGAAAGGAGCTTCAGCAGAATGAAACTGATCAAGAATATCCTGCGCTCAACAATGACAGATGACAGGCTTTCTGCGCTTGCAGTTATCTCAATCGAAAACAAGATTGCCAGATCTCTGGACTATGACGCATTGATTAACCAATTTGCGGAGAACAAGGCTCGAAAGAAGCGCTTTGCGTAAATACGGAATACATGTACACTGTAGGCCTATGTATACATAATATGAACCCTGTATATTGTATAAAATAAATACCGCATTCCAGTTTCTGCATTGTAAGGGGCCCCAGACATATGTTCGGAGGGGGCTACATTCTTTGTTGCTACGGCCCTGGAGCCATGCAGTCTGCAAAACTCAGTGATCTTGCCATAAAAATCAAGAAGGTAGTGAAACCCCCTATAACAGGATGTTTGGGATCCAAAAACTTTCATCGCATTAAATGCGGGGTCGCGGTATAGTGGGGTTTGTCAGTGGTCCCCAACGCGGTGCATTGATGTGCACCGCCTAGTGCCTAGCAGAGAGGAGAGGAGCCGTGGCTCCCTGCCTGCCGTGGACAGAGAACTCCGGGTCTGCGGAAGCCGGTGCTCTCTGTCCCCATCAGGCGAGGAGCTGCGGCTCCTCTTGAAGCCGGAGAGAAGCCACAGCCCCATACCTGCCAGGGACAGAGAACACCGGCCCCCGCAGCCCTGGAGTTCTCTGTCCCCAGCAGGTGGGGAGCCGCGGCTCCTCTTGAAGCCAGAGGGAAGCCGCGGCCCTGCACCTGCCAGGGACAGAGAACACCGGCCTCCGCAGCCCCGGAGTTCTCTGTCCCCAGCAGGTGGGGAGCCGCGGCTCCTCTTGAAGCGGGAAAGAAGCCACTGCCCCACACCTGCCAGGGACAGAGAACACTGGCCCCCACAGCGCCGGAGAAGCCGGAGAGAAACCGCGGCCCCACGCCTGCTGGAGACAGAGAGCACCGGCGCCCGCACCCTCGGAGTTCTCTGTCCCTGGCAGATGCAGGGCTGCAGCTTCTCTCCCCTCCCATGGTGTTGGGGACCATTGGTACAGTATCCTACTGTATTATACCTTAAAGGAGAGCCAACCTCTGATCGCGTTATATGCGATTTCGCATTATGGCTGGGCGTATTCTTGCGAGGTTTGACTGTATCTTTAAACTTGACCACTATCACAGAAAGTACACTTTCGGAAAGCACCACTTGAATCACCTCCAACAGCAATGGACCCCTTTCTGCAGACCCTAGGAATGCAACATTACCTTCTGAGAGAGTAAAACTGAAGATTTTGAATACAGAAGCTGTTGATCCAAGTAGCAGAAATCACACATCCACTGTTTGTTTTAAATGAATCCCCAGACTACTGGATCTAGGGAGAAAAGGGAATAAGTTAAAAAAAGATACAGCCCATTGCACACAGGGCTGCAAGAGACAGCTTTTACTGTGACCATAATTATTTGCGTACATAATTTTAAAGGACAGCAATTTTTCAATGCTGCCACGGAAAAAGAGCTCTTTCTTAAATAAGGAAAAGCTATCATTTCTGCTTTGGCAGTGGTAGACAACTGCATTAAAACCAATAAAGAAACTACATAGACCTCTTATACGCAGTAAACCTATGGTTCCTTAAAGGGACACCAACTTTGATGTTCAATAATCCTGAAGAAGAAACTCTGAAATTTGTAAATTCAAGAGCGGAAAACCTTAATGCAAAATAAGCTATAAGGCACACGTTTGGGTTATATTAATGCTGGTATGTATTAAAATGGCAATTACATGAAAGATATTTAAGTAAGTCTTTTTTTCCTCATTATTTCATATGGAATATGCTTTGCTTCAATGTTAGTTCATCAGGACCATCTCCTGTAACAATTTTATCACAACCTAACCTTGATGATCCAAGCTGAGCATAGTCTCTGCTTTCTAGATAGTCTGTAGACTAATTGAGGGGGCCTGTTTATATTCTTTTCATGTAGATTCACTCTCTGAGTTTTATCAATATCCATTTATTTCTTTAGAGTAATGTTATTCCCAACTATCTGGCTTTATGCCAGACAAAACATAATATTCTGCAAACACTAAACATCATTCATCATATTAAATGAACAAATGAAAGTTGCCTACTTCTAGCCTCAGACGCAGAGGATATTTGACAAGGTCTCTTTTTTTGTAGTTATTAGAGACATTTAACTTTGGATTTCTATTGAAACAGTGGTCAAACTGTTCAACAATTCTCCACATGCTTTCCTTTTATTCAAATAGCCTCTATTCAATGCCTCAAAATCTTAGAAGCATACAATACCATATTATTATAATGGTAAATAGACCATATCAGAGGCTTTGCTCTTAGACACATTCAGTGAGTCTCTTGCTAATTATTTTCCATGCTGACAGTCTCCAGAGGGATTTAGATATTTAGGAGTACAAGTCTCACCCAATTTCAAAAAACGAATAATGCTAAATCTGTAAACTCTTTTATATCCCCTCCATCAAAGGCCTGCAGCGATCTCACAGTTTACCATTATTTATGTTTGGGAGAGCCAGCTTGACAAAAATCAATGTCCTTCCACAAGTGTTGTATTTTCTACAAGTCCCTCCTAGTACTTCTATCAATATGATTTAAAAAGAGAACTAGACAGATTATGCAACAACTTTATATAGCATGGTAAAAGACCAAGAATCATCTTATTCAGGCTCCAATGATAAAAACCAAAAGTAGGTATTAGTCTCTCCAATTGGAAAATCTGTAACTGGGAAGTGGTTACTCAATATGACCTTAAGCTAAAACCACTAAAATCAGTGCAAAAGTTCCCATGGACTTCAATGGCTTTTAAATCAGACCCCTATGTTTAGAACTGGTTACATTGTATAGAAATTCAAAACAGCCCCCTAACACAATGTGTCATATTACTCTCCTTTTACATTTTCAAGCTCGATGTGTAGTGATGATATTTTATTCCCTTCAGGAAATCAGTCAATGTCCTATGTCAGGGACACACTTTGGGAATAGTGGGGGAGCAGGAGAAGGAAGAATATCAAATACCTTAGAGCAGTGCCGAAATATTCACTGACTTCCCAGATATGCAGAATATGCCGAACATTGGACACTTTTTCCAGAGCACAAGGCTACTGAACTTCATTAGGATTTCAATGTATAACTATAATTTGCCATTTTCTAGATTAGATTACTGAGGGGAAACTTCCACAACTGGAGCAGAACTGATTTGAGGAAACATTGAGAAGGTGATCTAACCAAACTAAGTTCTTTTCTCCACTGTATAATTTTTTCCCCTCAAGACAAACCCTGGACTTGAAAACTTAAAATTCCTCTTTGGTATAATCATTGGCAGAAAGCACTCTTCTGAAGCCTCAATTTAGAATATTCACAAAGGGATGCAGTACTTTCAGTGAGCTGTCGCCCACAAAAGCTTATGCTACAATAAATTTGTTAGTCTCTAAGGTGCCACAAGTACTCCTATTCTTTTTATAGACTTCTATTGTCTTTCAACTCTGACCAAAATTAATGCAGATCTATACCTATGAGGCTCCAAATAGAGCTTGTTGTAAACCAGGAAACACTTTCATGAAGATTTGTGAATTCCCCCCTCTTTTATTCTTTGAAATTAAATATTTTTTTCACTCAGATTTAACTTGGAATGTGATTATCAATCAGCCTCACTCATTACACTGTTTATGGAGATGCCATTACATCATCTGATTTTGGGCACTGGTATACCATTTCATACATTCCAAGCTGGCAATTGAATTTTTATTTACTCTTTTATAATACATTCTGGAACATGGGACCAAATCTCTGACACAGAGTACTGAATATTTCGTTGATGGCTGGCAATAATCTTATCCCAAATCTAATGAGTGTAACCAACAAAGTCCATATTATGGATGTGGCAACATGAAATCTGAACTTATTTTAACTTAAAAACAAAACAATTAATAGTAATGAATAAAGGTTGTATATATTCTGAATGTATATGTAAAGTATCATTGGACTTAACTGTCAACAGAATACTGCTGTAGACTCTGGACATACAATATTTATACCAAAGGAAATCAATCTGTTTGTCAAAATATTATTGGTAGAGCTTGTTGAGAAAGCCCAAGTATATTTCCTGAAAAATTTCAAATTAAATTTAATTTCTTTCCATTTCATTAAATTTTTCCAATTTTTTTAAATTAAAGAATCATTTTGGTGGGAAAAAAACTTTAAAAAGCAAACACTTCTTCCTGCAAAAAGGGGAAAAATTAAAAAGTGAGAGAAAGTGCTTTTTCTTGCTAAAATGAAACAAATTAAAATTAATTTTTAATTTGCAAATTTTTCACTGGAAGAGTTTCACAATTTTTTGGTAGAAACGTTTGAAAAGGCATTTTCTACAGAAAAAAGTTAAATCAAAAAGTTTTCCAACCAGCTCTAAATATTAGCATTTATTTTTATATTAAAGTTGATTACATGAATATGAAAGAAGTTTATCATTTAGAGTTTTTTATTTTATTAGTTTATTTAATTTGTAAAAATTAAAAGAAAATTAAGCATTTGGACTGCAAGTCTTGCAGGACAGGGATTGTTTCTTTGCTATACTGTACATGAAACCCAACATAATGGCTAATATCTGGCTCTTCCTTGAGTCTTCCATGAAGGAAGCCATGGGTCAGCAGACTGACAACAGCTTAAATAGAACTCTGCCTGTGAGGAAAGGTACAGAGGAACCTCCCAGATGGAGTCCATCTTTGTCTTTGCCTTTTATTTTCCTTGTTCTTCCTCTGCCATCTTTGAAAGTGGGGGCGGTGGGCCAACCTCTGACAGCCCACTAGTGAGAGACAACCTCCAGGAGAAGTACTGTCCATTTATGAAAAAACTAAAAAGTAGGAAAGAATGTAAAGTAGTAAGAGTTACTTGCTAATTCTACTTTTCACCCTTCCTCCCCTACTCCCTATAAAACAACTACAAAGGCAGGAAGCCTGCCACACATTTTCATTCTTGCCACCATTTAAAATTTATATGAAAAAATGGCTATATTAAGAGTGTGCTAATATTTATATTATGTAATATTTGGCATTCAAAGGCTTGCTGTGAAATCTTTCTGCGCTCTTTGACTTTAGTATTTCAATAGCTATTTTGTTTTGCTGCATGATCGTTTGGGAGACAAAGCTCAATTGTGCTGAGTCTGTCATTTCTGCTTCCACCATGCTTTATATTCGCTTCATTGCCATATTCGCTCTCTGGAGCGTTCTTTTATAATAAATGACACAGCCATAAAAAAGCTCTAAAGAAACACTGCCCTCCCCCATTAACTAATATCAAATTTTTGCAAGAAGTCATAGGACAATTTTTTTTTAAATTGCAGAAGACTCGGCAACTAGGAGAAATTCTTGGCAATTAAGGGTAGCCAGTTAGACGTAAGTAAAAACTCATAGGGTTAGAGACAACTTGATTTTCTGGTGTTACTAGCAGCAAGTTACTGCTAATGACTATATTATTGTAATACTCTTACTTTTCACTGTTTCTGGTTTTTACCTTTTGTACTTTGCTGAATTTGGTCTTCTCACTTTGGGGATTAAAGTCAAGTATGAGATGAGTCTGACAGTTTCAGAAACACAAGCAGAAAAAAATTCCAACACTTAATTATTTGTCCTTCCCAAAACTGTTGTTGTCCACTATCCTTTGAACAAGAGAAGCTTATGAGTGATCATATTTCATATTTCCTTGTAATTTTGATTATATGTTTTGATAAAAAATAGGAAACAGAATTCTAAAAATAGTTCAGGACATACCAGATTTTAAATACAAACAACAAAGAAGGTGCTATGAATAAGTTTAACAATGATCCCAATTCCAGTATCAAAAACCTTTCATTTTGGATCCACCGGACTCTAAAATTGTGCTTCCAACTACCTGCAATTGCCTCCCCATATGATCCACCTTCTTCTGCCAATTCCCACCTCCATTCTGCAGTACCACAGATGAATTTTGCCTAAACCTACCTGGTACATTTCAGCAGTATAACAGGCACATTCCACCTTTAAACAAAATTTGGCCCATTCTGCAGCAATCAAGTTAAAAACAGTGGAAGTGATAGGACAATTCATGAAGTGTGTGCATATTGGGAAGGGAGCACTTTACATACCAGGATACAGCACACTCACAATTTTCCCTTTTAATTGTCTGCCCGTTTTTTATAGAAGGACATGTAGGACTTATTACACCTCTGTATGTACTTCTGTGAACAGAGTAATGCAGATGCTGCTGCAGCACAGCACTCCACAAATATTGATCTAGGTAAGCAGCTCCTGTATCTTAGAAATCAAATGAGTACCATGTGACAGGGGTTGCCATGGTACTTATAAGCATGACATTTTTATAGAGTAGTATAGAGAAAAGGCATGTAATTCCTGTGCTACTTATGGATGTGCATATGACAGATGTTTCACTACTTTTAAAAACTGAAAATACATATTTCATTCACAGTCTCAAAAGAACATTCTTTGCATTAAAACAATTTGTCCTTTTTACTACCAGACAGATTTATAAGAATACAATTAAAACAGTATACAGTTTTTTTTAAACGAATAGAAGCCAGTCAGATGACAAACTATTCTAAATCTATGTGTTTACTAAATTAGGTAGATAAAAACATTTTGATATATAGATTAATTATGTAGAAAGACAATTGTTTGTATGACAGACAATAGAAAATATAAGTGCAGAAAGTGCTTGGCTGGTATAAATTGTTTATGAAGTGTCTTTCACTATTTGCATCCAATATTGTTCTTGCAGCAGAGATCATGTGGGCTCCTGCATGTGATTTCCTCTCTCTCCTGAGAGAGGAGAATGTGCTGCAGTCTACTTTTCTCGGGTTACACTGCAGTATGATCTGTTTTCTTATGCAGGCAGTATGATAGGTCCGCGTTTCATGGTGCAACAGCTGTTACTTGATAGTGGAGAGAGACAGAAATATGAAATAAGCGAAGACGACTGCACAATGGATCACAGCAATAAAACTAATAGAAATAGGAAATAGATCAACACATTTGCACCATCCCCCCACTGAAAATTATGTTAATAATGCAGAGGTTTGCCAGCCATTAGATATTTCTGCACTGCAGCAATTTAGTAATTTTCAAGGCCCACAATAACCAATAAACTACCATCTTTTCTAGGCAGTTTTTAATGGTACGTTATGTTATTTTTGCCTTGCTGATGTCTAATCTAGGACAGTAGGTACTTGCCTACTGTTATTTTAGAAGTTGAGGTTCTATTCTTGTACTGATGCACAGTGTAGCTAACTCCTGTTAATACAAACAGAAGTTATGTTTGCAATTCCCTAGCTCATTTTAATAGACCTCCTAAAGCTGTATTTTTGAAATCTCAAATGAGTCTGGCAGCTTCTTACCATTGCAGTGTCAGCACAGCATGAGAGCACATGCTGTTGTAGAACCTAAGCCCATAAATTGCTGGCCCAGAGGCAAAAGTGCTAACAGCAAAGCTGCACTGACATATCAAGCAATATAGTTGTCACATTCTGGCATCATCTGAAATTACTTCACTGGAAAAACAAACTAGGGAAACTATAAATTATATAGAAATCTATAAAATATTTCCTATTATTATTTTTTATCATTTATTTCATGTACTAAGTCCTTAGTTGCCTAATCTTAAAGAGCAGCCATAATATTGTAATGAATGGCCCTGAGTTTCTGCCCTCTATTGGATGGAATCATAATTACTGAACTATTTGTCATAGGCTCTACACTGGTAACAGCGACTGAAGGTCCTTCTTTAGCACAAGCATAGGGTGCCTGTGCTTTTTGCAGCAGAAGAGTTTGAGTACTGTCCAGACTTGCAGTGTGAATTCTGAGTAGATGAGGTGCAGTAATATCCACAAAGTCCTAGGTGTCTAAGGATTTGTTACAATATGGTGGCTGACAACATGAATTGAATATATTAATGTAAATAGTCTTGATCTTTTTAGATTTTGTTGTAAATATCAGTTTAAATCTGATTCAGTTGATGGATATTTTCATTATACATTTGTAATTCTCTTTGTAACTGTTTTCTTTCAGCAGTGCAAGCAGGTTAAATTGAGTCAAAGAACTGGAATTCCATCCGAGTTAGTTGATTAACTTAGCCTTTGGAATTGCACATTGTTCTGATCACAGTAAAACACATTTTTATTAAAGCAAAGCCCTAAACTGACAGAGCAAAAACGTTCACACAAGAAGGTGGATCTTTTGGATTAAAATTAGTAGAGGGAAGTAACACAGCAGGCTCTCTCCATTTTATAATTGTGGATAAATTCAGGACATCAATATTATGAGTTCCTTAACTGTTACATGTGTTTCTTTGAAGAGTAAAGGGTCTTTCCAGCCCAAAGGGAGTTATGGGAGAGGTATAATTAAAATGGTGGCTCTTCTGACCCTGGTCCAGTAGTTTTGCTCCCAAGTCTAGCATCTGATGTGAATGCTACTTGGTCACTACTAGGTTCTTTTTAAAATCATAGATCTTGGGAATTAATAGATAGAACTAAAATCCTCTTATATCCCATCCCTTTTTAAAATATAGATGAACTCGATTTATGCTAGATGTGTGCATGTAGCTTTACCAAAATACAGTGATTGTTGTAATGTCTGTGATGTTCAACAATGGCAGGGGAAACAGTAGAAAGTCCTCAGAACCCTGGGCTGAAAATAATAAGGGGTGAAATCTGGCTCCATTGAAGTCAGTTTTGCCATGGACTTCAATGAGATCAAGATTTCACCCAAGAACTTATTCTCCCCTTTTTATCCTAGCAAGGGGATATTTGTTTTCTAGAGGTTTGATGAACTCTTCAATATCAGTGAGCGGGTGGGATAAGAGAATCCAGTTACATTGCCAGAGTGGTGAGCAGAAACTGTAATTTGGGCTGGTATAGAACCAGAGTGGGTCTTTCCCTTTTGGAATTAAGGAGGACTTTTCAGTTCACCCTACTTTCACTTTACACTAACAAGAAGAGAATACTGTAGGAATTTCTGGAATCTTGCTTTTTCATATAGTGTAATTGCCCCATTATGCTGGTGCATCCTCCTTACTACATTAACTTTTTGAAAGAACTGGATAGCTAGGTTCTAAGGAGTAGCAACTGAGATCTCTTTTGTCTGCCATAACAGCAAATACCTTCTAGGTGTGCCAGAGTTACTTCTAAGAAAGATAATGGAATATGCACAAGTATTTGCATACACACTTGCATTACTTCTAATAGGAATTACACAGCAGAAATCCACTTTCCTCACAGACATTTCACTGGAATAAGGGACCCAACTGTTTAGAATTTGGGTTATAACAAAAGTAATGAGTAATTTAAGTCTTTGTTCAATTATTATTTCAATAAACATCACAACACCACAAGGTTAATGATGATGTTACTAATGACCACAAATAAATGCAAGTGTATGCTAGCATGTTACAGTAGGAAATACACTGTAAAAAAGGGAACTATCATTCCAGTGTTGTCTTAAGAAAACAACATAGTGTAGGTCATAGACATTGAACAAAGAGTGCATCCAACACAGTAACCAAAAACTGTTTAGTTTGTTTGTAACCTGCAATCAATGCACTGCATAGCTGAGGTTTTTAGTTATTTATAGTTGGAATATATATTTAAAAAAATCTTTATAGTGGAATAAGTATCTATTCTTACTATGATACAGGAATTTTAAAACAAATTGAACATGGGGGGAAAAACTGAAAGTCCTTTTAGGTATTGAGCATTTGAGCAGTTGTGCCATTAGTTAATTTGAGCTAATGAGTGAACAAGAACAACAACAAAAACAAAAAACATTTTGAAGATGTTAATCAAGGAACTTAAATCTTAGCTCTAATTATTTGAAACTCACTTCTCTGCAAGGTCAACAAGTTATAAACCTCCATCCCATTATGTTAAAGAAGAGAGAAAGAGTAGATGATTAAAAAAAATAAGATTGAATCTTCCCTTTCTCAAGGTATTGTGTTTCTGTCCATGTATTTAGACACCATGAACTTCCATGTCCTGCACAGTACCCAAGTACACGGTCAATAAAAATTACTGATGGTTTCAGAGCAGCCTTGGGCTCTATGAAAGTGGTAAATATCTAAAATAATTATGCAAAGGAATAAATATAATTTGACATTTGTTATTTTTATGGCAATTGAATACTTTATTTTCATAATTATTTGTTCTTGTTTTTCCTTAACAGTGAATCTAATGTTTCTGTGGAAAATATAAGAATCAGAATGGCCATATGGGGTCAGACCAAAGGTCCATCAAGCCAGTATCCTGTCTTCTGACAGTGGCCAATGCCAGGTGCTTCAGAGGGAATGAACAGAACAGGTAATCAGCAAGTGATCCACCCCGTCGCCCATTCCCAGCTTCTGGCAAACAGAGGCTAGGGACACTATCCCTGTCCATCCTAGCTAATAGCCATTGATGGACCTATCCTCCATGAACTTATCTAGTTCCTTTTTGAATCCAGTTGTAGATTTGATCTTCACATCATCCTCTGGCAAGAAGTTTCACAGGTTGACTGTCTGTTGTGTAAAAAAATACTGCCTTTGTTTGTTTTAAACCTACTACCTATTAATTTCATTTGGTGACCCCTAGTTCTTGTGTTATGAAAAGGTATAAATAACACTTTCTCCACACTAGTCATGATTTTATGGACCTCTATTATATCCCCCTTTAGTCGTCTCTTTTCCAAGCTGAAAAGCCCCAGTCTTATTAATCTCTCCTGATCTGGCAGCCATTCCATACCCCTAATCATTTTTGTTGCCCTTTTCTGAACCTTTTCCAATTTCAATATATCTTTTTTGAGATGGGGCAACCACATCCACACACAGTATTCAAGATGTGGGTGTACCATGAATTTATAGAGGCAATGTGATATTTTCTGTCTTATTATCTATCCCAGGGATCGGCAACCTTTTAGAAGTGGTGTGCCAAGTCTTCATTTATTCACTCTAATTTAAGGTTTTGTGTGCCAGTAACACATTTTAATGTTTTTAACATACAAGTCTATAATATATAACTAAGCTATTGTTGTATGTAAAGTAAATAAGGGTTTTTAAAATGTTTAAGAAGCTTCATTTAAAATTAAATTAAAATGTAGAGCCCCTCTGGACCGGTGGCCAGGACCACTAAAAATCAGCATGGTGCAATAGGTTGTCTACCCTTCATCTATTCCTGTCTTAATGATTCCCAACATTCTATTTGCTTTTTTTGACTGCCGCTTTTTTGAGTGGATGTTTTCAGAGTACTATGCAAAATGACTCCAAGATCTCTTTCTTGATTGGTAACAGTTAATTTAGACCCCATCATTTTGTATGCATAGTTGGGATTGTATTTTCTAATGTACATGACTTTGCTTTTATCAACATTGAATTTCATCTGCCATTTTGTTGCCCACTCACTCAGTTCTGAGAGATCCTTTAGTAGCTCTTTGCAGTCTGCCTGGGACTTTATTATCTTGAGCAATTTTGTATCATCTGCAAATTTTGCCACCTCACTATTTATCCCTTTTTCCAGCTCATTTATGAATATGTTGAATAGGACTGGTCCCAGTACAGACCCCTGGGGGACACCACTATTTACCGCTCTCCATTTTGAAAACTGATCATTTATATATAGATAGTGTTGGAGGCTGGAATTCTCTTTAAGTTCACAGAATGTGTCAAGCATGGGCATCAGCAGTACAAAAGTCCCCACATTGCACCACTACCTCAGGCTTAATCTAGAGGGACCTGTGAGGATAAAATGGTAATTAAAGTTACCATGCTCATTTAATTCTTGGACCACCTGCTACAACACCCTGAACAAGTGCCTCTTATTATTGTGTTGTGATGCTGTTTACTAAAAATTGAATTGAGACCACTAATTCTTTCCCATAATTTAAAAAATAATCAGATGGTAACAAGTTTCTATCAATACTGACTTAAGCCATATTGTAACTTGTGGTCTAAGGGTCAAAGACCCCTTTGCCCCATCACTAAAGCCATTCCCCTTTAATTTTAATAGCAACCCATTTATTATTGTGTATTAATTTTACATAATAAATCACAGATTGAACAAGTACATATGATAAAAATTTAATCTTTATTCTTTTGTCTGGTTAGTAATGTATTTATAGGAAAACATTTTCTGGCATGCAGTTCATCAATACATTACATGTCAATAGTTTTAGTAAAAGGAGTCGTCTATGTTTAACTCCACCTTGAGTAAGAAACAAAAACATCCTGATGTGATGCATTATACAAGTTCACTACTTGGTTCTTGTGAAAATAAGATTGTAGATCCCATATTATACTTTAAACACTTCTAGTGCATCATGAATCAACAAGAATAACAGTCTATATAAACAGACACTGTGAAAGATCAAGGATTCCATGAATAAGACTACCTCAAAACTTCAGATGCAGGCAGCGCTAGAAATTCAACCAATTTCTCCATTCTTTTTCCACATACAAGGAACAACCTACTCAGAAGCAAGTGAACTCTGGTCCCTATTTTATTTAAAATTATTTCATACTAAAATATGTTCAACTATAATAATAAGCAGAAGTGTACAACTACCTATTCATTTCTTCATAGCTTAAATTTCTTAACGAAAAAGGAGTAGAAATGACCAAAAAAATGACTGACAACAACTTGAGGATAACTGTAGCTGCTTATAGGTACAAAATGCTGAAAAATAAAGTGATTTTGAAAAATAATATAGTTTTTTTTACAAAACTGTTTTCTAACCCCACATTTTCAACAAGTTAAACAGTTTACATGTCCTGTATAGTCCAATTATACACTGCATGATATATTTTTTAAAATTAAATAAAAATAAGCTCTTAAATAGCAGCAAACTATTGCTTACTGACATGAAGAATGATGTCTGGTGAACAATTTGTTTCACTTTTCCACTGACACATGGCTTCCCATATCAGACTTCCGAACTTTGGATGATGTAAGATACAGCAACAAGGTATAAGATACAGATAAACATGCATCAGTGACAACCTTCAAATTATTTATAATTGTACAGAATATAACATATTACCTGTTGAAAGTTTGCAAACTCGACTTATTAAGGTACATAATGTAATAAATACTGCGGTCAGGTCGTTATTTGCTTGCTCAAACATGTACCACTGTGTCAAACGATTTAAATATCAAAAGCCATTTCATTGACAATTACAATGTCAGCCTTGCTGAGAACAGATGACATTTAAAAAATACTGCAGCATAAAGCAGAATAACTACACCTATTTGAACATTTCAGTGTTTGAGGAAGATTCATTTCATATTGCAGAACACTTGACAAAAACATATGGGGACCAAATTCTTCCCTAATTTACACCTTCCCCTGCCATGTCTCCCCTTTGCAACTCTAACATTGGCCTGCTAAACCAAGCTTGTGAGTTCAATCCTTGAGGGGGCCATTTAGGGATCTGGGGCAAAAATCTGTCTGGGGATTGGCCCTGCTTTGAGCAGGGAGTTGGACTAGATGACCTCCTAAGGTCCCTTCCAACCCTGATATTCTATGATTCTAACAAGGTTGGGTTGTTGGCATAAGGTATAAAGCAAGGCAGTATTTGTCCCAATGGTGCTTAACATTCCCATTGATCTGCACATGTTACTCCCTTTATCTTAAATGGGTTTTACTCATAAGAATAAGAGAAGCAGAGACAGAATGTAGCTCCAGACCTTAGAGTAAAATATGGACTGCACTGCTGAAATGTAATTGTCTATATTAAAAGGCAAAAAACAAATGAACAAACAAACCAAAAGAAACCAAACCAACCAAACAAAAAAAATGACTGTTCCATTTTTGGGTATTCTTTTTTACTTTATATTTATTATTTTTCTGGATGTTTTATTTCATGATAGTTAAAATATTTCAAAATTAAGAGCCAGCCTGAAATCTGGAAGTAGTTAGAACTCTGCTGCTCTTTGTGAGGTCATATGTTTCCATGCATGAGCAATAAGTACAGCATGCCTTCATGCAAATCACTTCAATCCGAACTCACCAAATATAGACTTTAAAATAATAGGTAAAAATGTTTTTTAAGAAAACCAAAAACTAAGTAACCAAAAAGAAAAAAGTGGAACTAATAAACGAATCAGCTGTCTGTGAGAATAATTACCCTCTTCTAAGGGCAGACTGCTCTACTGGTATTTATTGATATCTTGTTTATATTCCCCATGGTCTTGTCATCTTTTTGTGATGGCACTGATCAGATTTAGGTTTAAGGTCACGGGGCAGGGACCTCACTTTTTAATTAGCTTGTTAAGAACCATGCCGCATAAATAGTATCTGACACTTGAATACCTGTGAAAGAGCACATATCTCCTTTTCCCAACATAAAAGAACCACATATAAAAATCTGTGAATTAAGACAAATGACTGCACCAACAGACATTTTAAAAGTAGGACAAATGTAGCCATTGAAATGCAGAGAATGGATATAATTACGCCGCTGAAGTATTTGTTGTTAACACACACGCATTTTAAGAATTATAGATTTGCATCCTTTAATGTTCCTAACAGTCTGAATAGCAATGTTGTGTCTCCTCTTCATCAGTACCAGCTAGTAATAATAATCTCTTGGCAAAGCTGTTACCCTACAGAGTCATAGTTTGATGACAAGGGGTCACTGTCTTGATATAGGCACTGACCTTAAAGGGTGTGTATGTGCATGTATGTGTAAAAGCTGTCACTTTGGTGTAGACCTCCTACAGGAGCCCTATTGACATAAATGTCACTTTCTCAAGCTGTAAACCATTGGTGATGAATGGAATTCTTTGTTTTCTTTTACTTTTTACTTTCCCTGGTGTCCTTACTTTTGTCTTCTTTTTCTGAATTGTCTTTTTCATATTTGTCTTTGTCTGGCTTTGTTATACTATCGTAGGAAGGTGGAGAAGTTGTGGAGGGGGTTTTATCTGTTTTTTCTGCAGCTGAGTTTTCACTTAGCTTATCCAGAGTCATATCTACTTTGATAGGCAAACCATGCTTTCCTTTGTGATACATAAATGAAACTTTTTTCACCGTTTGCTTTAAAAGGTAATGTCTGTAAGCTCGCTGAATAACAGTAGCGGATACTTCCTCTTGTTTTCGTTTTAATGTGGTGGTAATTGGTTCATAGGAGACTTTAGAAGGATTGGCCGCCATAAAACGATCTTCCATTTGTATTCGAAGTGCATCCATCTCATCACTTTCCCCCAAAACACGCTTTGTAAAAGCAAACAAGATGTCAAGGCAGTGAATTCTGTCACCACTTACCATGGGCAGATCCATTGCAATAAGCTGAAGAGTGTTTGGTTTTGCTATAAGAAGAGGAGGATCCAAAGAGGCTGCAAAATCAGATAGTTTACTGTATTCTATAAACTGGGTTGCATCTGGATCATACTTTTCCCAAACCTCATAGAACATCTCAAAGTCATCCTCACTCAAGGGCTCAGCACTTTCTTCCGTAGCAACACTGAAGTTCTCCAAAATAACAGCAATATACATGTTTACTACAACTAGAAATGAGATGATAATATAACTGACAAAAAAGAAAATCCCAACTGGAGGGTTACCACAGTCTCCTTTAACAGAGCTTCCTGGGTGAGGTTTATTAGGATCACAGTCCGGTTCTCCACTGTTAAGAATTGGTGCTAACAAGCCATCCCAACCAGCAGATGTGGTAATCTGAAATAGGCAGATCATGCTGTTGCCAAACGTTTCAAAGTTGAACATGTCATCAATCCCACTTTCCTTCTTAACATAAGCAAATTTGGACATTCCAAATATAGCATAGATAAACATGACCAGGAAAAGCAGGAGACCAATGTTAAACAAAGCGGGAAGAGACATCATCAAAGCAAAAAGCAGAGTGCGGATCCCTTTAGCACCCTTAATGAGACGCAGGATTCGACCTATTCTGGCGAGTCGGACAACTCTGAACAAGGTGGGGGACACAAAATACTTTTCAATCACCTTGTCTAAAAACATACCTGTAAACAAAACAAAACAATAGTCTGTTTTATAACAATTTAAATTTTCCATATCACAGAGCATAAATGAAGACAGGCCATATCTAGCCTTAGTAGAGATTCTGAATAGGGAGAGAGTCAAATGTGCATTCTTACGTTTTGTACAATAGCATCTATTAAAACACACTGCACAGGTACCATATTTGTTTTGCCATTGTTTATGATGGGTTATGAAAAAATTCATATTAAAATTAATATACTAAAGTACTAAGAAAGCCCATTTGCTGTTTCTGAGGTTGAGAATGGTAATGTACAGATTACAATAAATGCTCTAATGCATTTTTTCTGTTTACTGTAGAATCAGGGGAAGTGAAAGCTAAGTAACGGTCTATCTGATCTTGTAAATCTTCCATTATTAAAACAAATTTTTATAACAAATGTTTGCCCTTCATTAGATTCTTTTTAAATGTAATTGTTTCTTACCTACTATGGAGAGAATGACAACCACAAAATCAAAAATGTTCCAGCCTATGGTGAAGTAGTAATAACGGAGTGAAATTAGTTTGAGGACACATTCTCCAGTGAAAAGGACAATAAAGACCATGTTAATCCAGTATAAAATATGTTTCATCTCATCACTCTGGTCATCAGTTTCTACCATCATTGTGACCATGTTGAGGCAGATAAGAATCATGATGCTGATATCAAATGCTTGTTTTGTTACAATATCAAACATCAAACCTTGGAATTTGTTCTGAAAAAAAGTGAAAGAGTAAGTAGAATTTTATTAAATCCCCCACTTGGTAAGGCAACTCCCATCTTTTCAAGTGATGTGTATTTATACCTGCCTCTGTATTTTCCACTCCATGCATCTGATGAAGTGGGTTTTAGCCACAAAAGTTTATGCCCAAATAAATTTGTAAGTCCCTAAGGTGCTACAAGGACTCCTCGTTGTTTTTACTGATACAGACTAACACAGCTACCATTCTGAAACAGAAATATGCATACATTTCCATTTCCAACTATAACATCCAGAAATGTTTGACACTTAGCTTGCAGTTGTGATTTGCTCCCAAATTCAGATTAATGTAAGTTAACGTGCATTCTTACCGCTGGTCTAGGTATAGGTTTTTGTGGTTTCTTGGATCCCAGCTTTTTCATTGCATTGTAATATTTCTTCTGTTCTTCTGTCATGAAGATGTCTTGACCTCCAAGGTAAAGAAATGAAATAACTGGTTACAACCATGCCATTAGAGATATTATTTCTATATATGAACATAGAATTTACTATACAGGTATTCATTCTTTCAAAAGACAAAATTCAGGGATCAAAATAGATTACATAGAACTGAATTCTTTAAGAGCATATGAAGTCTTGCTAGAAAAATGAGGCTGTTTAATGTTGGGGAGAAGGGGTGAAAAACTGAGCTTTTAGCTAGCAGTACTCATTAAAAGAGCAGACAATTTAGAGATATTTGGCATGAATAAAAATGAAGCTGTGGTATGACAACCCCATACTAAAGCAAAAAAGGAAACCACATGCAACTTTTTGAGCTACAGTTTGTAGTTGGAAAAAGTGCTACTGATAATATTCAGATACCACTGTAGATTGAAATTCTTTAAAAACTTCAAAAATAAAAGACTATTATCTCTTTATTTGGAACAAAATCTAAGGGAAGTGTTTTAGTTGTTTCTTTCTCTGCTCTTTTTTACCTCTTTGTTGTGTAATAGTAATTGGATTTTAATCAAATGATTGAAATGTGGGTTCAGGACTATTCACTGGATTTGCCTTTACCTCTGGTATGGTTGTTTTTCCACACTAAAGTTTTGAAAGACAAACTAGTCTAATATACTTTTATAGATTTTATTAAAAGATTAAGCGAACAAATGTGAAGCTAAACATAAGTCACTGATTCACTTCTAGTTTATCTAAACTAATTAACATTAACACAACACAATAAAAAAAATAAAGGTTATAACTGAATTTTAACCTAAGGATAAATGGATTCTTTATCTGGCTTGCCAATTACAACAATAAGAGTGGGTCTACATGACACAGTTAGGGAGATAAAACAACATCGCTTAGGGCTGTGAAAAATTTCATGCAGTGTGCAATGTAATTAAGCTGACTTAACCCTCGATGTAGACAGTTCTAGGCTGATGGAAGAATTCTTCTGTTCACCTAGCTACCACCTTTCAGAGAGCTGGATTTACTACCGTGATGGAAGAAACCCCTTCTGTTGCTGTAGTGCAGCAGGGTCGGCAACCTACAGCATGCGTGCCACCTTTGGCACATGAGCCAATTGCCTGGCACGCAGCTGCCAGGCAGGGTCCCGGCCACTAGCCCTGCTCAGCACGTGGCCGGCTGAGTTAATAGAACCCCAGAGCAGCAGAGGCTGAGTGGAGCTGGCGGCCGGGACCCCAGACCAGCGGCCGGTGCATTCCTCGGTTCTACCCTCACTACGCTCAGGTTCTGCAGCTCCTGGGAGTGTGAGCCGCTGGTCGTGGGGCTCTGAGCCTGCTGCGGGAGGGGCTGTGGCTCACATTCCTGGGAGCCGCAGAGCCCAAGCACGGTGAGGGGTGAGCCAGGGGGGCACATGGGGACTGCCGCCCGCATGCATCCACTGCAGGAGCCCCCTCGGGGGTTGAAGCACCAGGCAGGCGTGTCCTCCCAGCTCCTTCCTCACCGCGCTTGGGTTCTGCAGCTTCCGGAAGTGTGAGCCACTGCCACCACTGCCCCTCTTGCAGCTCCCCGCTCCCGCTGCCTCAGCACTCCATGTGGAGTTTTGCCTTCACATGGAGCCAGTGTCTGATCGGGATGGGCCTGCTAAGGGGAGTCTGGGAGGCAGTCAGGGAGGAGGGGAAGGGTTGGATGGGTTGGGAGTTCTGGGGGTCCTGTCAGGGGATGGGGAGGGTTGGATGGGGCGTGGGAGTCCCCAGCGGTCTGTCTGGGGCAGGGGTGTGGCTAAGGGTTGGAGCAGTCAGGGGACAGGTAGGGGATAGGGTCCTAGGGGGGCAGTTAGGGTGGGGGGTCTCGGAGGTGGCAGTCAGGGGACAAGGAGCAGGGTGGGGGGATTGGGGGAACTGACTGGGGCAATTGGGGTGGGAAGTGGGAGGGAGGGGATGGGGGCGGGGCTAGGGAAGAGCTCTTGCCTCCTTTTTGATTGTTGAAATATGGTAACCCTAGGCAAGGGGGAAGCTGGGGGGCACATGGAGGCTGGCGTCCGCATACATCCACTCTAGCCTGCAGGAGACTCTGGGGGTGGGGGCGGGCCCCAGCCTGGGCAGGAGGGGGGGACGCAGCTGCTCCCTGCTAGTGGCGCTGCTGCCTTTGCAGGGCAGCTGCCCCCCTGCACCATGCCGGCTCCTCCATGGCTGGGGCTCGCTGCTGCCACAAATGGGATGCTCTGGCTCTCCGGTGCCTCCGGTAGGCAGCTCCTCCCTACCGAGCTGCTGCAGCGACCCAAGCCCTGCAAAGCCAGTGAGTGGACTCAGGGTGGGGGCCACCTAGGTGGGATGGGAAAGGCTCGTGGGGGGGCTGTGCACCATCCAGGGAAGTTCAGGGGGTGGAAAGGGGGGACCTGGTCTGGAGAGCAGCCCCTGGACTTGGCTGGCCCCTGTGGTCTATAAAGGTTCGGGATTTGCCCCGCAATGAACTGATGTGCAAAGGGCAGTGGGGCGCAAGGTGGAAGTTTCGCCTACGGAGCAAAATATCCTTGCACCGGCCCTGCCTCGGGTGTGCGTGCACCCCAGGTTAAGAACCACTGCACTAAACTGATAAGATCTGCATTTTAATTTAATTTTAAATGAAACTTCTTAAACATTTTAAAAAACTTGTTTATTTTACATACAAAAATAGTTTATAGACGTATAGAGAGAGACCTTCTAAAAACGTTAAAATGTATTACCTGCATGCGAAACTTTAAATTAGAGTGAATAAATGAAGACTTGACAGACCACTTCTGCAAGGTTGCTGACCCCTGCTGTAGTGTATACAGTAGAGTGCTGCAGCTGGTGCCAATATAGATTTTCTATTATAGACATGCCCTCAGTAATTAAATCAGCTTATAAGGTTAACAGAAGGAAGAATTACTTTAATACTTCAAAGGAATGTTAAGAAGGAAAACTGTTCCTTTAATATAATTGGTTGGGCCAAGAATCTGCAAAAGCAGAAGCTAATTCTTGCCTTTGCTTTAAAAAAGTACAACTCTTAGAATGATTTCTTTGCAGCTTGTCACTTTGGCACAGGCCAACAATGCCTCCAGCACCTGCACACTAACCCAACAACTGAAATGAGACCAAAATATTACAACCCAAAGAAGACTACAACACAGATATTAGAAGGGACTGACATGCACCAATGCCTGAGGCCCTCACAGTGGTAGGGAAATGATTAAATCAGATATGCCCAGATAATCCTGGCAAATGACCTGCACCTACATGCTACAGAGCAAGGCAAAAAATCCCCCAGCATCACTGCCAATCTGACCTGGGGAAAATTCCTTCCTGACCTGACATATAGTGATCCTGAGCATGTGAGCAAGAAACAGCGAGCTAAGCATCTGAGAGAGAAAATATTCAGCTTTGTATCAACAGCAAATTTCATTAGTGCACTCCTGCTTTTAGTGCTAAGATCAGGAATAAAAATATTGAATAAATTGGTCCCAAGACCAATCCTTGGGGAACTCTTCAGCGGCTAATCAGGGTATCCAACATGTTGACCATGGTTCAACATGGACCAATCATTTGGTTTGTCAATCTGAGGTTGCAACAGAAGATTCTAGTCTGAAGAGAATGTTTTCTTGCAAAATCCATTAGTGACAACAAGCAGATGTTCCTTTATTTAGGGGACACTGAGGGTATGTCTACAAGGCAATTAAAAACTTGCTTGGGCTGGCCCACATGCTCTAGGGCCCTATAAGGTGGGAGGGTCCCAGAGTTTGGGCTACAGCCTGAGCCCGGAAGTCTACAATGCAATTAAACAGCCCCACAGCCCGAGCTCCTGAGCCCAAGTTAGCTGAAATGGACTAACCGTGGGTTTCTAATTGCAGTGTAGACATACCCTAAGAGACCCATGTGAGAAGGAGCTGGTACCAGATGTCAGTCTAATGTTATAAGGCCCACTCTAACTTTGCTAAATATGATTAACTGTTCATCAGCAATTACTCTTTCATACATTTTCACTCACTCCTTATGACAAAAGTCAGAACAACTTTGGATGGGGGTGGGGTGACCAGGGCAAGTACATGGTCTGCTCTAGTGCCCTTTCACCTAAAGTCAAAAGCTGCTTTAACATTTCTTATCAATATTAAACTTTATTTAATAATTGATCAAATAAAGTTATCCAGGCCTCGATTCAAATATGGCCCATGTTCCCTACACCTATTATGAGAGAGTTCAGATAATTATTTTCATCCCTTATAAAAGTTAATCACTTGATGTTTAAATCATTTCTTTTACATTCAGCTCTTTCTGATATAGTGATGAAATGCTAAAATACTTATCTTCTTTTTTTGTTGGTTGAAGTTGTCTATGATGACACCAATGAAAAGGTTCAAAGTGAAGAATGCCCCAAAGATGATAAAGATGACAAAGTAAAAATACATATACAGGCTTTCTTCATACTTGGGCTGCTGGCCTACCTACAAAATAAGGAGAAATAGCAAAACGTCAGCACTAAATAATAAGAGACCAATTGTCTGAAGACGATGTTTCTAATGCCTCCTAAAATTCTGCAATAATTTGTTTGTTTCAGTGGACACCAGGTACACAAAGCAGGAAAATGCATACGTGACAGTTGGTACATTAAAATGTAGGTTGTCTGTGCACACTTGCAAAGTCATCTTTGAAAACGATGCAGAGTGTCAAACTTCATTAACAAAAAAGAAAGAAAGCCAGGAAATTTGGCCATTCTAGAGCAGTATTTAAGCATTTCTTTGTTAGCCTTTGTTAATCTATTTTTATATAGTTAGCAATATTTATTGTAAATAACTACTGTAAGAAAGCAAGTTGCTCCATCTGAAATGTGCACTTTATTACTTTATAAATTTAATTTGTATACAACATTGGCCATGTTTTAAGCTTTCCTTTTCACTGCCATTCAAGTTAGATATTAAAGAAGCATTCTGTATACCTTAGAGTCTACCCACTCTAAACAAATAAACTTAAGAATATGTACTGTACTTACATCTGTGGAATCAACAGCTGCATACATGATATCCATCCATCCTTTAAATGTAGCCTATGAAAAGGCAATGTGTTAAAATTCTGTGTCAAGCTTCAGGTCAAAGAAAATGTGAAACATTTTATAATCATATTCTTATGAAAGAAAGGCTCCCATTTCCCACACCATATATTTGCAAATTCATAGAATAAAAGTACTTAAAGTATAACAGTGAGAATTTTTTTTGCTACAAATTTGAGCAAAAAAAAATTTAAAAAAATGCAGCTATGGCAACACTGAAACATTTCACAAATTCATGTCAGTTTTGACAAATTATTTCAGTTAAAGAAAACATTTTTAAAAAATCAAAATGTTACATTTTGACATTTTCTAAATGAAATGTTTCAATTTTTTATCTGAAACAACTTTTCATTTTAAAATCTCCTTTAATTTTATTTCACACAAAAATGTTTTTAAAATCTCAAAATCAAAGTGAAATGTTTTGTTCAACACAAGTGATTTTTTCTTCAAAATTTTTGATTCTCCAAAAATAATAAAATTAAAAAATTTGATTTGACTCCACTTTACTTTTTAAAAAAGAAATTCAGACTTGCCAGTGAACCAACGAATCACTTACTTGCACGGTTCTACTTTAGCGTTAGTATCTTGGAAAGAGATGAGTATATAATTCACAAATTAATTCAGCTGCCTTTTTTTTGACCACAGAATACCTCTGAACAAATTCTGATTTTCCTGGATGTGTTAATTATTTGAATTATTACGCAAACTCTTCAAAAGTCCATAGATGGGCTGAGTTCTGGTCAACATCCGAGCTAATCAGTTATACAGCTAACTGATATGGTAATGTTTCTGTTTCCATTTTCTGACTGTTACAAACATCAGAAAGGATTTCACAGACCACTGTGGCTTTGAGTTTCTCAGGGAGAGGACTGGAACAGCTTACAAAGAAAAAGCAGAAAATAAGCTGGCCTGGGAAATGTTATGTATTTAAAACTTTTCATTTTGGGGGCACACAGGCTTTGTTCTAGGCATTGTTCCTAGGGGAAAAAATCTAACATTTATTGGCTAAAGACAGACACATTTTAATTTAATTTTCTCTTATCACATTCATAAAAAGAAATTCCTATTTTGAGAGGCTGTAGTCAGATTCCTGTAATAGCTCCTTCTGCCTCTGCTCTGGAAACAAATTTATCACTCTGTAGTTGTGCAGACACTGTCCTCTTATCCTGGATAAAATAACTCAACTGCATTTACTGATGTCTGTAATTCTCTGTCTAGCAAACAAAAGTTTTGTACATGTATGTGCCTCATGATGGGCATTTTGAGATTCCTGTAATAGCCACTCTGCCAGGGTTCAGGACAGTGGTGTTGGGAATGACAGGTTGGTCCTTTAGGTGTGTTAATGTTGCAACAGCATCCGATAACTAACTTCCTTTTTCTGGTCATCAGCATTCACAGTAAATACGGCAAATAGTTACACAAACAGTGAAGGGGAAAAATCCCATAACCCATGATTTAGGCACCATATAAATGCAAGGGAATCATCCTAACATGGACACACAGTATGATGTCACCATAGAGAAATGTTTGGTTTTTTGCGGGGTGGGAGAGGCAAAAAATCTGGCAAAAACAGTCAGGCAGGGAGTTTTACAGATGATCTGATGCAAGTTGTTGCCCAGTCACAGAATGGTGCACAGGTTGGCAGTATATGTGAAAAAGAAGTTGGATTTATATAGAGATAATAGATTTCATGGTTCTTCTTCTGAGATAAAAATGATGTTCCTCCAATCTTATTCTCTAGGATTGGAGGTAAGGGAACATAAGGGTAATCCTGTGGTGAGTCATAGGATCATACAATCATAGAATATCAGGGTTGGAAGGGACCTCAGGAAGTCATCTGGTCCAACCTCCTGCTCAAAGCAGGACCAATTCCCAACTAAATCATCCCAACCAGGGCTTTGTCAAGCCTGACCTTAAAAACCTCTAAGGAAGGAGATTCCACCACCTCCCTAGGTAACCCATTCCAGTGCTTCACCTCCTAGTGAAAAAGTTTTTCCTAATATCCAACCTAAACCTCCCCCACTGCAACTTGAGACCATTACTTCTTGTTCTGTCATCAGGTACCACTAAGAACAGTCTAGATCCATCCTCTTTGGAACCCCCTTTCAGGTAGTTGAAAGCAGCTATCAAATCCCGCCTCATTCTTCTCTTCTGCAGACTAAACAATCCCAGTTCCCTCAGCCTCTCCTCATAGGTCATGTGCTCCAGCCCCCAATCATTTTTGTTGCCCTCTGCTGGACTCTTTCCAATTTTTCCACATCCTTCTTGTAGTGTGGGGCCCAAAACTGGACACGGTACTCCAGATGAGGCCTCACCAATGTCGAATAGAGGGGAATGATCACGTCCCTCGATCTTCTGGCAATGCCCCTACTTATACAGCCCAAAATGCTGTTAGCCTTCTTGGCAACATGGGCACACTGTTGACTCATATCCAGCTTCTCGTCCACCGTAACCCCTAGGTCCTTTTCTGCAGAACTGCTTCCTAGCCATTCGGTTCCTAGTCTGTAACAGTGAATGGGATTCTTCTGTCCTACGTGCAGGACTCTGCACTTGTCCCTGTTGAAACTCATCAGGTTTCTTTTGGCCCAGTCCTCTAATTTGTCTAGGTCCCTTTGTCTATCCCTACCCTCCAGCGTACCTACCACTCCTTCGAGTTTAGTGTCGTCTGCAAACTTGCTGAGAGTGCAGTCCATGCCATCTTCCAGATCATTAATGAAGATACTGAACAAAACCAGATCCAGGACTGACCCTTGGGGCACTCCGTTTGAAACCAGCTGCCAACTAGACATGGAGCCATTGATCGCTACGCACTGAGCCCGACGATCTAGCCAGCTTTCTATCCACCTTATAGTCCATTCATCCAATCCATACTACTTTAACTTGCTGGCAAGAATACTGTGGGAGACTGTATCAAAAGCTTTGCTAAGGTCAAGGAATAACACATCCACTGCTTTCCCCTGATCCACAGACCCAGTTATCTCATCATAGAAGGCAATTAGGTTAGTCAGGCATGACTTGCCCTTGGTGAATCGATGCTGACTGTTCCTGATCACTTTCCTCTCCTCTAAGTGCTTCAGAATTGATTCCTTGAGGACCTGCTCCATGATTTTTCCAGGGACTGAGGTGAGGCTGACTGGCCTGTAGTTCCCAGGATATTCCTCCTTCCCTTTTTTAAAGATGGGCACTACATTAGCCTTTTTCCAGTCATCTGGGATCTCCCCCGTTCGCCATGGGTTTTCAAAGATAATGGCCAATGGTTCTGCAATCACATCCACCAACTCCTTTAGCACTCTCTGTCATAGTATATTTCTCCAATCTGAACCTTAGAGTTCAAAAAATTGGGGTACCAGCATGAATTCCTCTAAGCTTAATTACCAGCTTAGATCTGATACACTGCCACCATCCAAAAATATATAGTGTTTTGGGGCACTCTGGTCCCCCCAAAAACTTTCCCTGGGGACCCCAAGACCCAAATTCCTTGAGTCTTACAACACAGGGAAATAAACCATTTCCCTCCCCTTCTCCTTTCTTCCTCCGAGATCTTTCCTGCCCTGGGTACACTAGGAGATCACTGTGATTCAAACTCCTTGAATCACAACACAGAGAAATCAGGGTGGTTCCCCCACTTCTCTCCCCATCCCTTCTCCTTCCCTGTTAAGTACAGACTCAATTCCCCTGAGCCTCAACAAGGGAAAAAAATCAAACAGGTCTTAAAAAGCAAAACTTTTAATAAAAAGAAAGAAAAAAAAGTAAAAGTTATCTCTGCAATTTAGATGGTAAAAATTACAGGGTCTGTCAGCTTATAGAAACTGGAGAAAAAGCCTCCTCCAGCAGAAATACAATTTAAAATACTTCCAGCCAAATACACATTAGAACTTTACCAGCCAGATACACATTTGCAAATATAGAAAACAATCAAAAGACTATAACCGCATGTGCTACTTAATACTCACTATTCTGAATATATAAGAGACTGCAGCAGGGAGATTGGCAAGAAACCTGGTTGCACGTCTAGTCCCTTCCAGGACCCAGAGAGAACAAAGCCAAACCCAAAAAACACAAACAAAGGCTTCCCTGCACCGAGATTTGAAAGTATCTTGTCTCCTGATTGGTCCCCTGGTCAGGTGTTTGGTTCCCTGTTTGTTAACCCTTTACAGGTAAAAGAGACATTAACCCTTAACTGTCTGTTTATGACACCCTCAGATGCAGCGCATCCGGCCCCATGGACTTGTGCTCATCCAATTTTTCTAAATAGTCCCGAACCACTTCTTTCTCCACAGATGGCTGGTCACCTTCTCCCTATACTGTGCTGCCCAGTGCAGCAGTCTGGGAGTTGATCTTGTTTGTGAAGACAGAAGCCAAAAAAATCATTGAGTACATTAACTTTTTCCACATCCTCTGTCACTAGCTTGCCTCCTTCATTCAGTAAGGGGCCCACACTTTCCTTGACTTTCTTCTTGTTGCTAACATACCTGAAGAAACCCTTCTTGTTATTCTTAACATCTCTTGCTAGCTGCAACTCCAAGTGTGATTTGGCCTTCTGATTTCACTCCTGCATACCTGAGCAATATTTTTATACTCCTCCCTGGTCATTTGTCCAATCTTCCACTTCTTGTAAGCTTCTTTTTTGTGTTTAAGATCAGCCAAGATTTCAGTGTTAAGCCAAGCTGGTCGCCTGTCATATTTACTATCCTTTCTACACATTGGGATGGTTTTTTCCTGCAACCTCAATAAGGATTCTTTAAAATACAGCCAGCTCTCTTGGACTCCTTTCCCTCTCATATTATTTTCCCAGGGGATCCTGACCATCAGTTCCCTGAGGGAGTCAAAGTCTGCGTTTCTGAAGTCCAGGGTCCGTATTCTGCTGCTCTCCTTTCTTCCTTGTGTCAGGATCCTGAACTTGATCATCTCATGGTCACTGCCTCCGAGGTTCCCATTCACTTTTGCTTCCCCTACTAATTCTTCTCTGTTTGTGAGAAGCAGGTCAAGAAGAGCTCTGCCCCTAGTTGGTTCCTCCAGCACTCGGACCAGGAAATTGTCCCCTACACTTTCCAAAAACTTCCTGGATTGTCTGTGCACTGCTGTATTGCTCTCCCAGCAGATATGACGGTGATTAAAGTCTCCCTTGAGAACCAGGGCCTGCGATCTAGTAACTTCTACTAATTGCCGGAAGAAAGCCTCGTCCACCTCATCCCCATGGTCTGGTGGTCTATAGCAGACTCCCACCACGACATCTCCCTTGTTGCTCACACTTCTAAACTTAATCCAGAGACTCTCAGGTTTTTCTGCAGTTTCATACCAGAGCTCTGAGCAGTCATACTGCTCTCTTACATACAATGCAACTTCCCCACCTTTTCTGCCCTGCCTGTCCTTCCTGAACAATTTATATCCATCCATGACAGTACTCCAGTTATGTGAGTTATCCCACCAAGTCTCTGTTATTCCAATCACATCTTAGTTCCTTGACTGTGCCAAGACTTCCAGTTCTCCCTGCTTGTTTTCCATGCTTCTTGCATTTGTGTATAGGCACTTAAGATAACTCACTGATTGTCCCGCTTTGTCAGTCTGAGACAGGAGTCCTCCCTTCTTGCACTCTTCCGCTCGTGCTTCCTCCTGGTATCCCATTTCCCCACTTACCTCAGGGCTTTGGTCTTCTTCCTCTGGTGAACGTAGTTTAAAGCCCTCCTCACTAGGTTAGCCAGCCTGCTTGCAAAGATGCTCTTCCCTCTCTTCGTTAGGTGGAGCCCGTCTCTGCTTAGCACTCCTCCTTCTTGGAACACCATCCCATGGTCGAAGAATCCAAAGCCTTCTCTCCGACACCACCTGTGTAGCCACTTGTTGACTTCCACAATTCGACCATCTCTACCCAGGCCTTTTCCCTGCACAGGGAGGATGGACGAAAACATCACTTGCGCCTCAAACTCCTTTATCCTTCTTCCCAGAGCCACGCAGTCTGCAGTGATCCGCTCAAGGTCATTCTTGGCACTATCATTGGTGCCCACATGGAGAAACAGGAAAGGGTAGCGATCCGAGGGTTTGATGAGTCTCAGCAGTCTCTCCGTCACATCGTGAAGCCTAGCTCCTGGCAAGCAACAGACCTCTAGGTTTTCTTGGTTAGGGTGGCAGACAGATGACTCAGTCCCCCTGAGGCGGGAATCCCCAACCACCACCACCCTCCTCCTTCTCTTGGGAGCGGCAGTTGTGGAATCCCCATCCAATTTATCATAGGACAAATTGTAATAACGAGCAGGAAAGAGATTGACATAGTATGATGTTAACATTTTACTTCCACAGTGTCCAAAAAGAAAATACTCAAGAGATGGAATATGGTGCTCAGTGAGAAATGCATTAGAATTAAATAGGATAGGCCACAGGGACCAGAAGAGATTATGGAGCCTCCCAGGGTACCACTGTCTCCACTACTCCACGTAGGCAATCAGAAGTGCAAAGTACAGCATCTGATAAACAACAAAGGAAGAAACCATGGTTGTTGAACTATTTTTCCACTGACATCAGCTGTCCAACCAGTGCAACATTTTCGTGTCATGCAAACAACACAAAGCACAATTGCTGCAATATATATGCTAGTCAGAAAAGCCACAGTGCGCAGCAACATAGGAAGGCTTCCCTCCACCTGAACTAATAGCCATGTAGTGGGTAAGGACAAATGCCTCCACTTAAGAGGCAGCAGAGTAGCCACAGTGCCAGAAAGAACAGTTCAACCTCAGCAGGGACAGTGTCTTCACATGAGGAACTGCCTCAGAACACTGGACAAGATGGACCATTGTTGTCTCTGACAGCAGCTAGCACTACATGCTTCAAGGGAAGGCATGAGAAACTGATGAACAATTATGGAATAACCTAGGACAAATTTCTTTCTAATCCCATCAGCTAGTGGCTGTCTTGTACTCTGAACAACCAGGTTTATATCTGTTACATTCTGTAACCCACTTATCCATATATATATAATCCTTTTATTCCTACCAAGCTCTTGGCCTTAACATTATCTTGCAGTAATGAGTTCTACTGATTATTTATGAAAATGACTAAATGAGCAATATTGCATTAAATTGGTTTTGTACTCTAAGAAAAGATAAATAGAAGCCTCAAATAACTTCTCTATATCATTAATTATTCTGTATATTTTTATCCTAGTCCCCTCCTCCCTAAACTAAACAGTCCCAATTTTCCTCCTTCTCCTCACATGAAAGTATTTCCATGCTTCTAGTCCAGCGGTCGGCAACCTATGGCACGCATGCCAAAGACGGCATGCAAGCCAATTTGTAATGGCACGCTGCTGCCTGCTGGGGTCCGGCTCAGCCCACTTCCCCCTCCCCACCCCTTCCCCCAGAGTGCTGTGTCGAGCCCCGCCTCCTCTCCCTCCCTGCCACCGATGGCCTTTGCAAGGGAGGGGAGGGGAGAAGAGCAGCCTCATCGCCCTTGCTGCTCAGACTGGTAAGGAGGTGGGGAAGGGAGGCAGGAGCATGGCCTTGGGGAAGAGGGGTAGGAACGGGGTGTATCCCTCCAGCCCCCTGCTGTGAGCCACTCAGGCCAGGGGGCTGGGAGAACCCCCCTGATCCCAGCCCACCTCCCACAGCCCTCTGCCCTGACCCCAGCAACCCCCTTGCACCCCAGCCCCCTGCATTCCCCCATGATGCCATCCCTGACTCCTGCACCCTCCACACATACCCAGCACCCACACCCCATGTCCTGACTCCTGCACCCCCTCTCATGCCCCCAGCCCTCTGCCCTGAGTCCTGCACCCTCCACACATACCCAGCTCCCTCACATCTCCTGCCCTGACTCCTGCACTCCCCACACCCTCTGCCGTGACTCCTCACACATACCCAGCCCCCCCACACCCCATGCCCTGACTCTTGCACCCCCACATCCCCACCCCCCACCCAGAACACCAAATGGGAGCTCCTGCACCCCCCCCGCCACATTCCCACCTGCACCCCTTGCACCAAATGGGAGCTGCCCAAGTAAGCACTCCACATCCAAACTTCCTGCCCCAACCCTGAGCCCCCTCCCTCATTCTAGCTCCTGGCCAGACCCTGTACCCCAACCCCCAGTCTGCTCCTTCACCCCTAGCCCTGTGCTCAGTGCACCCCCCCCTTAGCTCAGTGCAGAGAGAGGAAGAGAATGGGCCAGAACCAGGGAGAAGGTAGATACCTACTGTATGTGGGCAGGGCCAGGATCCCAGACTGGCAAGGGGCCGGCAGCCAGAACCCCAGACTGGCAGCAGGCTGAGCGGGGCCGGCAGCTGGGACCCTGGCTGGCAGGAGCCAGTGGATGGAACCCCAGACCGGCAGCAGGCTGAGCAGCTCGGCCTGCTGCTGGTGTGGGATGCTAGCCCCGCTCAGCCCGCCACCGGTCTGGGGTTCTGGCTGCCAGCCCCTTGCCAGCTGGGGTCCCAGCCGCCGGCCCTGCTCAGCCCGCTGCCAACCTGGGGTTCCGGCCTCAGGCCCCGCTCAGCACGCTGCTGGCTTAGGTGAACGGAACCCCAGGCTGGGAACAGGCTGAGCAGGCCAGTGGCTTGAGATCAGCATTTTAATTTAATTTTAAAAGAAGCTTCTTAAACATTTTGAAAACCTTGTTTACTTTACCTACAACAGTAGTTTAGTTATATCATATATAGACTTATAGAGAGAAACCTAAAAAACGTTAAAATGTACTACTGGCATGCAGAACCTTAAATTAAAGCGAATAAATGAAGCACACTGCTTCTGAAAGGTTGCTGACCCCTGTTTTAGTCATTTTCAACCCCCTCCCCCCCCGCCACAATGCTGCTTCTTTGGTCAGATGGGGTCACCAGGATGGAACATTGGAACTGAGCATTCCAACTAAGGCTGGGCAAGACATCATTTTCTATCCCTTTCTTTATGCATCTTAACATTTCATTTTTAAGACCACCACTGGGAAATGAACAGTTTTTTTCCATTCAGCTTTCTACAGTGATGTCCAGGTTTTCTTCCTGGGCAGTCACAGTTATTTTATATCTAGCAATGTGTGCAAGCAATTCAAATAATTCTTTCCGATGTGTATTATCTTGCACACTGGACACAAAAACCAAGTACTGAGTTAATTTAAGAGGGGCACGATATACTGCAATCCAAAGCCCTTTTGTTGAGTGTATACTGTGCAAAGATGTTGGGATTTGACTTGTTCCCTTTATTTTCCTTAAAAAAGAAGTCTTTCAAAAGCAAATGGTATGCAATTTTCCAATGAAAAAGGATGTGGCAGAGTTCTATGAAGCAGTGAATGCTTCAGTATAGCATGCCCTTTGGAGCTACAATGTCAAGAGAGGTCCACCCAAGCACAGGCTTTTGGTTCAGTTAATAAACCACTAATCATATCTCTATTAGCACAAACTGCCTCTGTCCTAGAAGCAACTGTGGCATGTGTCAGTATACGGCTACCATGCCTGGGTGGAGAATCCGGTTTCTCCACATTGCCACTAATATAGTGGAGAAATGGGCTTGTCAGAAGAGAGCTGTTGATGAGCTCCTCCCTTCCTCCTGGGTTCTTCACTGGCACCTTCTTATTGCATTTAGCCTCTATTTAGTTGAAGTGATTCTGTGACATGAAGTCATTTTCAGTTAACATAAATGTGAAAAAACATTACTCAAATGGTCAAAGACAATCGAAGTGTGACCAGGGCTGATGCAAGTTGAGTTAATTCAAATAAATTTTCATGAGAAATTATTGTCTGGCATTTGCCCATCTCTTCTGTTAATAATTACTTATTAGATATGTTAAAAATGGTACTTTAAGAAAAAAGAAACAGAAACATGAAATCAGTGAAACTGTCCCCCCCAAATACTGTAATCTCTACTACATAAATAACAATATTGCGTAAAAACAAACCATACAAAAATGTGTAATTTTTTAAATTTTACTAGAAACAACATGTAGTATGTTGACATGTTGAATATATGTGGAATTCATATTCAAATACACAGCTGAACCACAGCGCATATAACAGAGGCGGGCACACCCATGTAATCCAGAATAGATAATTTATGCAATTGCCTAACCCTCTTTAACATTAAGTGCTGGTTTCTCCCAAGAGCAATCACAAAGGTAGCCTGCCAGCAGAGGACTACCAGCCTACCAGAGTTTGAAAGAGAATAATTAGAATGTGTTTATGCGCACAAATGTTTTCGCAGAAGCAGCTTGCCAAGTGAACCTGATTAGAAATGCATGTTCCTGTCCTAATTGGTCTATAGATGGTCTGCTAGGAAAATACTTGTGCTCAGAATCATGACACTAATCAGTTCTTCTGAACCTGCTGGCCTAGAGTTAAGCACAATCCCCTCAAAACATGAGTAATGGTTGGAAAGCAACTGAACTGGAGAAAAACTAGGAGACAGCATACAACATGGAGAAAGAGGAAGGTGGTTTAAAACTCTCTTCCTTGATCTCTACTTTTAAATCAGTGAATTTGAAAAATGGGCAAGGTCTTTTAGTTTGCTCACTGGGCTAGCATGGTAAAAATCACATTTGTCCATGCCCTGCACAGTTAGATAGGGTAAGTAAAAAACAAAACAACAAAACAAAACAATAAAACCTCAGGTACATTTTTATTTTACCTTTACTCTGTGGCATTGGAATATTTTAGTGAAATCTGCAGAGATTTGGGATGAACGTGAACCTTTTTTTTTTGGCTCTCAACAGTCCTCTCTTTTTCATTCTATATATTCTGGCTGATAGTAAACACTTCTCCTCTTCCAAAGTTTACACATGAGCTTGCCAAATTGATACCAAATACCAATATTAATCTGCTTGCATGGAACAGCATCAAAAAGATAATTAAGCAAGCCACCTATTAATCCCTGATAAAGGTCCAGAATGTCTGCTTTGGAACTACATTTTTGTAATCTCCATGGTAATCATAAAAACAGTTTCCTTCTCCAAGACTCGCAAATTTTCTTATATTTAATGCACTAACAATTTTCATCAATAGATTATCCATGACTTTAGGGCGAGAATGAAAATTAAGGAATCCAACTTTGCTTCTAAAAACTATAGACAGGGAATTAAACTATATAAATATATACAGAATTGTCACTTACTACTTGCAGCAGAGAAAGATAGCCAGCTCCAACATTATCAAAGTTTACTTTCACGTTTTTCCACAGGACATCTTCATGGCTTTTCATAAAATTCTCACACTCAGTTTTATTCTCAATCTTTTCTCTTGGAAAAGGGTTACCACTTGTAGTGTTAACACAGGAGAAGAACTTGCCAGCAAACAAATTTACTCCCATTATGCTGAAAATTAGCCAGAATATAAGACAAACCAGAAGTACATTCATAATAGATGGTATTGCTCCTAAAAGGGCATTCACAACCACCTAATAAAGAAATACAGGGGAGAAAAGCTTGTAAAAAATTTTATAGCAGCAAAGTAATTAGGCATTCTTCTAAAAAGGCTAACGGCAAAAATATTTTATTCCAAAATGTAGTTACAAATTATCTTATTTTTCAAATACTTATTACAAAGCACACAATGAATCGACATGAAAAAAGGTGAAGACTAAAATGTCAAGATGAAAAATAAGAATTTTTTTTTAAAAAGTGGCAAGATGTAATCATAAAATGTGTATGCTAAGGGAAAAAAGAAATACATGTTAAAGAAATACAACATTCAAATTAATAAATTTGACAAATCATTACTGATGAACATAAACAATGACTGATGATAAGGACTGATTGATCTATAGATCTTTGCAAACAGTACAGAGGTTGACAAAATTAGGACTTCAAGAATTGTAAAACACATAATACCTTTACAGTATATTTATTCATACATTACTATTTTACTTACTGAAGACCCTGTCACAGAAATAGACCACTTTGTATTACATGTTCATTTGGATAATTAGAGTACCTTTCAAGCACCACTTATAATAATCTTGTTAGGTCTTTCAAATTAAAATATGATTTTATTTCCGTGTATATAAAGTTTCAGCTTATATTGTGATCACTATTTTTGCCATTATAATATAGGTAATTAGGGTGGCAGAAAGAAGAGTGCCTCCTGCTGGTTGAATAAGGAACTTAAGTGTGGTATGCCATGGGAAAACAGCTTTGACTCTTCATACCTGATCATTTAATTTCTACAAAAATGTCTCCATTAGTTCTAACCTTTGGGGTTATTGCTCCTTTGGGGAAGAGTCCACAGAGAACTGAAGAGCCAATTTAGACTGTTTAATGAAACTGGAATTTTTTCACCATGTCTCAGCCCTCAGGGATCTTTTTGCCCAGAACATGGGTGTGGATCTTCTGGTGTACTGTGATACCTACTGGCTGTAGCTGATTGGAGACCACTTGAAATTCCTCTCACGCAATACCTTAAATCCATCTTGCAAACAAAAATACTGATACTTGAAGTTATCTGCCTGTCTAGTGAAAACTTAGAAAGATGCATGGTGATTGTCCTAGTCCCAGCTTCATTTCAGATATGTTAGATCTCTGTTTTATGCTTCCAACTTGTACCTTAGCTAATCCTTTTGAAATAGTTTGAGGCAAAATATCAAATGATCTCTCTCGAGACATATGAAAAGTGGAATTTCTTTAGTGATGAAGTACAAAGCAATCTGCACAACCATTGTGTCATCATCAATTATAAGCATTCTAAATAGATAGAGATGCCACTGCTCTTCTACAAAAGTGACAGCTACAAATAAATAATTTTACATAAATAGATGGCATATGGAAGAAAAAATGCTTGAAAAAGATTAAGCGAAGGTCTCTTATTGAGGAAAACGAGCCTGATCCTAGATTTGAGCAATTGCTGATTTTGAACCAACATAAATAGCACTAATGTTCATAAAGTGAAGTTAGTTTCAGACCTACCTCCATGTCTTCCTGAAAGTAATCCAATCTGGCCAATATCTGTGACTTACAGGGTTTATTTATATCTTAACTCTCCAGAGGTAGTCCATATTCCTGAGACCATAGTTTCTCAGCAACTAAAGACAGAGCTGTATTGATGGCTTCCGCTTCTCTTTGATTTGGGTTACATATATGGATTTCAGGAACCTCTCCTATGTTGGGAAAAGCCTGCCCTATAGCATGTCATTATCCATACCCAGGTGTTGGACCAGGGCCGCCCAGAGGATTCCGGGGGCCTGGGGTCTTTGGCGGCAGGGGGGTCCCCCCTTCGGCGGTAAGAGGTCCTTCCGATCCGGGACCCGCTGCCGGAGTGCCCCGAAGACCCACGGCAGGGGCCCCCCGCTGTCGAATTACTGCAGAAACGGAACCGCCGCTGAAGAGCAGTCGGGTCTTCGGTGGTAATTTGGCGGTGGGGGGCCCCCGCCGCGGGTCTTCGGGGCACTTCGGCGGCGGGTCCTGGAACGGAAGGGCCCCCCGCTGCTGAATTACCGCAAAAGACTGGGCTGCACTTCAGTGGCGGGTCCCGCTTTCCGCCCCGCGGCAGAAGGACCCCCCGCCGGCGAAGACCGGGAGCAGAAGCAGTTCCGGGGGCCCGGGCCCCGCGAGAGTTTTCCGGGGCCCCCGGAGCAAGGGAAGGACCCTGCTCCAGGGGCCCGGGGCAAATTGCCCCACTTGCCCCCCCCCGGGCGGCCGTGGTGTTGGATTTGCTATACAAGCTAACCCCAAAGTCATCTTCCTGTAGAGAGGATGTGTCCATAAACTCTTGAAATGAGATTGCTTCTATTAGAATGTAGACCAGAGACCACCAGTGCCCGGATCTTTGTACATGCCCTAAGGACTGAGAGACTGAAGAAAAGGGTTCTGTAATGAAAATGGTGGGGCCTTAAGAAAACTCTGGTGACAATGGATAGAGACAGAAAGTAAGTCTCCACAAGATTTATCAATATCAAATAATTTCCTGGAGATGTTGGAGTCAACGTTGAAGTCAAATTTTTCATAATGAATTTGACTCTCTTCATTCATTTGTTGAACTGTTTGAATTCTCGGTGTGACAATGCAGCAGAGATAGGACTAGTGGCAAATTTTATTGCTTAGAAATCATATTTCTGACGTTTGCTAAGAGCCAAAAGTACCTAAAAGGTGCCTGAGCTGAGGCGTCAGTGATACAAGGCTGTAAAATATGTGTACCCGAAAGGTTTGCCAAAATACAAACTGCAGTTGGCAAGAAACCCAGGGAAAGCCTCGTGACCAGAGGAAAAAAACAGGGGCAATTCTCAGTAGTGTATCCTCTGAGACTCGTAGCATATGTCTGCTGCAGCTGGGAACGAGCCTCGCAGCCCAGGGAAGACAGACTTGTGCAAGCAGGTCTTGAGCTAATGCCAGGGCCACCCGGGGGGGGGCAAAAGGGGCAATTTGTCCCAGGCCCCAGCAGGGCCCCCCACGAGAGTTTTTCTTCTGCTCCCAGTCTTCGCCGGCGGGGGGGGCCCTTCCGTTCCGGGACCCACTGCCGAAGTGCCCCGGAGACCCGCGGCGGGGGCCCCCCGCCACCCAATTACCGCCGAAGAGCAGGCTGCACTTCGGCGGCGGGTCCCATTTTGGCAGTAATTCGCCGGTGGGGGGCCCCCGCCGCGGGTCTTCGGGGCACTACGGCGGCGGGTCCCAGAACGGAAGGGCCCCCCGCCGCCGAACAGGGCCGGCTCTAGACATTTCGCCACACGGGGGGCGCCCTGCCGCTTGCCGGTCCCGCGGCTCCGGTGGACCTCCCGCAGGCGAGAGGTCCCCGGAGCCGCCTGCCGCCAACGGCTCCAGGCCCCCGGAATCCTCTGGGCGGCCCCGGCTAATGCACCAAAAATGGCAGTGTGGATGTTGCAGCTCTGGCTGGAGATCAGGATTGCAAGCCTAAGGGGATGTGTAAGTACAAAAACTTGTGTCTCTCACCAACAGAAGTTGGTCCAATAAAAGATATTCTCTCACCACCCACCCCCGTCTCTCTAATATCCATGGACCAATATGGCTACAACCCCACTGCATACATTTATATTCCATGCCATTCTGCTCTGTATACAGTAGGTGGCAGGAACTAGCTACTGTGGGATCCTAGAGAATGTTACCAATTTCACTGGTGGTGATTCAGTGATACAGTACACTTTGTAAATAAATTTCTTTTGAAAGGAAAAAGGGTACATGGATATCAATTAATGTGCCAGGAACAAAGATCAACAATAAAATTAAGGGAATTGGTATTTTAATTAAAGGAATTAAAGATTAAGCTATTGTTCTTGTGCATTCTGGAGTACATTATACGAATGACAATCAGAAATATTCAAATGGATATTGTCAGTTTACGAGACCTATTTTAAATAAACCAATTTCGTTAGGTAATTAAAAATAAAAATATTTTAAAAAATCAAATTTACTTTTCAACATTTATATTCTGCATCTATTTTACTCAGTGGACAATTATAATAGACTGCCTAATTTCACAGTTGTTTAGTCAATTTCATATTTTGTATCTACAAATCAGAGATTAAATTAAAAACAAAAACAAAAATAACCCAAAACATGAAAATATTTCTAGTAATAATGGGATTTGTTAAAATCTACTGTCCTCATAACAAAATGTTACACCTTAGTTACTTGTGTCTACTAAAAGGTTGGGTAAGGCATGTTTCCCAAACATAGGAGAAAAAGTGATAAAATTGTGTTTTCTATGGTATTGCCCAGAAAACTACAGGAAATGACAAGTGTGTTGGCAGAAACTTTGAGCATGAGCAATGGACCAAATGGTTATTGTCAAAAAGATTTGGGTGTTTACATTGATTTCCTGCTACAAAAGTCCTAATATGGATATATACCACTAAGTGCAATTTGTGCTTGACAATACATAGGTTGTACTAAACAAAGAGGATGCTCTGTCCCAAAGATCTTACAATCTAAAAAGACGTACGTGATTACAACACAATATTTAAAAATACATACAAGTACCATATAGGCAAACACGGAATGATGTGCCATCATTGAAGCTGGAAGGCTTCACACAAGGTTTTGATGAAGGACTCGAGGGAGGAGACTTACAGCAACCTATAAGAATGGTTCACAACTAAAAGGATTATGGAGAGATGTTAGTCCATAGTTAAGATTGTAAGCAGATTTTCAATCCAAGCCTGAGTTTGCCTCACAATCTTACTTTTAAAAGGGGCCTTTTAACTTATTATTTAGTATGTACAGTCCTTGGTCAAATGCTAAGGTTGTAAAGTCAAGTACTCAAATATTAGGAAACGCCAGAATTAAGGCTGTCTGTGCAATCTTAATTCCATCCCATTGTGCATGTGCATTACGATACAGGGTTGGTTTAATAATCACACACTACTTTTTCGTAAACTTTACTAAAAATCCATTCTGAGGCAGACCCCTAGAATGGAGTATTTCAGTTTACACAGTTACATTTTGACAAAGTTATAAGCAACTGAAAATTGAGGCTTATAAAAGAAAGCATTGGGCAATCCTAATTGTAGGCAACACTACTTTTTTTCTGCCTTATCAATCGGCTTAAGATCAGGTCTTACCTAAAGCTGTTTTTTGCTTTATTAATAATAAACAAAAGGAAACATAGCTTGCAGACATGTTCAATAGGTTTTTCGTTTTCCACTTTCTATTACAGGATCATTTGGCATTAGAATCATCCTGCCTGGGGATTTTTTACACTCTCTTTCTCTCTCTTTTTTTTTTTTTGTCTATTTAACAACCTCTCTCCTCCCACCCATCTTCCACACAATTTCTCTTTCCTCACCCTGGAAAACAAAGAACATTTATTAATTTATTGATGTTCTAAGGTGTGCACTGACCTTGCAATGGAAAGCATTAACAAGGGAAGAGGGCTCCTACCAACAAATGCCCTATGATTCTGAAACTGCTAAGAATGAGAATTCTGACATCTGCTCTGCATCTGAAAATAAGATCTTGTGTTCCCATGGTTATCATAACATGGATAGTGGTCCTTCCTTGGCCACCATGTCCCCAGAAAACAGTGCTCAGTCACTTTATAGTAGCTATTAGAGGACTGTAACAGATGTACCCATTACAGACTTGGGGGCAGGCTGCATCTGAAATCCCAGAAAGGAATTTGCTCCTGTAAAGAGAGAGCCCAGCTCACAACCCCTTGGGAAATACTAATTATAGTATATCATGGACCTAAGCAAACTCAATGGACCTCTGTAAGAGCAACTATATGAACATACTTTCTTCCTACTAAGTACAGGCTAGTGGGTCACAACAAGGACAATCAAGAAGAATCCTATGAAGAATATCCAATTCTATTATAATACAGGTTAGGTGTTTTCATTGGCACAAGGGATCAAAACAAGGTCACAACTTAAATCCAATAAAGGTTGCTCACCCTGATCAAAGCCTCAACTAAAGTAGGTCACTTTTCTATCATACAGCTTCTAACTCTACCTCTGTGGACCTCACCACTGTAGAAAGTGTACACATCTAGTCCTCCACTACTAAGGACAAGGCACCCGGAAAGAGTTCATAAAGATGAAAAAGAGGGAAGGTTTCCCAGGGAAACACACAGTCACACGCATATGATGAACACTACAGAAATCCTTCTTCCTAACTGCAGTAGTCGAACTTTCCCTCCCTCCTCCCCCACGCTATCAAACTCCTCACATTCTCCTGCACATTCTCACCTGGTTCACCTTGGTTTCCTGCTTGACCCTCCCCCCCAATTAGTGACAGCTCATCTCATGAAGAGAAACAGTCTCTTCCCTCTCCTACAATACAAGAGAGATTCCTCAGAGAATCCTGGAAGGAGCACTGAGAGTATTTTGATTGTTTTATGCTCACCCAGAACCTGGTGTTTCTGCTGAGAGTCTAGGCTTTGGTGATGAGGTGGTGGGCTAGCAGGTGCTCTCAGAGTTCTGAAGAGAAGAGAAGGGCTGGTGCAAATGGGGGACTTGTTTTTTAATCTGCTTTTGAATGTGAAAGCAGATACAGGTACTGCTGCAGGAAACCTGAGCTGCCTTTTTTTTTTTTAAAAAAAAGCAACCAGTCTAAAGCAGCTAATATTTACCACCTATTTGTAAGTTATTTCATACTCTTTTTCTGGTGCACATGAAAAAATATGCTTCCTCTCTGAAAAAACGGTTACTCACCTTCTCATAACTGTTGTTCTTCAAGATGTGTTGTCCAAGTCCATTCCAATCAGGTGTGCACACGTGTGCATGTGCATGATGGCTGGAAGATTTTTCCCATAACAGCATCCACTGGGTTGGCCTGGGTGCTCCCTGGAATCATGCCCTCATGGCGCCTAATATATAGTCCTGCCAACTCACCACCCCTTCAGTTCCTTCTTGCCGGCTACTCTGACAGAGGGGTAGGAGGGTGGATATTGGAATGGACATGAAGAACATATCTCGAAGAACAACAGTTATGAGAAGGTAATTGTTTTTTCTTCTTCGAGTGCTTGTTCATGTCGATTCAAATCAGGTGACTCCCAAGATAATTTAGAAGGTGGAGTCGGAGCTGTCCACTGACTGGAGTACTGCTCTACCAAAGGCCACATCATCTCTGGACTGCCTAGTAATTGCATAGTGTGAGGCAAAAAACTGTATATCGATGACCACATTGCCGCCCTGCAGATTTCCTGGGTAGGGACTTGAGCTAGGAAAGCTGTTGATGAAACTTGGGCCCTCGTAGAGTGCGCCGTTATCGGGGGTGCTGGGATTCCTGCTAGACTGTAGCACTTGGTAATGCAGACTACAATTCATGATGAAACGTGCTGTGTCGAAACAAGCTGACCCTTCATCTTGTCCGCTACTGTGACAAAGAGCTGTACTGACTTCGTGAACGATTTCACCCTTTTGATATAAAAGGCCAGCACTCTGCGGATGTTGAGAGTGTGTGGAGCGTCTGCTCCCTACTACTCGCATGAGGCTTGGGATAGAAAATTGGGAGGAAAAATGTCCTGGTTGATGTGGAACTGTGATACCACCTTCAGGAGGAAGGCCGCATGGGGTCTGAGCTGAACCTTGTCCTTAAAAAAACATGGTGTAGGGCGGCTCGGACATTAGAACCCACCAGGAACGCAACCTGGTAGGAGAGCCAGAGCAAGGAGCATGTTGCTAGAGGCTCAAAGGGATGCCCTGTGAGCTTAGAAAGGACTAAGTTAAGGTCCCAAGCAGGAACTGGTTGGTGAATGTGCAGGTACAACCTGTCAAGGCCCTTCAGGAAGAAAGTAACCAGGGGGTTAGTGAAAACCAAGCGGCTCTGTACCCCTGGGTGGAAAGCCAAGATGGCAGCCAGGTATACTCTTATAGAAGACAAGGAGAGACCATCCTGCTTTAGGTGGAAAAGGTAATCCAAAATCTGGGGCACTGAGGCTAGTGCTGGGGGAAAATCATGTTAAGCTGACCAGATTGAAAATCTCTTCCACTTGGCCAGGTACATGGCCCTAGTGGAGGGTTTCCTACTGGCCAAGAGAACCTGTCTGACTTGTTCTGAAGAGAAGAGCTTGAACAGATTCAGCGATGGAGTCTCCAGGCTGTGAGATGCAGCGACTGCAAGTTCAGGTGCTGGAGCCACCCGTGATCCTGTGTGAGAAGGTCCGGGAAGAGTGGCAGGGTAATCGGGGCTCTGACTGACATGTCTAGGAGAGATGTGTACCAATGCTGGCGGGGCCAGGCTGGTGCTATGAGAATGACCTGAGCCCGGTCTCTGCGGATCTTGAGCAGGACCTTGTGGATGAGCGGGATGGGTGGGAAGGCGTATAGAAGCGGTCCCCCTGCAATGGAGGAGGAACACATCCGCTGTGGAGCCCAGACTGTGATTCTGGAAGCAGCTGAACTGCTGACACTTCCTGTGTGTCGCATGGCAAAGAGGTCGATCAGGGGATAGCCCCACCTCCGGAAGAGCGAAGATGCAGCCACTTGTGGCTATGAAAAGAGCTGCTAAGGCAGTCCACCAGCTCATTCTGGACCCCTGGAAGGTACAACGCCTGTAGATCAACTGAGAATTTTATACAGGGCAGGCTCCAGCTTTTTTGCTGCCCCAAGCGGTGAAAAAAAAAAAAAAGAAAAAGAAAAACCTGATTGAGCTGCTGCCAAGTGTCACTGAAAAGGAAGACAGGGAGTGGAGGACCACCCAGTTGCCACAGAAGACTGTGGTGGACGATTGAACTGCCACCACCGCCCCGGATGTGCTGCCCCGACAACAGACGGAGTGCCGCCTCTTTCTATTGGCCACCCAGCGCACCTGCTTCCTTCGCTGGTGGCTGGAGCCAGCCCTGGCTCCACACAAAAGTTCCATAACCCGAAGGCTTCCTGGCACAGGGGAAAGGAGTGTGCACCCCACTGTTTCTTGATATAGAACGTCGCAGTTGTATTGTCTGTCATGACTGATATACAGTCATACTAGACCTGCTAGATATGGGCGGAATGACTGACATGCTAGGCGTACTGCCCTGAGGTCCCTGACATTGATATGAAGATAGAGATCTGTCTCTGACCAGAAGCCCGGCGTCCTGTGGTCCCCCAGATGAGCTCCCCACCCTAAGTCTGATGTGTCCATCACTAGCATCAGGGATGGTTGTGGGGTAGCAAAGGGGACTCCTGAGCACACCTGCTGAGCATCTGTCTACCACAGGAGCAAGTTGAGGACAGGGTGAGGCAGAGTCATGATCCTGTCCAAGCTGTCCCTGGCAGGTCTGTACACTGACGTAAGCCATGACTGAAGTGGCCGAAGCCCAAGTCTGGTGTGCTGAACCATGTAGCTACAAGCTGCCAAGTAGCTAAGAAGTTTGATACAATTTCTTGTGGTGGTAGTGGGGAACTGCCTGAGTCCCTGGATCATGGTGTCGAGGGCCTGGAATCTTGCCTGTGGGAGGAATGCTCTGGCTAAGGTTGAATCCAGAACTGCCCCATGAACTCTATCCTTTGGACCAGGGACAATGTTGATTTTGTCTCATTCAGTAGGAGGCACAGATTCTCAAAGGTGGCTCTGATGAATGCCACCTGTGCCCTGCATTGGCCTTTGATCAGTCAGTCATCAAAGTACGGGAACACCTGTATCTGAAGTTTTCACAGAAAGGCGCGATGACTGCCTGCACTTGGTGAAGACTCGAGCTGTTGTTGACAGGCCGAAAGGGAGGACAGGAAATTGGTAATGGGAACCATTGACTACAAACCTAAGGAACTTTCTGTGGTTGTGCACGATTGCTATGTGAAAATGAGTGTCCTTCAAGTCGAGGGCGGCATATCAGTCTGCTGGATCCAGCAAAGGGATAATGGAGGTCAGAGAGACCATGTGGAACCTGAGTTTCCTCACAAACTTGTTGAGGTTGCACCGGTCCAGGATAGGTCTTAGGGCCTTGATTAGCAGAGGGAAGTTGCCTTCTCCTACCACTCCAGTTCCTTCTCCTAGAATTGTTCTGGCAGTTCTGCTTGGAACCTTTGAGGAGGTTGTGGGTGGAGTGTCTCTGCTGTGTGGCAGGGGTATGCAAGCCCAAGGATTTGAGCGTGGCTCGCAAATCTTTTAGGCTGTGGAGCCATTTGTCTGTCTCTGAAAACAGAGTCTCACCCTCAAATGAGAAGTTGTTTCTTGGACTTCGCAGGGTAATCCTGAGACTTGAAACCAGGCCCCCCGCTGCATAGCCATCCCCGTCGCCATGACTCTTGTGGCAGCATCTAAGGCTGCCTGCAGTGAAGCACAGGTGACTAATTTTCCTTCTTCCATCAAGGCAGTAACTCTGACCGAGAGTCTGAAGGGACAAGCTCCGTGAACTTAGCCATGGAAACACAGGTGTTATAAGAGTACCTGCTCACAATGGCCTGCTGGTTAGCAATATGGAGTTGTAAACCACCAGTGGAATAGATTTTTCTACCCATGAGGTCTAGACATTTAGCATCCCTATCCTTTGGAAAAGGAAGTTGGAAACCTTGTCTCTCCCACTGGTTAGATGCATTGACGACCAGCAAGTCCAGAGGTGGATGGGAGTAGAGATGTTCAAAGTCTCTGGAGGGAATGAAATACCAGCACTCGTATTTGGCAGTTGGTGGCAGGATGCTGGTGTCTGCCATTGAGTCTTGTTGGTGTCCACCACTGTTTTTATGAGGGATAACGCTACCCGTGAAGGCCCTGAGTGTGCTAGGATGTCCACCATGGGATCTGTGTCCTCAACTACCTACTCTGACTTGATGCCCAAATCTTGGGCAGCCCAGCAGAGCAACTGCAGTAGAACTCTGTTGTCCTCTAATGCAGGAGCTATGGATGTCCCTGCCAACACTTTTTCCATCGACGAGGAGGAAGAAGCCGTGTGCCGGTGGTGGGAAGCTCCCTGCCATCTGCCCCGGATAGGTAACATGACTCCTGGGGCAGCATTGGAAGAGGTGGTGCCACCGATGATGATGCTGGGGTTGTAGGCATCGTAGCCAATGTTGGCATCGGCATCAGTCTCACAGGAGGGAGCTGCATCGGCACGCTCAGAGGAGCCGCGGGGTCGGGGGGTCATGTGCCAACATTAGCATCTGGGCCATAGGTGCCTGCATTGAGGTCGATGTCGACAACGATGCAGGCGTGGGAGACGGGCGCGTCGCCGTCGCGAAGGCCAGTGCCAAAGTCGGAGCTGAGTATGGTGCCGGAGGGAAAGGCGCTGGGTGCGTATGCACAGTGGAAGGCGGCACGAAAGTGGTGGAGGCAACTGAAGACGTTGCTGAGCGTGGGCCTTGGGTTCCTCCATGACCCTGGTGATAAGCCCAGGGGGTCTAGAAAGACCACTAAGGCGGGTTCTGCCACTGCAGAGGCTACACCTGATGCTCCCTTCTGTCTCTGCCCAACCTCGCTCTACAGTTTCTGCTCCTACTCAAGTGATAGGAGTCAGGCTCTGACTCTGAGACCTCAGACACTGAAGACCACGGAGGAGCCGATCCTCTGTGCCTTGAACATCAAGAGCTTGGGGAACAGGAAGGCTCTCTGTCAGAGTGTGTAGGTGCCGATGGACAAGGCGAAGGGAAGCACCTCGACATCATAGCTGGCTTTCCTTTAGAATGCACTGGAGAAGGGGGCTCCGTCCGCGCTGAGGGTTCCTCCCTGGCAGGTAAGAATGGTGCCAACAGGTGAGGAGATCACTGGCAGCCTGGTATGCTTCTTGATTGAGATGGGGCTGGACTTGACTGCCTCACCTGGACAGGAGTTGACATGGCCCTGGAGGGAGACTCTGGGGAGTGGCCCACCTGGGGTCACACTTCTCGAGGCTTAGCTGGAGGAGAATGGTCATCTGGCTTTTTCTTCTTTTGAGGCGCTGGTGAATGGGAGCAGTGCCTACTATCAGATGGGCCCTGTGAGGAGCTGTGGAGGTGCACAGCATCCCTGGAGGAGTCCTTCCTCGGCACCGAAGTCGCCAACAGTGCTGGGGCACTCCGCATTGAGGACGCCGCCGTAGGGATCAGGTTTCTCAAGTCCAGTTCAGAATGGGGGTGCAAGGGTGCCTTCGTGAGGATCTTCAGCCACTGTTCCAATTTTTTAAGTGTTCTCAGGCAGAACTTGCAGCAGATCTTGCAACAATCTTTCTGATGAGTTTCCCTCAGGCACCTAAGACATGACGAGTGTGGATCACTCTTAGGCATGTGCTTGGCGCAAGCCACACAGTTCTTAAATCCTGGGGACCATGGCATGCCATGGCGCCAGGGCCAGAATGGCGGGGGGGGGGACCCTCAACTACTATACTATAGTCAACTTTAACTGGAGTACTACTAACAACTAACCAACTATATACATGGAATAATGAAGAAACTTGCTGAGCCAGAGCCAAGGGAAGTTCCAGCCACCATCACTGGCGGTAAGAAGGAACTGAAGGGGTGGTGGGTTGGCAGGGCTATCAGGGCCGGCTCCCTCCATGGCGTGCCGCCGTGCTTGGGGCAGCAAAATGGCTAGAGCCGGCCCTGAGGGCTATATATTAGATGCCATGAGGGTGCAATTCCAGGGGGTGCCCAGGCTGACCCGATAGATGCTGCTAAGGGAAAAATCTTCTGGCCATCATGCATGTGCACACGTGCAAATCTGATTGGAATCGACATGAACAAGCACTCGAAGAAGAACTCTTGTCACTGAGGCAGAGTGCTACATATGTTCATCTGTGTCACTACATAAATACATCCAAGCAGCAAAGAATGAAACAAGGTTTATATCTCCCACAATGCTGGGTCACAAACATGTTGACAGTAGTTATTGCAGAAATCATAAAAGCACACTGAATATGTGTTTCACATAACATTAGATGGGATGTCTTCATTGTACCTTACAAGAGAGAAAAACATCGATAGAAGAAAAATACTAGTCAAATCTATACTTTTCTGTGTGATACGGATATTGTGCAAGAATTCAATTTCTGTAGAAAAGAGAACCAAATATATTATATGTAGGTATGCATATTTGATAAATGGCTCTTGCTGCAGTCAGGATATTTGAGTTATTGTGATTAACTTTCTAATAAAGAAAAGACTTATTCTGTCCTTTATTCTCTATAAACTTCATCTGACAGCCAACAGAACAATGAAAATAGATTTAAACACTTTTTGTCCTGTTTTTTTCTATACCTACATGAAGCCATTCTGCATACTGTATATAAAGTATGCAAAATATATAAAGATTATAAAGCTATATAAAGATTCCACTATATAAAGATTACTTTAAAAATATGCTATGAGAAAAAATATAAATAGAATCAATTTACTTTTAAACTTGTTACAACTAAGTCTGCTGGGAACTGACAGCTAAAAAAACTTCTGAAGATTAATTAGAGATTAAGTAACTCAAACGAGCACAGCTAATGCATATAATTGAATATGTTTAGAAACAACATAATGAAACAGTTCTGTAGAACGCAGTAACAGAGGTGCAATAAAGGTGAGTACAGCATTCCTTTTTTAAAAAAATTTCTTGTGCATGTTTGTATGAATAGTCACTTTTTATGAAATAAAGAGTTCAGGTTCTTTTATTTTATCTTACCCTCATTCCTTCAAATCGCGACAAGGCTCTCAAAGGTCTCAAAGCTCGTAGCGTTCGAAGTGATTTAATTGGGCCAAGTTCAGAGTAGCCCAAGGCATTAGCTGTTAAGCTTATCAACGAAACCTACACAAAAAAAACCAAAGAAAAATTATTTGTTTGTATCTTTTATAGCCCTTTGAAGGATGTAATAGCTAAAGGTGGAGAAGTTCAGCCTGAATATTAGGAAAATGTTCCTAGATACCCTGTGCTTCTAACAGCAAGAGCAACTGGATAGCAAAAAAACTGGAAAAGAAGAGACATCAAGTTGTTAGTGAATTTCTGAAGTTCTTAGTCTCTTGATCTATGATACTATCATTACATATATGCATGGACAGGTTAGATATAGGAAGTACCTTTGCAAAATACAGGTTGTGGGCTGGACTAAAAAACACAAATAGTCTTTTTCTGACATTACTGCCATTGAGAAATCATAGTATGGATGAATCATAACATTTTCAGGAAAAATAGTAAAAGGTTGGAATGACTTTCTCCACAATTTTTACTAACACAATATTTTGACTGTGACAGTGTTACTACCTTATTCAAAAATGTTTCATGAAAGGCATCATAGTGAAATCCTGGTGGCACAAAATTTCTCACACATGAAGTCTGTCATGCAGATGAAATCCTGTTAGTGTAAGAAACCCTTTTGATTTATTTTGCTATAAATTTAGCTGAGGAGAAGCTACACCAAGTAGAAAGAACCTATTGAAAAGAAATACAGATAAATCTACAGTCTGTCATTGTGTTTATACTTTAACCAATTTGCCTTAAAATCTTACAAGAGCCTTATTACTCTCAATCAGGGGCCTGATCTGGAATCAATGGGAATTTTGACATCAGCTTCACTGGGAAAAGGATCATGCTTAAAATCCTTAGAAACTTATAGTAGTCATATTCTCCAGGGCCTGAACACCACAATGAAGAAAAAAAACAAAGTCTGTTGAGAATTCAGGATACTATTAACCAAGAGTTGATGTGTCAACATGTAACTCAGTAATTAGTTTGTGTGATCAATCTTGTGTTTTATTAAAGGCTTTATATTCAGTGTTGCATGAAGAAGCTTGTGCTAAAAAGTTATTTATTGAATTCTGTAGCATCTTTCACAAGTATCAAGGTGCACTAAAAAGTAATCAGTTGTAGGCTACTCAGTTTGTGCAAGAAAAAGTGTTTCTCTTTCTCTGTGAAGGTCTCTCAGTTCCATAGAAGTCTTCCTGCTATGGCTTATCTCCCCTACCTATACAGAGGACTGTTCGAAGTAAGGCTGCTTGGAATGATGATTCACAGATCTGAGTATTACTTAATTTATTCATATTAGGAAGTACTTTCCTCCTCCTAATTGCCAATACAAGAAGAAAATTCTTGCAGGATATATCTTCTGACAGGAGTGTCTCTTATCAAACTATGCTAAAACTTCGTTACAAATTATTCTGAATAGCTAGGGCAAGGAGTCCATGTTTGGTTTTGCAAAATCTTGGTCAGACCACAACCAGAGGTGGTTTGGAACTGACTTGCATTTTTATCAGTGCCATCCAGGTTTGTAACGGATGAGGATTTGGATGAAAGGCTCTAGGTTGGCTCAACTCTTCACCAAACTCAGAAAACAAGCCACAGAAGTTGTCAAGCACGTGTAATTTTCTCCCAAATGCAATGAGCTGTAATTTTCTCAGAATTTGACATTAAATGAATATGAAAAGTATTAGAAAATCAGGAAACTTGAAGAATCTAAGCTAACATCCATTTAATCAAGAGATTTTTCCACTTAGTTTTCATTAGTTGGATTGAGTATTTTTTCAGTTAGTTCAGTAGGCAACATAATCCACGTGGAAGGTACTTAGTCTGAAATCACTTTGTTCCAGAAAATAAAAAGCTTCTTTACTGGTGTAATGGGTAAGATTGTTAAGGAATTTACACTTAAGAATATTACTGTAGGAACTAAATCCTACTGCTGCATGTTCAGTAATAAAATAGACTATCATTATTTGTCATTACAAGGCAGATTAAAAATGATCTGTTTGCAGCCTAAATCCTTCATGAAGTATTTTACTATATTACTACAAAATTACTGTAGTTGTGACAAAATGTGGCATACAGCCATTCGTTTTTGTTACTCTCTTTTCTGGGAAATAATAATCTACATTACAGCATAGATCTGCTGCAATTATTAATTCAGCTCTTCAAAGAAGAGCCACAAGAATGATTAAAGGATTGGAAAACATGCCTTTGGTGAAAAACTAAATTGAACGAGCTTCTTGAGTCTATCAGAGGAGATTAAGTGGTGATTTGATCAGCCTATGTAAATACATACATGGAGAACAGAAATTTGATAATATACGGCTCTTCAGTCTAGCAGACAAAAGGTATGAAATGTGGTTACTTACCTTACAGTAACTGGAGTTCCTCAAGATGTGTAGTCCCTACGTACTCCACTCACCTGAGACTGGAAGATTTCTTGTTGGCCGTGTTTGTTAGTCCACATATAAACCCTTTACTTCTTTGTGCACCAAACTGAAGGTATAAGGGGCGGTTCAGACCAACTGTCTCTTCAGTTACCTTTCTACTAGGAATAGTCCTGGGATAAGGCCCCGCAGTAGAAGGGAAGGAGGGTCGGTAGTGGAATACAGATAGTGACCACACACCTTGAAGACTTCCAGTTACTATACAGGTAAGTAACTTTTCTTTCTTTGAGTGATAGCCCCAATGTGTATTCCACTCAAGGTGATTCATGAGCAGTATTCATCGAGGACAGGGGTGCAAGAAACCATGCTGTACCACAGATTAAAGGATGCATATATGTTTTGCAGAAGTGTGTACAGAGCCCCACCATTGCCACTCTACAGATGAGGGACATTTCTAAGTGAAGCCACTGATGGGATGGGGCTCTGGTCTAGTGAGTCCTCCCATCTTGTGTTTGGAAGGTTGCCACTAACTCGTAACCAAAGCAGGATGCAGCTGAAAGCCATTTGCTCGGTCTCTTTGAGTAAGCATCTTGTCTCATACATTTGCCAAAAGAGTCAAACAACTTAGGCAATTTCCTGAAGGGCTTTGTCCTCTGCAGATAGAAAGCTAAGGCTCTACAGACATCCAGAGAGTGTAGTTACCTGTCCTCTCTGGTGGCATGTGGCTTTGGATAGAAGACAGGTAAGTGGATGACCTGCTTTTGATGAAATTCAGAGGTTATTTTTGGGATGAATTTGGAGTGCAACCTCAGGGAACCTTTTCATTGTGGAAGACTGTCTAAGGTGTGTCAGCCAGAAGGGCCCCCAACTCACCTATTCTTCTGGCTGAGGTAATTGCAACCAGGAATACAACCTTCATAGATAGGTGAGCAAAGGAACATGTGGGTAAGGGCTCAAATGGACCCTTCATTAGTGATGACAGGACTAGGATAGGATCCAAGGGGCCACATTAGAACCAGTGTGAGGGATTACATTGTTAAGAGGGTGGGATCCCCTTGTGGGAAGAACCACTGATTCTCAGCAGCGTGTTGTGCTCTGTTGGAGTGGGAACGTGCTCAAGAAGCTCTAGAATCTATATCGGGAATAACTTTCTGTCTTAGTACAGTCAGTAGTGTTGCCATCCAGGTCTCGAACTCACCTGAGGAATATAAATCCTCTGAATCAACAGGTGGTGTCGTCCCGCTGTTTTATTATGCCCCATCTTGTTGACTGTAGTGGTGAGTGGTGGATCTGGGTCCACCAGCCTTCCAGGCTCAGGAGTCAGGTATACTGTTTCTTGATGACCTAGCTGAATATGCTGACCCACAATCACCAATACTCTTGGAACCAGTCATTGCAGAGAGGTTCCCACTTAATTTCTTAAGCATTATATTTTATTTAATGTAAAATTATTTACCTAATACCTTTCCTTTCTAAAATTGGCATCTACACCAAACATTCCAGTGCATTCTTTTTATATTTGCAGAGATTAGGTGCAGTTCAAATGAAATCTGTTTGTCTTAGAGGACACACCAACTTTGGATCCTACCAAAAAATGTAGAAACTTATATATTATTAAACAGACAGCTATTTATAGGAAAATTTCAAAACAGAAGTCTAAAATGTTTTACACTACAATCACAAAAAAAGAGTATACCTCCAAAGAGTTAAACTCTAGTGGTAAGTGTAGGGAAGATGTCAGACAATGAATGCGTATTGCCAAGTAAGAAAGTCTCCATTCTATCTCATGACATTTGCAGCAACAAGAAGTATCCAGCAGTAAAGAACAGCAGAAGAAAACATTCCATAGCCAAGAGTAAAATAAAAACATGTAAAAGCATGAGAACATTGGAGCTGGCAAAGCTTTTAAAAAATTTAACAGCTAGCATTGTCATCAGATAGATGCCAGCCTGGTAGGATGGGAAGTACACCTAGAAAACCAGATAAGTTAAGGGTCTTGGTTACCCACGAAAAGAAAAAGTATAACTGTTATGAGAATTCTGGTCCAAAAGAAAAAGTATAACTGTTATGAGAATTCTGGTCCAGTTGCAGCTGAAGAATCCATTATAACAAGACTCCTTTTGGTTCAACAGTGAGAAGTATAGTACTGCTGGTAAAGTTTATTTGGGAGCATATCAACTACTGAGTGATTTTAGTGTTTACACTGGTAACTTTCTTATGTGCAGTTAAGTCTATGGTGGAACCTCAATGCATGAAACCCTCAGGTCCAGTTGAATACATAGCTTTATTGTGCATTTGGAGTAGTGTAAAAGTAGCTCTTTCAAACTTAGAATGGGCCTGAGATGTGCAAGGGCATAGTCATGCTGATGTTTTGATGGAAGAAATTTCAGCTGAATTTTGCCTGGGATGTCTCCTAAAGTTTCTGTTCCAATATCTACTTCTTGTAGAGTCTGAACACCAATGGAATATTTATGCTGGATACAGTAGTAGAGGACAACCAGCTCCTGAGCTGTTCAGAAGCTTGGAGAGAATGCTGATGCTTCTTTGTATTTTCTGCAGCTATTTCTTCCAACTTTTCCTGAAGACTTTAGATCTTATTAACTGTGGAGGAAAAAACAAAACACAAAACACCCAACCCCTCCCCCAAAACAAACAAACCAACCAACCAACCAACCAACCAACCAACCAACCAACCAACCAGTTCCATCTTAACTAACTTGATGCCTGGCAACTGAGTTGGCTGCAAAGTTCTCATAACAAAACACTTAGAAATCAACTATTCAAGAAGTGGTGAGTGAAATATTATGAGGCACTGTGATGATTTCCTCATATTTAAAGGGAACAATACAACTTTATGATTATCATAAGAATCTAAGAAGGGCCATACTGGGTCAGATCAAAGGTCCAGCTAGTCCAGTATCCTGTCCAGGGGCGGCTCCAGGCCCCAGCACGCCAAGTGCATGCTTGGGACGGCAAGCCGCAGGGGGGCGCTCTGCTGGCGCTGTGAGGGCGGCAGGCAGGCTGCCCTCCGCGGCTTGCCTGCGGAGGATCCACTGGTCCTGCGGCTTCGGCACACCTCCGCAGGCAAGCTGTGGAAGGCAGCCTGCTTGCCGTGCTTGGGGCGGTAAAATTCCTAGAGCCGCCTCTGATCCTGTCTTCTGATAGTGGCCAATGCCAGATGCTTCAGAGGGAATGAACAGAACAAGCAATCACTGAGTGATCCATCCCCTTTCATCCATTCCCAGTTTCTGGGAAACTGAGGCTAGGGACAATCAGAGCAGGTGGGATCCCTATCCAGACCGGCTAATAGACATTGATAGACCTATCCTCCAGGATCATACCATATTGTTGCTGTGTTGGGAAAAGCAGCTTATAAGCCTCAGATTTTCTCTAATGCATTTTGCCTACTGGGTTTCTGAGAAGCCATGTCTTTCACAAAGGAAGCCACTGCTTCATTAGTTTTTCAGAATTTAATTATATGACACTGCATTTTCTGACAATTGGCTCTCTTCCCTTTGTCTTGGTTTTCCTACTCTCAATGATAATGTCTTAAAAAGCAAGGGTAGTGGCAGTCCATGTATCACCTTACTATCAAAGGATGTCTCTGGAAAGGTCCTTTATCTTTGTGAGATGCAGGGTGCAGTGTTTTTTTTCATAGAGATATACTAATCCCAAAATCTGTGTTGGGGTGGGGGAGGGGATAGTATCTATTAAAAAGCAAGCCTTGATGGACAAACAGAAATGGAAAATTAAAGATCATGCGTTTCTGAAGATACAGTGTGTGGAATTCTACAATGGCACAGCAATCCTAGCAGCTGATCATGGATGAGTATAGCTGGGAAACCACTAGCTTCCCATTACTTATGAAATTATCCAATGTTTTCATTTAACATTTTAGTTTTAATCAGCAGTCCCCATTTGGATCCTATGCAGTCTTTAGAGGAGAATATCTTCTTCAAACAACATTAGAAACAGGTTGTTTCCCTTATTTTGAGACCTCCTTCCTCTACTTTTATGTGGTTAAAGGCACTATCTTGTGGGCCCAAGTATTACAGCATGCTCCTGACTGTCCAGAGATTGTGGTCATGGCACAAACTGATCGTTTCCTCTCCTAAAGAACAGAGCTGTTGGAACAGGAAAGAGGGGAAGGAGTCACAGCATCTGTTTTAAACTTTTTATGAGCCACTGTTCCTGTCTCAGAAGGGGGAGATAATCCTATGCTTTTTTTTTTTCCAGTGGTGAGGGAGGGACTTTATGTAGATAGGTGGGCAAAGGAAACCCACAAGAGAAGGTTAGAGTATCAATGCTCTAATGTTTTCTCAGCTGAGGAAAGGGAGAGAGGAGTTAGAATTTGAAATGAGATAATCATTATGCAAAAATGAACACAAATTGAAGTTCTAAAACAAATAGGTTGAGAGAAGCTGAATTACTAACTTGCTTTGTCTGTGAAAGCAAAGAACATAAACATAAAAAAGAGAGACCTGACAACTAAAAACCGAAGTATTTACAGGAAAGGAAGGGATATGCTTGAACTGCTGCTGGTTGCAGATTTAAAACTTTTGTCAAGATTCAAGAGTTTGTGTGGCCTTGTCAGTTTGTTTGAATTTTTCCCAATGTCTGCAAAGACAGAAAGAACTCATGAGAATGAACTCATATAGATGTCATAAAATAAAATATATGCATGGGAGTTTTAAAGCACCTAAATGACTTTGGAGTGCAAATCCCAGTGATTAGTGTTCCTAAGTCATACAGGTGCTTATGAAGATACCAGTCTATGTTTTTATCACAGCTAGGAGTGAAACAGTAATTCTATTACCCATAAAAATAATTACTTCTGTTTTAAAAATATAGTATTCAGAGAGACAATATAGACAGAAGCCAAGCCAAAACTGAGACTGAGGAGAAAAGCCAAGCCAAGCCAAAAGAAAGAAAGATTTAGTTCCCAATATAAGCTTTAGAACAGTGGTGGGCAACCTGCGGACTGGCAGGGTAATCCGCTGGCCAGGCCACCAGACAGTTTGTTTACCTTTGCACAGCTGCCTGCATCTCCCAGTGGCTGTAGTTCGCCGTTCCCAGCCAATGGGAGTTGTGGAAAGCAGCAGCTAGCATGTCCCTGTGGCCCGCGCCACTTTCTGTAGCTCTCATTGGCCGGGAACAGTGAACCGTGGCCACTGGGAGCTGCGGGCAGCCATGCAAATGTAAACAAACTGTCTGGCGGCCTGCCACCAGATTACCCTCATGGGCCACTGGTTGCCCATTACTGCTTTAGAAGGTCAGAAGTGGCTGAAAAATGGTACGGTTATATTTAAAGTTGTCTTGCCACCTCATCAAGCAGGAATGCTATAAAATCAACATGAGGATTACTGCTGAAAACAAACAGAAGATGCAGAATGAAATAGAACATACAAATGCCGTTTTAATCAGTCATTAAATAACCACAAGGCATGAGGAAAATGTTCGCCAGTTGTGATTTTTTGGTCATTTTTAACCCAGAGTACTGTCCTTATTATACATATGACTAACAATGAGTTATGTAGGATGGTCAACGTACAGAAGAGTAAAAATAGGTTATTTAGAAAATAAAATACGTACATCAACAATCAGGAAGTCCAGCCAGCACCAGGCATTAGTAAAATAGGTTTGAAAACCATAGGCCACCCATTTTAGCACCATTTCCAGAATGAAGATGTAAGTGAAGACCTTATCAGCGTATTCTAGCACGATCTTGATAGTCTTATGCTTATCAATATATATATCTTCAAAAGCCTGTGAACAAACAAATAGTATTCAAGTTCAGTATTCATAAGGCTTTGCAAGTTACAGTTTAGGCTGCATGGGCTGAAGATAAAAAGGAAAAGGTAAATCACTTTCCAATTCAAGATGTTTTCTGAAGGTAGTATTTATCACTGATAAAATTTATTTTTGAGATTTAAGTGTTTGGTACATGGTGATGGGAGTGATCTACAGCAATCCTCCAAAGGTTTTTAGAAAACTGTCTACTGTCATCCCAGACACAGACCCTGTGACTCAGACAAGCCAAATCTCAATTCAAGGCAGTATTAGACGTTAATACTTGCAGCTCACAAAAGTATGTAATAAGTATGTGGCAAGAAGAAATGAGGCTCTATCCAATCACCCTCTCATTCCTGACTGCCCCCCCAGGACCCCTGCTCCCATTCAACCCCCCTGTTCCCCACCCTCTGACCACCCCAACCCCTATCCACACTCCCGGCTCCTGGTGTTTTCTCTCAGAAATAATATCCCTGTTACACATTTCACTTACCAGAGCACCACTGCTGAGGAGAATCATGAAGACAATGAAGGTTTCAAACCAGTTGTGTTCTACTATCTTATAGCAGGTTTTTCGAAGATTCCACCAGATTTTTCCTTTCTTATTTTCTAGGCTGACTTGACAGAACTTGAATTTCCGTACACAGCCTAATAATCAGGGCAATAAATTATGACAAATCAATTTGTGATACTATTCTGAAATAGTAAATCAACGCTGACAAGTTAAATTTTGATACTAAGTTTCTGCTAACATCCTGACTCTACCTCAAACTGGGAATCGGAGGCAATGATATAGTTGAGCTCACTTTCATTTACAACTTTCTTATAAAATGTACATACAGAACCAGAAAACAAATTGTAGCTACCAGAAGGCAGGGACTAAGAACTGATCCTGTAGACATTTATACATGAGTAACTTCATGCATATGAAAATGTTCCATGTGTGTGTTTTTGTAGGATTGGTCCCTAAGAAAACATAACAGTATTTTTCATTAGAACAGTGTAATTATGTACTAGAATATTGTAAAATGGTCACTGGTCTTGGGGGTGGGGGGAGGGAGAATCAAGTTTCTGTATAGCCTAATAGGAAAATAAGTTTCCTTTTGTGGAAATATTTTCTCTACTGAAAAATTAGAGGAGGAAATAAATTAGATATTTTAAAAATGCTGTTTTAATGATATCAAGTTTAAGAACTAGATCCTACAAAGACTTACCAGTTGTAGTGCTTACTACTGTGACTAGTTCCATAGGCAGATTACTCATCAGCAGCAAATAGTGTAGTAAGTGTTCTGCACCATTTATCCCACAGAACCCAATTCTGCAAATATTTATTCACACAAGTAATCCCACTGGGTAGAGTGAAGTTATGTATGGCACAAGTCACTGCAGGATTTGACTTTTAATTAATAACAAACTGTTTTATTTCAAAAATGATTTTACCTTGATAGTTTCCCTTTCAATTTCTATGAACCTTTTTCTAAGAGGTTTACTTGAATGTTACAATTTGTTAATAAAAATTTTGTTGTACACACACGCACACACACACAAAATAATAGTCACATTCAATAATATGTTTTTCAGTGGGGGGAAAAATAGCAGTTATACACACATGCTAATTATGGTTTCTCCACATCAGGAAATCTCAGCAAGCTGGATGATTAAAATATTCAGTTCCTGTCAGAAATATTTAACAAACTTCTGCATAATACACCTTGTTGCAGACATCAAAGTTAAATGCTGACTAGTGTGAAATATCAGCACCATAGCTATCTTTTTTGGCATTGTTCTTTTTCTTTTTTAAATCCTATTACTTTTGACACCAACTTTGAAACTTTTGATGCCCTTCCTTGGTGATTTAGAGCTATATTTCTGCTCACTTTTCTGCTTATGCAAATAGTCCCATTGATTTTGTTCCTTTGTTGCTGTTTTTTCCTCCCAATTTGGACAACACTATTATGTTTCCCTTTTTCTCTTACTGAAATAAAAATTAATAAGGCTGGGCTATTTTACTTGCCTGATTGTAAATCATCATCAGTGGTGTCAGCCTAAATGTGCTCTGAGCATGGTATTCACTAATTTTATGCAGACACAGCACTGAAACCACATTTTGGTGCTCCGGCCTTTCCATATCTCCCAGTCATCAACATATTTCTTGCTCTTGTAAGATAATATTGTATCTTTTTTGAGGGAGAAAGTTTTTGCTGTGGTTTTTGAATAAATCTAGGGGAAAGGGCATGAGTTCACACTTACAAAATGTAATGACCAATTGACTGAGGATGAAAAAAGAATTGAGACAGTAAAAGGCATTCCAGATTTCTAATCAAATGTAATACAGTAGGAATCTGCCTCTGAATTTATATAGGAAGAGCATTTCTGAAAACTGGAAATCTGTTTATTACATGTTAGAAAATTATCATTTAGTGAATTTGAGAGAAACTCCTCTCCCTTTCGCACATTCGTCTATTCATTTGCATATAAGGAGAGGCCCGCTCTGACTCTCCTCTACACGTCATCAGGGAGTTGGGGTATCATTCTTTTTAGTCCAATAAAACATCTTACTTTCCTCCCCTTCTGATGGGGGGAGGAGGGTAGAGAAAGGTATCTGAAATGTTGACCAGATACAGTATTGCCAATCTCAAGTGTTCCAAAATCATGAGTCAGGCCTCAAACATAATGAGAGTGGATTAAATATCATGAGATTTATAAAAATAATACATTTGGGGTTCATTTTGTGTCTTCTGGTTTCTGAGTCTTTTGGGCACACTCAAGCATTCCGCTGCATCTATGAGGGGCTAGAAACTTAAAAAAAAAAAAAAAAAAAAAAAGGAGATTTCCTGTTAATAACATAACTTAAGGAGCGGGGCAGGGCTTTAAGAAAAACATCGAATATCACAAGAACAGATAACACTGAAGATATCACAACATTCATGCCAGATCAACCTTGAGGCAGAACTAAACAACAGATATTTATATATGAAAAGAAAACCTACACAGGCAAGCTAAACTGATATGAAACAGGTTTAAATTGATTTAAGAGTGTTTCCAGATACAAATTTCCACTGATTTAATGAAGTAGTTTGAAATGCAGTTGATACTTGCCACTGCCATACACAGGATATTGAACTAGAACCAGTCCAGTCCTACATGGCCATGTCCATCGTGGGTTTGGAGGGGTGTTTTTTTGTTGCTGTTGTTCAAACATACCACTTGTAGAGCTCTCAAAGTGATCTAAAGAACATGTGTTTTGAGATTTTGGAAATTTGTCTGCCAAGTATGCTACCCATACTGCAAGGCTTGCTACCACAGTGAGTACACAAGGGTCTAGGGTGGAAACAGGGTTAACTTTCAGAACATTCTTTGTACTGACCTGTTCCACAAAGCACAATTTGGATGCCATATGAGAATGACACCTATTGCATTGCATTGCATCAGGAGTGTGGTTCCATGACCTCAAAAAGTGATTCTGAGAAGCCCACTCAGGGGATGAAGCCAATGTACGGCGCTAGCACAGGGGTCCGCAACCTACGGCACATGAACCAATTTTTGATGGCACGCAGGGCGGGCTGAGCCGCTCAGCCCGCCGCCGCTCTGGGGTTTCCACCGATGGTTCCTGCCAGCCGCGGTCCCGCCACCGGTCCCAGTCAGCGCCCGCTGCTGGCCTGGGGGAAGGAACCTTCTCTCCTTTCCTTCTGTCCTAATGGTGCACGTGTGGTAGTTCCTCTGGCTGTTTACGCAGAGGGGAGATAGCATGTTATTCATCCTGGCCTGGGGACCACACCACCACAGTGGGGTACTGGTACAAATACTTCAGTTGTGGAAGTAGCTTGCTAGATGTCCCGAGGAGCCTAAAAGGTTTCCTACCTGCTCCCCCAGGCTGGCAAGCACCCAAGTAAGTCTGCAGATGCAACCTAGTACCACTCAGGGCTTTACTTAGTAACTCAGGGGGCCTTTTGAACACTGGATTTAACAAATAGGGTGTATTAAAGGTCCAATTTACAACTATGATTATTTACTCTGTAGATAGTTTTTATTGATTTATATTGTCTTACTGGTTCTACACAAGACAAGTTTGGGAAAATATACTAATTTCCCTAATAAATATGATGAAAAACAAATATTCTGATTAGAACAAAAGTAAACTTTTCATGAAATATAGGTTTGTAAGAACCATCTATGGTATTATTTCCCAGGTGGTGCGCCTGACGCAGTTGCAGAAAGTTCTAGATCATAGGGCTGGTGTGGAGAGGAGGCCGTGGAGTGAGTGAGTGAGTGAGTGAGTGAGTGAGTGTGTGTGTGTGTGTGTGTGTGTGTGTAGTTGTATAGCGGGTCCAGCTTCCTTTTCTTAGGGTCCCTGCATGGGGTCACAACATCTATGATTTTTGCCTACCCAGTTTGGACCCTGAATGGGTTGCAAAAGATGACCAAATGCAGTTGGTGGGTTACCTTAATAAAAAGTTTGGGAACCACTGATCTGTATAGTCCACTTCCACCTGGGAAAGCTCTGTTTCATTATGAGGCCTGAAGGATTTAGTTGTGCAAATTTCATATTCTAGCAGAGCCCAAGAGCTTTCATGCCCACTTGGTCACTAGGGCTCTTCCCAGGGGCGGCTCCAGGCCCCAGCACGCCAAGTGCGTGCTTGGGGTGGCAAGCCACTGGGGGCGCACTGGCAGTCGCCGTGAGGGCGGCAGGCAGGCTGCCTTCGGTGACTTGCCTGCGGAGAGTCCGCTGGTCCCGCGGCTTCGGCAGACCTCCCGCAGGCGTGCCTGCGGAGGCTGTGCCGAAGCCGCGGGACCAGCGGACCCTCCGCAGGCAAGCCGCCAAAGGCAACCTGCCTGCTGTACTTGGGGCGGCAAAATGCCTAGAGCCGCTCCTGGCTCTTCCTATTCTTTTAAAGTGATTAGTCAAAGAAAGTATCTTAAACCATTTTAATGACCCCAGAGGTAAAATCCTAGCTCTCCCTGGAGTGTCATTAGTTCCCGTGATGATCTGTTATACAGAGATAGAGCCCTACCAAATGAACAGTCCTTTTTGATCAATTTCATGGTCATATGATTTTAAAAATCATAAATTTCATGATTTTAGATATTTAAATCTGAAATTTCATGGTGTAGTAATTGTAGGGATCCTGGTCCTAAAAGGAGTTGTGTGTATGTGTGTTGGGCGTCACAAAGTTATTCTGGGGGGTTTGCAGTATTCTTACCTTTACTTCTGCACTGCTGCTGATGGCGGCGCTGCCTTCAGAGCTGGATGGCCAGAGAGAGAGGTGGCTGCTGGCCAGGAACCCAGCTCTGAAGGCAGAACCACTGCCAGCAACAGTGCTGAGGTAAGGATGGCAGGTTAGGGTATTGCCACCCTTTCTTCGGCACTGCTGCCTTCAGGGCAGGGCCCTCAGTCAGCAGCTGACCCTCTCTGGCTGCCCAGCTCTGAAGACAGCAGCGCAGAAGTAAGGGTGGCATGGTATGGTATGGTATGGTATGGTATGGTATGGTCTTGCTGCCTTCAGAACTAGGCACAGCAGGGCCAATCGGCCAGGGGGAGGGGGAGCAGGAGGGCCATTTGGCCTGGGCCTCAGGCTCAAAGGGGATCTCACATTTAGACACTTGAATTGCATATTTTTGTCAGTTTTCCTGCATCAGTGGCTTCAGATGAACGCGTCTTCAACGTGTTGAAGCAGGTAAAGAACTATTACTGTTCAACTATGGGACAAGAGCATTTGAATGGGCTCACCATGCTTAATATCAGCTGTGACATTGCACAAAAGCTAGATTTTTCCTCAATAATTAGTGCATTTCCACAGAAAAAGACTAGAAAAGCATTTGTTAAATAAAAAAAATATTCAAATTATGTCTCTTTTTTTGGTTCCTTAATTTTGTTTTTATGTGTCGTCATTTTTTAATTTTATTATCGCTGGGCCTCAAAAGCTGGAAGTGGCCTGGGCCTCTCTGGACCTCTGAGAAGGCCTGGCACTCAGCCAACAGCCACCACTCTCTGGCCACCCAGCTCTGAAGGCAGCAAAGTAGTAAGGGTGGAAATACCAGAACCTATATACAATAACTGAAACCTTCCTGCAACTCCCTTTTGGGTGAGAACCCCCAGTGAGAGAAATGCTGGTCTCTCCCATGAAATATGTATAGTATAGAGTAAAAGCACACAAAAGACCAGATTTCACAATCCATGACCAGGGCTGCCCAGAGGATTCAAGGGCCCTGGGGCAGGGCCATGTCTTCGGTGGCAATTCAGCAGCAGGTACCTCTCAGAGGGAAGGACCTGCTGCTGAATTGTCGCCTAAGAATGAAGCGGCGGTGGTAGAGCAGCCTAAGTGCCACTGATTGCAGCTCCCCCCGTCCCCCTGCTTGCAGCACTTGTAGTCACCGGGCAATGCTCCGAGGCTTTGGCAGCACTTCAGGGGCAGGTCCTTCACTTGCTCCGAGTCTTCCGCTGTACTGAAGGACCCGCCGCTGAAGACCCGGAGCGAGTGAAGGGTCTGCTGCCAAAGCGCAGCCAAAAGCCCGGAGCGACTCGTGGGGCCCCTGTGGGGCCCGGGGCTGGGGCAAATTGCCCCACTTGGCCCCCCCCCTTTGGGCGGCCCTGTCTGTGATGCATTTTTCATGACTGTAAATTTGGTAGGGCTCTACACAGACTGTATTGTATTTCATCAGCTCACATAAAAATACTACATACTCCCGCAACTTTTACTGAAACGACCAAGAGCATATACTTTATAGCTCCAATAATCTCATCTTGAGTTATTCAAAATGCCTAGTTAACTAAAAGTTGGTCACATCCTTGACAGCAATGCACTTCATGCATTTAGATAAAATGTATTTGTAATAAAATGTGAAATACTCAAAAATTTAGTGGTTTTTTTTGCATTTCATTAAGAATTTGAAAATGGTCCTGAGTTGCAAAAATATTTATGTTTGTAATTTTTTCTTCTTAAAAATGGGTTCATTTTCACATGAAAGTGAGAACATTTCTAAGTCACAAGGGATCTAATCGGAGCCAAATGTGGATTTGAAGTTCTAATTTAAAAGCTTCAAAGTTGTTATGAAACATTTGAATTTTGTAGAAAAATAGAAGTGCAAAAATTGTCCAAAGTGAAATAGTGAAAACTTACATCAAACTTTCAAACTTTTTGGAAAACTAGGATGAGGCTGTATGGATTTTGCCCTTTGGGTTTGTAAAAATGAGGATAATGATAGTAACCTTTATAATGTCCTTTGAGCTCTAATGACAAAAGCTCTATATAAGAACTCTGTATTTTTATCATCAGATTTTGCACATTGTTAAGCAGTGTGTACATTTATGGTGCTATACAAATGAAATTCCAAAATATCACCTTTGACATATCAAAATTTCTGAATGTTCAGATTTTCCTAATTCGGCCCTTTAAAGTTTATGGACTTAATTTCCTTTGCCTCAATCACTCCCCGCTCTTTGATATTTTAAATCTATGTTTTCTGGTAAAACTAGTTTTTTATAAAATGGGCATAATTTAGAAAACTGTAATTAGCATGTCATAAAAGAATAACCAGTACAGTTTTAAACAGTTCCTTTTATTTTATTTTTGAAATGTTATTAATGGATTGAGAGGACTGGGCAAGACTTTCAACAAGTTTCATATTGACCCAACATGAATGAAAATATGTCTAAAGAGTGCTAAAAAAGTTTTTAGTCATAAATTAAAGATTAAAATTTAGTACCAAAATACACTAATCAGAAATGAAAAAGATGGTAAAATATTGTAAGATAACATACAAAATTATTATGCATTATGAGATTTCATTAGGGCCCAATCCTGCAAAAGGATATACCCACGCAGAGTTCCATTAGAGTCAATGGGACTCAGTGCAGGAGATGAGTGTGTGGGCAGACTTCTTTGCAGGAAAGCAGGCTGAGAGGCTTAATCCTGCAGTTTTTACTCATAAGAGTACTCCAGTTGACATCAAAGGCACTACTTACGTGATTGAGAGTCTGCAGGATTGGATCTCTTATTCATTACAAAATTTAAAGTCTTAGGCCTTGAACCTGGAAAGACTGTGCATATGCTTAACTTTATATACCAGGACTACTCCCATTGAGTTCAATGTGACTGTTAACAATGGGTAAATTTAAGTACAGGTATAAGTTATTGTAGGGTCGGGGCCTTAGGTTGCTTATACTTTTAGAATATCCTATTACCAGCAGACAGCCCGCCACAGAACCCTCTTTATTTTGAGGTTCCCTGGACTATATAACTACAGCAGCCTGAACTAATGGGAATTGATAAACCAAAATGTTTCTTTCCATACCTTCTGTAAAACAGGCCTTTGGTTCTAGTGCGTCTTCTGATTCAAAATTTGCTTTTTCTTCTCCAAGGTAATTTATATCAATTGTACTACCTTCAGATGAGCTATAAATATTTAATTTCTGCAAATGAAAGCCCAGAACATAGATTTTATTTTTATCAGTATATTTACTTTGAATTGTAATTAATATTAAGCATGCAACACTATGTGCAAGGAATAACAAACATTGGTATATGTGGCCAAAGATACATCCCCCTCCCTCGAACACAGGCAGCACTCCACAAGTGTACAAATGATGCATCTTTATATCTGTAAACCATAGGGCATGCTATTTTAGTTATCACACGGAATTATAAAATGTTTGGAGTAAAAGTAGTAAGGAATTTTTTTTTTAACCAAACTCTGGATTTTTACTGAGTGGCCTTTCTGATATGAAGTCCATTTGAGATTGACCATTTGTTATTGTTTTCTTACTATATTTTTCTCCTATTACATTTTGTATCAGTACAAATTATACTGTGCGCTTCAGGATCATTTAGGAACCAGAAGATGATAGCAGATTTCATCATGCCAGCCTCTTCAACCATAACACTGAAGATCCTGATGGTAGACTCTTTCAGGTTGCCAACCATCAGGATAAAATTGTTCTCCAGAAAAATCTGGTATTTTAAAAAAGTTTTTGTTGTTATTGTTTTGGTTTTTTTTCTGGCAGGAGCCATTTAAAAAAAAGTTTTTATAATATAAAAGGAAAAAACTAAATATATAATTTTTTACTCTAGGTTTTCTGCTATTTCTTGAACATCAGGCTGATGCAGCTAAATAGTTTTGATTTATGGGACAAAAGATTTATAAATGGATTAGAATTACCACTGACCTCTCTATTTTATAGAAGATACTATGTCAATTTGCCTTAATACTGTAAATGAGGTCAGAAAATTAGAAACAGCACAATTTCCCCCAGTGGAAATATTTTATATTGGGCATGCACACATGTAATTTGGCCACTAAGATAAACAACGTAGAAAACTGAAATTAAGCTTCAATAATATTAAGAGTGTTTTAATTATTTAAATTATTCTCCCACTCTGACTATAATACCGATTATATTGTGAATGGAACATCTGTTTTTTCCAGCTCTATGATCAAACCAAAAGAAGCCACACAGAAAGATTTGCACAAATAGAAAAATATGAATTGACAATTCTTAATTTAAATTTTTTTCATAACCTGCAATCATTGACACATAAACATATATTACACTTTTTCAACAATGCCTTTCAGATTTCTGAAATTTCAGAAAAGAAAAAAAAAGCATGTTAATTTAATTTCAATAGCCATTATTTTACATTCTGTGTTACTAATGCACGTGTGTTTTCCTGTGCATTTTGAATCTGCTTGTTACTCTGGTGCTCATACATGCCCTGTCAACATACAGATATATACGTATCAATATATTTCTTATATAGATACATAAAAAATAAATATATATATATTTAGAACAGCTAACACAATTAACAGTACTACTAAATGAAACTGCGATATAAAGAAATGTCTAAATTTGGTGTTCCTCATTATTGCAAGATAAATTGTCCATACTAAGCAAAGTCTGCATCCTGATAATTTAAAAAAAGCATGCAGATGTACTCTATAGTTAACCTGAGACAAGTCTGAGTACCAAACTAAATCAAAGTAGTTTTCATCACATCATTCTCTGGCTTATTACAATGTTATTACCATGTAGTACATGACATCAGTAATGGCTGCACTGATACATAGCTAAATGTATGTAGGGAATGATGTAAGCACATGCAGTACAACAAAAAGTAAATTGTATGGAACTAATATTAATGAATGTATGTGGACTTGTATCATTAAAAGAAACTTTCTATACCTCTTCTGCCAACAGAAGAGTTAGAGGCATCATTCCAATTAAAAGTGATTTTTAAAAAATCGCATGTGTGAAAGCAGAAGTAGCAAGCAAATTATATTTACACATTAATTCAAACAAACTATGGTGACAGTATAATCTCCAGGTATTTAAAGATAGTTATGTTTTTAACAAATGCAATTAAGTTACAATATTAGACTATTTAATAGTCAACATCTGGATTCACATAAAAGTGCGAGTTGCTCAGAGAGTAGAATGTTATTTTAATTCTGTGTCCAGGGTATGTTCAGTAGAATCTTGATTTTATGAAGATGTAAGGGATACCCCAAACCTATGTAAATATATTGTTTTTCTATAGCTGGGAAAAGTAACTTTGCTGTATTTGTGAGAAAAGATATAAAGATCTTAACAACATGGTGTAAGGCAAGCTATTGTGATAACTTTTAACAACATAACTGAACCAGTTATTTCCTAATTTACTATTTATATACAATCTGAGTATCTGGAATATTGCCTCTAGGCTATTAATATTTATATATAATGTGGTATAGGTGCCTATTTCAAATTTTTGTAAGAATATTAATTAAAAAATTGCAAGCAAGCAGCATCACCATAAACTTTTTGCCCACAACATTTCTGAAACTGAAGAAAATACTGTTTCTTATACTGCAGTATTACATTAAGCTTTTGCTTTCATCATTCCATCATAGATAGCATTTATACAGCAAAATGCTGCAGCAATGAAAGGGAAAACTAAAATTATGAATGGGATTATAAAACAAATTAAAAGTCTTCAAAAGTACTGATTTATTATTTTAAAAAAGTAAAAAGTAAAACAAAAATGAGATGATATTATGTTGTCATAGTATATTATCTATTCGTACCATCTAGTAGAAAATAATTATAACATAAACAGCTTTCTGTCACTGGAACTGTGAGTTGCTCAATTAGTTACTTTAATAGGATAATGTTGAATTCAAAACAGATAATTCAAGATCTCAAGCATCAACACAGGACAAGACAAATAATCATAATTACAAAAAAATCTGTGTATATGGTATTTGAATTTAATTTATGATAAATTAATCCTAGCTGTTACTACTTAAATATATATATTCAAAGTACTGTATTCTATGTAATAAGTATTGGTATAACCTGTTTTTGCACCACAGTATTGGTATAACCCTCTGTGGTGCAAAAACAGGCTTGCTTTCCTTTCGGGGGAGGGGGGAAAAGAGGGAGGGGGGGATAATCCTTTCTGATTACTGTGTTTGTTACAAAAGAAGTAAAAGCAATAAAATGTGATGTATCTAATTAATAATGAAATCCCTTATGTTATGCCTGCATTTCTCAGAGATACAACCACTGCAGTTGTTACAAACTGACCAGTCAACCACACACCTCATTTGGAACCTGAAGTACCCAATGAGGCAGCAGCAAAGACCAAAAATGAATGAATGAATAAATAAATAAACCACGAACCAAAGACAGTATGGTACTGTGTTAAACTTAAAGTACTAAACAAGAAAGGGAAAGTTTAAAAAAAGATTTGAAAAGGTAAGGAAACTGGTTCTGTTTGTTTCATTTAAATTCAGATGGTTAAAGCAGCATTTTTCTTCTGTATAGTAAAGTTTCAAAGTTGCATTAAGTCAATGTTCAGTTGTAAACTTTTGAAACAACCACCATAATGTTTGTTCAGAGGTAAGAACATTTCAGAGTTATGAATAACCTCCATTTCTGAAGTGGTCATAACTCTGAGGTTCTACTGTAATCACTAACAACATAAAGTAAAATAGAGCGTAGCATTCTTATAGTGTGTGGGGAAACAGAACCAGCTTTTGGTACTGATTGATAATTGAACTAAATTGCTTTACCATCTACAGATTTTGCACTCTGAACCAGGGCTCACTGGTTCTGCAGAACTTGCCTGTAACCAGGGAGTCTAGGAAGTATATTGCCGCCCATATAGAAGTTTATAGATACATGGGGACATACCACTAGAAATTACCAGGATGTTATCCTGCTTAACAGCAACGTGCTCTCTCTAGTTCATAAAACGGAGGAAAGGAAAAAAATTTTCTTGTCTTTTTACTTCCCATGTTCTTACTCAAAATTACACCATGCAAAGCCTTCATGTACTGAAATATACCCCCACTTTTCTTGCACCTTTAACCTTGCCTCGTGTTCCTAGCATAGAGAAATAGCTTATATGATGAGAAATCGTAAATTCATACTCAGTTTCCACAACTTCTTGTTAATATTCCCATTCCATAAAGGCAAGTATTCTGAACATTTCACACATTGGCTCTGTCTTCTATTTTAGCACAGTTAATTCTTAAACATTTGCCTAGACAATAGAAGGGTCAGGAAAACCTGTGTATAATTTTCTTGTTTTCTGGAAGGAATTCTATTTTTTACAGGAGACAGTGGTTAACCCATACAGAATCTAACTGATTATTCATTAAAGGTTTTAACTGATTTCTGATTAAATAATCAGATTAATATCCTTACATCAAAAGCTTTAAAGAATCCTTCATTTTAATAAATTTATTCACACAACTGTTGCCATTAGTATCAGCATTTACTAATAGTTATCATTCTATGGTTTCCAAGAGACTGGAAATTCTATCCTTACCTTAGAATAGGGAGCAACAGGGTGGAGCAGTTTAAATCAAGGCGATTTAAATAACTTGATTTTATTTTCAAATCGTTGATTTAAATCAGGTTGTGCCCTTGCAAAATTAATTTGAAAATCTGTGGCATTACAAATTTAGATTAAAATTTACAATGACATAAAAATTGCAGGGTTTATTTTTTTTTGTTTTGTTTTTTTTTAAAGGCAGGGCAACTGGTAGAATCCCTTACTTGAATTTACACAACTGCTATATGAAAACTCAAAATACTGAAAATTAAGACCCTGATCCTACAAACATTAAAACAGAGATATCATTTTCCTCACATGAATAGTCCCATTAACAACATGAGTAGATATGCTGAAGTCAAAAGTTACCGGTAATTATGTGCATCAGGGTTTGCAAAGCCAGGTGTAAAATTGTATTTTTGCTAAAAAAAAAAATCTTTGTGGCATAAAAATCTGTGTCACATCAAAACAAAACTGCTTCATGGTTAACAATGAAAATTTACTTAGACTTTCAATAAAACAAAGTGACTGTGAATTCTGTAACATATACACAGTCCAATATTTGCAAATATAAGAGCTTAAAGTTAGGATTTTAAAATGTATATTTCAAAAGTACCTAAGCCCCTATCCCTGCAAACAGTTAGGCACATGGTTAATTTTACTAGTGTGGGCAGTCCTATTGGTATCATTTGATGCTACTGACAGTAATAAAATTAATGTGTGTAAGTATTTGCAGGATCAGGGCCTGTCATAAACAGATAGTTAAGGATTAATGTCTCTTTTACCTGTAAGAAGCTCAGTAAACCTGGCTGACACCTGACCAGAGGACCAATTGGGGGACAAGATACTTTCAGATCTCGGTGGAGGGAAGTCTTTGTTTGTGCTGTTTGTTTTGTTCATTGTTCGCTCTTGGGGCTAAGAGGGACCAGACCTACACCAGGTTCTCTCCAATCTTTCTGAATCAGTCTCACGTTTCAAAATAGTAAGTATAGCCAGGAAACGCGGATTAGTCTTATGTTTGTTTTCTTAACTTGTAAATGTTTATCTTGCTGGAAGGATTTTTACCCCTGTTTGCTGTAACTTTGAATCTCAGGCTGGGCGGGGGAAGTCCCTCTAGTCTATATGAATCTGAATACCCTGTAAGCATTACCATCCTGATTTTGCAGAGATAATTTTTACTTTTTCTTTCTTTAATTAAAAGCTTTCTTTTTAAGAACCTGATTGATTTTTCCCCTTGTTTAAGACCCAAGGGGATTGGGTCTGAACTCCCCAGGGATTGGTAGAGGGAAAGGAGGGAGGGGAAGGTTAATTCCTCTTTGTTTTAAGATCCAAGGAGTTTGGATCAGTGTAGCCTCTCAGGCAACCCGGGGTGGGGGGGGGGGAAGGAGAGAGAATGGTTTATTTCTCCTTGTTTTAAGACCCAAGGGGTTTGGGTCTTGGGTTCCCCAGGGAAGGTTTTGGGGGAACAGGAAGTGTGCCAAACACTATATTTTTGGCTGGTGGCAGCGTTATCAGATCTAAGCTAGGAATTAAGCTTAGAAGGGTCTATGCAGGTCCCCACTTTTTGGACTCTAAAGTTCAAAGTGGGGGAAAAAACCCTGACAGGGCCTAAGGCCCAGCTCTCTCTGTCTCTGCTGATGCTGTTCCACTGTATATAAATAATTAGTTAAATATGCATTAGGCCACAGAGAGTGAGACTAACTCTATAGTCTAGTGGTTAGGGTACTCACCTGAGAGGTAAGAACCCCAAGTTCAAATACCTTCACCACATCAGGCATGGGGTTGGGAGATCAATACCAGTCTCCCACTAACTATAAAGCCTATAAGGGAGGCTATGTCCCTTTCCTTACTTCCTCTTCCTCCTAGCACCGCCCCCCACTTGCCATTTTGCACAGAGTTAGATGTGCACCACAAACTTTCTTCCAAGAAACAACTTAGGTGGCCAATTTCAGCAGAGGATTCATGGTTGTGAATCCCAAATGGAGACGGGCACCTCCCTCGAGCCCAGACTTGCCTAACTCCTTGACGGTGGCAAGGCTTAGGCTTCAACCCTCTCCTCACATCCGCAATTGGCTCATTTAGACAGCTCTCCCTGCTCAGTTTGCTGGCTTTTGTGGATCCCATTCTTAAGCACCCATTCCTCCCCATGCATTGTACCAGGAGCCTACGTGCATAACTTAGGACTGTGGATTCCACTGGGTGGCTAGGTGCCTGAAAGATAAGCACTGCAACGCTGAGTGAGGCAGTGATTAAGTCCCTATTGGATTTAATTTTAAGTGATGTAGGAGCACAGCCCCATGGAGGAGTGTAACTTAACTGAAGGATTTCAGCTGTCTTGACTTGTTTGATATATCAAAAGAGTGTGGGTGTATATCAAAATAGCATGGGCTATTTGCTTATCAATTTTGTGTTTGAGTTTGTGTTGTTCTCAGAGTAAGGATGTCAGTACAGCCCTGGACATGTTTTTTTCAGCACACATGTGCATTTTAAGTGTGAACATTCTTCACAGAAAAAAAAATCTGTAAAAATCTGAAATTCTAATAATTCAGAAACAATTAAAGAAAATTACAAAATATCCAATTTAGCAATTAAGACTACATAAAAAGAAGTAAAAAAATAAAAAATGGTGTAAATAGAAATCTGATTTAAATTAAATAGATTTGAATACTAAAATAATAATAACAACAAAATTAATTATGATTTTATCCACCCTCAGAATCAACTGGAGTGTGGTAGTTGTTAGTAAATGGAGACCTGTTAGTGATGATCACTTTAGATGCAACAGCAAATGAGAAAACGTGTGAAATACTGAAGATCTATGGATTTATAAATGTTTGTCTTAGAAGCTATTAAATATTTAATCTTTAAATAATGATTCAAGTGGTACAATCTACTGTGATTTAGGTTTTAGAACATGAATAGTTCACATTTTAATATTCAGAAAAGCAAATTCCCCACACAATTGAAGAACATGTGTAACAGCTTGGAGAAAAACGAGCAAATTAGTCACCATGATGCTCTCAAAAGGAGTCAGAGTGAAGAGTGAGGAAGCAGATCACAATTATTCATGCAGGACTCTCACTCTTCAGGCAAATATGGACTGGGAATGCTGCCAAAGAAACAGGCTTAATCCAGGTGAGTGCCTTTGTTCTTTCATTTGGTACTGTTGTAGTCACTTGAGAAACTGCTTTTCTAATTGGCTCCAAGTGAGCTGGATCTAGTCCTCCTTAATCTGGAGGATGGTGACTGGAGTAGCGGGGAAAGGAAATTACTTAAAATGGGAAACAGACATATGCTCCGGGTTCCATAAGAGATGCTAAGGACCTCTTAGGAGAAAAAAGTATCTGGTTATACTCTATTACAAAGTGGAGACAGAAATGGAACACTTAGAATGCCTCTCTTATTATCTCTCTTTAGATATCCCCTTGGAATATTTTCTTACTTATTCAGCTCTCTCCCATTTCAGAGGAAAATGCGGCTTCTACCTAAAAAACTGAGCTGTCATCACAGGCTCTTTCTAACTGATGAGACCAAATGGAAAGACATGACAGAAGTGTATAATTTATTTACTTATATCCAGAATCTGCCACCCTGACTGAAACTGAGCAGTACTTTACTCCATCAACTAGCCTAATAGCTAAATAAGGTACTAATCAATGTAATTAAAGGTGGCAGAAAAAAATGGTTATTCACATCTCGTAACTGTTGTTCTTTGAGATGTGTTGTTTATGTCCATTCCAATCAGGTACGTGTGCACGCACACGTGCTATGATGGCTGAAGATTTTTCCCCTAGCAGCTTCAGGTTGGCCTGGGCGCCCCCTGGAGTTCCACCTTCATGGTGCTCAATATAGAGCCCCACCGACCTGTCACCCCTTCAGTTCCTTCTTGCTGGCTACTCCAACTGAGGAGTAGGAGGGTGGGTATTGGAATGGACATGAACAACACATCTCCAGGGGACAGATAGTTCAGTGGTTCCAACCCTGATATTCTATGATCTTAAAGAACAACCGTTACAAGAAGTGAGTAACCATTTTTTCTTCAAGTACTTGTTCGTGTCGATTCCAATCAGGTGACTCCCAATGTTCAGGAGATGGAGTCAGAGTTGTTCACTGATTGGAGTACTGCTCATCCGAAGGCCATATCAACTCTGGCATGCTGGGTAATTGCACAAAGCACAGTGAAAGTGTGTATGGAGGACCACGTCGCTGCTCTGCAGATTTCCTTGGTGGCACCTGTGTCAGGAACATTGTAAATGAAGCCTGCGCCTTGGTAGAGTACATAGCAATCGAAGGTGCAGGTACACTTGGCAGGTCATAGCACACATGGATACAGGATACTATCTGTGATGAGATGCACTGGGATGAAACTGACTGACCTTTCATCCTGTCCACCACTGGCACAAACGACTGATTTTCAATGTTCTGAACGGTTTAATTCTCTCGATTTAAAGGCCAGTGCCCTGCGAATATCCAGAGAGTAGAGCAGGGAGCATGTTGCCAAAGGCTCAAAGGGAGCCCCCATGAGCCTAGAAAGGACCAAGCTGAGGTCCCAGGCAGTGACCAGCTGACAGACATGAGGATATAACCTGTTGAGCCCCTTTAGGAATCGGCTGACCATAGGATTAGCAAATACCAAGCGGCCTTGCATGCCCTGGTGGCAGGCTGAGATGGTTGCTAAATGCACTAGTATAAAAGACAATGAGACACTCTCCTGCTTCAGATGGAGGAGGTAGTCCAGAATGTCTGGCACTGAACCTAGCGTTGGGGGTGAATGATGCTGCGCCGACCAGATTGAAAATCTCTTCCACTTGGCAAGGTTTCCTCATAGAAGGCTCTCATAGAGGGTTTCCTACTGCCAAGGAGGACCTGCCTAACCTGTTCTGAGCAGGAAAGCGCCAACAGATTTAACCATGTAGCTTCCACACAGTGAGGTGGAGCAACTAAAGGGTCGGGTGCTGGAGACATCTGTGATTTTGCGTGAGAAGGTCCGGGGAGAGCAGCAAGGTAATCAGGGCTCCCACAGACATGTCTAGGAGGGATGTGTACCAGTGCTGATGGGGCCAGGCCAGTGCTATCAGTATGACCTGAGCTCAATCCCTGCGGATATTGAGCAGCACCTTGTGAATGAGCGGTATCGGTGGAAAGGTGTATAGGAGAGAACTGCCCCATTGGAAGAGGAACATATCTATGCTGGAGCCCAGGCTGTGATTTTGGAAGGAGGAGAACTGCTGGCACTTCCTGTTGCATCGCATCATGAAGTTGTCTGCGGGGGAAACCTCACCACTGGAACACTGAAATAGCGACGTCTGGGTGAAGAGACCATCTGTGTCTGTGGAACAACCTGCTGAGGTGGTCTGCCAGCTCGTTCTGAATCCCAGGGAGGTACAACACCTGCACGTGAATTGAATGTTCTACACAGAAGTCCCACAGCATGAGAAATTCTTGGCACAGGGGAGAGGAGTGTGCACCTCCATTTGTTGATATAGAATACTGCTGTTGTATTGTCCGTCATGATTGATACACATTGTCCAGTTAGTTAAGGACAGAAAGTCTGACATGCCAGATGCACTGCTCTCAGCTCTCTGACATTGATGTGAAGACATAGATCTGCTTGCGACCAGAGGTCTGGAGTCCTGTCGTCTCCCAGATGAGCTCCCCAGACCAAGTCTGATGCGTCGATTACCAATGCTATGGGGCAGCAAAGGGGACCCCTGAGCACACCTCCTAAGCGTTCATCCACCACCAGAGGGAGTCGAGGACCGGGTGAGGCAGGGTCACGAGCCTGTCCAAACTATCCCGGGCTGGGAGATACACTGACGCGAGCCATGCCTGGAGTGGTTGAAGCCTGAGTCTGGCGTGCTGCACCACGTAGGTACAGGCTGCCATATGACCGAGAAGTTTCAGGCAGTTTCTCACTGTAGTGTTGGGGAACTGCATGATGCCTCAGATTATGTCACTGAGGACTGAAACCTCACCTGTGGCAGGTATGCCCTGACTTGGGTCGAGTCCAGCACTGCCCCTACGAACTTTATCCTCTAGACGGGAGACAGAGTTGATTTTGCTTCGTTTAGGAGTAGACCCAGGCTCTTGAAGGTAGCTCTGATAAAGGTGACCTAAGTTTCCACTTGGGTCCTGAAGCTGCCTTTGATCAGCCAGTCATCGAGATACGGAAACACCTGTTCCTGGTGCCTCCGCAAGAACGTGGCAATGACTGCTATGCACTTGGGGAATACTCAAAGTGCTGCTGACAGGACAAATGGGAGGACAGTAAATTGATGGTGGGTACCATTGACCTCAAACCTGAGGTACTTCCTGTGGGGCTGAGTGATTGTGATGTGAAAGTACACGTCTTTCAGATCCAGAGCGGCATACTAATCTGCTGGATCTAGTGAGGGGATGATGGAGGCCAAGGAGACCATGTGGACCTTGAGTTTCTTTGCGAACTTGTTGAGTTCTCGCAAGTCCAGGATAGGCCTGAGGCTGCCTTTGGCTTTCAGTTTTAGGAAATACTTGGAATAGAAGCCCTCACCCATATGCTCCTGAGGAACCTCCTCCACTGCCCCTAGCAATAGAAGCAACTGAATCTCCTGGATGAGTAGATGCTCATGAGAAAGGTACCTGAAGAGGGATGGAGAAGGGGGATGGAAAGGTGGGAGGCCACAGAATTGGATGGAGTATCCCCTCTCTACCATGTGGAGCACCCAGCGGTCTGAAATTATATGGAACCATGCATGGTAGAAAGGAGCTAGTCAGGAGGAAGAGGTAAGGTGGGGTAAGATCCAGTCTGTGATCTGGTGCGCCGTCCTCAACTTTACCTTCAAAAGGCCAGTTTAGGGTCAAAGGGCGGCTTGGGCTGGCCAGAGGCCTGGCCTAAGGATGGATGTTGCCTCCTCCTGCCACCCCTGTTCCTCCTCCGAGAACTGTCCTGTCAGTTCTGCTGATGGAATCTCAGAGGAGGTTGCAGTCAGAAGTGTCTTTGCCACGTGGCGGAAGTGTGCAGGCCCAACAACTTGAAGGTGGCTCATGAGTATTTCAGACTGTGGAGCCTTTTGTCTGTCTTTTCAGAAAACAGAGTCTTGCCCTCAAATGGGAGATCTTGAATAATCTGCTGAACCTCGTGAGGGAGACCTGAGACTTAGAGCCAGGATCCCCTCTTCATGGCTACCTGCAGATGCCATGACCGGCATCTGCAGTGTCCAATGTTCCCTGGAGGGAAGCCTGGGAGACTAGCTTCCCCTCCTCCACCAAGGCTGAGAACTCTGTTTGGGAGTCCGACGGGAGAAGCTCCATAAATTTGGCCATTGCCGCACCGGTGTTATATGAGTACCTCCTGACGATGGCCTGTTGGTTCAAGGGATGGAGCTGCAAACTCTTATTAGAATAGACTTTTCTCCCAAGAAGGTCTAGATGCTTAGCCTCCCTGTTTTTTGGGGAGGGCCCCTGGAAGCCCGGTCTCTCACCCTAGTTATCAGTGTCCACAACAAGAGAGTTAGGGGGTGGATGAGAGTATAAATGCTTGAACCCTTTGGAGGGCACAAAATAACGCCTCTCATTGCACTTAGCAGTGGGTGGCAAGGAAGCAGCAGCCCTGCACAGCAACTGTTGCAACACCCTGTTGTCCTCAAGTGCCGGGGCTACAGCTGTACTCGCCAATGCTTCATCAGGTGATAAAGTGGAAGCATTTATTAGGATGCTCCCTGCTATCCATCCCCAGGGACTCCTTAGACTCTCGGGGCAGCGTCTAGTGGTGCGCTGGACCAAGTGTTGGTGCTGCGATCAGTACGACGGGAGAAACCATAGGTGGAGCTGGTACCAATCCACTTGTAGGCTCCAACGAAGATGGAGGCACCGCGCCAGCATCAGTGCCATCGGTACCTGCGTCGTAGTCAACGTTGACAATGGTTCTGGCATGGAAGATGGACACAAGGATATTGCCGAAGGCGTTGCCAGGGTCAGTGTCGAATACAGTGCCAGAGCCAATGATGGTGCCGCTGTTGGAGGCATTGGTGTGTGGGCAGGTGCCTAAGGCAGATGCGTAGGCAATGGCAGGATAAAGGTGGTTGAGGCCACAGAAGATGTCATGGAGCGGTGATCTTGGGTTCCTCCCTGTCCTTGGCAAAAAGCCGAGGGGGTCCAGAAGGGCCACTGAGGTGGGTTCTGCCACTGCGGAGGCCATGCCTGGGGCTCCCTCCTATCTCTCCTGGACCTCGATCATAGCTCCTGCTTCTCCTGGAGTGATAGGAGTCAGACTCTGACTCCGAGGTCTCTGAGACTGAAGACCACAGAGAAGCTGAGCCTCAGTGCCTTAAGTGTTAAGAGCCTGGGGAGCAGGTAGGCTCTCTGTGCGAGTGGGCCAGAGCTGAGGGACATGGAGAGGGGGAGCACCTTGATATCATGGCTGGCTGTATAGGGACTGGTGACCGAAGGGGACCCAGATTCAACTGCCTCACCTGGGCAGGAGTCAACGTGGCCCCAGCAGGGGATCTGGAGCTATGGCCCACCTGGTCTCACTTATCTGGAATTAGCTGGAGAGCAGCTGTCCATCTTTTTCTTCTGAGGCACCGGCGAGTGGGATCAGTGCCTGTTATCAGCTAGGCCTCATGAAGTGCTGTGTCGGTGCCGAGCGTCTTGGGACAAGTCCTATCTTGGCGCTGAGCTTGATGATGGTGCCGGGGAGCTCCGCATCAAAGACGAAGTGTCAGGGGTTGGGTCCCAAGCCCAAGTCAGAGTGGGAGCATGGGGCTGCCTCTGTGAGGATTACCTTAAGCCACTGTTCCCTTTTTTTGAGCGTTCTAGTGCGGAAAGTGTGGCTGATCTTACAGCGATCCTTTTGGTGGCCCTCCCCTGGGCACCATAAACATGAAGCATGGATCACTCTTTGTCATGCGCTTTGTGCAGGCCTCACAGTTTTTAAACCCAGGGGACTGCGGCATATCACAGCTCCAGGGAGACTAATCCCAACAACTCTATACTAAGAACTCTAATGCTAAGAAGACACTAAGGTAACTATATACAATAATTATAGAATGTGCTTGTTAAGCAATGGCTAAGGGAAGTTCCAGCCAACTGTCACTGGCAGTAACAAGGAACTGAAGGGGTGGCGGGTCGGTGGGGCTCTATATTGAGTACCATGAAGGCGCAACTCCAGGGGGTGCCCAGGCCGACCTGACGCTGCTAGGGGAAAAATCTTCCAGACACCGTGCACGTGCGTACGCACACACACCTGATTGGAATGGACATGAACAAGCACTCGAAGAACTGGGACTTTAGATAGAAACATTCAATTGATACATTTCTTGCACCTCTTGATTAAACAGCCAGAGCATTATCTCTATAAAACAGGTTGTAAGACATTTCCCATGCTAACAGAATCAGGTATAACACTTCCACAGACACAGTCAACCCATTTACAAGTATTTACAAAAAACCTCTCTCAAAAACTATGTAAACTACAGACAAAAAAAGTGTTGTTAAGAGTTATATCTATTTACAAATGTAACTGCAACAAACATACTTAGAACATTATCAAAAGAAAGATGGCAGGTAATTTGGAGTTAAAATTAAAAACCTAAAATGTTTGTCCAGCCAAAGAATTAGAAATCTATCATTTATCATTTCAACATTTGGGGTAGATTTATTGCTTTGATTCCTGGCCAGCTGGAAGCAGGAGCAACATGGCATAATTCCTCTACCACGCTATGCCAATGGGTGGTCTGGAGCTGGCTAAAACTGCCCACTAAAAAGATGGGACCAAATAAGGAGGCACTCAGGAGATTTGCATAGGAAGCCATGAAGCCCCCAAACAGAATTTAAAGTGAATCTTTGTGAATTACCTTCCTGCACCTGCAGGTGTGAATCAAGACCATTATCTACAGGTATAGGATTAGACTCCTGCTTTACAGATTCTCTCTATACTCAACATAGGCCAAATGGGTGAGTGCACAGTGTTCCACAGGATTACATAACCAAAAAGACTATGAGCACAATTCTCAATTGCATTTCAACTTCCACCAAGTGGTGGTAAGTGAAATCCCCCCACCATTATGGAGAGGATAAATGAGGGTGAGGGAGCACACTGCTTGGCACAATTAAGGCTCGTGTTGTATCTTTAACTATTTTTATATTTTCATAGGTTTAGAGTTTTTGACTTACAATCTTATTTCCTGACTCTTACACATTTGCTCATAACCTTAACTCTGAATTTCCTTATTTTTAAAATTATTTACTTGCATTATTGTAGTGCCTAGGAATCCTAATCATGGACCAGGATACCATTGTGCTAGGTGCTGTACAAACACATCGTTCCAGTGTTCACACTGTAATATATTACTTTAAATTAACATATTTATTTAAACATTAACTCTCACTTAAAATCTTGTGTTTGTGATGAAGTTTTGTCTCTCTCTGAATAAACCTACTCAGCCATGTTCACAGGAATACGTTTAGTGATGATGACAAACAAAATGAATATGGATGTTTTCCTAGGGACTTAGATTCTGATCTTGCAAACACTTTTACTAGGGCTGCTGATAAATCACAGTTAACTCCATGATTAACTCAAAAAAAATTAATCGCAATTAATTGCACTTTTAATCACACTGTTAAACAATAGAATACCAAATGAAATTTATTAAATGTTTTAGATGTTTTTCTACATTTTCAAATATATTGATTTCAGTTACAACATAGAATACCAAGTGTACAGTGCTCATATTATATTATTTTTATCATAAATATTTGCACTGTAAAAATGATAACCAAAGTAATAGTATTTTTCAGTTCACCTCATACAAGTACCATAGTGCAATCTCTTTATCATTAAAGTGCAACTTACAAGTGTAGATTTTTTTTGTTACATAATTGCACTCAAAACCAAAACAATGTAAAACTTTAGAGTCTACTTCTTCTTCAGCCAGTCGCTAAGACAAACAAGTTTGTTTACATTTATGGGAAATAATGCTGCCCGCTTATTTACAATGTCACCTGAAAGTGAGAACAGGTCTTTGCATGGCACTTTTCTAGCTGGCATTGCAAGGTATTTATATGCCAGATATCCTAAACATTCATATGCCCCTTCATGCTTTGGCCACCATTCCAGAGGATATGCTTCCATGCTGATGACACTTGCTAAAAAAAATGCATTAATTAAATTTGAGACTGAACTCCTTGGGGGAGAATTGTTTGTCTCCTGCTCAGTTTTAACTGCACACTGCCATAGATTTTATGTTATAGTAACCTCGGATGATGACCAGCATGTGTTTTAAGAACACTTTCACTTCAGATTTGACAAAACACAAAGAAGGTACCAATATGAGATTTCTAAAGATAGCTAGAGCGTGCGACCCACAGTTTAGGAATCTGAACTGCCTTCCAAAATCTGAGAGGAATGAGGTGTGGAACATGCTTTCAGAAGTCTTAAAAGAGCAACACTCCGATGCAGAAACTACAGAACCTGAAACACCAAAAAAGAAAATCAGCCTTCTGCTGATGATGAAAATCAATATGCATCGGTCCACACTGCTTTGGATCGTTATTGAGCAGAACCTGTCATTGGCATGGACCCATGTCCTGTGGAAGGGTGGTTGAAGCATGAAGGGACATATGAATCTTTAGCGCATCTGGCTACAACAGTGCCATGCAAACACCTGTTGTCACTTTCAAGGTGACGTAAACAAGAAGCAGGCAGAATTATCTCCTGCAAATGTAAACACACTTGTTTGTCTGAGTGATTGGCTGAACAAGTAGGACTGAGTGGACTTGTTGGCTCTAAAGTTTTACATTGTTTTATTTTTGAATGTAGTTGTCTTTTTGTACATAATTTTACATTTGTAAGTTCAACTTTCATGATAAAGAGATTGCACTAAATTATTTGTACTAGGTGAATTGAAAAAATACTATTTCTTTTGTTTTTTACTGTGCAAATATTTGTAATAAAAACAATAATATAAAGTGAGCACTGTATACTTTGTATTCTGTGTGGTAATTGAAATCAATATATTTGAAATGGTAGTGTGCTACATTTTATTTAAATATTTTTTGATTTCTATTATTCTTTAAAAGTGTGATTAATTGCACTTTTAATCATGTGATTAATTTTTTAATTGCTTGAGAGCCCTAACTTTTACACATGCCCAACTTGGTACACTGTACATTACCACCGAGTTCAATGGGACTATCCACGTGCATAAAGTTAAGCAGGCATGTGACTGTTTGCAAGATTGGGGCCTTATTCCTAAAATTTTGAAAGTTTTAATTTTTCTTAGAGGAGAAAACTATATTTTAACTTAAAAGTTAAAAGCAACTACAAAAAATTCAACATATACTACCAATATAAACACCTTTAGCAATCAAATAATCAAGGTAATAAAAAATATTTACTTAAATATACATTATAGGAATGAATGTGATCAGAATGTTTGTAATTACAAGAGATCTAAAAGTCTGTTTTAATACAACAATAAAGTTATAAACAAGTTTCAATTAAAATATTTTTGTATTTTTTAAAAAAATGATAATCTCTTAAAACGTAGTGTTGGCACTTTATAATCCAAATTTTAAAAAAATATATCAACAGAGCATATACTTTTTATATCACTGAAGTATGATACATAAAATACCAAGATGATGTAACGAGAGAATCATAAAAAAATGTTGGGATTGCCCCCGACCATCCGGTGAGGCAAGTCACATGACTCAGCTTACAGAGCAGCTGTGCATGTTTCTACTGCATTGCAATGGATGGGGAAGGAATATATTATAGCTAAGTACCATGCATTCAATATTTATTTAAAAAGTGATTATATATGTATAACTTGTTTAGGTAACCTGTGTAAGAGTGCTGACCCGTAGCTCTGCCTGGTTAAAAAGCACCAGAGCTGAATTCTTGACTGATCCAGGTTGAATTTACTCCTGTGAGAATTAAGAATGGTAGGAAATGAAGTACACAATACCTCTGATTTTGTGTGTGCTGGAAACAGTTCAAATATGGCCTCCAAAATATTAAAAAATATATTATCTAGCTACATTACAAATTTCCAAAACATAAAACATATACATTGGTTGATTAGTGACTTCTGCAGACATATATAAGAAATAATAGAAGCAGACTGACACTGATAAATGTACATTACACTTGGAATTGACAGTTTTAAAAATTATGACACACCTACATCCACATTATGTCTTCAAATAGTTTTAGAACATCAAGTGTGAATAACTAGATATTTTAAAAAAGCAGAAAATAATTTTATTCTTCCACTCCTCTCTCTTCATTATATTCTATCCACTAAAAATGTATTTAGCATACAGTTCTGAAAATGATCACAGAACAATCAGTCACAACATGCCACATTCAAATTCTCAGGTATCAATTTTGCCTATCATCATCATATTCAATATGTGATTGCATTTATTTTAGCATTTTTGAATTATGTAATTGATAGAAACACATTTTAATATAACATTTAATTCTATATTACAACAGATATAAAACACTGTTAAAATGAAATTCCAAACCTAGAGATAAAGCTGTGATCCTCTAGTATGTTAGGTCTCCTTCACATCAGTTTTCTGGTGCAAATCAGATTAAAAACCAGGCAAAAACCCTCCCCTACTAGGTTTTCTAGCATAGAGGAAACCTCAGATGGCATAGAGCTACCACTCAGGGCCAGCTCTAGGTTTTTTGCAGCCCCAAGCAAAAAAAAAATTTGGCTGCTCCCCTTCCCAGCCCTGGGCTCCCCCCATCCGCACCCCCCTGCTGCCCCAGCCTTGGGCTCTCCTCCCCGCACCCATACCCCCTGCCGCCCCAGCGCCAGGCTCTCCCCTTCCCCCTCACCAGTGCCCCCCACACACACCTCCTGCCACCCCAGCCCTGGACTCTCCCCCTGCCACCTGCACCCTCCTTCCGCCGCAGCCCTGGGTCACTGGTAACTTGCTCCCAGGGCAGGTCATTCAGCAGGAATTTTGGATGTGCACAGAACACAGACAGGATTGGTTCCCATATGGTTACAGAACTGCAGTAAAGTGGAACAATTTTCAGCTTGTGTGACTGGAGGATATCTGGATGCATATTATAAGACATGCTGGTCTGAGTGGCACAGTAAGTGGGCTGGGGGGTTGGAGAAGGGGTAAGGGGTTCCGGGGGGGGCTGTCAAGGGACAGGAAGCAGGGGGGGTTGGATGGGGTGGAGGTTCAGGGGGGCAGTCAGGGGCAGGGAGAAGGGGGGTTAGATGGGTCAGGGGTTCGAGGGGGCAGTCAGGAGACAGGCAGCGGTTGGATAGACATGGAGTCTGAGGGGTTTGTCAGAGGACAGGTAGGGGGTGGGGTCCTAGGGAGGAAGTTGGGGGTGGTCTCAGGAGAGGGCAGTTGGGGACAAGGAGAAGGGAGGCTTAGATAGGGGGTGGGGTCCTGGGGGGCAGTTAAGGGCAGGGGTCCCGGGAGGGGGCAATCAGGGGACAAGGACCAGTGGCGCTTAGATGGGGGGTGGGGTCCTGGCGGGCAGTTAGGGGCAAGTGTCCCGGGAGGGGGTGATCAGGGACAAGGAGCGGGGGGGTTGGATGGGTTGGGGATTCTGTGGGGGGCAGTCGGAGGGAATGGATGGTGGCAGCATGGGGCTTCCCTCCCCGTGGAATGTCCTGTTTTTTTAATGTTAAAATATGGTCTCCCTACCATTCCCAGTGCAACTCTCCACTCATAGCATGTTGCCACATGAGGTGCCCCTCTTTCCTTTCCAGTTGGTAGTGGCCAAGGGAATGCTGGGAAATGTAGTTCTTTCCCTGCTCCAGGGCTGGCTCTATAGGCTGGGAGCTAACCAAGGAACTACAGCTCCCAGAGCCCCCTGTTGGTTCTCAGCTCCCATGCTTGATCCCTGCCGCCCCTGCAAATGGGCTGCCCCAAGCAGGTGCTTGCTTTGCTGGAGCGTAGAGCTGCCCCTGCTGCCAATGCAACCTACTCCCAGCCATCTGAATATGGAGTGTGATGAGAAAAAAAGCAGTGTGGGCTGGGCATATCTACACTCTAGCAATCCCTGGCTGCAGTCCGCCCAGTTAGGACTGAGTGCCAAAAGACCAGATTCTGGATGTGACATGACATATCTCCGTAAACTCTCTAACAAAAAGACAACCAACTTCCCTATTGATTGCAAACATATTGCATATAGAAGATATAATTCTGCTAATTGATTTGTCTCGTTGGTCACTCGGATTATCTGAGCCACTTTCCCCAATTGACTAAATTAAAAGAAAAGCAGATAACAGCACTTAAGAATAGCTTACATATATGTTTAAAAACTTGAATATTAGTGGTGAGCAGCTCTGGAATTTGAAACCCAAAATATAAAAGGTGGGTAACAATGACCTCTTCAATAGCTTGGGGTAACAATTTCTACAGTGCAGTCATCAAATTTAATAAAGTGACATCAGAACAATTTAATGATATCTGGAAACATCCAACACTCCCTCAAAGAAAAACCTAACCAATATCTACCAAAATCCAATGTCCATTATTCAGGTTAGTAATTAACAATATAGTTTAGTTTATATAGCACCTATTGATCAAAACATTTTAGATACCTTACAAAAATACAGTGCTGTTAAAACATTAAAACGTGTTATAAATATTTTAAAAATAAAAAAGGTCTTTCATAACTTTTAAAGGGGGTAATGACTTGACACTGTTCATGGAGGAATACTGTATCCTAGAGCAGTGCTTCTCAAAGCCGGTCCGCTGCTTGTTCAGGGAAAGCCTCTGGCGGTCTGGGCCAGTTTGTTTACTTGCCGCGTCTGCACGTTTAGCCGATCACGGCTCCCACTGGCCGCCATTTGCCGCTCCAGGCCAATGGGGGATGCGGGAAGGGCAGCCAGCACATCCCTTGGCCCGTGCCACTTCCTGCAGTCCACATTAGCCTGGAGCAGAGAACCGTGGCCAGTAGGAGTCATGATCGGCTGAACCTGAGGACGCGGTAGGTAAACAAATCGGCCCAGACCACCAGGGGCTTTCCCTGAACAAGCAGCAGACCGGCTTTAAGAAGCACTGTCCTAGAGGGCAGAGATGGAAGGGGCAAAATTACAGGCCCTTCTAATTCTATATAATCATAAATTAAAAACACATATTTTCCTTTAGTTTGAGAGGTGAAGATGATAGAGAGATTGTCATATGCCCCATAAAATACATATAACAAGTTGAATTTTGGTAATTGGGTTGTTTCTACAGCAAATGAATAGAATAATATTTCACCACTGTATATTAAACCACAATAATAGAAACATGTATAAAACCTATTATTTAGTCTTTCAAATTAAAGTCTATTTCTAACTACACCTTGATTCAGAAAATTTATTTTAATAACTTGTTTTAAAAGAGCACACAAACTATTTTCACATAAAAATTCAGTACATTAAATTAATGTGTGATGCACAAATACTTGAAGTCAAAGAAGTTACAGTACCAGGGATGAATTTGGACCATTGTGTTTATCAGTTCAGAGCTGCTACAAATAACAGGCAAGAAAATAGTTTAATACTTTAGATTTGCTATTTGGTTATTCTTATGTAAAATTTTATTGGAGATGTTCCAATTATAACCCATATTGTTTCCTTTAAGATATTTATTCAGTTTTAACACTAATTACGGGAAACCTGATCATCAAATACTACAAAAAAAAAAAGCAGCTATCTTTCATTGTATGCCATTACTGCTGCCACTAGATCAAAGGGCTTCAAATCAGAGCCAAATAGCAGAAGTTCTAATAATTTTCTGATGTTTTAAATATGTTAAATTATTTTTTTCAAGTGATACCCCTGATGACTTCATTGGAAATTGGCAGGCAATAATACACAAGCTTGGGTCCTATTCTACGGGCTGGAGAAAGGACTTTGTATCTGATAGTCCAGTCCTTATGTACTGTGGGAAAAAGGAGGAAGTATTTTACTGCTCCTCATAACCTATATGACTTGAAAAAAATCACCATAGGGAGTGGCCAATATGGCTGCATCAGGAACTCTTTAATCCCCTGCAAATCAAAAAGGAATCCTACAACAAGTGGAAACAGAGACAAATTCCTAAGGAGGAGTACAAAAGAACAGCACAAGCATGTGGGGACAAAAATCAGACAGGCTGAAGCACAAAATGAGAAGGGATATAAAATACACTAGGAGCAAGAAAAAGATGAAGGAAAAAGAAAATCCACTACTTAGCTTGGAAGGAGAGATAATAACTAATGGACTCAAGAAGGCTGAGGTGTCTAATGCCTATTTTGCTTCAGTCTTCACTAAAAAGGTTAATTGTGACCAGCTACTTAACACAATTAATATTAACAACAAAAAGGAAGGAAGCCACAGTAGGGAAACAACAGATTAAAGAATACTTCAATAGATTAAATGTATTCAAGTCAGCAGAGTCTAATGAAATCCATTTCAGGGTACTTAAGGAACTAACTGAAGAGATCTCAGAACCATTAGCAATTATTTTCAAGAACATATGGAGGATAGATGAGGTCCCAAAGACTGAAGAAGGACAAATATAGTACCTATCTTTAAAAAGGAGAACAAAGAGGACTCAGGAAATTACAGAGCAGTCCGCCTAACTGTGATACCCAGAAAGACACTGGAATAAATTATTAAACAATTTGAAAGCATCTGGAGGATAATAAGGTGATAAGGAATAGTCAACATGTATTTGTCAAGAACAAGTCATGCCAAACCACCGTCTTTGGCCTAGTCGACACGTGGAAGCAGTAGCTATGATATATACCTATTTTAATAAGGTTTTTGATAGAGTCCCACATAATATTTCCCTAGTTAGTTTAAGGGAATGTCATCTAGATGAAATTTCTATAAGGTGGGTACAAAACTAGTTGAAAGACCATACTCAGAGTGTTTAATCAATGGCTCACTGTCAAACTGGGAGGACATATCTAGTAGAATCCTGCAGGGATCAGTCCTGAGTCCAGTACTATTTAATATTCTATTAATTACTTGGACAGTTGAGAGGAAAATCTGCAGATGACATCAAGCTGGGGGGTAACAAGTATTCTGTAAGGTCAGGATTAGAATTCAAAATGACCTTGATAAATTGGAGAACTGTTCTGAAGGCAACAAGATGAAAGTCAATAAAGGTAATTTCAAAGTACAATATTTAGGAAGGAAAAAATCAAATGCACAAATACAAAATGAGGTATAACTGGCTAGGTGGCAATACTGCTAAAAAGGATTAGGAGTTATAATGGATCACAAACTGAATGAAAGCCAGCCATGTGCCACAATATGAAAAAGGCAAAATGTAATTCTGGGGCATGTTGTACACAAGACATAGAGTGAACCGTTTTGCTCTACTCGGCACTGAGCTGAAGTATTGTACCCAGTTTTGGGTGCCACCTTTAGGAAAGATGTGGACAAACTGAAAAGAGTCCAGAGCAGAACAACAAAAAATGATACATGATTTGGCCTGTGAGGAAAGGTTTTTAAAAAAACTGGGCATATTTAGTTTTGAGAAAAGAAAACCAAGGCGGGACCTGATAACAGCCTTCGAGAATAAGGGCGGTTATAAAGAAGAAGGTGATCCATGTCCACTAAAGGTAGGACAAGAATTAATCATCCTAATTTGTAGCTAGAGAAATTTAGGTTAGATATTAGGAAAACTTTCCAACTACAAGGCTAGTTAAGACCTGGAAGAGGTTACCAAGGGAGGTTGCGGAACCCCCATCATTGGAGATTTTAAAGAATGGGTTAGACAAACATCTGTCAAGGATGGTCTAGGTATACTTGGTCTTGCAGGAGGAAGGACTAAGTTCCATCAGCCTGACATTTCTATGTTTAAATACTAAATTGTCATATATGTTCCTTGAGAATTACATTTTAAACCCCTGAGCTTGTGGCCTCCAAACAACAATGCAAGATATAATACGAAAGAATATAATTGATGCCAAAATTGAGGGCAACCACAACTGGCTATATAACACACACACATACTTACACAGCATAAATATTTTCAAGTCATACCTCTTTGCTTTCCTCCAGCTCTGACTCGCTGCTAAACTCTTCTGTATTTAAAGGTTCAAAATCCGATTCCCCAATAGCAATTGGTACAGTCACAGTGAGGCTTGGGTTGTGTATGAATGATGCATAATCATGGTTGCCTACAACACCAGTGGTTCCATTATTATCTTTGCGATTATTCAGATGTTTATTCATTTCAGCTACAGTATGGTTGGCAGTGTAGTTGTCTTCCTTGTTGTTTAGCTGACTGGTTGATCTTACTTCATCGATGTCTTTTTGTCCTCTAACAAAGGTTTTTTGGATACATTCACATGCTTTTCTTTTCACATAATCTATTCCCCTCTGAATCCTTGCCACTGCGATCTGCAGATTGTTCGTTTCATTATCATCGTCTATAGCAGCAAGGTTGTCTGAACTAAATGAGCTCAGCAGCAAGGCTAAAAACAGGTTCAGTACCTAAAAACAAAGAGACACTGCTAGATCTTTCCCCTCTTTTTCTTATTAACAAAAATTTATTTTAAACATAATTGTTTCATATTACTGTACTTCTGATAAAATTTTAGTGTGTGCAGGGATTTTCTAATAACAGAACAGTTGTGTGGCTAAATCTCTGCAAACCACTTTGAAATTATATTTTATTATTTAAATACTGAAGACTCAGAGCGCTTTATATCTTCAAAGAGTTGTACTAACATTAACACTGTAATTAATCCTCACAACATTCCTCAAAAGGTAAGTAAAGTAGTATAATCTTCATTTTACAAATGGAAACTTAGATACAGACGGGATAAGCAACTTTCTCAAAGTCATACAGTAAATCTGTAGTAGAGATGGATTTAGAACTCAGGATTTCTTCAGCATATAAATGGTCCTGTATACATAAATAAAAAACATGCTCCTTTGCAACTTCTGGTTTTCGAGACTAATATAAATACTTTTTATTTTTTTGTTTTTTTATTTTTTGTTTCCATACACTAATAGTATTGGTATTTTCTTAATTCTATTATGCCATCTTCCTTAAACCACAAAATGCATTAAACCTCATATATTAAAAAAATAAGACCATCATAAAATGAAATAGTGGTAAATAATATGAATATAGAATATGACTATTCTAAATAATATAAATGATATACACAAAGGGAAGGAAATCTGTAACTGCAAATATTGTGCTGGTTAACTTCAGTTCTGTTAATGAAGAACAAATATATAAGACTGAAATCTGCAATAGAACTATAGGAGAATGATTTTATACAATTTTTAACTGGCATTCTTTGGCTTTCCCTGGTTTATTTAAAGTAGGAAAGCAGTTTGGTTTTGATTAAATAATTTTGTGCATTTTTGGCCCAAGAAGACAGAAGCAAACAAAGAAAAGCACACTAGGTAAGTCCACAGATTCATGTCCAAAGACCTAGGAAGGTTTATGCTAACCTAACATCTCCAAGACATAAGTACATCCAAAATCCACTGAAATCAATGGAATGACTTCAGTGGGCTTTGGATCATGCTCGTAAAGCCATACACTCCTCTTTTCTGTTAAAAAATGCATTTTAAAAACCGAAAGCATCTTTTCTTTGATTTTGATGACAGAGAATTTTTTATCTTCTTTAAGGTTTAACAAAGCAATGTGCTATCTGAACAAGGAAAAAAAGCTTTCTTTGTTCGAAGAATTTTTATAGTTCAGAATTCCATTTTTTGCCAGAAAAACAAAGTATTTGCAATTGCATGATTACATGTAGGCACATGTGTCTATGTATGTATTATGCATACCTAATTGTAAAAAAAATCCTCACTTTTTGGAGATTTTTTTCATGTCAGCCATCACAGTAACTCAGAATTGTCTGCACATATTTTAAACTGAGTTCTATATTGTGGTTTGACAGGATGTATTAGGCCCAGACGCCCCCTGCTGGAGGCCTTGTAGTCCTACCACTCTCCGTTCCAGAAAGGAGCAGTGGAGAAGTCCTCCAGGCTGCTCCCTGCGGCCAGTGGGAGGTTGCCAGTGAGGGTGCAGTCAATCAGGCCCCAGCAGACTCATATAAAAGGAGGTGCAGGGCCAGAGCAGTCAGTTGCTGCGTGAAGCTAGAGGAGAGAGGAGCACGTTTCTGGCTGGTTTTAAAATCAGCAGGACCATGGACAGCTCAGTGCTGGCAGGGGCTGGGCAAGCAAGAGCGAGCTCCTGGTTGGCTGCTGGGACTGAGCCCAAGATAGTTTGCAGGCAAAAAAATGTTTGGGGTGTTACACCTGACAGCAAGAGCTTAAGGGCAACTTTTGTGGTTTTGTAATCTCATATTTTTCTTTTTTAAAAATATGTGCGCACCTGTGTATGACTGGCAGAACCTGAACAAGATTTCTCCTAGCAGGGCTGCCCAGAGGATTCAGGGGGCCTGGGGTCTTCGGCGGCGGGGCACTTCGGTGGTGGGTCCTGGGGCAGAAGGACCCCCTACTGCCAAATTGCTGCCAAAGAAGCTCCAGGGGCCCGGGCCCTGCGAGAGTTTTCTGGGGCCCCCTGAGTGAGTGAAGGGGCCCCAAAAACTCTCATGGGGGCTCCTCTGGGGCCCGGGGAAAATTGCCCCACTTGCCCCCCCCGGGCGGCCCTGTCTCCTAGGACTGATGTTTTGATGGGAAGAGGGGAGTGAAGACCAGTGGAACAGATCAAAGCCAGTTGCTCCTCTAGCACAATGGAACTTTCTACAAGAAGGGTAAAGCTCATTAATGCAGGAAACAGAGCTTTTCTGAGGACTGGCCCAAGATTGTAGATGTCATGAAGAAGAAAAAACAACACAAAATAACCCTAGGAACAGGAACTAAGAACCATCACAAACCTTCCACCTTCAGCTTTAAGCACAAGGCACATTTTTTGACCTTGCTTTCTTTAACAAACACACAGCAATGTGTGTATGCATATATATACACAAACATGCACACTCACAAAACATATATATATATATATATATACACACACACACACACACAATTAATGTTATACTATATAAAAAAAATTCCAAAATAAACAAACAACCCCGCCCCCCACATTTCACTGCACACATTTCTCCATTGGAAACAGGATGAGAGAACACACACGACACGTTAGTCACATTTCTGAATGCACTACTGGAAGGAGCTCAGATACTATGGTGATAAGCGCGGTATAGGAATCAATATAGAACAGAACAGCTATCAACAAAAATATACAATAAGGATCCTGTAACCATAATAGGTGTTCCATCCTTTGAAATGTTTTGGTTACATACCACTAGATTTCCAATCACCATGACCATCATGAAAACGATAAGGCACATGGCTTGGCTGGCAACCTCCATACAGTCCCACATAGTCTCTATCCATTCTCCACACAACACTCGGAATACAATTAAGAAAGAGTGGAAGAAGTCTTGCATGTGCCAGCGTGGAAGTACACATTCCTTGGATATCTTGCAGACACAATCCTTGTAGCTTTTACCAAACAGCTGCATACCAACCACAGCAAAAATGAAGACAATGATGGCCAGCACCAACGTCAAATTTCCCAAAGCCCCCACTGAGTTACCAATAATCTTTATCAGCTTGTTTAGTGTGGGCCACGATTTTGCCAACTTGAAAATTCTCAACTGGAAAACAATAAAGAAGCATCATTAGTACTAATTACAACAGAGTTGTAGAAATGTACTTCAGACCATAGACTATGAGTAGTCCTTAATGCAAAAAATCTTAATGTTTTATTTTTGTGGTAAATTAATAGAAACCATTAAATTACTGCACCACCTAAGGATGATCCTCCAAGTTCCATAATTCACCCACAATCAGGTCTTACGGAAGTCCAATAATTCTACAGATTTACAGCTGGCCCTTCATCACCATGTCTGTGGCAGAAACTGAAGTCATGCATCCTTCCACTGCCCAACTTGACATAGCCAGTGGAATGCCCCACTAATATAACCTGTAGGCTAGTGAATATTGAGCATGACAGGCTATTAGCATCATACAGGGAAAAGGGTGGAGATGAAACAGAATGCATCACACTAACAGCCTAAGACAGAGACCTTTTAAGGTAAATTTCCCCAAAACACTTAAGATAAAAACATGTTGATTAGAAGAGTATTCTTCAAACAATGTAGGAAAGATCTTCATGGGCATGAATCTGGAATTAAAAGCTAACTACAAAACAGACAATATTTGTAGATTTGAGGAAAAACCATAAATAAGAGATCCTTATAATATCTAATCCCTGATCCAGCAAAAACTTAATAAAATATTTGATTAAATCCATTTTTATTCTCAACTACAAAAAATCATGTTAAGTCACACAGAAAAAAGAGCCTACAATAGTAATGCCTCAGCTACTCAACTACAATTCTAAAAACGAAATATTTCTTCCTTAAAATACACAGCTGAACTTCACTACAGAAGAAAGTCAGTTTCTTAAATATTTAATAGTAACTTTTTGAAATTTTAGTCATTGGACATAAATCCAATATTTGAAAAGAAGAGTTCTATTCCTGTGACATAACAGTATGACATAAAGATAAATAAGGATTGTAAGAAATTTCTCCTATAACTTTTCTTATTTACATCTTTGCCCATCACACACTAAATATATAAATTTTCTATCAGTGAGCTATAATGGTGACAATAGTGAATTGCATAGCACAGTAATGATGTTATTATGCAATCATGTTAATGCAAATTACATTGTAATTACCATTGCCTCCATTTGAATTACTGTTTAACTGTTTCTGAACCATAAAATTACATATATTTTTGCAATAATAATATAAGTAACTTTTGGTAGACCTGTTCCTAACGAGGTGCATCTTTTGGCACTTAAGAGAAATTAAATGTGCAGTGAAAATGCTGATAAATTTATGTAAACATAAAAATTTGTAATTATAAAATTAATGTATTAACTGTAACTGTACATTGTTTACTAATATATTTACCAATCTGAATGATCGGAGAACTGATAGTCCATCCACTTTAGAAAGAAAAAGCTCCAGCAAACTAAGGGAAACAATAAACGCATCAAAAATATTCCAGCCTACTTGGAAATAATAATAAGGATCCATGGCAATTAACTTGAGAACCATTTCTGCTGTGAAGATCCCGGTAAAAACCTAGATGAAAATGTAATTTATTAGTGTTACATAGCTGTAAAACAAGTAAAATTGGAAACAAAGATTGAGCAATAAGTGATATCTTTATTATAGCAAGGTGTCAGTAATAAAAAAAAACTTGCAGAAAACACAAGAATATCCTGGATCAAACTAATCCCTGGTGTAACTCCATTAACATCAGTGGTTACACAAAGGCTGAAGTTAGCCTGTTACGAAAAACAGAGAATATTCATTGTTTCCATTACAAAGGAATACAGGAATTATAGTAAACCCCTAATTAGTTATTGTCCTCACTCTTTATAAAGAAAATCTATATAAACCTATTCAGGAAAGTATTAATCAGTTTTGAAAAGAAAAAGTTTTTGTTTCTGTTTTTAATAACTGAAGTTGACTAGTACAAACTAGGAAGGTTAAAGACCTTAATACAAATATTCTTTTTCTTACATTCTGGCCGCAGTGAATTAATACAAGTCAGGCATTACACTGATATTTCCCTTTTTTCTAATATTTGTTGATAGTGACTAAAGTATAATTTAAAAATATTGATTGCAAAAGTAAGGATTTGAGATGCGCTACTGCAACATAAAATTTTAACAAATAACTTTCATTACAATCCACAGGAACAACTTAAACTTTGACTTATTCAGAGTTTTTGAGTTCACTCCTGATTGAGAGTCTGATATTGGATAGTAGAGGAGCAGAAATTGAGAGAGCCTGACGTGAACTGGAAATTATGAGGCTAGGAGAAGAGAAGCAATAGCTGAAGTTAAATGGGCAGACTCAAAGGCAGTAGAGCCAACCTTTCACCTTCTTTCCAATGAAGACTGGAACACTATAGGAACTGGACATAAGAGGGAGCTGGGATTCAAATATCTGGCCTAAGTAGGTACATTTGAAAAATTATTCAGTCAAAGCAGACAATGAGAATTCTCACCAAAATTTGGTTGAATATCTATTTGAGGCCAAATTTTGATACAGATCTGTTTGGTTACCCTCCAATTCACCCCAACAATTCTTAATTACGGATTGTGGGCTACCTTGCACAGTGCCAGATGTAGTAATGTTCTGCAAAGCCACATGTAACATAAATTTATAGAGAAGAGATACTTACCATACAGTAAATGAAGGTTACTTACCTGTAACTGGAGTGCTTTGAGATGGCTCTGCATATTCCTACTAATGGGTACTGCACCTATTTTATCAGTATCAACTAAAGTGTTCTTGCACCCCCACTTCTCTCTTTAGCTTCACAATGTAGTGAAGGCGAGGCTACATAAGGGACAGAGTGCCCTCCCCAACTCAGTTCCTTCCACTGCAAAGCCAGAAGCAGGGGTCAGCACCACCATGTTGCGTGACGGACACTTGATAAAATTACCGTACTTGATAACGGACACTGTGGGGGGCGGAGGGGAAGGAGGTTATGTCATTCAATTTTTTGAAAAGTTACCAGAGACCTCAAAATTTTTACCACAGACACTTCGGTCTATGTACAGATACATTACGAACCCCTGGCGGGAACAAAACAACAAGGACTCTGACAGAGACAGTTCTTCGAGATGTGTCCCCCCAGGGGTGCGCCACTGTAGGTGTCGCAGTGCCTTTGCATTTGGAGTTAGAGATCTTCAATAGCAGTGCCCGTTGGACAAGAAATGCGCACTTTCCCTCCCCCATGCTGTGCACGAGTAGTATAAATAGTGCTGTGCAGTCCAACCACCCTCAGTTTCTTCGCCATAGAGCCCAAACATTATGCTCCAAAGCAGAGGGGAGGAGGGCGGGCAGCGGAGCACCCATGGGGACACACATCTCGAAGAACCTCAGTTACTGCACAAGGTGAGTAACCCACTCTTCTTATACATGGGTGCTCCAATGTAGGTGACTATAAAGCAGTGCCCCTAGCTGGAAGGTTGGGGCTTTGGTGTGACTGGTATCACTGAGGATAGGACCATATGTCTGAGAATGGTGTCTGTCAAGGAACCCTGCAAGATGTTATAATGTTGGGCAAATGTATCAGAGGATACATATATCAATTATTGGAACATTATTGAGGAATGCAATGGAGGTTGAGAGCACTCATGTGGAGTGTCCCCAGATAGAGGTGGTTGCTTGCTGTGAAGTTCGTAAGACAGAGGTATGCACTGTGAAATCCATTTAGAGAGGCGTTTAGAGATACAGTGGAACCTTTAGAGCATTTGGCAATGGATATGAACAAGCGTGGCGAGTTCCTGAACGGCTTGGTTCTATCCAAGTAGAACAACAATGTACGTCTCACATCTAAGGTGTGGAGAGCTGCTTCTTGGAATTGTTGTGCGGTTTGGGAAAGGAGGAGGAAAGGTATATAAGCTTGTTTAGATGGAAAGACGTTATAACCTTTAGCAGGAATTTTGGGTGGGGACAGAGGGTCACTTTGTCCCTATAAAACATTATATATAGTGGGTATGCATTAGGGCTGATATTTCTCCCATGTGTCATGCCGATGTAACGGTGACAAGGAAGGCTGTTTTCATTGCTAGATGAAGGAGTGAGCAGGTTGCCATTGGGTCAAATGGAGGTCTTGTCAGAGAGCAAAGAAATAGGCTGAGGTCCCAGGATGGGGTGGGGGAACATATGACAGGGTACAAGTTTCGAATACCCTTAAGTAAAAGTTTGACAAGAGTGTGTGCAAATTCTGAATATCCCTCAACAAGGCAGTAGAATTCGGTAATGGCAGCCGAGGTGTGATATGGAAAAGAGTCAGCAGATGGCGCCGGAGCTCTTTTCAGAACCATAGCTTTTGGCAGGCGTTTGCAACCCCGCTGGATTCTCTCTCAGAGCTGAGAGCTTCGCACGGTGCTGCTAACTGTTCTGCTCTGTTCCACACCGCATGTGGTAGAGAAGGAGCTGAGGGTGGTCGGACCGCACAGCGCGGGGGAGCGAAGGTGTGCATGTGCGGTCCAACTGGCACTGCTATTGAAGATCTCCGAGTCCAGACACAGACGCGCTGCTGCACCTACAGTGGAGCACCCTGGGGCCATCACTCCAAGAAGAAGTGTGAATATGCAGAGCTCTCTTGAAGAACCCCAGTTACATGTAAGCGGCATTCATTTCATCTTCAACTGGCTCTGCATATTCCCACTCATGGGAAATATTGATAAAAGTCATGCTGGGACTAATCTGGAGGTGGGAACAGAATAAAGACAGAAGGAAGCACTGCCTTGCCAAATCTAGCATCTGCTCTAGAAGACAAATCCAGAGCCCAGCGCTTGGTGAAGGTGTTTACTGAAGTCCAGGTGGCAGATCTGCCTCTGACAAGTGAAAGAAGTAGCCACAGCTGTAGTAGAACGTGACTGAATGGAAGCATGTACAGGAACTTTTGCTAGTGTGTAAAACTCAGCAATATATTTGCTTAATCCAGAGAGAAACTGCAGGAAGAAACTGTATGCCCTATGTTGTTCTTAGCATATGAAACACACAGTCTGGATGTTTTATAAAACCTCTTAGTTCTGTCCAACTAATAGTTGAGAGCCCTTCAAGCATCCAGTGTATGAAGAACTGATTTTCTTATAATGTGGTTCAGGGGAAAAATGGTCAATTAATAGACAGAATAATGTGAAAAATCAGACACCACCTTCAGTAAGAACTGAGGATCAGGTCTAAGGACGATCTTGTCCTTAGGAAAAGTAGTAAAAGATGGATCTGCTACAGATACACTCTGTTGGCTGATGTCACTGCAATAATTAAAGTCTTTCTCATAGATAAATGATGAAACAAAAAATATTCAGCTAATGGCTTGAATGGAGATTTTACCACCATGGTCAAAACCAAATTGAGGTCACAGGAAGGAAGAGAGTCTCTAACTGGAGGATACATATTTGAGAAACTTTTCATACATTTTTTAACCAAAGCATAAACAGTGACCTACCATCAATTAAAGTATGTTACAAAGACATGGCTGCCAAAAGAACCTTTAAAGAAGAGTTAGACAACCCTTGATTTAAGTACATTAAGTAATCCAGAATACACGGAATAGAAGCCAATAAAAGAAAATGAGACTATCCCTGCATCCATACCTGAAATCTGGACCACTTTGGCTGATAGCAATTTCAAGTGGACCGTTTTGTAGCGTTAACTATTAAGTCCTGCACAGATGAAGAACATGAGTGCTCAAGCACAGAAAGAATCAAAGTCTGATCACTCATTATGACAGGTGAAAATATCTTGAAAATATATGGAGATATACCTATTTCATAGAACTGGAAGGGACCCTGAAAGGTCATCGAGTCCAGCCCCCTGCCTTCACTAGCAGGACCAAGTACTGATTTTGCCCTAGATCCCTAAGTGGCCCTCTCAAGGACTGAACTCACAACCCTGGGTTTAGCAGACCACTAAGCTATCTCTGTGGGTCTGGATAAAAAATCCTGCCCCTGGGACATCTGGAGACAGAGGGGGATGCATAAAGACTCCGTCAGATAGCTGAAGGAGAACTATAAACCACTATGACATGGCCAGGATGGGGCAATGAGTTTCCTGATACAGTAGGTGAAAAGAAAGATGTACCAAGAAAAAGGGAGGTACAGACATTTAGGTGTATCAGACCCCTCTCCCAGTGCAAAAGAAAAGCATCTAACAGAGAGAGACTGTCCCTACCTATTCTGAAACAGAAACAAAGACATTTTCCATTGAACCTCCTTGTGAGCAGATCTACAATTGTCGATCCTACCTGGAAAATATGGTCTGTACCAACTAATCCTTCAAAGTCCACTTGTGCATCTGATCTGTCTCCTCTGACAAATTCATTGCTACAGGATACATGTCTTGGTGGATGCACTAATTCCACAGACGTACTGCCTCTGCACACAAGGGGGTGGAGCAAGCAGTCCCCTGTCTGTTGATGTAATACACCACCAATAGGCTGTAGTTACTACCTGTACAATATCTCCTTGCAGATGCAAAAGGAATGATCAGAGTCATATGAACAGCGTGTTGATGTGCAACGTTCCTTCCTTAGAAGACCAGTGCCCTCAAACTGTTATGTGATTGGAGTATGCCCCCAACCATTGCTAGATGCATCTGAAGTCACTGTCCAGGATGGACCCTGAGGATTGAACTGCACACGCTTCAGCTGTTTAATTTTCTTTATCACCAGTCTGGAGATACTGATATTCTGAAGTCTGGTGATCAATAACTGAAGACTGTCCCAACCTGGACTGTAGACCTGAGACATCCAGTGCTGTATAGGTCTCATTTTCAGATGGGCAAACAAGAGTCATGTGGTAGAACCTTATTCTCTGTGTGGGGCAACTTTAATAGACATTGCCTCATTTTGAGAAATCTGTCCTCTGGCAGAAAAGATCTCCCATCTACTAAGTCCAATAAGAAATCTCTTCTTTAGGACAGAGGATCAACTTTGGGATGTTAAGAAAAAACCTAGGTCTGAGAAAAGATTGGTCGTGGTGACTATGTGGCTCAAAAGATCCTCATGCACACATCTTACAGTAGCCAATCGTCCAAGTAAGGTAAACAAAAATACCTGATTCTTCAGATATGCCTCCACAATGGAGAGGCAATTAGTTAGTACCCTGAGTGCTGTGGAAAGGCCAAATGGGAACACCTTCCGGAAATGGCAGCCAGTCACCACAATTCAAAGATACTTCGGATGGTTTTGGCAAATTGCAATAGAGAACCAAGTGTCCTTTAGATTAAGAGTTGCAAACCAAGAATTGACAGCAAAAGGATTATGGAGGCCAGGGTCAACATATGGAACTGATACTTCCAGATGTAGTTGTTCAATTCCCTTCAGTCTAATATTGGTCAAAACCCTCCATCCTTCTTTTGAACCAGAAAATATTGGGAGCCTGACCCCTCCTCAACTGCTCCTATCCAAAGCAACTTTCCCACTTCTGCTAGAAAATTCGCTTCATGAGAGGGGTCCCTGAAGAGGGCAGCAGTCTTTCAAATTCTACTATCTTTAAGATCCATTGGTCTGATGTATCTGCTTCCATGCATGAATGAAGTGGGCTAACCTCTCTCCAAAGGAAGGGGTAGAAAAGGGTTGCTTCTAGACTCTCGATCGTCTTGTCAAAACTGAGACTTGGCATTTTGGGATGAGGGCGCTGACAAAGCAGTGGATTATTTGGATTTGGATCCTTGTTTCTATAATGGCTCTGTGAGTCTGCAGTTTGTTGATATAGTTGTCCGGTGACTGGACAAAGAGTAGGACACTAAAGGTCTCACAGACTCATAGACTTTAAGGTCAGAAGGGACCATTATGATCATCTAGTCTGACCTCCTGCACAAAGCAGGCCACAGAATCCTACCCATCCACTTCTATAACTAACCCCTAACCTATGTCTGAGTTATTGAAGTCTTCAAATTGTGGTTTGAAGACCTCAAGCTGCAGAGAATCCTCCAGCAAGTGACCCATGCCCCATGCTGCAGAGGAAGGCGAAAAACCTCCAGGGCCTCTGCCAATCTGCCCCGGAGGAAAATTCCTTCCTGACCCCAAATATTGCAATCAGCTAAACCCTGAGCATGTGGGCAGGACTCACCAGCCAGCACCCAGGAAAGAATTCTTTGCAGTAGCTCAGATCCCATCCCATATAACATCCCATCACAGACCACTGGGCATACTTACCTGCTGATAATCAAAGATCAATTGCCAAAATTAAGCTATCCCATCATACCATCCCTTCCATAAACTTATCAAGCTTAGTCATAAAGCCAGATATGTCTTTTGCCCCCACTACTCCCCTTGGAAGGCTGTTCCTGAACTTCATTCCTCTAATGGTTAGAAACCTTCGTCTAATTTCCAGTCTAAACTTCCTAGTGTCCAGTTTATACCCATTTGTTCTTGTGTCTACATTGGTACTAAGCTTAAATAATTCCTCTCCCTCCCTAATATTAATCCTTCTGATATAGTTATAAAGAGCAAGCATATCCACCCCAACCTTCTTTTGGTTAGGCTAAACAAGCCAAGCTCTTTGAGTCTCCTTTCATAGGACAGGTTTTCCATTCCTCGGATCATCCTAGTAGCCCATCTCTGAACCTGTTCCAGTTTGAATTCATCCTTCTTAGACATGGGATACCAGAACTGCACACAGTATTCCAGGTGAGGTCTCACCAGTGCCTTATATAACGGTACTAACACCTCCTTATCTTTGCTGGAAATACCTCGCCTGATGCATCCTAAAACTGCATTAGCTTTTTTAATGGCCGTATCACATTGGCAGCTCATAGTCATCCTGTGATCAACCAATACTCCAAGGTCCTTCTCCTCCTCTGTTACTTCCAACTGATGTGTCCCCAATTTATAACTAAAATTCTTATTATTAATCCCTAAATGCATGACCTTGCACTTTTCACTATCCTATTACTATTACTCCAGTTTACAACATCATCCAGATCTTCCTGTATGATATCTCGGTCCTTCAGGAGTAGTGCTGCCTCTGTTATTGGAAGAAGATGTGAAGGGCCTCATTTGAGTAGCTGGGTTCAACCCCAGAGACTGAGCTGTTGATCTCAAGTCTTTTAGTTTTTCTAATAAATTGTCTGTTTTTTTCACTAAAGAGACTCTCCCTTCACAAGAGTGATCTTCCAGCTTACTTCTAGTGTCCATAGCTAGAGAGGAAGACTGAAGCCTCCTGATAGCCATGGCTGATGCCAATGTTCTGGCAGCAGAGTCCAAAGCATCAGAGGAGGCTCTGAGGGAAAGTTTGGCTATATTCTGATCCTCCAATAAGATGATGTTGGCCAACATTTTTCCCATAGATGGAATTGATAATGTGTCATGACTGCCTGATAATTGACCACATTGATAAAAAGGGATGAGGAGAACACCCTCTTCGGTGAATCAGTTGTTTTCCCCGCTGTCATCTGGAGTGGAGTGTGGTTTTCGTGATCCTGCCCTATTGCTGGCAGCAGCCACTACCAGTGGATTGGGTAGGTATAGAAATAAGAGAATCCTTCAGAAATTATCTGGTATAGTTTGTCCTCCTTCTTAGAGATGAGTTGACAAGAGACAGGATTGGACCATACAGATTTGGCCAGCTGTAACAACCCATCAGGATGGTGAGTAATATCCTATTCTTGGCAATAGCACTGAGGATATCAGATACTGGATGGGAAGTCTCTTCCATCACTACCACTTGGAGACAAAGTGGAAACCATATGATCCACCAAATCGTGAAAGTGCACAGCATTCTTGGAAGGAGAGGAGATAGGAGCCACAAGTTCATCCAGTGATAGGTCAGGCTCAAAGTCGTTTCTAAACTCTCTGTCAGGAATCACTATCCGTAGTGTCAACTGAACCAGATGAGTTGGATCAGAGGATCTTTATGTTTTCAGATTCTTTGTTGAAAAAATGTCACCTTTCCATCCAAGTGAAGCTAAATGAAGAGGTCCTGAGGAGGCTCCCAATAAGGCCACAGGCCTTGAATTTCCAGTATCTCCAAAAACTGGGAGGTTGGGAACATGCTGACACGGCATGCACCAAAGGGTGGTCCACACTTCGCTACAGGTCTCTGCGTTCTTCCTCTCTCCTCCTCCTGGAAGGTTCCATGTCAGGATGTGAGAAAATACATACTGGGAATAGTAACAAACGAGGAGGGAGGGATCCAGCTTTTTGGGGATACCCTGTAGGCGTCCTAAGAGGATGGATCAGGAAGTATTCTGGGGAAGAATCAGTAACTGGTTTCTTCTTCCTAACAGGAAACAAAGATGATGACCCTGGAACCAAGGAAACCTCTCCTCTTAGGTACTGTGTGCTTTATGTCTGAATCTGAGGCATGCACTGGAGTTGAAAGGGGAACTTGGACTGCCACAGTGACAGAACTTTCTGGAACCGAGGAAGTAGCTGGAAACAAAACAGAGACCAGGTCAAGAAATAACAGTGGCGCTAAAAGATTTGGACATCATCTGATCCGTGGGCTCATCTTCTTAGTTACTGAAGCTGAAGGTGGAATAGATCTCTGCTTCAGAATCATGGCTGCCCTATCAAAATCAAACAGAACAGATAGCTTTTATGAGCATGAAGTGACATTGCTAACGTTGGCAGTTTTGCTTCTTTCCTTTTTCCTTGGTGCCGCAGGATCTAAGACTAAAGGTGCTGATGGCCCTAGTTCAGAGGCACTACTTACAACCATCCTCCAGGATCCAGAAATGACCCTGGTCCTACAGCCACAGAGATTATGTCAGGATCAGACTGCTCTGAGGCATGAGGTACAACACTGGAGAGGGCGGCTGAACTGGTCCTTGATTTTTCTTCTGGAACCAGGATGGTTGGATCCAACCATGCTACCCTCGGTTTAGACATGTATTGGCTCAGAAGGATTGACTGAGGGAGCACAGGAACTGAGTCCAGGCCCAATAGGTGCTATGGCTGCTTGAAACCCTTCAGTTGACCAGAAAACAATGGAGGGCACCAGAGGCAAGGCTGACTCTTTAGACTTTGGGGTTGAAGTCTGAACAGGTCCAGAGGGCCCAACTTTGATGGCTTCCTTAAGCAGAAAGAGTTGCAGATGAGTCTTCCTGTCCTTATGGTCTCTGCGGGATGAAAGTCTGGCAGACTGAACATTCAGAAGGCAAGCGGCCTTCTCCCAGACACTTCAGGCACTGCATGTAGTCATCTGATATCAAGAACACAGACAGGCAGGAAGCGCACATCTTAAACCTTGGCTATTTAGCTTTTTCATTTTCACCATACCCTGAAATCGTAAAGACACCCTAACTATTTATTGACTTATTATAAGCCAGTGGTTCTCAACCTATTTATCATTGTGGGCCATATATATGGCCCACAATCTGCTACCTTGGCCACAGACTGAGAACCACAGCATGCCCCTCTGCAAATCCCTTCCCCACAGACTCCTATGCCCAGTGCCTCCTGCCCAAAGACCCCTCCACAAAGTGGGGCCAGGATTGGAGCCCTGGGCGGTGGGGTCGGGAAGCAGGGACTCTGGACCCTGCTGCGTGGGGCCAGGTGGCAGCCTAGACCTTGGCCCTGCAGAGCTGTCTGGCAGTCCCAAACCTGGACCCTGCAGGGCTGGCTGGTAGCCATGGGTTGGCCAGCGACCCCGACAAACCAGGTCAGGAGCCCAGACCCCCACGCTGGGCGACCAAGAACCCAGACCCCACCCTGAGCAGCCTTTAGCACACAGCTGGGCCGCATGCGGCCCAATGGGTTAAGAACCACTGCTATAAGCTATTTCCAACTATCTTGGAAGAAACAAGACTCTGGCTTCAAAGAGACAAGAGGGGTTTGCATCTGTCCTGCCAGCTGGCTGGAAAAAACTGAGGTGGGAAGGGCACTCCACCCCTATATGGCTTTGCCCTCCATATGTCAGAATGTTCAGGGTATGGGTGGGGGTGTGAGAGCACTGTAGTTGATACCACTAGAAGAGGGTTCTACTGCAAGGCACCACAAGGTGATGCAGTACCCATAATCTGTAGAGTCCTTGAGAAAGAACTGTGGTTCTTTAGATGTGTTGTCTGCACAGATTCCATTCATGACCTGCATGTGTCCCATGAACACAAGACTGTATTCCTTCTGACCAGTAGTGTTTGCTGGGGTCACACCTATGCCTTCCTACCCCACCTCCCCCCAACCCCGCCCCAGTTCCTTCATCATCCAGAATTCCAGAGAAGTAAGACTCTGTAGTATCAGAGAAGGAGGGGCAGGTTAGAATCTTTGTGGACAGTACATTTCGAAGAACCAGTTACTATGAGTAAGTAACCATCCAATCTTCTTTGAGGGATTGTCCATGTGGATTCCACTCTTAGTAACTAACAAACAGTTGTCTATTTTCTCGGAAGTGGGTATAAGAAATTCTATTTAATCCAATATGACACCCAGTCTGAAAACATGTACAAAGTAATAGTGAGTGGTAAATGGATATATGATTTCCGCACAGGTGCTCTACATATTTCAGCTATGGAAACATTCCTCAACAAGGCATGCTGCCTCTACCATAGTGGAATAAGCTCTAATATGACTGAATGAATCCTGTATGAATAGCTAACAACAAGTGCTGGAGACCCACTTGGATGATCTTTGTGGTTTAAATCAGTATATGTACCCAGCAGACACTATATGGACATGTCCTCCTGTCTGAGTCTGAGGAGGACTGCATCAATTTCTCCCACAGCAAGACTTCTTGCCTCCCTGGCTCTCTGGGTGTGCTTGCAGAAAGAATGACACATGGAAAGAACAATACATCAGGCATTGAGAGTGTCCATTCTTGATAGGCACTGCAGCATCACACATGGACAAGTCACAAATCCTGATGACCTTGCTTCTGCTATGATTTTAGTACCCTTGTCTGGTGGGGATGGGATATGGGGGCCCTAAGATAAATAAAATGTAAGCTAGGTAGATATGTTTATATGCCGTTAAACTAAACAACTGCTAACTATACTAAATCCTAATAATAAAAGATAAATTCCTCAGTGCACGAATGAAACAGACCCTACAAGGATTGTCTTGAAGCCATGGGTAGTTGGAAGGTACTGAGCCCACTCCATCCTTTATATCCGCAGATGGGGGATGTAAGGGTGACTAGGACATAGTGTCTATTGGGGTTGCACCTATTAGTCAAAAATAAGCTGATCTCATGCACCTGAGGTGCATGTCCATGAAGAATGGATTCTGTGTGGACAATCACTCAGAGAAGAAGATATTCTTAAAAATAAAAAGTCAATGAAATCCAATACTGGAAGATAAAAAAGGAGACCAACTACAAGTAAAAGTACTAAAATTCTGAAGGAAGTCTAACCTGTCAGCTTAACATCTCCAGAGGAATATAGAAACAAGCAACAAACTGCTCCCAGTTATGGGTTCTAATTTTAAGAAATGCTGAATCTGCAACTCCACTTCAACTAAGTTATGGGTGATCAGCATTTCAGAACTTCAAGCCCTATCTTTTTAAATATAGTGGAAGTAATTGCAACAGGCTCAGTCAAAAGGAAGTCACAGAATATATGTCATGCACAAGTGCAAAGCAAGAAATTAATTATTCATTGTTTTAGCACCAAGGGCTGGAAAAAAATTTTTTTTAAATAGTAATGGGCAGAAGAAAGCTAGAATATTTATTGGCTATAGGATTATTTATTTATTTGCAATAAGCATCATACAACTCACAAAGCAAACCTGCAATGGCTAAGTTTTAGCTAAGTGCATGGGTAAACATGGAACCCATGACAGTATGAAGAAATACCTATTTTTGCACATCTCACAATTAGATAATTCATACTTAGCTGATACTTTTAGTGGGTCTGTTCAATGAATTACTGATATCTTGGATTAATTTTCCCTAGATTTGGGACACACAATCACAGAAAACCTGTGACAACTGTTAGCCCTCAATATTTTCCTTTTCCTCAAATGTAATCCTTATCTTGTATTTTAGGATCAATCTGACTACCTCTGACAAACTTATTTGTTACTTCAGTGCAGACAAGACAGCTGTACTTTTTCTGGTTTGGTTAAAGGGCTTGACATTCAGTTCATGCTCAGCAGCTCTAGACATGGTGCCAACACAAGGTGACAATTTACAAAAAACTATTCGAGATTCAAATAATAAAAATTAGAGCATCTGTGTGTGATCTAAATCATGGTTTGCTGCCCCAATTTGCTTCTCACAGCGAGAAGAGTTAGAACACAAAACAGGTATTTCCTCTAAAAATCAAATACAGATGGGTAGTTCTAGAAAACCAACAAAACCCACCAGAATAGCACATAAGACCAGACTTACCTATGGGTTCTTCCTCTTCTAGAAGACAAAGTCAAATAAGTGCTTCAAGGTATATCAGGAAATGTTCTTAAAGGGACTATGTAAAACTGACACCTTTTTGTTTAACAGATCTGTCTCTTGTGGGTAATCAGTAAAATCTACTTATTTTAACAGGCAAAGCAAATTTTACTTCTTTTCACTCCTGTTAGCACTATGAGAGAATGAATTAAAGTTCTTTTCTGCCATGTGCATCGTTCATGGAATTGCTAACTAATTTCCAGTTGCAGAACCTTTACTCACATCAGAGCTAGAAACAACACAAACTGACTTTCAGATCCCTGGTTGAGTTTATAGGGTGGTGTAGCCACGGGATTGCCTCCTGAGCGCCCCCTTGTGGCCTGACATTGTTCTGAAGCACGCACCTCTGTTTCCTTGTCAATGAGATAACATTGAGTTCCCTTTGGTAGCCCACAAAGAAAAACCAAACACTCTGCTTTACATCAGTGCTTTGCTCTTTAATGGAGCCTTCTGGAAAAGTACTTTAACAACAGTTTAGAGGTTCTTACCTCAGAACCCAGACAAAACTTAAAAGTCCTAAAACAAAAAGTCTCTGGTTTCAGCAACAGTCCCTTCTGTAAGGCCTCAGGCAGGGACGTTTGAGACGTCTCTCTCAAACGTCCCTGCCTGGACAGTTTTGAAGTATTTTACCTGCCTTTTCACTCTCTTTCAGTGCTCCCCCTGCCTACAACAGATCTGAAGTCCCGTCTCTCTCTCTCTCTCTGGGCTTTCTGTTGCTCTTTTATAATGGAATCACCTGATCCCTCTGAGGTGTGCCTGCTTAGTAACTAGCGCTGGCTGGCCCCAAGGCTCTAGCCCTTAAATGGGTACAGACGACCTGTCTCACTGTTACACACTGGCAGATGGATGGATAAACACACACATGCACCCTTGCATGTGGGATTTTCAAAAATGCCTAATTGATTTAGGAGTGCAAGGGTCACTGAAAGTGAAAAGTTTATGTAAATCCTACCAAACAGCTAATACTTGTAACCTATCCAAACATATGGAAATCATATAGTACACCTCAAAATGCTTTTTAGAGCCACTTTTCACAGTATAATCATAATTTAAAATCTGTTTTGTAAGATAAAATAAATCAGAAATTAATTCTACTTTAATTAGAAGTTGTATTCACATATCACAATACATTTTGACAGACTTACCTGGTTTCCTACTGAAAGCACATTGTGGAAGTGTTCAGTCATTGGATAATATTCCATGGCCATAAACAGTGTGTTTAAAACAATGCAGACGGTAATAGCAAGATCAACAAATGGATCCATCACAATCAAACTAACAATATGTTTTACTTTTAACCAAGGAGCCCAACAGTCCCAGATCAAGAAAGTGTTGGCAAATTTATACCAGCATGGTGGGCATTTTTGCCTGGATTCTTCAAGTTCTAGAGGAAGAGAAATGTGTACAAACAAAGTGAAGATAAATATCTACTGATACTACTTTTTATTTTTATATCTCAATTTAAGGTTTAAAAGTGGGGAAAAGGCCAATGAAAACTATGGGTTGATATTTGCAAACTACATTCATATTTTTAAGCCTTGCATACTTTGAGGCTTATCTTTTAGGGCTTGGCATGAGAAGTGTGAATGAGGAATTGAGTCATTTTAATCAGTCAATGAAAACATTTGAATCAGGAGAACAATGGTACAAGTAGTAATATTACATGTGGGAGATGCTGCAATGCTTGAAACAAGAATATGGTGATGGGTTCAAGAGGTAGGTTGGAGCAGCCTTGTTAAGTTTTCAGTATGGTATTAATGTTGTAGGTGTAGGCAGTGTCAATAGGAAAAAAACAAACAAAACAAAACAAAACAAAACAAACAAAAAAACCAGAAAAGGGACCTGGAGGAAATAGACTTAAATTTATCATAATTGAAGAAACTTCTGTTTTCTTTTGTGTTTCTCTTTTCTCTTTTTGTTATTTTACTTATTTAATTTAAAAGTTTCTTCCATTCTTAGATCAAAATGTTTCAAGACCAGTCTCAATACTTCAATCAATTCAGAAATCTAAATCACCCACTTGCCTGAAAAAAAAAAAAACAAAAAACAAACAAACAGGAAAAGAGGGCTGGATTAACTTCACTGAGGTTTTGTAAACCTTTCAAACTATTTTGGGGAGTTGCAAAACTAGTTTAATTTCATTAACATTTTCTTCCTATTAGTTTAATCCATGTTTTTTACTTTCAAGAATATATTTAATTAGTAAAAACAAACATTTTCTAGTTAACAGGAATCTTATGCTAATTATTAGAAGCAGACACCATCCCATGCCAATAACTAGGCTAACGGAAGTGGCTGACCAGTATAAAGAAGATATGCTTTAATCTATTTCGAATACTTTTTTCTTCCCCTCTATTCCTTCTATCATTTTCACTGTATCCAATTTTCACTATGTTCATTTGTTTTTAATAGGATTTCTTCTCTGCCCGTCTTTTTAGTCTCCCTAATGCAACCATAAATTTAACACTTTTGCTTAATTTCAGACTCAACTGAAAGTAAATTCATCCATTTGTGGTTTTGTTTGTGTTTTTTTTAAACACACCTTCCATTGTGTTTGTGAGTATACTGGCTATACTCATTGCTCTGTGCCTGATAGTTGGATCTTCCAGCAAATCCATTGATATTTTATAAGAACTTGACCTTCTCTTCTTTATTTCTATTTCTGAAGTGGTGCTCTGCAAATTAGATATAGATTAAATTAAATTCAGAAATATTGTAAGCAGACATTAAACATTTCTATAATGAATCTGAGCACCAAGAAATTCATGCTACATGCACCTTCATATTTATGCAATGTATTATGTCAGACTTTTATTTGTAATATTAACCTACCATATTCAAAAAGTATTGTTCAGTTATTTCCAAAGTGTATTTCTGGACACTACTATTACTAACTAATTAATTCTGAAATCAGTATTATTAACCCCATCTTGCAGTTGGGAAAATTGTAAAAGAAAGAAGTTAAGCAATGTGGCCAAGGTAACATAGCAAGTCAATGGCAGAGCTGAAATCAGAAGTCTGGAGGTTTCTGGCTCCCAGTTCCAGGCTTAGTGCACTAGATTAAACTGTCTCATTTTATCCTCTATTTCCAGACTGGATCAAAATGCAAGAGACACAGGGAATCTAAAATCTCATGTAAGCTAATTTTATGTAATAATTATTTTTCTCTCAACTGAAATTTGTAACGTTTTTCTGTCAGTTTATCATTGCACTCATGACTAGGGCTCCATGTCTGTTACAGAGGTTGCGGAAGTCATGGGTTCCGTGATTTTCCACAACTTCCATGACTTCTGCAGTGACCGGTGCGGCTGACCTGAGGGCTGCCCAAGCAGCTGGCCCTGGGGACAGCCATACTGGCTGCTGCTGGAGTGGCTCCACAGCCAGCTGCACTGGTACTGCTGCTGTGACCCTGGGGCCAGTCACACTCCCAGAGGTAGCCAGAGCAGCTGCTGCTTGGTGGCCCCTGGCAGCTGGTGCCACTGGTCCCCCAACCCCAAATAGCGCCCCTCCCCTCCAGCTAAGATTTAGTCAGGGGTATATAGTGCAAGTCATTGACAGATCATGGGCCATGGATTTTTGTTTATTGCCCATGATCTGTCCATGATTTTTATTAAAAACACTGTGACAGACCCAGACCAGTGGGGTACAGGAGTCTGGTAGAAGGCAAATATACTGGCCACTGGATGAATAGTTTTCTGTTCTCTGAGTGACCATAGCAGGGGCTGCCCTAGCGCAAGAACCGGTTAAGACAGGCAAGCTAATTAAGACACCTGGAGCCACTTGAGAACTTACTAGAATCAGTTATGGCAGGCAGGCTAATCAGGACACCTGGTTTAAAGGGGACCTCCCATCAGTTAGTAGGGGGGCACACAAGGAGCAGGGAGTGAGAAGGGGTGCTGCTGGAGGACTGAAGAGTACAAGCATGATCAGGCTTCAGGAGGAAGATACTGCAGTAAGAATAAAGAAGGTGCTGGGGGAAGGCCATGGGGGAGTAGACCAGGGAGTTGTAGCTGTCATGCAGCTGATACAGGGGACATTGCAGACAGCTGCTATCCACAGGGCCATGTGCTGGAACCCAGTGTAGAGAGTAGGCCTGGATTCCCCCCCACTCTCCCAACTCCTGATCGGACACAGAAAAACACCAGAAGGAAAGGTCTAATTTGGAAAGGGATCTGGCCTGTCCCTGACCCACTAGGTGGGACACAGAGATTGTGGTGATTGTTCTCCATTTCCCTCATGCTGTCCAGTGACGAGGTTAGCTGAGTGAACGGCAGGTTTGAGCCTCTATCAGAAGTGGCCAAATTGAAGGCTGCCATGAACCTCTGAGGTGAGCAATTCCGCAAAAAGCACAGGATCCACCAAGGCAGAGGAGGAACTTTGTCACAATACCCATGACTAAATTGTAGCCTTACACATGACTGATTCTTCCTATGAGATATTCACTGTAAAGGGTATCTAATACTGTATCTATCTACTTTTAATCAACTCAAATTCAATTACCAATAAAAGTCTGACTGGACTGAACCCAAGCATGCCAATTTAATTTTAAGTAAGGATGGGTAGGGAGGATGAATCTTGAAATTAACACACTGACGATATACCCATACTTGCAGTCACACCCTGCATATACATATAAAGAGACATTGAGTGTGTGCAAGTGTGTTTGAAAATTTCCATACTAAAATAAATGAATATTTCTAAGAAAATAAAATGATAACACATGGAGTACACAATAAGTCTCACTTTAAATTGATATAATTGTCTAATGATCTGATTTTCTGAATGAATAAGAATTCTGGAACAAAATATTTCATTCCACGGTCATGTCACATTCACAAAAAGTCTGGACATAGGCGCCGACTCCCTGGGTGCTCTGGGGCTGGAGCAACCAGAGAAAAATTAGTGGGTGCACTGCACCCACTGGCAGCCAAGCTCCCCTCATCCCCCAACCCCACCTCCTCCTCCTCCCCCCCGAGCATGCCGCATCTTCGCTCCTCCGCCTACCTCCCAGCCGCTGCCAAACAGCTGTTTGGCAGCGTTAACAAGATCTGGGAGGGAGGGGGGGAGGAGTGGGAATGTGGCACACTCAGGGGAGGAGGCGGGAAAGGGGCAGGGTGGGAGATTTGGGGAAGGAGCTGGAACGGGCAGGGAGGAGGCGGAGTTGGGGCAAGGACTTTGGGGAAGGGGTTGGAATGGGAGCAGGGCAGGGATGAGAAGAGGTGGGGCAGGGTCTCATGGAAGAGGTAGAATGAGGGAGGAGCCGGGGGCAGAGGAGGGGTCGAGTACCCAGGGAAAAGCGGAGAAGTCGGCGCCTACGTCTCTGGATACAAGGAGCAGTTTATTGTTCTGTATTGTTTGAAATGATAGCTAACAGGGTGGACAGATTTTCCCAATTTTACCTGCTATAGCATGCCGCATATGTGCTTTCAAAAGATATATACAGATTCTGGCATTTCGGATTGGGCCGCTGCACGTTGGATTTCATGGTTACTGTCTTCTAACTAATTATGATCCTGTCCCTCCACCTCACACATGCATAGTTCACACATCTCCCGCTCCTATGGGCTCTGATGGCCTAAAAGCTCTCCTCCCTGGTTTCAGGATCCTGTGAGAGGGTCCTGATGCTATGAGATTCTGCTGGACCTTGGTGCTGTTGCTACCTGTATAGATTTCCTTTGACTAGAGAAATCCCAGGATGAGGTTCTCCAGAACACATTGCACACTAGATCCCTTTGTTCATCCTTCCCTTCCCATTAAAATCTGGCATGTTTCTAGGCAGCGTAACCTTAGTGTGCGAAATTTAATCAAACCATTTCTGAGACCATGTGCACACACATCTGTACACAGACATGGGAAGAGAGAGGAAAGTCAGGGGCTAGTAAGAAGCTTGTCAGGAAACAGAGACAGAGGGAGTTTGAGAGTGAAGGAAATAATTGGATGTAATGAGAAAAAGGGAAGGAGGGGATACACTAAATGTTTACAAAGCCAAAAGTCTGAATTTTGTGTCCTGAAACAGAACTAAAAATAGCCCATTATGTATGCTATTTAGCATTTAGTTCTGTACACATCCTTACTGCATATATAGACACTAAATGTTCAGTAAATTTGGTACTTCAACCTATTAGTTCAGAGTGTGTTTGCAAGTACATGTATTAAGTTCCAGATGAATATATAAAATCATTTTAGATGGATTTTCTTATACTAAAAGTTATTGCAGATGCAGTAACATTCATAGCTCGGCCAACCAGGGATCATTCCTAAGGATTCCATTCTGTAGAAACACAGGCTGATGCAGTAACAAAAGGCCATCATGCCTGAACTATTTAAAACGTCCTTACATTGTCATCAGTAGTTGGTTTATCTATTATCACCTCTGGCAGAAGCTGTCCAGTAGGCGACAAGAGTGATGTTTGTCCACCAACCAAGGAAACCACTCCATTGCAGTCCACACTACTATGCATCTTCCCATTCACTGGAAGCCTCCTTGATGACCTACTGCCCTGACTAATGTTACTATTGTGCCGTTCATGTCTGAGTGGCACAAAAAGAGAACCTCTTCTGCTATCCTCTTCAAAAGTGCTATGTTCATCATCTGCAAAGTCATTTTCTGATCCTACATCCTTTACTCGACCTCTAAAGCTGAAAAGACTCGTTCTGCTGTTGCGCCTTGGAGAAAACAAGGAGTCACGAACGCTCAGCAAAGACTGTAGGAAAACAAAATTAAACTTATTATTTTAAAATTTTAAATATATAAAAACACATTTCAAGGTAAAACCAGTTAATATGCCCTAAAAAGTCTTCTCAAACCAGATTTAAAAAACCAAATGCATTTCTGGGGTTGAAACAGAGAAAGAGTACAGACATAACCACAAGAGATCATTGTTCATCTGAGTTGCTAAATTTAAACCAAAAAGTAATTATTTGAAAAAATCTGCATTAGGCTATGTTACCTTTCACACTATTCTGAGTATCTGGTAAACTTTCTGGAAATTCTAGAGACCTATTTGTATGATGCATCCAGGAGGTGAATGTATGGCTGGGCAGATGGTGTCACCAAGAGGGCTTTCACTTCCTTGACCATGGGGTGATGTTCTGAAAAGAACTGTTGAGTGGTGATGGGATCCACCTATTGAGGAAGGGGAAGAGTACCTCTAGATACAGACTGGCTAACCTAGTGAGGGAGGGTTTTAAGCTAGGTTCATCAGGGGATGGAGACAAAAACCAACAGGTAAGTCCAAGACATGGAGTCTTAGGAGGGTCAGAATTTGGGGGGAGCATGGACTATTATAGTAGAGACAAGGAAGAGACAAGAGGGAACATAGAGGGGAAATCAAATCAGTATCTTAGATATCTGTATATTAATGCAAGAAGTATGGGGAATAAACAGGAAGAACTAGAAATACTGATGAATATGGCATCACAGAGACTTGGTGGGATAATACACGACTGGATTATTGGTATTGAAAGGCACAACTTTATCAGGAAGGGCAAGCAGGGGAAAAAAAGAAGAAGAAGTGTTGCTTTGTATATGAAGATGTATATACTTGAACTGAGGTTGAGACAGAAATAGGAGACAGACTTGTTCAAAGTCTCTGGGTAAGGATAAAGGGGGTGAAAAAACAAGGGTGATGTCATGGTAGGGGTCCACTGTAGATCACCTAACCAGGAAAAGAAGTGAATGAGGCTTTTTTAAACAACTAACAAAATCATCCAAAGCACAGAACTAGGTGATGATGAGGATCTTCAACTACCCAAACATCTGCTGGAAAATAATACAGCAGGACACAGATTATCCAGCAAGTTGAAGACAATTTTTTATTTCAGAAGGTGGAGAAAGCTACTAGGGGACAGGCTGTTCTAGATTTGATTTTGACAAATAGAGAGGAACTAGTTGAGAATTTGAAAGTGGAAGGCAGCTTGGGTGAAAGTCATCATGAAATGGTGGAGATCATGATTTTAAGGAATGGTAGGAGGGAAAACTGCAAAATAAAGATAATGGATTTCAAGAAGGCAGACTTTAGCAAACTCAGGGAGTTGGTAAGTAAGTTCCCATAGGAAGCAAGTCTAAGAGGAAAAACAGTTTGAGAGAACTGGCAGTTTTTCAAAGTGACATTATTAAAGACACAAGAGCAAACTATCTGACTGTGTAGGAAATATAGGAAGTATGATAAGAGACCATCCTGGCTTAACCACGAGATCTTCAAGGATCTGAAACTCAAAAAAGGAGTCCTACAAAAAGTGGAAACTAGGTCAAATTACAAAGAATGGCTATAAACAACATATTCATGTAGTGACAAAATTAGAAAAACCAAAACACAAAATGAGATTAAACTGGCTAGAAACATGAAGGGTAATAGGAAAACATTCTACAAATACATTAGAATGAAAGGAAGACCGAAGACAGGGTAGGTCCATTACTTAATGAGAGGAGAAAGACAGTAACAGAAAACATGGAAATGGCAGAAATGCTAAATGACTTTTTTGATAATGAAACAAATAAGCAATCAATTTGCCAACACTGAAAAGATAATAAGGTGATAAGTAACAGTCAACATGGATTTGCCAAAAACAAATCATATCAAATCAACCTAATAGCTTTCTCTGACAGATTAACAAGCCTTGTGGATGGTGAGGGAAGTGGCAAATATGGTATATCTTGACTTTAGTAAGGTTTTTGATACTGTCTTGCAAGACCTTCTCATAAACGAACGGGAAATACAGCCTAAATTGAGCCACTAAAAGGTGGATGCATAACTGCTTGGAAAACCATTCCCAGAGAGTAATCATCAGTGGCTCATAGTCAAGTTGGAAGGGCATATCAATTATGGCCCCACAGGGACTGGTCCTGAATCTGGTTCTGTTCAATATCTTCATGAATGATTTAGATAATGGCATAGAGAGTACACTTATAAAGTTTGCCGATGATATCAAGCTTGGAGAGACTGCAAGTGCTTTGGAGGATAGGATTAAAGTTCAAAATGATCTGGACAAACTGGATAAATGGTCTGAAGTAAACAGGATGAAATTAAAAAAGGATACATGCAAAGCACTCCACTTAGGAAGAAACAATCAATTGCACACATACAAAATGGGAAGTGACTGCCTAGGAAGGAGTACTGCGGAAAGGGATCTGGGGGTTATAGTGGATCACAAGCTAAATATGAGTCAACAGTGTAACACTGTTGCAAAAAACTGAACATCATTCTGGGATATATTAGCAGGAGTGTTGTAAATAAGACACACAAAGTGATTCTTCCACTTTACTCCAGGCTGATAAGGCCTCAGCTGGAATAGTGTGTCCAGTTCTGGGCGCCACATTTCAGGAAAGATGTAGACAAATAGGAGACAGTTCAGAGAAGAGCAAGAAAAATTATAGAAAACATGACTTATGAGGAAAGATTTAAAAAAATAGGCTTGTTTAGTCTGGGGAAAAAAACTGAATGGGGGACATGATAATTGTTCTCAAGTACATAAAAGGTTGTTAGCTGAAACAGGAAATTCTGTGGAAATAAAATGATGCATTCAGCAGTACAGTAAAGTGGTAACTGAATGTTGAAAAAAGAGAAAATAAATCACCTTTCTAGGTATAATGCAATGAATTACTTCAATATGAAAAATGCATACATTTCCATCATTTCGTGAACCTTTAGAGTATTATAAATTTGGGTATAATGAATATGGATTCAATGAAATAAAAAGAAAAGAACAACTGACAACAGTTATCGACTACTAGCATTAAATACTACTACATCATCCTAGATCACAAGGACACTAGAACAGCAAGAATGAACAATTCCTGGACTACCTTTTAAGGTATATAAAAGCATAGGTTAGGAGATTTTAGCTGTGAGTAAATGTAGATTTCAGCGGAAAGTAGTGCATGTGTTTATATTATCATAACATCAAGATATTGAACAGCTGTTCTATTAATATTATTTTGGGGAATGTTTTCAGGGTTTACTCAAATAACGCAAAAGCTGTCCCTTAATTATCCCTTTTACAATCATGCAGTTTAGTCATAATGCTATGCCTTATATATTACTATAACCTCCATGTTAAACAGATCACTGTGCTAAAAAATTACAATTGCATTATTTATAACAGTACCTGGTGGGGGGAAGTGAAACGCTTTTCATATGTCAGTCTATTCCCTTCCAAAGAGAAACGGAAACCTTTTCTTCTGATATTGCCTTCTGAATCAGATTTGGGAAACTTTTCATCATCCAACTTGTCCTCTCCTCCAGAAAGCTCTCTCTGTCTTCTTTTCTTCCTTCTGTTTCTCCTTTCTTTAGCACTCTTTGAGCTCAACTTTGATGCTTCTGAAGAACTCTCCGAGAGCCCACAAATCCTGTCTTCGCCACCAAAATCTCTAAACTCAGCTGCCGCTTCTGCTATTGCCTGGTATACCAAAAGGTTGAGTACTTATTAAAACACTAAAATATCAAATATGCATTTAACTACCAAATCCTTTACTACTTATTCTAAAAAGCACTGCTTTTTTAAAACAGTCCATCCTTATTTTCCCAAATTTACTCCAAGTGGCTTTCATGTATATGGGCAAATCCTACTAATTTCTGCAAAAATGTCACTTGAAATAAGTAGTAAATGCAAAGTAAGTGAGGAGAACAGGTAATATATTGTGGAAGTGCTGGTCACAACTTTATAGCTAAGGTTGAGTTCTGTTTTGCACTTAAAGCATTGACTCAATCTCTTTGTTCTGTATGATAAATACAGCATCTCCACCCCACATCAGTATTTGCATATTGTATTTAAAGAGTATTTTCTGAAAATTGGTTAATATTAATTCAAACTTGTGTTCTTTAAGAAACGTAGTATCTGTCCTGGTATTTTAAGAAATCTCATCTTATCCCTGCCAATTCCTTATTCTGCTATTATGGCCACCTCTCTTCTCATTATTTATTGCTATCTCCATACATTTGCAGCTTTGTATCCAGTTGTATATAGCATTGTATATAATTTTTATGATTATAAATAACACTAACACGTTCATGTAACTCTTAGGTGGGCACTTTGAGATATCAGAGGAAACTCAACTGATCACCATCATTCCTCTACAGCTAATTTTGATTAAATCAATTTTATCTGTTACAATGAATCAGGAAGTAAAAGGAAGACTGCATACATGTCAAGAATTCTCACTAGTTGATTAAGTAGTCCCACTGTCTCTGTTTCTGAAGCTGCATACTAACTTGAGTCCCCAGGACACTCCTTTCTTATTTCTACTATCCATTCAGGCAACACTGCCGGAGGAACTGAGACTAGGGGAGGAGGGGAGACGTAAGACTGCTGGAAAAGCAGTCAGCATGGTGGATGATTCACCACCTAGGAATGAGGGATTTAAAAAGGTCAGTTTGGGCCTGGCCCCTTCTGTCATTCACTCTGAACAGGCTGGGTAGCAGAGAGGCTCCGGTGCGGTGCGTGGCTTGCTGCAGGACCACATGCAGTCAAATGGTGAGCGGGAAATAGCTGGGGGACACACCCCTTCCCCTTTTCAGGGCATAAAAAACAAGCAGAAATTGCACATGTTGCAGGTGGAATGGGCACAGGTTCCCTGCTCCATAGAACCCCCATGTGGAAGCAGTCCAGACAATTAGCGGGAGTGGGGTGAGGGAACACCACCTTTCCCCATTGCAGGGCACTAAAGCAGGCAGCAGTTTGGGAGATGGCAGCAGGGGGGAGCAGGCACTGATTCCCTGCTCCACAGAACTCCCCACATGGAATCAGTCGAGACAGTGAGCAGGAACAGCGAGGAGGGAGCAGCGCCTTCCCCAATTCAGGCCATAGAAACAGGGTGGAGCTGGGACACGGTGGCAAGGGACAGCGGAAACTCCATGGGAGGCAGCAGGGAGGGGGCAAAAATAGTGCTCAATCCACTTTCACATAGAGCCAGACAGTGTCAGGTAGGGAAAGGCAAGACCCTCCCCACCCCTCCCCAAATTGCTACAGGAAGGAGAAAGAGGGCACTGGAACCAACTCAATTTCACATATAGCCCATACAATGGGGGGGCAGGGAGATGGGGGAAGAAACCTCCCATTCTCTGGGAAAGCAGTGGTTGGGCTGGACTGGGGAATAGGAAGTGGATAGGAAGCTACAAGCCATTCCCTGTTTCAGTCAAGGGAGGCAGGAGGGGAAGGAGCTGGTAAGCAGTCTCGGCACGGCGCCAGGGGGACACAAAGGAGAAAGGAAGGGGTGCACAAAAGGGAAGGCTTAATTCTCCTTTTCCTCTGGCACTAGTGGAGCAGGGTAGCAATAGGAGAACAGATTCACAAAGGGAGATAGAGTTCATTAGAGGGGGTATAGGTACAAGAAGGAAAGGGGGGGCCTCCCATAGCAATTGCAGTGTACATGAATGTTTAGGGAATCATGGTGCAGTTTTTCCCTGCTGTAGCCAGAACACAACGGGATGCGGGGGAATTTGCATCACCTCTCCTCCACAGTTAGTTTTGTTACCACAGGAACCCAGAAAGCAATCAAATCACACACAGGGCAGACCCAGTGCAGTTGGTTGGCCCCAGGGCAAGCCAGGGGCAGAGTCCATACATCAAGGGCAAGTGGCTGGGGGAGCCTGGGGTGCACTGGAGTATCAAAGTCAGCCTATCAGACTTGGGGAAATGGGGGCACCAGCTGCAGTATTTGCTCACCCGAGTGCATTGGATTGTCACAGATGACCTATTGGGCTTGGGGAAGTGGGGTCTCCAGGTAAAACTCTCCCTGACCCAACTGAGCTAGCAGCGTCAGATGGGGGGCCAGTTAGCATGGAGCTGATATGATTAAATGTATTGCATATGAGGTAGCTTCCACAGCACTACACGCTGTATAATGTGGAACAGGTCACGCAGATCCAGGACACCCCACTTAGGTGATTTCAGGGGCAATGGTAGACGCACAGGGTGGGGATCGCCATCCCTGAACTCAGACAAATGCTGTTCACGGAGCAGGAAGGCCAGCTGGCAATGTGGTCCATTAAAGAGGAACAGGTGCTGTGGTACATGCTGTCATTGGCAACTCATCAACTGGCATCCTCCAAAATTTCAAATCGCCTTTCAGCCATTACATTTGTCAGTAGGTTAAATGGCTACTCAGATCCTTGGATGGGGTTTCTTAGTTGGAAGGTTTTTGATGGGATGGTCACACAGCGGTGGGCCCAGGGAGAATTCCCATCATCCCATCAGGGTTTCCATACTCAGGGACCTCTTTCACATCCCCAGTGTCATATGTAATAGTGCACAGGAGGTATCTCTATTCAGGGCAGCATTCTTGACAGTATTTTTTGGTGCTTTCAGGATTAGTGATCTAGTGCCTGGGTCCATCAGGATTCTATGGGAAAGGGTTTGGAATTTCATGACATAAGCTGGCACAAGCATGCAGGGATATTACATTTGCAAAGGTCAAAGACTGATCAAGTTGGCCCGGGTGCATTTGTTACCCTATGGGAGAGTGGCAAGTCTGGGGTCTGCCTCGTTCAGGTGTTGAGGGCGTACATGGCAATACAGTGGAAGGGAGAAGGCCCCCTTTTTGTACACGGAGACGGGAGTCCCCTCATGGCATATCAATTGATTATCATGTTGAGACAGGAGCTAATGAGCTTGGGGCTGCCAGCCCATGAATTTGGTTCCCACTCATTCAGAATAGAGGTGGCGACAGCAGCAGTTCAGATAGGTATGGAAGCAGAAGCTACTCAGGCAATTGGACACTGGCACTCTAATACCATATGATCATATGTAAGACTGCAGGTGGAAAATCAACATTAATCGATTGAGTTCTCATTTCAGATATGGGACAGCTGGCTATACATACGAGGGTGTGGATCTGTGGGCACAGTAATGTGTTTTGAGTGCATAGGCACACATCCAGGTTGTCCAAGGGTTCCCAGTTGAGATTCGGTGGCGAAGCATTACTCAGCTGGCACACGGAGGGGCATGTTATGAAATCAACTGGTACCGCTGTTGTATGCTGTGTGGGTGTGTCAGCGGCCACCAGATATACTGGTGATACACCTGGGAGAAAATGATCTGGGAACACTTAAAGGGGTGGAGTTAATGCTTTGAATTAGGAGGGCCCTGATGCAGATCCTGGCAATTTTTCCGGGCATCAACATTGTCTGTTTGGATATGCTTTAGCGCAGGGTCTGGCAGGGAGCCATGAACCCTGCAAGGGTGGACAAAACCAGGAAGTATGTGAACAGGAAAGTGGCCAAATTCTTGTTGCCCTTGGGGTGGGGGCACAGTAATTTCACATCCTGGCATATTCTATAGGGCACTGGAGTTATTTTGGGAGAATGAGGTACACCTGTCAGACTCAGGTGCTGCCATATTTTTGGCTGATATAAAAGAGGGCATTAGGAGATGTCTGGGAACTCAGTTGGGTGCAGGGAGGAGGCATCCAAGCTAATGGCTGGTGTCTCCTTGTGGCAGATGTTCAGTGCAGAATTAAGGCAGAAAAGAACAGATAAATGGAGAGGGGCTTGGTAACTGAGCAAGCTGGGGGCAGTTGGGGACTCCTCTGATTGGTACAACAGGGAGCCAACCCCCCATCATTTAGTCCACCTTAATCCTTCCTGTGAGCGGGGTGGTCAGTAAAGTCCCAGCAAGGGAATTGCTGGAGGGACCTGGATGAAAAGGGGAGGAAGCTGGTGGAAGCCCCACCCCAACCCAGAATTGGCTGGAATTGGAGTGGATCTGCTGGAGGGACATAAATGGAACAGTGCGGGGAGAGGCTGGAAAAAGCACTTATTGTCCCTGCTCCCCGGCAGGGTGACCAGATGAGAGGAAGAAAATACTGGGACACATGGGGGAGGTTGCCAGCGGAGAAAAAAAACGGAGTGCGAAATATCAGGACAAATTGTGTCCTGACCAAACATCGGTCAGGACACGGGACAAACGCCTAAATATTGGGACAGTCCTGATTTTATCAGGACATCTGGTCACTCTATCCTCTGGTGAATTGTGGGGGTTTTCACCTGCACTGCACATTTTATCTGCCAGGTTAGTCCCAGACATCTAATAATAAAATTGTGGCCTGATTAAACCCTAGGGGACCAGATAGCAAATGTGAAAAATCAGGACAGGTTTGGGGGGGGGGTAATAGGAGCCTATATAAGAAAAAGACTCAAAAATTGGGACTGTCTCTATAAAAATAGGGACATCTGGTCACCCTATTAAACCCATATCTAATGTCTCCTGTCATTCTTTTGCCATAGCCAGACAATCACCAGTACACTTCAAATGCAAAGCAACTGTAAACAATTTAACTGGTTGGCGCTTTCTGGCTTCTTTTTTCACTGCTTTGGTGTACTAGTGGATGTCCTCGCAACGTTTTTAATATATTTAATTCACTGGACATATAGGATGGTATAATACTTTTAAGTTTCTTGTTCAATATGTTCATCTATGATATTTTATATTAACTTTTTTAAAGTAAATTCCTGGACCAAAAAAACACTTTAAAGTGGAATAAGGCTGACAGTAAATGTCAGTAATTTAAAGGCAAAAAACATTACAGTGATGATGTAACTATCCCCAGACTCAGGAAATCCAGAATTAAGGTTACTGTAAAAAAGAAATCCAATCACAGTAAGATAGGAAATGTAGACTTACGGCACCCAAACAACCCCAACTCACTTTTTGCTCATTTTAAATCTCCATTAACACTTAAGAGTTTAGAAATTTCTTGAATCACAGACCCATTCTTTGGTGCACCTCACCAGTACTATCACAACAAATCTGACATAGGTAAAAAAAAGTGGAAGCTTTGTTGTTTTCCTAGTTTCCACTAAATTATATACTATCTTTTACTAATTTGTGTGTGCAATGTATTTGTAGGTAAAAGAATAAAAATGTACGGATACCTGAGCTTCTTCTTGTTGCTTTTTCAGCTGTTCAAGCATCTGCTGAAATTCTGCCTCCTTCTGCTTTGCCTCTTCTAGGGTTGCTTGATTCTGTTCTTCATAGGCCATGGCAACAACCGCCAGGATCAAGTTAATTAGGTAGAAAGAGCCCAGGAAAATCACCAGAAGAAAAAATATCATGTAAGTTTTGCCAGCAGCACGTAGCGTCTGGGGGGAAAATGATACAACTGATTAATTTGAGAATTATACAGAATTTGAGAATTAGGAAAGTGTTTGTGTGACTATATCAAAGACAGTTGCTCATATTGAATATGACAATATTTATTTTATAAACCAAAATGAAAATAAATGCAAAATGTGAGTGTGTGTATGAGAGAGAGAGAGAAAGGTGGTGTGATTTAGGAATCCTGTTTTACTTATAGGGGGTTGGGTAGGGTATGAGATTTTAATAATCATATCAAAGAGGAGAAGATTCAAAGTAAATAATTTTAAAAAATGTGTGTGGGATTTTTAGGCACTGAAAAAGTATTAGTTGTATCTTCCCCTTTGACTGGCCAAAATACCTAAAAGTAGCACCATCAGTAATATCAACTAAACAATAAATCCCAGCTTACTGTAAGAATAAAGCCATGAATTCATGGCTATCAAAACAGGACTCACAGTATTTAAGACAGGACTACCACCTTTTGAACTTATAACAACTGTTCACTGCTTTAGCATGGTATTGCTGTTCTGAAGGTAACAAATAACAACGTTGTATCAAATGAAACATGATACAGACATGAAAATGGGTTCTAAAAAGTTTCTATGTAGACTTATACAAAGCATGACAAATCTTGTAGCATGTTTTTCACAATTTGGTATAATCCTGCAAGTTTTGGATAAAGCTCTCACCTTTGAAAATCCTATTAGACTACAATGTTCCCCAATAACATTTTATGATTGAGTGTCTTAATTTTTAATACACCATTATGTAATAAGAAATGTAAAGACCATTTCTTTCCATCATAACTGATTTTAGACCATGAACATATCAAAACATAGTTTTCACTACATTCTCACCAGTTGATAAAGGTTTTCCCAGTAATCCTGAGTCATCAGTCGAAACAGTGACAAGAATGCCCAGCTGAACGTGTCAAAACTCGTGTAGCCATAGTTGGGGTTTCTACCAGCTTTTATACATGTATATCCTTCTGGACATTGACTTAAAAAAAAGAATTAATTTAAATTAGTTTGTTTTTTTAACAATGGTAAAGAGTAAAAATTGTCCTTCAGTTGAATAACTTTCACTAACGAATAGGAGACTCTTTGTGGATTACTAAATTTTACAATCGGGGTATTAAACATAAAGCCTGTGGTCCAAATCCAGACCAAATGGTGTAGTTACATGGCCAGCATGACAATCAGAATGCGCAGAAACTCAGGTTTAATTTAAACTACGAATACGTTTCTACTTGTCGTGGCTACAGAAATAATCTTCCAACAGAAACAGAGTGTAAACCGATGTAATAAAGTATGCCTGAATCTGCAGAGAGCCAGAAACAATGAGACTGAAGGGGTTAACTCCGCTCTCCCATATTAATCAGATTGAAGCATCTGCTGTCTAGCCCAATGACATAACTCTTGACATAACTCTTCCATTTTTGATTTTCCAACTGGACCTGGATGAAAATAGGTTAATCACAACCTGACTTGTGACGCTCTGAAAGGGAGGCTGGTCCAGATGACATTCCCTTAGATCTAATGCATTATCCTGAGCCAATAGACTCTAACTGTACTTTTCCTTTTACATACAGAGTGAGAGTTCTGCCCAGACCATAACCAGATCTACCTTTCCTGAGTTTTTCTGCCTTCCTAGCAGTTTACACACATCATGTTTATAAAGAATCCTCCACTGGAGGAGGAAGAGTGACAATGATGGATCACAGCATTAGACAGGTTATACTCCATCAGGAAATCCTGGTTCTATTGAAGTCAATATGGAGTTCTGCCATTGATTTCAATGGAGCCAGGATTTCAATGCAAGTCTCCTTTTTTGATCACATCCCTTGAGTCACATAGGAGCTCTGCAGTCTCTCCCTTACATGGGTGCTGGAATCCTTGTAAACAACCAGCTTCTCTGGATCCAACATCAGATAGCTGCTGCTGAATAATACAGATGAATTTGCAAAGAGGTTGGTACAGCTCTGGATCAAGATCTTTTATGCACTGATTTACTGAAGTAGGAGGCTGGAAGTGACCAGAACCATCCAAAGATGCTGAAGTTTTGTAAGGGCTGACTGGTTCTTTCCTATTCGCTGAAATGCCTATTCCCAAAGGCATGTAGTGATGCCTGCTAGGCTGTAAGTTGCACTGAGCCACGAAGGGGACCTCATAAGAAATGTACACTTTTATTTGAATGGAGGGATGACATGATCTCTATGAATACTTATAAAAGTCTGAAAGTAGTGCTGTGCACTGAAAAATGCTTCCTATTGTAACAGAAGCTAAGTTATCCCTGATGACTTCTTAATCATGCTATGTTCAGCAGACCTCCAGGAGGTGTACCTTCACTTTCTGAAGTCTTACAGGAATAATGCTGTAGTATGGATTTCAGAATTTCCATCTGGAATAATTCCTTTGTGAATTTATTGAGAGACCAGAAATCTAGAAAAAACAATCATTTCTTTTTGTATTACAAACAATCTTGTGTGCTTTCCAAAGTATCTGTCTCTCTAGGTATTGATCTAATATGTTAGGGATAAACTATTGCATCTTTCATCTTCTGATGTTACAAAATATATTTGTTGTTGATAGTGTTGGTTTATTTTAACTTTGGGGAAGGATAAACTTGTCCCTGGGACAGTGAATCAATTCTACAGAGTGTCCTCCTCTGATAATCTCAAGTACCCATTTCTTTGAAATGGTTGACTCCCATTGAGGGCTTTATAAATTACTTTGAGAAACAAAACTGGAATTTACCCTCCACTTCCACACTGCTAATTCTGGCCTGGTCTAGTCAGTGGAAACTTCCTTATAGCCTGCTGAACCATAAATTCATAGCAATGTAGGACAGGAAGGGACCTTGAGAGGTCACCTAGTCCAGTCCCCTGCACTGAGGCAGGACCAAGTATTATCTAGACCATCCCTAACAGTTGTTCTTAAAAACCTACAGGGATGGATATTCCATAACCTACGTAAGTTGTTCCAATGCTTAATCACCCTTACAGTTAGGAAGTTTCTCCTGTCTAACCTAAATATCGCTTGCCGCAATTTAAGTCCATTACTTCTTGTCCTGTCCTCAGTGGATAAGCGGAATAACTGATCGCTCTCCTCTTTATAACAACCTTTTACGTACTTGAAGACTGCTAGCCATTTCAGTGCAGATCTTGCCAATGTGCTAGCTGAGTTTCCTTGGAGACTGCTCAAATGCTTCAGCATAGGCCTTACCAGGAGGGATCTTCATCTTTGTTCTGGCAGCTGCCTTGTGATTGTGAGGATGCATAATGAGGAAACATTTCTTATCCTTTTGGTTCCCTGTGTTGTCTATCTGCCATTTCTGAGGGGGAGCAGAGGTGCTGTCCTTCAAATTCTCCTCAGAATGCCAAAAGGACATATTTTTTTGTTTTGACAGTTTTGAGGAGAAAAACCTTGAAGCTAGTGAATAGACTGAGACACATTTAGTTACAAATCTTTAAGAAATCCTGACAGCTCTGCTACAACAGGAGACCTAGAGGCTGCCATGTGTGTGGTCTGGAAGCTGAGAATTCTACAGAGCTCTTCTTAAGCCCAGGCTCAGAACAAAGATCTGATTGCCTCTAGCTGCTGTGAAGATTGGGAATGCCAACTACAAAGACTGTCTAACAAGGAAGAGATGGAGACAAATATTTTAAGTCATTCATAGTACAACTGCTGTCACCTGAAATTGAATTTTCAAGTCCAATACAGGTTTCTAGAAAGCAAACTGCTATTACAAAATATTTGTATTTGTAATTTTTTCTAATATGAAAGAATATAGGTTGATTGACAGTGCAGTTAGCTAGCTAAATGAACTATTTAGGCTGTGTTGCCAAAATGTTACATCTTTTTCATACAAAGCCACAGTATAACATACAACATTTCTTACCCTGCATCGGAGCTATTACCACAAAGCAAGGCATCTTTTTGTCCCTCTAAACTATAAAAATTATCTATAAAGAAAAGAATTTAAAAATGTTATAATATTGAACTAAAGGAATGCTGCATTTAGTTACAGTGCTGAACGATAAACATCAGTAGCTGTAAAGCCCATTTTGCTAAGAAGAAAATGGACTCATGGAATTTAAACATAAACATTACTTTCAAGACAAGAATTTAAAGTAGTGCACTTTAATCAATCAGCAAGAAAATAAAACAAACGTTTCTACAACTGTAAATATAATTTACTGTTAATATACTAGTTAATATTCATTTCTCATTCATTTCTCACTACCAAAAGGCTTGCATGATAGAAGGGTACACAAATATACTCACATATAAAACATACTTGTGTGTTGACTGATTCTAGTACACTACGTTTCATAAAATCTTCATGCAACATGTATAGTCAGTCTTTGCTCAGAAGTTAAGACAACACAAAGGCCTTTTCCTTAAAGGAAAGGTCTCTGCAAATGAATACTATAGTCACTAGCAGTGCAAGACAGCTACTTTAAAGGGGCTGATTGGATAGACAAATCCAAAGGGGGCTTATATCAAAGAGACAGTACAGTTATAATTTAAGTTACCACACATTGTGAAAAATATAAAAGTTTTATTTAGAAAGAATTCTGAGTTTAATGATAGATTTTCAGGGAATCTGATCTTTAAGCAATAGAAACAGATGTACCAGTATGCCTAGAAACAAACATACTTGAAATCACAATACTTTGTGGTCTTGGTTTCACTACTGGGGAGATTGATGCTGCTGCAATCAATGCAGCGGGTATGATTTAGAGGGTCTAGTGAAGACCTGCTAAATCAATGGCAAAG